>NC_139991.1:43361064-43961064 GCF_964263955.1 Coregonus lavaretus | reverse complement strand
GTGATGTTTATATTGTACAGGATCACTTGTATAGAAAAATACCTGAAGCTTTTTTTTATCGTCACAGGGAATACTTAAAATGATGCATCTTTTTTTATTTTTTAACAAAAAAGATTGAGTATTTGAAGTGGTATTTTCAGGGATCAGTAAAAAAAAATAAGGAATCTTTAAAAAGTATATAAAAAAAGAAACATGGGTTGAATTGTTTATTTAAAGCAAAGGTGCATCTTGTACAGAAAAATAATCTCCACTTCCCTTTGAAAGATTGTTTCTTGTAGAAACTTCTTCATTTTTTCTGCCCATTTCCTTTGTAATCTTAAAATGTATAAATACTTTAACTGTGAATATATTTTTGTTCCTGGGGATTTGCTACAGAAATACAGCTGAGAGATCTGTGTCAGACAGAGCTGGTGAACGTGAAGCTGGTGGCAGTATTTTCAGCTTGTGTCAAGCTTTATTTTGTATTTTCTGTTGTAAATTCTATGAAAACTTGCAGTGTGGAGAAAGGAAAACAACATGGTGCAGAAATGACATGGGAATGGGGTGGAATCATCAGCCTGTTTCTCATGTCTATTTATTACACAACAAATGTATGAAAAATAAAATCTGAGAAAATAAAGGATTTTCTTTTCTTCGAATTATTGAGTTAATTGAACTAAATTGGAAGAATACATTACATTTCAGTGTTCAGACAGAGCAATAACTGGATGATCCAGTTTTATGTACAGTCGTGGTCAAAAGTTTTGAGAATGACACAAATACTAATTTTCACAAAGTCTGCTGCCTCAGTTTTGATGATGGCAATTTGCATATACTCCAGAATGTCATCAGATGAATTGCAATTAATTTCAAAGTCCCTCTTTACCATGAAAATGAACTTAATCCCCCAAAAACATTTCCACTGCATTTCAGCCCTGCTACAAAAGGACCAGCTGCCATCATGTCAGTGATTCTCTCGTTAACAGATCACGCTGTCATGCTGATTGAGTTAGAATAACAGACTGGAAGCTTTAAAAGGAGGGTGGTGCTTGAAATCATTGTTCTTCCTCTGTTAACCATGGTTACCTGCAAGGAAACGTGCCGTCATCATTGCTTTGCACAAAAGGGGCTTCACAGGCAAAGATATTGCTGTTAGTAAGATTGCACCTAAATCACTGACTGATATTCTGCAAAAGGTACAGGGATTGGACTGCTGAGGACTGGGGTAAAGTCATTTTCTCTGATGAATCCCCTTTCCGATTGTTTGGGGAATCCGGAAAACACCTTGTCCAGAGAAGACAAGGTGAGTGCTACCATCAGTCCTGTGTCATGCCAACAGTAAAGCATCCTGAGACCATTCATGTGTGGAGTTGTTTCTCAGCCAAGGGAGTGGGCTCACTCACAATTTTGCCTAAGAACACAGCCATGAATAAAGAATGGTACCAACACGTCCTCCGAGAGCAACTTCTCCCAACCATCCAAGAACAGTTTGGTGACAACCAATGCCTTTTCCAGCATGATGGAGCACCTTGCCATAAGACAAAAGTGATAACTAAGTGGCCAGGAAACTCCCCAGACCTTAATCCCATTGAGAACTTGTGGTCGATCCTCAAACAAAAACCCACAAATTCTGATAAACTCCAAGCATTGATTATGCAAGAATGGGCTGCCATCAGTCAGGATGTGGCCCAGAAGTTAATTGACAGCATGCCAGGGCAGATTGCAGAGGTCTTGAAAAAGAAGGGTCAACACTGCAAATATTGACTCTTTGCATAAACTTCATGTAATTGTCAATAAAAGCCTTTGACACTTATGGAATGCTTGTAATTATACTTCAGTATACCATAGTAACATCTGACAAAAATATCTCATAACACTGAAGCAGCAAACTTTGTGAAGACCAATACTTGTGTTATTCTCAAAACTTTTGACCACGACTGTACAGTAAACCATTAGTATCAACTGACATAATTGAATAAATAACATTTCAAGTTTGAAACCTCAATGGAGAATGCCTGCATACCTTCACCCATGATAAGCAACATGAATAAACCAACATTCAGAAATGGAGAGCAGCTGTCCTTGGATAAAACAATGCCCTACTGTCTGTGTCAGTGTGTAGGCTACAGTTTGGTTCAGGACCAAATCATGTGATTTCTCCCCAATTTCAAGCAGTCAGGCAGTGTCAATTCTAGGGATCCTAATGACTCCAACAGTATTACATCAATAGCATCAACCACTTAACAGGTATGGTCAGTAAAGAAATGTAATAAAACTACATATGATTGAGGCCCCCCATGATGCCAGTGATCTCATTCTCACCCAGCCAAGTCCTGATAGTCACACTCCACCATCCGGACAGACACAGAGTGGCCTCTGTGTGTTTGCCCTCTGCCACACCAAGTCAGTGACAGGAGGTGGATGGTGTGACCAGCAGTATGGGGACAATACAGTCAGCATGGATACACAGGTCAGGCTGTCAGGCTACCCGGGATCACTATTCTCTTTATCATATTGGATTTGGTCAACCGCCAGAACTGGACAAAGTGTCCGATTTTGTAATGCCACTACTTTATCAATCCACATCTCACTCGTACAACCCCACAGTATAAGCATGTCACACCAATCACTCTGAGTGAGTCACCCCTGGTAGTTGCAGAGCAGTGGTGTGGCGTGGGGAAGTTCTTCTGATGACAGTTTCAAGTGGATCAAATTCATGCAAAATAAAGGGAAGGCAGGCAGGGAAATAATATCTCTGCTACTTGCCCACAGCAGTTGCTGAGGGAATATACAGCAATGTCATATGGCCACCAGGGGGAATGTAAACACAGAGTTCAAATTCAATTATTTGTTTAATTAATACAGTAGGTCAGGTAGTGATTGAATGTAGTACAATCAGAGATGCATACACAGTAGCATTGATGAACTACATTTTAGTACTGTTACCAGTACTAGATCTAGTCTACACAATGTTATGAATTGAACTGTTAAACATGTAATGAAACATTAAACCATTTCTAATTGAATGCAATGACAGTAATGTGATGAAAACATACAGTGGTCAATCACCGTAAACAGTACACTTATTTTTCACAGTATTTTATGTATCCTCTGTAAAAAATATATATATATTCTACGGCATTGGTTTCTTGGCCTTGATGCTGTCTCAAGTAGAGAGTGTAAAGCTAGCATCAACAAAACAGCCCTGCGCAAAGAGCTAGAGCCCGTAGATGAGCCCAACAGTTGAAGTCAGTTGAAGGAGAAGTATTGAGAGTGCTGGGCTATAGAGGTAACTGGCCGTCGCTGTAATCAGCTTGGCATTTTTGGAGGCGTAGATGCTGCGACTGAAGGTGGGATGGATGTGTCGGAAGTTGTCATGGAGATGTGCGACAAGTTTTTCATCCTCCTCTGTGCCGAAAATCCCAGTGGCAAACTGTTCAAACTAGGGAAGAAAAAACACATTTATGGGGTGGTTATTTATCAACTGTGATGTAATTAAGCATGATCATTCATCAGATTCATCAGATCATTCATGGTATTGTTTTTCATCACTAGTAAGAATCCTAGTATAGCTGTTCGCCCAGGGTTGTTCCATGGTGACAGTATCCTGGTGGAACCAGCCTGATCACTACGTTCACCATTCTATTTAATAGAATGGTGAACACAGCAATCAGGTTGGTTCCACCAGGCTATGGTGAAAGCACTTGAACTTGAAAATAGATTCAGGACTTTTTCGCTAGCACAGACTGGAATATGTCCCGGAATTCATCCGATGGCATTAAGGAGTTTACCACATCAGTCACCGGCTTCATTAATAAGTGCATCAACGACGTCGTCCCCACAGTGACCGTACGTACATATCCCAACCAGAAGCCATGGATTACAGGCAACATCCGCACTGAGCTAAAGGCTAGAGCTGCCACTTTCAAGGAGCGGGACACTAATCCGGACAATTACAAGAAATCGCGCTACACCCTCAGACAAACCATCAAACAGGCAAAACTTCAATACAGGACCAAGATCTAACCATACTATACCGGCTCTGATGTTCGTCGGATGTGGCAGGGCTTGCAAACTATCACGGATTATAAAGGGAAACTTGGCCGCGAGCTGTCCAGTGACGCGAGCCTACCAGACGAGCTAAATACCTTCTATGCGCTTTGAGGCTAGCAACACTGAATTATGCATGAGAGCACCAGCTGTTCCGGACGACTGATCTCGCTCTCCGTAGCCGATGTGAGTAAGACCTTTAAACAGGTTAACATTCACAAGGCCAGACGGATTACCAGGATGCAATCTCTATTGCACTTCACACTGCCCTTTCCCACCTTGACAAAAAGAACACCTATGTGAGAATGCTGTTCATTGACTACATACAGTACAGCTCAGCATTCAACACCATTGTGCCCTCCAATTTCATCACTAAACTGACCCTAGGATTAAACACCTCCCTCTGCAACTGGATCCTGGACTTCCTGACGGGCCGCACCCCGGTGGTGAGGGTAGGCAACAACACATCCGCCACGCATCCGACCACAAGGCGCTACAGAGGGTAGTGCGTACGGCACAGTACATTGCTGGGGCCGAGCTCCCTGCCATCCAGGTCCTCTATACCAGGCAATGTCAGAAAAAGTCCCTATAAATTGTCAAAGACTCCAGCCACCCAAGTCATAGACTGTTCTCTCTGCTACCGCACGGCAAGCGGTACCGGAGCACCAAGTCTGGAACCAACAGGACATCCACCAAGCTATAAGATTGCTAAATAGTTAGTTAAATAGTTAACCAATAGGCCGGTTGGAATATCTGCATTGACCCTTTTTGCACTAACTCTTTTTGACTCATTACAAACACTGCTGTTACTGTTTATTATCTATCCAGTTTCCTAGTCACTTTATCCCTACCTATATGTACATATCTACCTCAATTACCTCGTACCCCTGCACATCGATGCAGTACTGGTACCCCGTATATATAGCCAAGTTATCGTTACTCAATGTGTATTTATTCCTTGTGTTATTATTTTTCTATTTATTCCTTGTGTTATAATTTGTATATTTTTCTACTATTTCTCTTTTTTTTCTCTGCATTGTTGGGAAGGGCCCGTAAGCAAGCATTTCACTGTTAGTCTACACCTGTTGTTCACGAAGCATGTGAAAAATACAATTTGATTTGATTTGAGATTAAACCCATTCCATTACTGTCCTTCCTTTCAGTAGTGCTTGCTTACCTGTGACCATGAGATATAGATGGGGACTTCATACATGGTCCATAGAACGGCTTGAGAACAAGGTGGAGTGGTGAGGCTACCATGGTAGCGGTAGTACTGGGACAAATGGCTCTCAGGCAGAAGGCCGATCAATGGGAATGGCTTGACTGTCGCCGTTTGACCTAGAGGAGAGGGAGAAAGACCTTTATTAAACGTTTATTAAACCCTACACAGGACTGAATCATGTTCACAGTCACCACACTATATCTATACTGTACAAAAATATAAACGCAACATGCAAAAATGTCAACGATTTTACTGAGTTACAGTTCATATAAGGAAATCAGTCACTAGGCCCTAATCTATGGATTTCACATGACTGGACATAGGCCCACCCTCTTGGGAGCCAGGCCCACCCACTGAGGAGCCAGGCCCAGCCAATCAGAATGAGTTTTTCACCACAAAAAGGGGACAGAATTACTCCTCAGTTTCATCAGCTGTCCGGCTGACTGGTCTCAGACGATCCCGCAGGTGAAGAAGCCGGATGTGGAGGTCCTGGGCTGGCGTGGTTACACGTGGTCTGCCGATGTGAGGCCGGTTGGTCGTACTGCCAAATTCTCGAAAACGACATTGGAGGCGGCTTATGGTAGAGAAATGAACATTCAATTCTCTGGCAACAGCTCTGGTGGACATTCCTGCAGTCAGCATGCCAATTGCACATTCCCTCAAAACTTGAGACATCTGTGGCATTGCGTTGTGTGACAAAACTGCACATTTTAGAGCTGCCTTTTTTGTCCCCAGCACAAGGTGCACCTGTGTAATGATTGTGCTGTTTAATCAGCTACTTGATATGCTACACCTGTTAGGTGGATGGATTATCTTGGCAAAAGAGAAATGCTCACTAACAGGGATGTCAACAAATTTGTGCACAAAATTGGACAGAAATAAGGTTCTTGTGTTTATGGAACATTTCTGGGACCTTTTATTTCAGCTCAGGAAACATGGGACCAACACTTTACATGTTGCGTTTATATTTTTGTTCGGTATACATTAGAGCACTAATGTTTCTACCGACCTTTGTAGGCAACGGAGGGAAGTAGTCGTGATATGCGTCCAAAGTGTACATTCTCAATGTAATTAAGCTGCAAGAAGAAGTTAGAGGTTTAGAATATATGACTTCATCATGACCAAATAAACGGATCATTTTATAAATATGCTCCAAAATGAACAACATAAAGTATTTAAATATAGTTTACATCAATAAAGAATCCAAGAACTGCAAGGCCAGTTGGGTCATCCAAGGCAGATGTCAAATTGGGGTGACTCGACTTCATGTTGACTATGTGCATCTGCAAAAGAAAATGCACTGTCAATTAAAGAAATAGCAGCAGTCAGTGCCTGCATCCTGGTTTTATATTTTGTTCACCAAAGATATCCACCCTTCAGTGTAACGTTGACTGGATGTAGAGGCGCCCATCACCCACCTCCATAGGATACCTGTGCCTGTCCACAGTGTGCTCTGAGCCGTTAGTGTTGAGGCTTCCCCAGTGAAAGTGGAGCTGGATTGTGTGGTACGTCCCTGGAAGACCTCCACCACTCACAGACATCCCATTCCCAACCTCCAACACAACTGCATACAAAACACACAGACCACTTCTAAACGTATACACAAAATGCACAACCCATTCACCCATACATTCTCACAAGCACACACAGAGTTGTCCTGTGATTTAATAAGAAACGGGACACGAAGGCTAAAGTCTCTAAGTAGAAAATAACTACTCAGTAGATCCACCTCCTCACAAATCTATTTCTATGGGAATGATATGGGCTACTCACCAGAGTGCCCATTGTTTTTCAGTTTCCAGTGTCCTGTATGAACAGTATGAAAACCATCCAGATGTAAAGCCTCCAATGACTCATTTCTGGTCATATGATGATCCAGGTTGATTGGAGAGTGATGCTCTTCAAGTATTGGGTGGCAGGATGGGAACGTGTCTCCCCATGCATATGGATCTGAGGAGGACACAATAATGCATGCTGATGACATTCAAAGTGTGAACTAGTCTACAGTCACAGTCACCATAGAGTTAACACGATAAGAACAGTACTATATTTTTATTACAATATCAATTTAAAATCAACCTAAATAATTTGAGAAAAAGCTACATTTAAAAGTACATTGTCTCTACTTATGATACATTGAATAAACATTGACACTTACCACAATGACCCTCATCATAACAGAAGTCCTCTGAAATAGTAAAAAAAGGAGGATATCAATTGTAAAGCATTCTTACCCTCCATGACATAATACACACTCAAACAGAATGTGAGCAGAAATAACAATAACAGCTGCCTACCTTGGAAAATATCAAGGACAAGCCTGATACTCACCGGTGTGTGAACCTGTAATAAACATCACTAGGAAAGTTATGATTGCCAAAATCATTTTTGCGCCAGTAAATGAGCACAGCACTTCAATAGGTCTAATTAATGTCTAAATAAAAATCACAGAGGCAGGCCTAATCGGTGCTTAGGGATCTGTGCAAATGCCAAGCTTAAATAGGACTGGGAAAGTGAATGCTGAGCGCTTTTTTCCCCTTCTCTGTTTGGTCAGTGGAGTGTGTCATTGCCAGTGGTCTTTACTGATGAATGTCACATAACGGGACATTGATGCGAGGAAAGCTTGCCAACTCTCGGCTGAGCACCGATGCCCCCAAGCGGGCAGGTCAATATTTTTTATTTATTTTAATTTTTTATAAAAACGATTAAGTAGCAGGTTGGAATATATCTTATTAAAATGTTAGCACTGTTTATTTTTTCAATGTATCTCCTATATAAGTCGCTCTGGATAAGAGCGTCTGCTAAATGATTTAAATGTAAATATACTCTTGCCAAGTGGTCTGCCGATAAAGGGTACCTGTCGAAGGAACGGACAGGTATAGGTGTATAGGCCTAAGATCATGGGCAAACATATGCTGCAATAGGCTACTGATGCTTGACATGGTCTGACTAATACATCTCTTTTGGTTTCAGCCTCACTGCTAAGATAAGTTGCCTTTTTGGAGTGAAGATGGATAAGCCCATCTCCTATAGCCTGGGAGGGGAATTCATTAACTTCCAGGAATCCCCTTATTCCCTTCTCTGTCAGCAACACACAACTGACCATTTAGGGATTTCCCACATCTCATCTTAATCCCCCTGACATTTGGTTACAGCGGCTGAGGGATTTCCTTGACAAATCAAGAGAACTCAGTGAAATGCCAAGACTGATGAAACACATAGCGTAGGCAGACACAGGTAGCCCTATTCACCCACTGCGGTCAAGCGTGCAGTCATCCATCCTAAGGTCTCAGGTTCTCTGCTACTACTAGGGGCCTAACCATCCCAGAGTCCTTCCCCAAATTGAGACACAACAGGCATCTGTCCTTCATGATACAATTTATTTGGCATTTGATTAGATGTACATCTACCTCAGAAAAATACATAAGAGCCCCCTGCAAAAGAAGCAAAAAAAAATACAATTTAAAAGCTATGAACTTAAAGAGAATACAACTAAATGTATCAACTGTTGCATTTTACATACATCATGTTCTAACTCATTGAAAGTTTATTTTACACGCCACCATTGTCTATCATAACAAATCAACTACAGTGCAAATCCAGCAGTTGGGGTTGGAGCAGGGGTTCCAACGCATTTATCTACATCAACCTGTAGGTAAGCCTCTGGGCTAAGCCTGGGCCAAGATGAGTAGAACTGTTTAAAATTATAAATCTGTTGGAAATATGTTCTCTCAGCATGCCTAAAGACTAAAACATGCACTATAGGTCCTAAAAACACACTCAAACCAAAGATGGAGAGCTGACCACCAAACACACATGCACACACACCAAAGTTTAAGATACATTTTTGTAACAATTCAAGACATGATTTCCTTGGATAATCCCCAAAAGGATTGTCTATGCTAAAAAAAATGTAATACAAAACAAACTTGAGACCTACCAAAGAAAATAAAAAAACTAATGTAATGCTACATACATACATACATACAACTGTACATAAACACATGGTACACACAAAGCTGCAATTCTCAAGATGGATCTTCAGCCATTTCAGTGCTGCTGGTGATAGACTAAAGCCATATAGATGAGCATGCTATGCAGATCCTGGCTGGTAAGGGCTTGGACCAAACTGGCTCCAAAATCCTTATAGGGGTCTTTGTGCTTTCATAGGCCTTCCATTGTAGCCTTCCAACTCCTTTGACCTTTCAACGCCACAGGTGAACAAGCAACAGGGCTCTCACAGGTCTAGAGTATATACCTCATGACTGTATAGAATGATTGTCATAATGGGATCAAATTATGGTTTTCCTAGTAGCTTTTTCACTACTGCATTAGACTTTCCTGTCTGTCATCATGCAACAGGAGAAATGGGGTTAACCACCCAATGCCATTTAGGCTACTGTTAAAATCTAAACAGTTAAATCTCCAATGTCATGTTATAGTCTGAATCTTAAATACACTGAGATGACCATGTACATTGGTAAGAAAAGAAATACAGCGGATTCAATGATGGCTTCCAAAAATGACAATTGATGAATTTGTGTACATACAAACCCTCACACATACGTACAGTCAAGTAACAGACAGTTGAAGACATAATTAATTTAGTATTAATTGTTAATATGATTTCATGAGGAGAACACTTTATCTTAAGAAGTTTACTTTTACACATTTCATGATGGGGTATAAAACAGTAAGTAACCATTACACATTGCTACGAGCTACAAATGAAAAGCTAACCTTAATTCACACTCATCATTCATTGACATTCTCTTCATGAGGTGAACTCATTGACTAAGGTGGGGGACCCATCATCAATGTTCAGATCACACAATAAACAATTCACAGCCTACTTCCTCCCCAAGAAAAGGGCACAATACTCAACCTTATTCAATTAGAACTCATAAATGAAATTCAATATTGTAGCAAGATTATTTGAAAAGTTGTAGCATTTATTTCAAAAAACACAGTAAGTTCGAGTGTTAGTTGGAGTTAACACTAACCGTACCTAAATATTTTTGCAAGGTTAAAAAACCTTTTGTAGCAGAAACTTTAATTTTCATATTCAAATTTGTGCCATCAATCTGGAAGACGTCTTAGCATATCAGATTGATTGGAGAGTGCAGAAATCCCAGTTCGGAGGCGGTGCTTGTGATGGAAAATTAATGCATTTCATTCATGGAGGAGACTTGGAGATGTAGTTGGGAGGGAGAGCAGAAGCACACGGCGCTTCGAGTCACGCGTCATGCTGTAAATCCAACAAACAATAATCCAAGCTCTGTCTCAGCCTCTACCTCCAGGACATAAGCAGAAAGACGCAAGCCATCTACCGCCTCCGTCATTATTACCTGGTGTAATGCTTGAGGGAGTATTTACATTGGGGGCAATCTTGAGCATGAAGCTCAAACAATACAATTCAAAAGCTTTGTCCAATGACAACTAGAAGCAGAAGCTCAGCCTCCTCGGCCTGGTGTAGTGTTGTTAGTTCTCTGTACAGAATCAGTCTTCCAGATCCTTATTCGCTGGTCTGTGCTCACCTGTAGGAAAGCGATCTGCTCCACTCCATTTCTCCAAGTTCAACTGTAGAGGATACGTTTCTGACAGACACCCGACCAGTTTCAATTCACCTGTTTAAGAAACATACCAGTCCGATTCTCCTCACCGCTGCCCACCTCAAGGAGTAGACTGGTCCCGCAATCCATCCTGATACAATCTCTATCCTCTGTCTTTTGCCATTCCAGTCTCTCCTCACCCTCCCCTCATGGACCAGTCCGCTCCAGTCCACCCTCCATAGTCTGCCACTGTCCACCTCTCTCAATCTGTGGGTCCAGACCATAGCAGCTCCCCTCCCCCTCCTCTCAGTCCTATACCATGGTGCTGAGGGAGGAGCTGCTGCTGCAGTCTGCAGGCATGGAGTCAGGGGCGTGGCCGTCAGTGGGGGTGTCAGGCCCCACCAGGAGGGTACTGCTGTCGATGGAGTCCTCCCGCTCCTGGGAGGACATTGGCACAGACTCTGGCTCGGGGACAGGTAGTGCTGGGGCGTCTGTCATGGCATCTACCACATCCCTCATCTGACTTGGGATCATCTGAACCCCATGGCGTGCTGTGGAGAACAGTGAGGACAGGGTTCAGAAACAGCTAGATACTTAACATAGTATCTAGTAAAAATCACAACTGTTCTATCACAGGAAGTGAGTAAATCACGGAAACATTAAGAACACAGGGTGGTCCATAAGTTATTTTGGGCCTACCCAGGTCCATATAGAGCAAGCTGTCGGGGTTGATGGAGGCTTCGTAGGGAGGAGGGGGGTCATCTGGGTGCTGGATGTCAGGGTATTTGTAGGCAGCGTAGGGTGGGGGAGGTTCCTGGAAATGAAATGCACCTCCCTCTCCATCATCAGAGAGGTGAAGGGGAGTGAGGCCAGTGCCAAAAGCGTCCGGGCCATAGTCAAAGCCTGGGACTCGCCGTCCAAGGTTGAAATGGTGCACTGAGGATAGAGAGTGCCAAGAAAAAGAGAGTGAGACAACATTTCCGCTAATTGAAACCAATGTAGACGGACACTCACAAATGAAACACAAATAAAATGCGAATACACTGAAGTACCTGAGGCTAGAGGCTAATACAGGCTAGCTAGGAGAGGTGTTCCCTGTGTTTGTTAAAAGACCAAACAGGGCTGTTTCTTCAAGGGATGGCAGTGAGCTTGGTGACATTCGTTGTTTTGCATGAGTGCGATTATATGACGCTTACGGTTTCCTCCAATGAGTGTTTCGATGCGCTCACGTCTGCGCTGCCGGAGCCTGTGCACCATGAAGAGCAGCAGAGAGAGGATGAGGAAGGAGGAGATACAGCTGACGATCAGACGCATCCCACTGGCCATGGAGTCAAACAGGCTGCTGCCTTCTAAAAGACAGCGGGTCCACATTTTAATACAATTCAAATGTTTTTTTTAAATATCCTTTTGTCCATTTACTTCCGTCTTCTGAAACTAGTGCCAAACATTGAGGTGCATGACAAGTGAGATGTGTTAAGAGCTCCACCTTGTGGGACATTCACAAACATCCATTGTTTCTAGTTTTTTTTTTTTATAGGGAATTGTGTGTGTTTAGGCAGTACCTGGGTCCAGGCAGGTGAACTTGCAGCACTCCTTGGGGTCCTTGCCGAAGTGCTTGCAGCCCTCTGGCCGATTACACAGCGCGGCCACACACATCTCTGGCTCGCCGTCGTGACATGTGCAGCTCAGGCACGGGTCTTCCCCCTTAGGGGTGAAGTAGTACCCCTCGGTCACCACCTGGTCCTTTATGTCCACACATGTCTGCCCTGTTAAAGAAAATCAAAGGTTTACAACCAGAACCAAACAAAAAACTATACCTACACTAACATAGAACGCTGGACTTCCCTAATTTACGTACACATTACAGCACCCAAGACTTTTGATACAGAATTTATTGAATCTTATGACTCAAACAACCAAGTTTCAACTGAGCATCTACACTTGTTACAATCAAGCTACTTTGATCTCCTGTGAAGCTGCATAGGTCATTGGGTTTTAATAAGAGCAGACATACTCCTCTTGCACAGGAAGGGGAACTTTTTGTAACAGTTCTCGGCATGCCAGCTATGAAGGCCGCGCTCGTTCATGCTCTTGATCTGGAAGCGCTGCAGCTGGGCACAGAAAACGTTGTCCTGGGTCGGAGATGCCTCTCCAAAGTTAGTCAGGCCCTCCGGGGGCAGGAACACCTGCATCGACCCTGTAAGGGAACAGAGAAGGGAACAAGATTAACCTTAAGCCAAATACAGGTTTATTGCTTTGGTGGTTTGAGCATGACAATGAGTGCTCCTTGAGTTGCAACTGCTCCTTTTCATTCAAATTAACTGCACCCACCTTTATAAGCCACCTCCCAACGGCCCTCCAGTGAATGGTTCCGATTGGTTATGACATACTGGTATCCCACCCAGAACCTGAATCAGAGAGAAAGTGGATGAAATAATAACAAATGACTCTGGGACAGTAAAGCATCAGCCTTCAGGCATTCAGATCAACACTATATCACTTCACGTAACCCATCCTTAGCAAACACATACTCACTTGCACTGGTCTCTGCGCTCGCACACTTTCTCGTCGAAATCAACCTCGATCTTGAGGATGAACTGCAGTTCCTCGTTGGTAACGAAGGTCGCCAACGAGCCATTGACTTTCTGGCATGTGTCCACAGCCTGCCAGTAGTTCTCATTCCTCAGGTACACTTTGTAGCAGCTGGCTGTCTTCTCGTAGTGATGCCACCCACTAGGGCACTTCTCTGTGGAGGTAAATGTGCTTTAGTGCTCTTACAGTAGGCCTATGTCCAGTAACAAAGCTTTCCATCTGTTCTTTTAGCAACAACACTTCCAGTAGTTTAGATATTGTTTTAAAATCTCTCTAGCTCATCTTTTTGGATGAGTACTGAGTGAATGAATGATGGAGGTAGTTAGGTGGGGTCTTACTGTTAAAGCGCATAGGCTGGGCCACGCCGATTACATCTTCCACTTGGTCAAACCCATTGGCAAAGTGAAACGTCTCCTCCTTCATGGCTGTGAGGGAGGATCCGAGCGAGAGAGAAATATAACAGAGTGTAAGCAGTGTTTCAATAAAAGGAATGTACAGTGGCTACTGGCTGCAGTTCATAAAAAAACCTTCTGAAGACAACTTTGTTTGTACTCAAGGAACTTATTAGGGGATGGAGAAACTGCCCTTTCAGCCCATTCACAGGTCATCAACTGCAAAAACATTACCGTATTTTCCGCACTATAAGGCGCACCGGATTATAAGGCGCACCTTCAATGAATGGCCTATTTTAGAACTGTTTTCATATATAGGGCGCACCGGATTATAAGGCGCATAGAATAGAAGATACTGCAGTCAAACGTTTGACTGGGGTTGCGTTATGCATCCACTAGATGGAGCTGTGCTAAAGGGAATGTCAACAAAACAGTCAGATAAAGTCAAACTTTATTAAGCGTTCTGACAACAATTTTGGGGTCTTTATACACACACAAGTGGTGTGGGACTGTGAGTAAGCACAGTACCTGTGTTTACTGACTACGGTAGCCGTAATGCTGCAAGCGGTGCGGCTTTGTAGTTTACCAGTCGTACTGAAACATTTCATTATTATTAAATTGTTTTTATTGGTTTTTCATACTGAAACATTTTGACAGAGCACCTTGAGCGCCGTGTACAACCAGTATGGATCAACCAATTAACCAATTGATCCATATATAAGGCGCTCCGGATTATAAGGCGCACTGTCGTTTTTTGAGAAAATTAAAGGCTTTTAAGTGCGCCTTATAGTGCGGAAAATACGGTAGTTGTTTCTCATGACAAAAAATTAAGTCAAATGTTTTGACTGCTTTTGCCACCATTTATCAAATAATGTAATATGCACACAGTCCAGATGAAACAAGATGGCCGTGTTATGGAGGTCAGATGCTGTGTGTGTACCCAATCCTTTCCATAATTCCTATAACGCAGCCAGCGATCCAGGGATCAGCGCTAGTTCAGGAATTAAGAAGCGGAAACAATAGGATTTCCTTAAAATCGCTTACTACTGCAATATCTAACCACATTGCAGTTCTACAGCTGCACCATTGAGAGCATATTGGCTGGCTGCATCACAGCTTGGTATGGCAACTGCACTGTCCTCGATCACAAGGCATTAGAGGGTGGTGCGGACGGCCCAGTACATCACTGGGGCGGAGCTCCCTGCCATCCAGGACCTCTATACCAGGCGGTGACAGAGGAAGGGCCGGAAAATTGACAAAGAGCCCAGCAACCCAAGCCACAGACTGTTCTCTCAGCTACCGCACAAAAAGTGGTACCGGAGCACCAAGTCTGGGACCAAAAGGCACCTGAACAGCTTCTACCCAAGCCATAAGACTGCTGAACAGTTAATCAAAATGGTTAACCAGACTATTTACCCTTTTTTTGCACCGACTCTCTTACACCGACTATGCACATTCACCGGACCCTACCCACATGCTCACACACACACTCTCCACATACACTGCTGCTACTCTGTTTATCATCTATCCTGATTGCATAGTCACCTTTACTCCTACCTACATATTACCTCTACCTCGTAGCCCTGCACATTGACTCAGTACCGGTACACCTTGTATATAGACTTATTTATTGTGTAACTATTTTCTATTTTTATTTGCAAATGTTCTTACATTTTTTACTCTGCATTGTTGGGAAAGGACTCGTAAGTAAGCATTTCACAGTAAAGTCTACACCCATTATTTTATTGTCACATGCGCCGAATATATGTATCACCCCAAAACTGATTTTTAAAAACAAAGCTCTCAATGAAAGACGTTAAGAAAACATACAGTGGGAAAAAAAGTATTTAGTCAGCCACCAATTGTGCAAGTTCTCCCACTTAAAAAGACGAGAGGCCTGTAATTTTCATCATAGGTACACGTCAACTATGACAGACAAATTGAGGGAAAAAAATCCAGAAAATCACATTGTAGGATTTTTAATGAATTTCTTTGCAAATTATGGTGGAAAATAAGTATTTGGTCACCTACAAACAAGCAAGATTTCTGGCTCTCACAGACCTGTAACTTCTTCTTTAAGAGGCTCCTCTGTCCTCCACTCGTTACCTGTATTAATGGCACCTGTTTGAACTTGTTATCAGTATAAAAGACACCTGTCCACAACCTCAAACAGTCACACTCCAAACTCCACTATGGCCAAGACCAAAGAGCTGTCAAAGGACACCAGAAACAAAATTGTAGACCTGCACCAGGCTGGGAAGACTGAATCTGCAATAGGTAAGCAGCTTGGTTTGAAGAAATCAACTGTGGGAGCAATTATTAGGAAATGGAAGACATACAAGACCACTGATAATCTCCCTCGATCTGGGGCTCCACGCAAGATCTCACCCCGTGGGGTCAAAATGATCACAAGAACGGTGAGCAAAAATCCCAGAACCACACGGGGGGACCTAGTGAATGACCTGCAGAGAGCTGGGACCAAAGTAACAAAGCCTACCATCAGTAACACACTACGCTGCCAGGGACTCAAATCCTGCAGTGCCAGACATGTCCCCCTGCTTAAGCCAGTACATGTCCAGGCCCGTCTGAAGTTTGCTAGAGTGCATTTGGATGATCCAGAAGAGGATTGGGAGAATGTCATATGGTCAGATGAAACCAAAATATAACTTTTTGGTAAAAACTCAACTCGTCGTGTTTGGAGGACAAAGAATGCGGAGTTGCATCCAAAGAACACCATACCTACTGTGAAGCATGGGGGTGGAAACATCATGCTTTGGGGCTGTTTTTCTGCAAAGGGACCAGGACGACTGATCCGTGTAAAGGAAAGAATGAATGGGGCCATGTATCGTGAGATTTTGAGTGAAAACCTCCTTCCATCAGCAAGGGCATTGAAGATGAAACGTGGCTGGGTCTTTCAGCATGACAATGATCCCAAACACACCACCCGGGCAACGAAGGAGTGGCTTCGTAAGAAGCATTTCAAAGTCCGTGTTGCCCAGCGACAGCCCCAAAACATCACTGCTCTAGAGGAGATCTGCATGGAGGAATGGGCCAAAATACCAGCAACAGTGTGTGAAAACCTTGTGAAGACTTACAGAAAACGTTTGACCTGTGTCATTGCCAACAAAGGGTATATAACAAAGTATTGAGAAACTTTTGTTATTGACCAAATACTTATTTTCCACCATAATTTGCAAATAAATTCATTAAAAATCCTACAATGTGATTTTCTGAATTTTTTTTCTCATTTTGTCTGTCATAGTTGACGTGTACCTATGATGACAATTACAGGCCTCTCTCATCTTTTTAAGTGGGAGAACTTGCACAATTGGTGGCTGACTAAATACTTTTTTTCACCACTGTATGTACTCAGTGAGTTTGGTGTTTCCCCTGACATTTAGAAAGTTGTTTTCTAAGAAATTTAGAGCTGCTCTGAGCTGTTCAAGATTAGCCTAATTTATAGTATTTTGGGGATGTACGAAGTCTCTGTCTTTCACAATAGAGCATGCAATAATGAAAATGTACTTACAGTATCATGATTATTTGGGAAGGGGACTAGAGTTCAGGTTGAGGTCTAGCTAAAGGGATAAAGAGGTGTTACTCACGGGGGCAGTCCAACTCATCGCTCTTGTCCTCACAAGCAGTCCAGCCGTCACACTGCCAGGACAAGGGGATGCATTGCATCTTCCCACTGAGGCAGGCAAACTGCCCAGGGCTGCAGCGCAGCTCTGAAACACAGCACAGAGGGAGGCTAACATCACACAGCACCCCCTGTAGTCTTGACATGGCCACTGCAACACAGCTTTTGTTCTCTCAATTTTGCTTACCAACACTGAAAGACAAGTCTATGAAATATTGAGCATTTCCAGCTTTTAGTATCATTACTTAGATACATACCCCTGTCTAGTGATAGTTTTCACAATTGATCATGAACATTACAATAACAATGCACCCGTTGCTTAAAATAATGAACATTTTCTGGGAAACAAATGAATAAAAGAAACCATCAAGGGAAAAACAAAGGGAAAATATTTCTGGGAATTCAGTTATGCAGCAATATCTCTCAAGTATTCTGACTGAGTTCAATTCAGGTCTGGTGCTTAAAATCAAATCAGAGTAGCTACTAAACAAGACTCAAATCCTTATAACTAAAACAACAAACAGGGGTCATCATTGTGAGTGTTATTGAGAACTGCGCTTACAAACAAAAATATGAGAAACAGGAGAAGTGAGAGACATGCATTAGGGCCTAACAATTTATCTAAAATAAGCCTCTATAAAAAATAAAAATAAAGAAGAGGTAGCCTAAAGGGGTCATGACAAGACATAGGCCTACAGTAAAACCTTATTTTAGTGTCTAGCCATAAATGTAAGTGCCAAAATAAAATACAAACGTATGAGGGATACAAAGTATATTGAAAGCAGGTGCTTCCACACAGGTGTGGTTCCTGAGTTAATTAAGCAATTAACATATCATCACGCTTAGGGTCATGCATAAGAATGCCCAGTTATTTGGCTACAATGGCTAGAAGAGCTCTCAGTGACTTTCAAAGAGGGGTCTCAAAGGAGCATAGGTGGTTTAAAGGGTGTGTCTCTCAGTCACCAGATCTCAACCCCATTTAACACTTATGGGAGATTCTGGAGCGTCTGGGACGGTTTTTCACCACCATCAACAAAACACCAAATTATTGTGGAAGAATGGTGTCGCATCCCTCCAATAGAGTTCCACACACTTAGAATCTATGCCATGGCGCATTGAAGCGGTTCTGGAGGCCCAACGCCCTATTAAGACACTGTTGGTGTTTCCTTTATTTTGGCAGTTATCTACAGTGAGGGAAAAAAGTATTTGATCCCCTGCTGATTTTGTACGTTTGCCCACTGACAAAGACATGATCAGTCTATACTTTTAATTGTAGGTTTATTTGAACAGTGAGAGACAGAATAACAAAAAAATCCAGAAAAACGCATGTCAAAAATTTTATACATTGATTTGCATTTTAATGAGGGAAATAAGTATTTGACCCCCTCTCAATCAGAAAGATTTCTGGCTCCCAGGTGTCTTTTATACAGGTAACGAGCTGAGATTAGGAGCACACTCTTAAAGGGAGTGCTCCTAATCTCAGTTTGTTACCTGTATAAAAGACACCTGTCCACAGAAGCAATCAATCAGCCAGGGCATTGAAAATGGGTCGTGGATGGGTATTCCAGCATGACAATGACCCAAAACACACGGCCAAGGCAACAAAGGTGTGGCTCAAGAAGAAGCACATTAAGGTCCTGGAGTGGCCTAGCCAGTCTCCAGACCTTAATCCCATAGAAAATCTGTGGAGGGAGCTGAAGGTTCGAGTTGCCAAACGTCAGCCTCGAAACCTTAATGACTTGGAGAAGATCTGCAAAGAGGAGTGGGACAAAATCCCTCCTGAGATGTGTGCAAACCTGGTGGCCAACTACAAGAAACGTCTGACCTCTGTGACTGCCAACAAGGGTTTTGCCACCAAGTACTAAGTCATGTTTTGCAGAGGGGTCAAATACTTATTTCCCTCATTAAAATGCAAATACATTTATAACATTTGACATGCGTTTTTCTGGATTTTTTTGTTGTTATTCTGTCTCTCACTGTTCAAATAAACCTACCATTAAAATTATAGACTGATCATGTCTTTGTCAGTGGGCAAACATACAAAATCGGCAGGGGATCAAATACTGTTTTCCCCTCACTGTATATATACACCTTAGTAACACAGAAGCAGTGTTAAGTGGGTCAGCGTCTCAGTGCCATGTGTGATTAACATGAGACGTCACAGCATCAGGGGTTCTCCTGTGAGGAGGGAGTATTAGGCCTAGCTTTCTAAAACAGATAGAACTCATCTCACTCTATGGCACGGAACAAATCTAGGCCTAGCGTCTAGACAATCCCACTGGATTCTTTGAAAGTAGTTTAATATTGTTGAAGGAGTTGATTGTATAAAAACTGTTACAGAGTAAATATCTGAGTTCAAATGGAAAAACAAAGCACTGCTGTGAATGGGAAAATTCAACAGAGGCACAAGCTGAGGATAGAGCAGAGTAACCCAAATAGCTGGAGCTTGGCAGACCTATACATCCACTGCACTAACAGAGGAGATGCTGCTTACCTGACAATAATCTTGCCAGAGCTAGCCGTGGACCTGAAACAAAACAAAAAAGCAATTTCTGATGAACTAACACTTTGAACCTCAAAATTCAGAGTTTGGAATGTTCCACCACATAAAGGGAAGGGAAAAGTTGGGAGTGAACCATATGATGACAGAGCAATGACAACTAATGTGTGAAAAAATGTTTTACAGAAAACGTTATTTGTATTTTTTCACCCAAAAAATATTCACTTGTAAAAAGGAATCACATCGCACTCACTAGATACATTGGTCTTTGCTCGGCATTGGTAACAGGAAACTCTGGGTATTTAACCATCTGTTCTTTAGATACAGGTGTTTGAGTTGACCCAAATGTCACCAGGACCACATACTCTTCCAAAAATGCCACTGTATCTGATTGTTCTCAAATGCAGACATTTTTTGTTCTGTCTTTTTATAATAACAGCCCGTTTACATGGAAGCATAGAATGTAGCCTAGGTTGGGTTGGAGCCATAGACTGTATATGTATGTATGTAGCCTAGGCTATTCACAACTAAGCAAGTTTGCCAAAATCACCCTTGTGTTTGTATTTATTAAGGAGCCCCATTAGCAGCTACTCTTTCTGGGGTCCAGCAAGATTAAGGCAGTTATATACAGTTTCAAATATTACATGACATTACATTTCATAACACTTTACCCAATACATTTAGTGTGTTCCCTCAGGCCACTACTCCACTTTCACATATTTACAATACAACGTCCATGTGCACGTGTGTGTAGAGTGCGTGTCTTATGTGTATGTGTCTGTGTGTGTCTCAAAGTCCCCGCTGTTCCATAAGGTGTATTTTTAATCTGTTTTTTAAAATCTGATTCTATTGCTTGCATCAGTTACCAAATGTGGAATAGAGTTCCATGTAGCCATGGCTCTATGTAGTACTGTGCGCCTCCCATAGTCTGTTCTTGACTTGGGGATTGTGAAGAGACCTTTGGTGGCATGTCTTGTGGGGTATGCATGGGTGTCCGAGCTGTATGCTAGTAGTTTAAAAACAGACACCTCAGCGCATTCAGCATGTCAACACTTCTTACAAAAACAAGTAGTGATGAAGTCAATCTCTCCTTCACTTTGAGCGATGAGAGATTTACATGCATATTATTCATGTTAGCTCTCCGTGTACATTTAAGTGCCAGCTGTGCTGCCCTGTTCTGAACCAATTGTAATTTTCCGAGGTCCCTCTTTGTGGCACCTGACCACACGACTGATCTTAGGCTTGTGTGCGGCTGCTCGGCCATGGAAACCCATTTCATGAAGCTCCCGACGAACAGTTATTGTGCTGACGTTGCTTCCAGAGGCAGTTTGAAACTCAGTAGTGAGTGTTGCAACCGAGGACAGACGATTTTTACGTGCTTCAGCACTCGGCGGTCCCGTTCTGTGAGCTTGTGTGGCCTACCACTTCGCGGCTGAGCCGTTGTTGCTCCTAGACGTTTCCACTTCACAATAACAGTACTTACAGTTGACCGGGGCAGCTCTAGCAGGGCAGAAATTTGACTAACTGACTTGTTGGAAAGGTGGCATCCTATGACAGTGCCACGTTGTGAATCCTCTACAGATCTCAGGTGTGCAAAAGCAATACCCCAAATAAGTGCATGGGTTCAGGGCAGGTCCAGGGAGACAACAGCATCTTCCTGCAGATAAAGGATCAATAGCTAACTAGGGTAAAGTGGAGGTGGGTGGTGCCATTTGATTAGAAAACTACCACAAATCTGAAAGTTCTGTGTTCTCAACCACAACCAGTCAGACCACACACAATCACGGCATTATTGTTAGCATCTAGGTAATGACGATAATGCGGTGACGTCTTACTTGATGGTCACATGCATCATAAGAGACCATAAACTAGAAGGTCAATGCAGTGATGCAAGTTGATGTAGCAGCAAATACCCTGCTTCTTCATATTTCATGCAGATTGAAATCAGATTAACTACCCAAGTAATGCCATGATGTTAGCTAGATTGCTAGCTATGGCTAATATAAAACAGCAGATGGCCCAGTCTTGTGTTGCTCCTGCGACGTAGCAATCTAACGTTAGCTTTGCGTGCCTGTTTGCTAGCTGAAATGCAGCTTGCGAACTACACTTAACAAAAATAAAACGCAACAATTTCAAAGATTTTACTGAGTTACAGTTCATAAGGAAATCAGTCAATTGAAATAAATTCATTAGGCTCTAATCTATGGATTTCACATGACTGGGAATGCAGAACTGCAGTCAGGTCAAGACCCTGGTGAGGACGTCGAGCACGCAGATGAGCTTCCCTGAGACGGTTTCTGACAGTTTGTGCAGAAATTCTTCGGTTGTGCAAACCCAGTTTCATCAGCTGTCCGGTTGGCTGGTCTCAGACGATTCCGCAGGTGAAGAAGCCGGATATGGAGGTCCCGTGCTGGCATGGTTACACGTGGCCTGCGGTTGTGAGGCCGGTTGGACGTACAGACAAATTCTCTAAAACGACATTTCTCTTATGGTAGAGAAATGAACATTCAAATTGCACGCTCCCTCAAAACTTGAGACATCTGTGGCATTGTGCTGTGTGACAAAACTGCACATTTTAGAGTGGCCTTTTATTGTCCCCAGCACAAGGTGCACCTGTGTTATGATCATGCTCTTTAAGCAGCTTTTTAATATGCCACACCTGTCAGGTGGATGGATTATCTAGGCAAATGAGAAATGGTCACTAACAGGGATGTAAACAAATTTGTGCACAACATTTGAGAGAAATAATCTGTTTGTGCGTATGTAAAACTTCTGGGATCTTTTATTTTAGCTCATGAAACATGGGACCAACACTTTACATGTTGCGTTTATATTTTTGTTCAGTATAGCTAGCTAGTAGTGTTGCACAGTATAGCGAAACGTATGTACTTTTCGTTACTAGATCATGAAAAACAGTTTGTTACTCGAATTCGTTACAGTCGGTACTTTTGTCAAATTTCTCATATCTATCAGTGCTGTCGTCCCTTATTGCGCGCACCGTGCCTGCTCCACTTACTCATTGCTAGCCTGCACTGGGAGTCTGGGCTGTATCATGTTAGCTCCTCACTCATGCTACGCAGAAGTTAACACACTTGAATAATGCAACACGGCATGTAAAAATGTTGAAACTGTTAACAAAACAATATCCATACAGACTAGAACACTAAAACGCAAGAAGATACCGGTAGCTTCCAGCTTTGTAGGCTAACTTTCCTAGTTAGCTGACAGCTAAAATCAATTCACTACCCTAGTACTTTGTGATAATATGCAAATCATAGCACAAAACATGCTGATTTCAAAGCTGATTGACAACAAAAAAACATTAATTCACTTATTCTGCCTCTCAAGTTTCTCCCAAAGATTATTGCTGACCCCCTCTTGCCTAGTGAATAACATCATTACTGGTTAAAGACACAACGCACATTTTTATAAAAGAAGCTATTCAAATGTTCTTTCTCAGTATAAAGGACAAAATAAGTCCCAAATGGAAGGGAAACTGATTGTCATCTGTAGTCCATGAAATCAGACAAAACAAGCTCAATATGTCAATGCATGCACGCACTCCTATTGAATATGCATTCACCTGTATTGTGGATAGGCCTAGACTAAATCTTGATTTACCTAGTTTATCAATAGAGATTTACCATTCAAATAAATGCTTACCACATTGTTATGTAGTTAGATTGGTAAAAACAAAGTCAAATGTATTGTATGCTTTCATAATTGATTCATTAATGCATACATGGCTGTCTCTGAAAAATGTTGACGCAAAAAATGTCCAAATCTTTTTTTTTTTGTAATGATATTGAACTCAAAAGATGCCCAACGATTGAACAGGGCCCAGCTTCTTGACAGCGATGTAATTTAGGCTTACGATTGTTTTAACGATGCCTCGTTCCAACAATGGCCTAAGATGTAACTTGCGTTTGCCAAAACACCACGCAGGGAGAACATTCACTAAGCGCGTCGTTGAGGCATACAGTAGATCCTGATAGGATCGAAAGAAAGTCAGCGCTGCTCTCAGATCAGCTTTCTCATTTCAAATCTTACCTTAACATTAGAATTATTCCACAATACTGACGACGGGTCAGCTCCTACAAAGATATTATCACAGCTGCAAATTTCGAGGCGGCTTATTCTAATGCTTTGCTTACCCTATAATAATGCACTAAATCAAGATTTGGCACATCATTGCACACGCTGTTACACATCATGACACATATTGAGGCAAAGTGACAGACAGTAGGCAGCCTACAATTAGCAAAATATAACTAAATTGAATGAAAATGAAATAGATTTCAATATTGTTGAGTTAAATGCCTATGTAGCCTCTTAATGCAGTAATCTCTGTTCTCAGTTGAAACATATTTTTATCATTCGCTTCTAGGGCAGAGCGATTAACTGAAATTGCAGTTATTTTTGGGGTTTTAAACAATTTATTGACTTAAGTCAGTTCAATTATTTGAATTCCATTTAGTTTTTTGTTCATTTTTCTGTGAGCTCAATGCGAACATTGCATAGTTTCTCTAAAGATAAATCAGACCTAGCCTGAACTGGCCCATATTCTACATAGTTTTGCGCATAAACCGTGGTAATTAACTACAATGACCATAATCCATTGAGCATCTACTTGTCCGGTCTGTTTTTCTTTTAGAACTGCTACGGAAGAGACAAGAATGTGCGATTGTGAGGGGATATAGAGAGCAGCTGTTGCTTCGCCAGGTATCGCTACCTGAAAATACATGATCAAAGTGATAGATAGTTGGTATTCAGCAGTCATAAAAGTATGCCTTATTTACTTTGAACTACAAAATAGCGATTTTGTCAAACAGCAGTTCTATAGAGATGAGATTACTTGAAATGAAATAAAGTAATCAAATAAAACAAATGTAATATACAAAACTGAAATATTTTATTAAAGTAAAGTAATGTGAATAAATGGTTAATAAGTGACAAGCAATAATGGGCAGTCACTACCATCATGGGACTTTTAATTGTTTTATTCTGTGTTACAGCATTAAACCCAAATAATCGAAGAGCATCTAAGGACGCGTTTAGCTAGTTATTCTACTAGTCGTCTGAGGCACTCGGTAAATAACGAGCGTTTTCATGTGCAACTTTAGTAACGATGTTTTTGGGAAACAGCTCGGAGATTTAGCGATAATCGGGCCCAGATCAGTAGCTAATTTACAAACTGAGTTTTTCTGTCTGGATCTCAAGTGCGATTCTGTGACTAATATTATTTTTTCCCCCGTGGTATTGTTTTGGTATCGAGTATTGTGATACTAAACCTATTATCGTTATCGAAGTCAAAATGCTGGTATCGTGACAACACTAGCTAGTACTCGGTTCTGGAAATAAAGTGGAGCACCCACATTCACGCATCTACAACTAAAGCCGCTAACTAGTAATGCTAGACTTTCAGCAGGCTAGCTATAACTTGTAAACGTTCTCTCGAGCAAAGTGTAAACCACACCGACGATAGAACGGCAAAATATAGCTAACTAGTTACAGCTCAATATTGAATCATGTCCCCATAGAACTCATTTTCTAAAAATAAAATAATTTACGTTAACGTTAGCTAGCTACGCAGTAAGTGGGCTAGCCAGCGAGCCATAACAACACCACGCGCTATTCAGCAAAGGCAGCGGCAAAAATTGAGACCAGTGGATAAGCTAGCTAGAAACGCCATCTACACTAGCTAAATTACCGTACAATTAGGCCTACCATAGCACACGGGCATACATACATAAGCAAGCTAGCTGACAAAAATGACCACCAATTGCATTTCACCGGTCTTACCTGTTCGTGGTGGGTCTGTTAAAGTGAGGACGAAGAGCAAAGAGAGAAGGACGTAACTGCTGCTGTCAGCCTTTGGCAACATTTATCCTCCATTCATAGTAACTCCTCTACTCAGAAATAAAATAAACCGAGACCTGATCCAACGTTTGCTTCGAACCTATCAGCGCCAAAGATAGGTCCTAGCCATTCAAAGAGGTGGAAATATATGATAGATAACGAGCTACATCATTATTATTATTAAGCGCAGTTTTTCATTCGGCCTGTCCAATGTATTCCAGAACGGAAATAAAACAAGATGGCTCCGTCCTCCCATCACAACAATCCCAAACGGCCACAAAGCCTATCAGCTGGTGGGTTGGAGGCGGAGTTTTCTAAAGTTATTGTCATACAGTCATTGGTTATTGTATACAAAATGTGTTTGTCAATGACTGTATATATGAAAGTCACAGTAACATAATTGTGTCCAGAGATTGATACAATATTAATTTCGTATTAACCGGTTCGTTTTGAGTCATTGCAAATAAGGCTACACTTTAATTTCAACACAACTTCATGGACAGCAGCTTTTTTTCCCTTTCTTTTATCAGGGATTCATACTGAGACCAATGTCTCTTTTACAGATGAGCCCTGAATTACATAAAATAGAGACATCAAAGTATAAATGCAAGCAGTAAGAAAAACACGGTCATAAAAAACGAACACATTGATCAGTAGTATGGTCCTCAATCAGCTTTCTGAATTGCCCTAGTGGCACCAGAACATCAAATTTAAGATTGTTCCACAAATAAGGTGCTAGACCAAAGGAATTTCCACAGTTGGCCATCCCTGAGATCGGATTTGGTAACTCGTATGTCTAAAGTTTAGTAATGATGTTAGGTACAGTGGGACCATACTACTGATCAATGTGTGGTCCTCTGTAGCTCAGCTGGTAGAGCACGGCGCTTGTAACGCCAAGGTAGTGGGTTCGATCCCCGGGACCACCCATACACAAAAATGTATGCACGCATGACTGTAAGTCGCTTTGGATAAAAGCGTCTGCTAAATGGCATATTATTATTATTACTTTATGTAATAGGGCTCTATAAATGAAAACATAGCAATGTATCAACCTACGTGACATCAAAGTGGCCAACCAACTTTCTGGTAGAGAATGCAGTGGCCAAACTAAAATTGCAACCTTTATAATACGTATTATAAAAATATTTATCATGGGTATTAAAATGTCATGAATCATTAGGAAAATGGATGATGCCCGAGTTTCCGATTAGTAATTCCAAATTGGATGATCGTTCAAAAGTTTTTCCCGATCGGAGCTAATTTTTTCCGCACGGAGTTGCCTTGAACGCACCATTATGGCATAAATAAATGGCTCTGCTTTTGAGGAATTAAACGTTCCATTATGACACAAATTGATGTAATAGAAATAAACTTCATACGTAATTGCCCACGTTTATGATAAAATATGGAATGTTAGTAACATTGACCCCATGTGTATCTTTGATATTCAACTATGAACGGAGTTCAATATGGTGTCGATCATGGTGTAATAACACAATCACCTAAATAATTCGGGTCGGGACTAGCCATGGATGACTCACTGGTGCTGAAGAAACGGGGATATACACTGGGCATCAGTTTAGGCGAGGGGTCGTACGCCAAAGTAAAATCCGCTTATTCCGAGCGTCTGAAGACCAATGTTGCAATTAAAATTATTAACAGAAGAAAGGCGCCGGCGGATTTTTTGGAGAAGTTCTTGCCCCGGGAAATGGAGATCCTTGCATCCCTAAATCACCGCAACATCGTCAAGACCTTCGAGATCTTCGAGACTTCAGAAGGCAAGGTGTACATGATTATAGAGCTTGGTGTGCAAGGGGACCTACTAGAGTTCATCAAATTCAGGGGTGCTTTGCCCGAAGATTTCACCAGAAAACTGTTCAAACAGCTGTCACTTGCAATACAATTTGCACACGACCTAGATGTTGTTCACAGAGACTTGAAATGTGAAAACCTGCTATTGGACAAAGACTTCAACCTCAAAGTGTCGGACTTTGGATTTGCCAGGAGGATCAATTATGATGATGTTGGACAAATGATTCTCAGCAAAACATTCTGTGGCTCTGCAGCCTATGCAGCACCAGAGGTATTACAGGGGCTCCCATACAATGCCAAAGTTTATGACGTTTGGAGTATGGGGGTCGTTCTATTCATCATGCTCTGTGGGTCTATGCCCTATGACGACTCCAATATAAAGAAGATGCTGAAAATTCAGAAAGAGCATCGCATTGACTTCCCACGCAGCAAAACTGTCCCTACAGAGTGCAAAGACCTGATGTATCGCATGCTTAACCCAGATGTGGCCCAGAGGATAGAGATTGATGATATCCTTGAGCATGTATGGGTGCAGTCAAAATCCAAATCACATGATGGTAGTAAGAGACAAGAAGATGGACCTTCCACATCTGAAGCTGCTTGCTCCAAAAAGGAAAGGAAGGGTGAAAGTAGTACGCATGAAAGTAAGCATCCTCATGGCAATGAGGACAAGAAACGGGCGAAAGTGGAGGCTGAGGCCGAATCGGACCCTAAACTTTCTGTGGAGAGCAAAGAGGCAGCTGGACCATCTAAGCGTACCAAGAAAAAATCATCCCCGGATGCAAGGAATGACTTCCCTGCTGATTCATTCCACCTAATTAGTTAAGAATAAATTAAGCATACATCTTTGTCAAGATTAACCATATAGACTTATAGTTACATTTCTTCACATGTTGAGTCTGCATGACTGTAAGTCGCTTTGGATAAAAGCGTCTGCTAAATGGCATATTATTATATTATTATTATAAAGGTGAGTGTTAACATTTCAGGTTTACAAACAAATTCTATAAAACAAAATCACTCAAAGGCATTTTTTAGATTGACTGAAATATTATATTGCAGATAGAGGCATACAAAATAGAGGCTTACATTAACATATTTACAAAAATCTATGAAGCCTCATCGTAACATCCACCAAAATTCAA
This sequence comes from Coregonus lavaretus, assembly GCF_964263955.1. Taxonomy (NCBI): domain Eukaryota; kingdom Metazoa; phylum Chordata; class Actinopteri; order Salmoniformes; family Salmonidae; genus Coregonus; species Coregonus lavaretus. Next base: position 43,932,321 of record NC_139991.1, on the reverse strand, counting down.
ATCATATCAGTCTAGGCTATGTACAATTATAGGATCTCTCTGGAACCCACAGATTTCAGTAATCCAGTCTTGGAAGTTTTTCTAACGCAGTACATACTATGCCTTTCTTTCCAACACCCTAAGAAGAGTAATGACCTGAGATTTGCAACTATCCTTTGTGCACAGGCTGTTCCAGTCATAAAAGGCAAGTCCATAAAATCCAGAAGGAGGGCATGAGGTGGGGTAGAGAGAGAAACACCCCATGGCCAGTAATTTGCTTGATGACAACTTGCATGATGTAGGAGTTCACTTCCTTTCTCAGTTTTGCTTCACCCCGGTCAGAAGAAGTCAGAGGCTTTCCTCCTCTTGGGAAGCTGCAGTAGGTCGTCTGTGATGGACGCTGGGTCCTGGGAGGCGGGGGTCCTGGCTTTGCTTGGTGTCGGAGTGCCTGAGGGAGTGGCTGGACCACCCAGGGGAGTTTTGGAGCCTGCTCCTCTGTGTGTGGGCGATGGTGTGTAGCTTGCCCTTAGAGCTTTATCTGTGTATTTGCTGGAGGTCCTGTTTACAAGCCTCTGAAGGGCAGGAGTCAATGCTGGGCTCAGGCCTTTTGGTGTGAGACTGCAAGACAGAAATGAGGTTCAAAATAATTAATACAATCATTTAAAAATGACTAAGAATTGTGTATAACAAGAGGTCATAGGAATGAGCTATGAAAGAAACATGAGCTTTTGTATTTAGACCAAAGCAATGCAGTTATGTAAATCATCCATCAGTTTTTACCTTGCAAGGTTTTCTGTGACCTTTCGCAATGCTTCTTTCTTCTTTGCCCGGTTTTTGGCTGCAGCCTCATTGGCCATTTTCAAACCCAACCGCTCTCTCCTTCCTGGTTCAGGAATCTGTGTGTAAAATTCTCAGGTTAATCAACTACTCTGAACCATTTTGGGGTTGCAAATGCAGCAAAACAAAAATTAAGAACAGTACCTTAAATGATGGGCCGATGTTCCGCTCTTGAAACGGTGAGTCAGACCCATCCAAGCGAAAGGGGGTGCTCTCTATCTCTCCCCAGGTCATCAGGGGGGACTCAGCCATACCTGACAGGACAATATCAGGTTAGAGGAGTTTGGTTTTTATGTAGTCAAGTTATTTTGTAGTTGAGAATATTGAAAGTGATCTATACTTCAACATAACATACATACTTACTTACCTGGGGAAGGGCAGGGAGTTCCTTCAAACCCATATCCGTTAACATTAGGGGAATCCTGGGCATTAAGCTCTTTGCCATCTGGGCCTACTTTACCCTGTTTGAACTAGAGAAACAATGTCAGATAAATAATTCAGGAACAATCCACTTAATTTGATCTTTAGATACCCGACCTTAAAGTTTCTCTACTTTAAAATCCCTTCACTAAAAATTGGATAAAACCATTTACTTAAAACCAATAACATGTCAGACAAGGACTTTACCTGTGCATTGAGGGCTGCAGCCTGCTGAAGCTGGCATTTGTTAAGGGCTTTGCTGAAGGGGTCTCCCACGAAACGAGTGTTCTTGTGAATCACCTCCCTAGGCTTCTTGAAGAGTGTGTCATCATCCTTGACACCTTATTAAAATAAGATCATGAAGGTGTTCAACTCAATTAATTCACCTCAAACACAATTAATTCAATCATGTAGGTACTAGCTTAGCCTACACATACAGTGAATTCGGAAAGTATTCAAACCCCTTCATTTTTCACACATTTTGTTACGTTACAGCCTTATTCTAAAATGGATTAAATACAGTGGCTTGCGAAAGTAGTCACCCCCCTTAGCATTTTTCCTATTTTGTTGCCTTACAACCTGGAATTAAAATTGATTTTTGGGGGGTTTGTATCATTTGATTTACACAACATGCCTACCACTTCGAAGATGCAAAATGTAAAACAAACAAGAAATAAGACCCCAAAAAAAGAACACTTGAGCGTGCATAACTATTCACCCCCCCAAAGTCAATACTTTGTAGAGCAACCTTTTGCAGCAATTACAGCTGCAAGTCTCTTGTGGTATGTCTCTATAAGCTTGGCACATCTAGCCACTGGGATTTTTGCCCATTCTTCAAGGCAAAACTTCTCCAGCTCCTTCAAGTTGGATGGGTTCCACTGGTGTACAGCAATCTTTAAGTCATACCACAGATTCTCAATTGGATTGAGCTCTGGGCTTTGACTAGGCCATTCCAAGACATTTAAATGTTTCCCCTTAAACCACTTGAGAGTTGCTTTAACAGTATGCTTAGGGTTATTGTCCTGCTGGAAGGTGAACCTCCGTCCCAGTCTCAAATCTCTGGAAGACTGAAACAGGTTTCCCTCAAGAATTTCCCTGTATTTAGCGCCATCCATCATTCCTTCAATTCTGACCAGTTTCCCAGTCCCTGCTGATGAAAAACATCCCCACAGCATGATGCTGCCACCACCATGCTTCACTGTGGGGATTGTGTTCTCGGGTTGATGAGAGGTGTTGGGTTTGCACCAGACATAGCGTTTTCCTTGATGGCCAAAAAGCTCAATTTTAGTCTCATCTGACCAAAGTACCTTCTTCCATATGTTTGGGTGTCTCCCACATGCCTTTTGGCGAACACCAAACATGTTTGCTTATTTTTTTCTTTAAGCAATGGCTTTTTTCTGGCCACTCTTCCGTAAAGCCCAGCTCTGTGGAGTGTACGGCTTAAAGTGGTCCTATGGACAGATACTCCAATCTCCGCTGTGGAGCTTCGCAGCTCCTTCAGGGTTATCTTTGGTCTCTTTGTTGCCTCTCCGATTAATGCCCTCCTTGCCTGGTCCGTGACTTTTGGTGGGCGGCCCTCTCTTGGGAGGTTTGTTGTGGTGCCATATTATTTTCATTTTTTAATAATGGATTTAATGGTGCTCCATGGGATGTTCAAAGTTTTGCATATTATTTTATAACCCAACCCTGATCTGTACTTCTCCACAACTTTGTCCCTGACCTGTTTGGAGAGCTCCTTGGTCTTCATGGTGCCGCTTGCTTGGTGGTGCCCCTTGCTTAGTGGTGTTGCAGACTCTGGGGCCTTTCAGAACAGGTGTATATATACACTGAGATCATGTGACAGATCATGTGACACTTAGATTACACACAGGTGGACTTTAACTAATTATGTGACTTCTGAAGGTAATTGGTTGCACCACCTGTGGTAAATTCAATTGATTGGACATGATTTGGAAAGGCACACACCTGTCTATATAAGGTCCCACAGTTGACAGTGCATGTCAGAGCAAAAACCAAGCCATGAGGTCGAAGGAATGGTCCGTAGAGCTCCGAGACAGGATTGTGTCGAGGCACATATCTGGGGAAGGGTACCAAAAAATGTCTGCGGCATTGAATGTCCCCAAGAACACAGTGGCCTCCATCATTCTTAAATGAAAGAAGTTTGGAACAACCAAGACTCTTCCTAGAGCTGGCCGCCCAGCCAAACTGAGCAATCGGGGGGAATGGCCTTGGTCAGGCAGGTGACCAAGAACCCGATGGTCACTGACAGAGCTCCAGATTTCCTCTGTGGAGATGGGAGAACCTTCCAGAAGACCAACCATCTCTGCAGCACTCCACCAATCAGGCCTTTATGGTAGTGGCCAGACGGAAGCCACTCCTCAGTAAAAGGCACATGACAGGCCGCTTGGAGTTTGCCAAAAGGCACCTAAAGGACTCTCAGACAATGAGAATCCAGGTTCTCTGGTCTGATGAAACCAAGATTTAACTATTTTGCCTGAATGCCATGCATCACGTCTGGAGGAAACCAGGCACCGCTCATCACCTGGCCAATACCATCCCTGTGGTGAAGCATGGTGGTGGCAGCATCATGCTGTGGGGATGTTTTTCAGCGGCAGGGACTGGGAGACAAGTCAGGATCGAGGGAAATATGAACAGAGCAAAGTACAGAGAGATCCTTGACGAAAACCTGCTCCAGAGCACTGAGGACCTCAGACTGGGGCGAAGGTTCACCTTCCAACAGGACAATGACCCTAAACACCCAGCCAAGACAATGCAGGAGTGATTCGTGACATGTCTCTGAATGTTCTTGAGTGGCCCAGCCAGAACCCGGACTTGAACATCTCTAGAGAGACCTGAAAATAGCTGTGCAGCGACAATCCCCATCCAACCTGACAGAGCTTGAGAGGATCTACAGAGAAGAATGGGAGAAACTCCCCAAATACAGGTGTGCCAAGCTTGTAGCATCATACCCAAGAAGACTCAAGGCTGTAATCGCTGCCAAAAGGTGCTTCAACAAAGTACTGAGTAAATGGTCTGAATACTTATATAAATTAGTTTTTTAAATAAAATTGCAATCATTTCTAAAAACCTGTTTTTGCTTTGTCATTATGGGGTATTGTGTGTAGATTGATTAAGGGAAAAAAAAAGATTTAATCAACTTTCGAATAAGGCTGTAACATAACAAAATGTGGAAAAAGTCAAGGGGTCTGAATACTTTCCGAATGCACTGCATGGTGTTGGTAGGTGTGACTCCATGGCTTCATGCACCCCATACAGCGCACATTATAATCAAGCAAGATAACAGGAACATTTCTCATGCAGGAAAACGTCAATCCTCACCCTCTGGATAGTACATAAGGGCATTCTTTGCTTTGTACTCCCAGGTCTCTAGTCCTGCCTTCACACACTCAAGGGCCTGCTTCTCTGATGACGGCAGGGCAAGGTTTTCTTCATGCCGCTAAAAACAACAAACAGGCAGGTTATAATCTCTGCTAATTGAAGGCAAAAAATATTATCGCTTTCAAATCAAGACATTACACTCCATAAGCATTACATACTTAAACATTTGAGTAGTGTACAATTCACATCAACCAAACGAGAGTTCAAACTATCAAAGGAGAGATTACGCCAAGTGTACCTGTTTAAATTCAGCCTCTGCCTCATACAACCACGAATGCCTCAACTTCTCCTTGTCTTCTGCTAGAACCATGATCTGCTCAAAGGATGCATTATCCTCGCTTGTGTTCTTAGCCAGGAAACGATCAAGACATGGCAGCTCTTTCTCCTCCTCATCTCCTTCCTTATTCACTACAAACACAATATCAACAAACACAGGGATGAAGTATTATTGCTGTAATTAAGTTCTTTACATCGATAGATGGGAGGGGTTGAGTGGAGCTGAAGGGTGGGATTAAAAACAACAAGATAACTAATGTAAAATGTACTGTGTCTGTAAAATATATATGTTCAGAACTTTTGTGAAACAGCACAGTTTAAAATATATGGCAAAATAGAAATCAAACTGGTCTTCAGAGATAGATGGGAGGGGTTGATGGTAGCTGAAGGATGGGATTAAAAACAAACAAAAGATAACTATTGTAAAATACATTGTGTCTGTAAAATGTATATAGTATGTATAAGGTGGAAGTAGAAGCCTAAGTGTTGTTGTCCATTAGTTTACTCCAATTAGGGAAGAGGTGGTAGAGTTAGGGGAAAATAATAAAGGAAAATATATATATTTTTAAATATTAAAAAAATATATGGTGGATTAGAAATGATGCAGACAATTACATTAATGGAAGCTACAATCTAAAGTATTAAAGCTGATCTACCCCCTACATTTTTTGGTTATATATATATATATATATATATATATATATATATATATATATATATATATATATATATATATATATATATATATATATATATATATATATATATATATATATATATAAACGCTAATAAAAAAAGTTATTTACATAGTACTATATAATAAATCACCTTTACATAGTACTATGTCCCGTGTGGCTCAGTTGGTAGAGCATGGCGCTTGGAACGCCAGGGTTGTGGGTTTGATTCTCACGGGGGACCAGTGCGGGAAAAGTACTAAAATGTATGCCCTCATTACTGTAAGTCGCTCTGGATAAGAGCGTCTGCTAAATGACTAAAATGTACTATATAATAAATCAACAATCCAATGACCACTAGATCATAACAGCTGGAAAAGCTACTTTCTACATAGTCTTGAGAGCCAAAGTAATGGTGTTCATATTTAAAGTTCGGTGTCCTCAGACTGAGTAGTGCTGTGATTTGTGCCATTCTCAGTCACAATAGTGAACAAGAACTTACCACTGTCTGCTCCTTTCTTGGTTTTGCCCAGTACAGAAGAGGGAGATCCAGGACAACCCTCTGGTGTCTCAAAGGAAGCTGGAGTAATATCTAAACAATCAAGTGGTGGGGATATTAGTATAACACCACTGCTGCATTCATAGACAACCAGTGCATTATGTGAAAAAGACTTTAGTGGACACAGTTGACTTATCATCTTACTCACATGGGGCAGTGGAGAGTGGCGTGGACTTGGCTAAAGATGACCCATATTTAATGGATATCTCCCTCATCTTCCCAAGATCCCCATTTTCCTCAGCTTCGAGGTAGTCCTTCTGCGCTTGTAACTTTGTCACATCTGGAAAAAAGTCCCTCTGGATGATCTTCTCTAAATTCTGTTGAATGTCATACAAACACATGTAAACAAGTTAGGAAGTCATTGGCAAATATCAAAATGGCCTAGCCACAACGCACAAACAACAATGGGGCTGTCGATACACTACATGACCAAAGGTATGTGGACACCTGCCCGTCGAACATCTCATTCCAAAATCATGGGCATTAATATGGAGTTGGTCCCCCCTTTGCTGCTATAACAGCCTCCACTCTTCTGGGAAGGCTTTCCACCAGATGTTGGAACATTGCTGCGGGGACTCGCTTCCATTCAGCCACAAGAGCATTAGTGAGGTTGGGCACTGATGTTGGGCGACTAAGCCTGGCTCGCAGTCGGTGTTCCAATTCATCCCAAAGGTGTTCGATGGGGTTGAGGTCAGGGCTCTGTGCAGGCCAGTCATGTTCTTCCACACTGATCTCAACAAACCATTTCTGTATGGACCTCGCTTTGTGCAAGGGGGCATTGTAATGCTGAAACAGGAAAGGGCCTTCCCCAACTGTTGCCACAAAGGTGGAAGCACAGAATCGTCTAGAATATCATTGTATGCTGTAGCGTTAAGATTTCCCTTCACTGGAACTAAGGGGCCTAGCCCGAACTATGAAAAACAGCCCCAGACCATTATTCCTCCTCCTCCAAACTTTACAGTTGGTACTATGCATTGGAGCAGGTAGTGTTCTCGTGGCATACGCCAAACCCAGATTCATCCATTGGACTGCCATAGTGAAGCGTGATTCATCACTCCAGAGAACGAGTTTCCACTGCTCCAGAGTCCAATGGCGGCGAGCTATACACCACTCCAGCCGACGCTTGGCATTGCGCATGGTGATCTTAGGCTTGTATGCGGCTGCTTGGCCATGGAAACCCATTTCATTATGCTCCCTACTAACAGTTCTTGCTGACATTGCTTCCAGAGGCAGTTTGGAACTCAGTAGTGAGTGTTGCAACCGAGAACAGATGATTTTTACGCGCTTCTGCACTCGGCGGTCCTGTTCTGTGAGCTTCTGTGGCCTACCACTTCAAGGCTGAGCCGTTGTTGCTTCACAATAACAGCACTTACAGTTGACCGGGGCAGCTCTAGCAGGGCAGAAATTTGATTAACTGACTTGTTGGAAAGGTTGCAATTTATGATGGTGCCACGTTGAAAGTCACAGCTCTTCAGTAAGGCCATTCTACTGCCAATGTTTGTCTATGGAGATTGCATGGCGGTGTGCTCGATTTTATACACCCGTCAGCAACGGGTGTGGCCGAATAGCCGAATCCACTCATTTGAAAGGGTGTCCACATACTTTCGTATATTTTGTGTATAACATCACTAGTATGTGTGTTTAATCACCTCTATCTGTATTGACCTTAAAACTCAGATTTGCAACAACACTAAGTTAGGCTTACTGTATTATAAGCCAGCTGCAGGTAACGTTAGGGTAGAATCTGCACTGGCTAGCTACCTACTGTACTACTATAACTTAGCTATCTGTTCCACAACGGTACGTTACCTCTATGTAGTTCTCTTCATCGAGCACCTTTCGATTTGTTTTCTTTGTTTCCTCGGGAGGTTGTCGAAGAGCAACTGTTGTTACAGGATTAGCTGGGACAAGGGTTCCAGACATCAGCGCCTTTCCAAATCCTTCCATTGTCGGTGGCTACTAGAAGCTAGCGAAATGCTCTGGGGGCCTTCGCTTCTGTTTGTTAGCTAGACCAAACCTCGCTGGAAAAAAACGGAATGTAAAAATATTAAAAATCCCGTTTTAAACTCAAAAGAGCCCCTGAAAATAGATGTGTAGGAATACCGTCCTTTAATTCGCGTAGTTATAATATCAAGAGTTCTTAGTTAATGTTTTGCTAATCAAGGAACCTCATGCGAACAACGTACACAACTCGACTGCGTGACTTCATCGGAAATTCTTCTTCTTCTATGAGGTTTAACCGTGGTTGGCATCCAATTAATGTTGCATTACCGCCACCTACTAGACTGGATATAACTCCCTTATACTTTGCTTGAAATAAATAAATAAAACAAATACCATACCATCTAACACTACACTCACAATTTACAAAAATAATAAATAAATACTCCACTATTTATATCTATTTAGTCCTACTTCAGGCCAACACCACTTAACACACCCTGTAACTCTTCTGACGTCAAATCTCGCACAACCAAATACCTCTCTGCAGCTGCCACCACAACCTCTATTTTCTGCGACTTACGTTCCATCCCTGCAGTACAGTTGATAACCATTGCTATGAATACCAAAAATCCAATCTTACTGAAACATATATCACTTGTTGGTTTATCCCTCTGTACTGGTACAGATCTACTACTCACACCACTCCTCTCAGGATCCCTCCACCCTGACCCATCTTCCTCTACTTTCTTCCCTGCCTCAACATATGACAACTTCTGCACTGCTCTAACCCTGGAAACCTCAACCTGCCTCTCTCGCACAGGACATTTCTGATCCCCAGCCCCATGGGCACCCCTACAGTTGACACACAACTTTATCCACCGAAACTACACAATCCTCTATCCCATGCCCTCCTGCACACTTCCCACATCTTGTAATCTCCCTCTTACACACTGCTGCGACATGACCATAAACATTGCACCTGAAACAGTGCAGTGGATTCGCCACAAAAGCTCTAACAGGATAACTGATATATCCTAATGACCTTGTCGGGTAAAGATTCAAAAGGACTGAGTGACTCCTCTGTTTCACCACACTCACTACCGGGTCTGGGTCGCACCAAACGGCAGGCGTCACAAACTCCGGGAATCTTCAACTTCAATTTCTCCATCTCCACACTTAACACTACCCCAGAAACCACTCCTTTCAATGGTGCCCTGTCCCTAAGATCAAAGCAGGAAACCGATCTTGCCCCAAGTTGCGTGACACGGAGTGCCCGCTCCCTCTGGTCAGAAGAAACACAAACATATATCACAAGTCCACTACAGGTTACCTTCACTGATTCAACTGCACTCAACTCCTTTCCCACCCAACCTGAAACCACAAATGGATCCGCAAAAAGGCAAGTATCCACTTTTTCCAAAAATGTCACTCCTACTGGACCAAACATATCTTTATCATAACCATGTCCATCAATACAAGGCTCGGGCTCCGAGCTCCTCACAACACCTTCTACCCCTTCCATTTCACCTCCAGAACTAGAACTGGCGTCCAGCTCACTCTGTTTGAATTTGACACCAATCTTCCTCGACATACCTTCGCCCTTCTTTTTGAGAGCTTCAACAGATTCAAACCCATCCTCTGCCTCCCTCAGTCTTTTCAACCTCCTCTCTCTTTCCCTCCAATCCTCCTCCCTTAACCAACTACCCGACTCTTTAAAATGTGCAACTTTTCCAAGCCAAAATCTATTTTTAGCCTCCTCGAGAGACATGCAAAACCCTGTACTCCCTCCACTTCAAACTCGATCCTCGTTTCTACTCTCATTCTCCAGCGACAACTTCTCCGTCACCGGAAATGTCTGTCAGTGACGCTTTTAGAATTATTCTAGCCTTCGTCATTGCATTGGATAAATAATCCAAAAATGTCTAGCAAATGTCTACAACGGCATAATACGGTACACCATTTTCTAGTCTTCCAGGTCTTCCACACCAAATGCTGTTCTTTTTTGTCGCCTCCACTTAGCTCTTCGGTTTTTAAACCACACCTATCGAAATAAAAGTAAATTAGGCTACATTGACAAAACTTTTTAAAACTTAATGAAACAAAAATATTATTTAAACTGACAAAAAAAACACAAGTAGCCTACCTCTACTCGCTCTTCGCGTAAATGAGTGCGTTGTGCTAGTTTTTCCCTCGTGTTCACATCTGGATACTGGTTCTGAAGGAACAGCTCCTCCAGAGCGTCCAGTTGGTCCTCAGTGAATATGGTGCGGTGTCGCCGTGTGCGCCTCTGGACCTGACTGAAGGACTGCATCTCTTCGTGAGTGTTTCCTCCTGGCCTGCATGGCTCCTGCAACATTCTTCTGGACCATGCATACTGGCATGCTGAATTAAAATAACGTTACATTTGGCACACTGATTTCAGGTCAACGCATGAACATCTATATACCTACCTGGCCAATGGGAAAAACAACTGACCTGCTAGACATCATCATTAAACAAACATGAGAGAGAACAATTAAGAGTGCTCATAGTGTCGAAATTGTCATAGGTTTAGGTCTTACTTTCAGGAGGATAGTCAGCCTGGAATACCTCTCCACAGTGGGAGCAGTAGCAGCAGCATGAGCAGGTGTGCTGTGGAGCTTCGATGTGGCTCCCAACAAGAATATTCTCTGATCTTACTCCATCCTCACCTGGTACAGGGTTGTGGGTCACACCAGACTGCCTGCGCTCCTCATTGTTAACTGGAAATCTGTTCAGTATATTGTCAATGGTGAATGGAAACTTCTGTCTCTCCATCCTACTTGACCCCTCCATGACAAGCTTTCTGCCCAAAGAATTCACTTCAAATTCAGTGTTTAAAGTGCCAGCCAAGGCAGCCAGTTAATGCTTTTGGGTGAAGCGTATGCCTTACAGTGTGGCTCATCCCTCCCTTCTCCACTGTGCTCAACCTCAGACCCACTCATTTTATAACAGAAATTTGAGGAAGAAAAAAAAGAGAGCAAAAAACATAATCCCCCTATAGACTAGACACATACAAAATGGTTGAACTTTAATTCCCAGCTAATCTAGGCAGTTTTGTGAGGGGTTAGGGAGGATGGGACTTCAGCTAATCTGGCACCATTGCTTTGCTTTCTGAAAAATACATCAGAATTCTCTGTATTAAATTAGGGGTAGAGAGCGTCTAAGATCCTTATTGTTGTGGTTTTAGAGAAAAATAGATTGCTTGGTATTAGAAACCTGGATTTAAAGATTAACCCTTTGGTGTAACCAAGGACCTATTGGGGATTAGCCCCTGAATTTGAACACTTGCAGTCCTTGTTGATTTGTGCTCAGAGTTTATTCCTAGACATGAGGCTACACATCTGGTTTTCAATCAATCTGAATCATACAGTTCCAATACAAAGGTCTACATGTTTACAATCTTTATTTATCCATTATATAGAGACAATGGAATTTGGTAATATTTTGCTTTCACAGTACCAATCCTCACCACATAACACACATGACAGGCTGGGAGCAGCACAGGGTCAGCTGTAGAGCAGCGGGCTTTCAGCATGTTTGAGCATTACAGCCATTCACAAAGGGAACATATTCAGAGGTGAAATACGGTGGGGGAAAAAAGTATTTAGTCAGCCACCAATTGTGCAAGTTCTCCCACTTAAAAAGATGAGAGAGGCCTGTAATTTTCATCATAGGTACACGTCAACTATGACAGACAAATTGAGAAAAATAAATCCAGAAAATCACATTGTAGGATTTTTAATGAATTTATTTGCTAATTATGGTGGAAAATAAGTATTTGGTCACCTACAAACAAGCAAGATTTCTGGCTCTCACAGACCTGTAACTTCTTCTTTAAGAGGCTCCTCTGTCCTCCACTGTCCGTTACCTGTATTAATGGCACCTGTTTGAACTTGTTATCAGTATAAAAGACACCTGTCCACAACCTCAAACAGTCACACTCCAAACTCCACTATGGCCAAGACCAAAGAGCTGTCAAAGGACACCAGAAACAAAATTGTAGACCTGCACCAGGCTGGGAAGACTGAATCTGCAATAGGTAAGCAGCTTGGTTTGAAGAAATCAACTGTGGGAGCAACTATTAGGAAATGGAAGACATACAAGACCACTGATAATCTCCCTCGATCTGGGGCTCCACGCAAGATCTCACCCCGTGGGGTCAAAATGATCACAAGAACGGTGAGCACAAATCCCAGAACCACACGGGAGGACCTAGTGAATGACCTGCAGAGAGCTGGGACCAAAGTAACAAAGCCTACCATCAGTAACACACTACGCCGCCAGGGACTCAAATCCTGCAGTGCCAGACGTGTCCCCCTGCTTAAGCCAGTACATGTCCAGGCCCGTCTGAAGTTTGCTAGAGTGCATTTGGATGATCCAGAAGAGGATTGGGAGAATGTCATATGGTCAGATGAAACCAAAATATAACTTTTTGGTAAAAACTCAACTCATCGTGTTTGGAGGACAAAGAATGCTGAGTTGCATCCAAAGAACACCATACCTACTGTGACGCATGGGGGTGGAAACATCATGCTTTGGGGCTGTTTTTCTGCAAAGGGACCAGGACGACTGATCCGTGTAAAGGAAAGAATGAATTGTGGTCCTCTGTAGCTCAGCTGGTAGAGCACGGTGCTTGTAACGCCAAGGTAGTGGGTTCGATCCCCGGGACCACCCATACACAAAAAATGTATGCATGCATGACTGACTGTAAGTCGCTTTGGATAAAAGCGTCTGCTAAATGGCATATTATTATTATTATCGTGAGATTTTGAGTGAAAACCTCCTTCCATCAGCAAGGGCATTGAAGATGAAACGTGGCTGGGTCTTTCAGCATGACAATGATCCCAAACACACCGCCCAGGCAACGAAGGAGTGGCTTCGTAAGAAGCATTTCAAGGTCCTGGAGTGGCCTAGCCAGTCTCCAGATCTCAACCCCATAGAAAATCTTTGGAGGGAGTTGAAAGTCCGTGTCTCCCAGCGACAGCCCCAAAACATCACTGCTCTAGAGGAGATCTGCATGGAGGAATGGGCCAAAATACCAGCAACAGTGTGTGAAAACCTTGTGAAGACTTACAGAAAACGTTTGACCTGTGTCATTGCCAACAAAGGGTATATAACAAAGTATTGAGAAACTTTTGTTATTGACCAAATACTTATTTTCCACCATAATTTGCAAATCAATTCATAAAAAATCCTACAATGTGATTTTCTTGATTTTTTTTTCTCATTTTGTCTGTCATAGTTGACGTGTACCTATGATGAAAATTACAGGCCTCTCTCATCTTTTTAAGTGGGAGAACTTGCACAATTGGTGGCTGACTAAATACTTTTTTCCCCCACTGTATAATTCAGAATGTACAGGTATGGATAGCCAAGGCTTCTGACAATCTCTGTTAGTATTCACAACATGAGAACTGGGCCTTATCTATGAAGTGCAGTCATTCAGTCTGACTTTTCTGACAATGTGCACGGCTGAGGTAAAGCTATTACAGGTTGTATTTATTCTCCAACAAATCCTTTGATTTCATATAAGGCAACACAACACCTTTTTTATCAAGGAATTAATGGATTTTCAAAATCTGTCCTAAGCTCCTCAGATAAGGGTTTTTTGAAAACAGATAACAATAAACATCACCTCATCCCTTTCACTGGGGTTTAATGACCAGCAGATTGTTGATGTATAGTTTTTATAGCTGTTGAGATAGCTATCTATGATCTTTGTGATTTTTCAAATGGAAGACATTGTATCACATCCACATTGGTTTAATGGTTTTAAATTCATTACTGGGGATTAGTATGATAAAAGCACCCTATTTTATTGTTGTCAAAGGCAATTGGTTTGTAAAATCTTAGAATCCACTTGTAGAAAACATACAAAAACATATAAAACAACATGTCCTTGCCCAACGGCACAACCTAATGGTGCAAGATATAGCTGGAAGATTGGTTTGACCAAGATTATTTTCTAGACTGCAAGAGGATCAAATATGTTAAGCATCACTTCTGAACTAAATAGCTGAGAAATGACATATGGATGTAAATTAAATAATACTCAGTGCTTGCAGTGACCAGCAGCCAATTGTTAGGAGGATCAGGGTTATTTATAAACTCTGAATGTGGTGCCAAATGATTGAAATTGTCACACATTTTCAAGTGAATGCGGAATGGTTTGCATACGGTTCAATAAGCCTAACCTATAGTAAAACAGTGTGAGGCAGAGTACGAAATTGCTGCAGTGCCACCTAAGCGTTATTGAACGAGTTGGATAATACTTTCTTTAACCCAAACTTGAAAATCAAAATAAGTTTTGGCCAAACACGTGTCCTGAGATGTGGAATGTGAGTGAGGACAAGGACTTGACATTGCTGTGTGGAATGTGTTCAAAGTTCCTTCCCCTATGCTGAGGGGAAAAATGACCATTCTGCTCTCTAGAGATGCTCAAGCCATGGGACTGATTTCTTAAACATTTTATAGAATAGAAAGGGGAATAGGGTGGCTATATGTGAGGCTATACACTATTATGTAGGCCTAGGGGTGCCTTTAGTGGAATTTGGGAATTAAACAACGGTACACTGTAAAATGTCATTAGTTCTGCAAAAAAAAATTTGTGGAAACCTGTTGCCTAGAAGCATTCGGAGTAACCCAACTCAAAGTATGCAGTGTTCAATACTTAAAGTAATAAAGTGACATCATCACGCATATTTTTAAGTTGTAAATACTTACAGTGGGGGAAAAAAGTATTTAGTCAGCCACCAATTGTGCAAGTTCTCCCACTTAAAAACATGAGAGAGGCCTGTAATTTTCATCATAGGTACACGTCAACTATGACAGACAAATTGAGAAAAAGAAATCCAGAAAATCACATTGTAGGATTTTTAATGAATTTATTTGCTAATTATGGTGGAAAATAAGTATTTGGTCACCTACAAACAAGCAAGATTTCTGGCTCTCACAGACCTGTAACTTCTTCTTTAAGAGGCTCCTCTGTCCTCCACTGTCCGTTACCTGTATTAATGGCACCTGTTTGAACTTGTTATCAGTATAAAAGACACCTGTCCACAACCTCAAACAGTCACACTCCAAACTCCACTATGGCCAAGACCAAAGAGCTGTCAAAGGACACCAGAAACAAAATTGTAGACCTGCACCAGGCTGGGAAGACTGAATCTGCAATAGGTAAGCAGCTTGGTTTGAAGAAATCAACTGTGGGAGCAATTATTAGGAAATGGAAGACATACAAGACCACTGATAATCTCCCTCGATCTGGGGCTCCACGCAAGATCTCACCCCGTGGGGTCAAAATGATCACAAGAACGGTGAGCAAAAATCCCAGAACCACACGGGGGGACCTAGTGAATGACCTGCAGAGAGCTGGGACCAAAGTAACAAAGCCTACCATCAGTAAAACACTACGCCGCCAGGGACTCAAATCCTGCAGTGCCAGAAGTGTCCCCCTGCTTAAGCCAGTACATGTCCAGGCCCGTCTGAAGTTTGCTAGAGTGCATTTGGATGATCCAGAAGAGGATTGGGAGAATGTCATATGGTCAGATGAAACCAAAATATAACTTTTTGGTAAAAACTCAACTCGTCGTGTTTGGAGGACAAAGAATGCTGAGTTGCATCCAAAGAACACCATACCTACTGTGAAGCATGGGGGTGGAAACATCATGCTTTGGGGCTGTTTTTCTGCAAAGGGACCAGGACGACTGATCCATGTAAAGGAAAGAATGAATGGGGCCATGTATCGTGAGATTTTGAGTGAAAACCTCCTTCCATCAGCAAGGGCATTGAAGATGAAACGTGGCTAGGTCTTTCAGCATGACAATGATCCCAAACACACCGCCCGGGCAACGAAGGAGTGGCTTCGTAAGAAGCATTTCAAGGTCCTGGAGTGGCCTAGCCAGTCTCCAGATCTCAACCCCATAGAAAATCTCTGGAGGGAGTTGAAAGTCCGTGTTGCTCAGCGACAGCCCCAAAACATCACTGCTCTAGAGGAGATCTGCATGGAGGAATGGGCCAAAATACCAGCAACAGTGTGTGAAAACCTTGTGAAGACTTACAGAAAACGTTTGACCTGTGTCATTGCCAACAAAGGGTATATAACAAAGTATTGAGAAACTTTTGTTATTGACCAAATACTTATTTTCCACCATCATTTGCAAATAAATTCATTAAAAATCCTACAATGTGATTTTCTTGATTTTTTTTTCTCATTTTGTCTGTCATAGTTGACGTGTACCTATGATGAAAATTACAGGCCTCTCTCATCTTTTTAAGTGGGAGAACTTGCACAATTGGTGGCTGACTAAATACTTTTTTTCCCCACTGTAAATGTTTAGTGTTTAACTTTTTGACACTAAATTGCATTACGTAACGATTGAAGTTACTTGAATATTCATTGTAGTGAACATAAACATTTAAGGTCCCTTCTACTTAAATTCTCAAGTGTAAGTAGTTCTGATTAGTAATTTTCAGTGGCTGTGTTTAACAGTGTTTTATGTATTTGACCATTTGTCATTTTAACCCACCTTAGCAGGCATTGTTGAGCAGAGTGCTCATTCCTCTAGCAGTAACTAGAGGTAGAGTTGTTAACATTACAGGATTCTGCATTTACCAATGACATTAAAAGTGGTAAAGATTAACTATTTCATTGTGGGAATGGATTGTCTCATTATTGAACGTCAATTTGTCTGACGATTTTGATATCTGTTTATCATGATCAATTACACATCAACAAACTGCTTAATAATATTTTAGAAATATACTTTTCTTTCTTCAAATATGCATACAACATTGTGTAGAAGTATCAAAGTCTAAAAATGTTGAATTACCCACAATCCTCTAAAAACAGAGTCAGTGGCACTATTAAGTATTCATAAATTGCAAAAACATAATTCTATATCTGCACAACACAGATAAATCAAGTGTTTTTTACTCATATCGGTGTCTGACTACTACTTTATTATTTTAAGTAAAACCTAATAGAATCAAGCAAGAACGTATTTAATTAATGTTAGATTGACTGTTAAATAATCATAACTTGTAAAAACTCAATAACTTTAGATTAGCAGAACACAAATACATAAAGTTATATTTACTCAATAACCTAATATTTGTTAACAGTACTCAAAAACATTGTCACGTGACGGGTCAGACCAAGGCGCAGTGTGATATATATACATGTTTAATAAACACACGAGACGAAACGTGAAGTCCAAGGTACAACACGCAACATACCTTACAAGGACCAAGATCCCACAACTATACAGTGCCAATAGGCTGCCTAAGTATGATCCCCAATCAGAGACAACGAGCGACAGCTGCCTCTGATTGGGAACCACACCGGCCAACATAGATCTATACATACTAGAATACACATAGAAAAAGCACAACAAGGAATATACACACCCTGACTCAACATATAAGCGTCCCCTGAGTCAGGGCGTGACAAACATAAAGTGATAAGAAATCTTATTGACATCTGAGTTAGTACCACTTTTATGATTTTAGTTCTACTGACTGTTGGAGATGGTCAATTTATTTAAGAGTGGCAAGCGGTCAGCAATAATATACCCAGGCCACCGAAAGATGACGTGAACATATGGTTTCTACAAACAACTGGTGAACAGTAGCCTACTGGAGACCTGCCTGGTGTAGTAATTCTAAGTACCGAATCATTTTTGCAAGAGGATCTTGACCTTAACTTAATCGATAGCAAAGGAGCTGTTTACCCAAGAAGTTGGACAGTTTGCTAGAAAGCTCATGCATGAAAGAAAAAAATGCTTGTGAACGTACAGCTCTATTTTATGCGCTATAGATAGTTTATTCGTAAAATGTTCCCACTTGAATTTCCAGCTTCATATATTGGAAAATGTCTGTCTAGGAACATTTTATTTTGATCGCCGCAATCGCAGGTAGTGCAACGAGTGTTCAAGTAAAAAAATAAATACAAAAAATTACTTATATATAAAAACAAATGTTTGAAATTGTTTGAATAGCAACATAATTTTGTCTGGGTCCGTTATTGTTGTGTTTATCGTCTGTCGTTGATGTGCACCTCCAGCTTTGATCTGTTTTAATCTAGTTTATATTTTTTCCAAGGCTATAATGATAGGCTGTACTTAAATTATCTTATTAATATTTTGTAAACATTATCTTATTAATATTTTGTAAACATAGGCAGGCCTAATATGTTGTATTGCCTCACAGGTGATATGGATTATTACATTTATTTCAGGGTCTTTGTTATACTCTCTGTAATCTTAACTTTCTAAATTGATGCTGCAGGCTATAACGTTAATGTTGTCTGTTGTGTACCTCGTTAGGATGCCTTCTTTTCAGTGGGGCTCAATATTCCAACAGGTTTTTATTTAGTATACAAGCTGAGATACAAATACATGAGAGGTATCAAGCCATTTGCAGTTTCAACTGTAAACGTTACAATCTTTGGTGAATTGATGGAATGTAAAGGGAAGGTGTGAACTGCAGAGATCATGCCTGCTTCTCTCTACACTGCTTAATGTCAACATTTTGTGCCCCTTGCTTTTTGGGGCTACTTTGCTGTAGAAGTCTATTTGAAAAGTGCTTTTTTAATTCCTGGTACATCCCACATGAATAGCAATAGTGAGAAACAAGGAAGGACGTTTATAGAAACAAGCAAGGAATCGGAGATACAAATGACTGCAACTTTCAACTGGCATAGAGGCTGTCTCACAGCACATTATTAGGGTATTAGATATCACTGCATGAATCTGGAGATCTATATTTAACCATCTAATCTGATTAACCGTCTGCTTGTCTATTTATGATCTTAGGTCATCATAGCATTTTATATAACAGGGGGTTACTCATTTCTTATAGAAGGATTCAGTTGTTATCATTCTAATTAGTTAGGAGAGTGATTGGCAGTAGACAACAGTTTGGAGACAAATGAAGCAAAGTGAGATGATCTATGCAGCAATTATGTGAATGGATATTAAACAGGGACCTGTCTTGTGTCTTTATACCCAGGGGACAGGAGCTCAGGAGGCAGCAGGAACAAAGGGCAAGTGAGCAGGAGCTGCAGTGGATCAACTTGCTTCTCTCTGCCTTCTGCAACCCAGCATGTGAAATGGTGGATGAGAATACGGTGGCAGTCTGTGTCCAACAGACACCTGCTGAAGAGGAGGACAGGGTGCAGGGGGAAGCGGAGGGGAACATGGTGGTGGAAAGGTTGGGTGGGGACAGGGAGGTGGAGGGGGTGGGTGGGGACCCCTTTATGGACCAGGCAGGTACCCCTGAGATGTGAGAGGAGCAGGGTGGACAGATGTGTTGTGGAATTATGCCATTTCTCTTTTTTTTCAAATGTACCATTCTCATTCAAATAATGGGAATGGTACAGAGGTCTCGGGACTGCTTGAGTTGTAGGAGCAATGGAAGATGTATCTACACAAGGTGTAATTATGGGTCTCCAGTGGTAAAGGCTAGTACTATGTTGAATACATGCTAGTAAAGGCCTACAGTATTTATACTGAACAAAAATATAAACACAACATGCAACAATTTCAACGATTTTACTGAGTTTCAGCTCATATAAGGAAATCAGTCAATTGAAATAAATAAATTAGGCCCTAATCTATGGATTTCACATGACTGGGCAGGGGCGCAGCCATGGGTGGGCCTGGTAGGGCATAGGCCCACCCACTGGGGAGCCAGACCCAGTCAATCAGAATACGTTTTTCCCCACAAAAGGGCTTTATTACAGACAGAAATACTCCTCAGTTTCATCAGCTGTCCGGGTGGCTGATCTAAAACGATCCTGCAGGTGAAGAAGCCGGATGTGGAGGTCCTGAGCTGGCGTGTTTACATGTGGTCTGCGGTTGTGAGGCCGGTTGGACGTACAGCCACATTCTCTAAAATGACATTGGAGGTGGTTTATGGTAGAGAAATTAACATTCAATTCTCTGGCAACAGCTCTGGTGGACATTCCTGCAGTCAGTATGCCAATTGCATGCTCCCTCAAAACCTGAGACACCTGTGGCATTGTGTTGTGACAAAACTGCACGTTTTAGAGTGGCCTTTTATTGTCCCCAGCACAATGTGCACCTGAGTAATGATCATGCTGTTTGATCAGCATCTTGATATGCCACACCTGTCAGGTGGATGGATTATCTTGGCAAATGAGAAATGCTCACTAACAGGGATGTAAACACATTTGTGCACAACATTTGAGAGAAGTAAGCTTTTTGTGGGTATGGAACATTTCTGGGATCTTTTATTTCAGCTCATAAAACATGGGACCAAGACTTTACATGTTGCCTTTATATTTTAGTAAACTGTAGTAAACTGTTACTTTTTTATTAACATTTAGATTAAATTATGCTTTCTAAATTAATTAAACATCCCATCGCATTATATTTTATAATTTTCCTGTAGCTCTTGTGATGAGTAGGCATGTCACAGATGACGTGAGACGGGTAGCGCAGGGACATGCATGCGGCAGCGGATCGGCTCGCGATATTCTGTACATACCGCTTTGACGTAACCACGCGCCATACAGTCGGAAAGGCGGGAGACCGTTGCTTCCGCGTGTGTCAAGAAGTCAAGATGGACGAAAAGTTGATATTGTCCGTTTTTAATTTTCCTGAGCTGTATAATAAAACGTTGCCAGATTACCGCAATGGTGACACAAGATCACTTGCTTGGGGGAGAATCAGCGCATTGACAGCTCTTCCAGGTGAGCTATGGTAGCCTATTTCTACAAATCATCAAGTCACGTTGACACAAATGTTTTAGCTTGCTAGTTGTAAGCAAGCTGACTTGTTTGTCAAGTTTGTTTATATTATATGTTTTAAATCACGTGAGTAGCATATGAGTACGGTGAGTTAACAGCACCTCACTGCAAGAACCGCGTGAATCGTATTGTAGTCAATGGGGAGGCAGCGGCCGACGAAGTCGTGAGCGCAGCGCAGACGGCAGACACCGCCGCACAGGGAGGGACTTTTTTTTCCGTTCCCAACAGCGCGATGAGACACGAGTAACATTACTTGAGGCATCGTATTTTCCACGATTAATGACATTAGCTACCAATTAATCACTGATAGAAAAAATGTCGAAGTAGCCTGTGGACATTTTGATATCAAATGGAGAGCACTACAAATTAGTACCAACTCAATGGTAGATCCTTCTATTTAGTTTATAAGTAGGAACCCGATGAGGCTCCATCAATGGGATAGAAAGAGGTGTTCAATCACCTTTTAACGTTATCTGAATATTTTTTTCAATAAATAGTTATATTCATAGTACTTTAGAAATATTATTTCGTGTGGTCAAATATTCTGCATGTTTAGCTTGTTCGATATCAAATGCATAAAACAATATATTATTTTGAGTATGATGAATCTATATTGATTTATCCCTTTAGCTGAAGAGTGCAAAAGGAAATGGAAGAATCTGAGAGACCGATACTTCAAGGAAGTACGACAGGAGAAGAGGATTGAGGAGGAAGCAGGGGAGCTCACCCCCAGCCGATGGAAATACAGACAACTTCTGATCTTTCTTCAACCATTCATTAAACCCAGAAACAGCAATGTGGACCCTGCCAACCTGGAAAGCCCTGATACAATCAATAAAAGCACACAGAGTGAAATAGAACCTGTCAAAACACTCAACACAGCCCTGGAGAACGACATGGAAACCCCTAGCACCCAGGTTGGCACCATGTCACAGCTAGCTTTTGTGACCCAGCTGTCCCCAGGGCAACAAGGAACCCAGATGGCCCAGCTGTCTTTTCTGGCCAAGCTTCCACCAGGCACCCAGATATTCCCAGGGCCCCAGACATCTGCAGTGCTCCAGTCATCAACATACACAACCAGGAAGAGGCCTCAGACAAGACAACCTGCTTCACCATGTTCCTCAACCACTCCCTCTAAGCGCTCCGCTAAGAACAGGAGGCTGCTGGCCAAAGAGAAAGATCTCAGATCAGATTCCACGATCCCTAACCGGCAGTGTGACGAGGATGAGATGTTTCTCCTCAGCTTCGTTCCTGCTTTGAAGAGGCTTGCCCCACAAAAAAGATGTGAGACCAAAATGAAGATCCAACAGATTATGTATGAGGCCGAGTTTAGTATGGATCAACCAGTGACTGTCAATGACCCACCGGTGACAGTGTCCCTAGATCAGCCAGTGTCCAAAGAACTGCCAGAGCAAGAGACGTCGTAACTCATTAATTATTGTAGGTCGACAGGGGTTGTTCTCAGGAGGTTTAGATATTCTTTCTTTTGTCCGAAAGTATTTTTTCTAAAATATATATATTTTTAAATCTCTCTCCTAATGAACATGAAGAGGCAAGTTATTCATGTTCTGTTTTTGGAATATCGCATTTTTGGTGGTATCAGAGGTACAACAAATAACCAAATATATATTTTTTTACAGATGATCTAATTTTGCTGTTATGAATGCAAGTTGTTAACCCAATTGAAAATAAAATGGGCTGTTATTCTGTTTCTAATTTTGAACGTTAATTTGTCTGGCATTTAGTGGTCAAAGCCTGATGAGAAACACATTGACTACCCATATAAAGGTGGAATTAATGTTTAGGTAACGAGCTCTCTCAGTAGGTTATGAGGCAAACAGTCTTTATTACAGATGCTAATGCTATTCTAACCATCCATTGTTAATCTAATAATCCACTATATATATTTTACAATATGTATTTTAGAATAAATTAGTGAGAAAAAGTTGTAAAATAAACAAGACAACAAATGAAATAGAAATTAGAGGGAGAACACTAAAAAATAACTGCATCAGTTACTCATGCGTTTTATCATGACCGTCACCTTGCTAGTTGTGTCAGGTTAAAGAACTATATCCATTTGATACCTTTTGCATATTTTTTTCCCAAGCTCTTTACTATGTATGCTATAGAAGCATTTGCATTAGAATTCAGCATTTTCCAAATAAATAATAGTCTTACAAGTGGCAGACAATGACAGTATCATTCAATAAAAAATAACTCCTTTAAATTGTCTCAACTTTCATCCTTCAATTTTATAACCTTAAGAGAAGGTATCCACTTATTTTCTGAAACATAAGAAATAGTTAACAAAATAGCTCCTAGGGCAACTGAGGACATACTGGTATAGTATTTCATTAAAGAACTTAAACCCATACCAATACTGCTCTTCTGGACTATTCCCCTGCTGACACCACACATAAAAATGCACCACTATTGTTTATATGGCTTCATACTGGTAGTGGTACCCAAAAGGCAATTGTTGTGTCAATAATTTAAAAGTATCACCAATGATACGTCTTTTCCTGAATTGATATATCATATTTAGTTCAGAAACAGGACATACCACTTGTAATCTATATCCATACAAGCACAGAGGGTACATCTGGTAGCTTACATTTACCGATTTGCCATCTCTCTTTTAGTATCTGGTTCTATATTGCCAACCAGGTACACTTAAATGTCTATTGAAAACATAATAACCTTGATGGAAATGAGAGGCAGGGCCATTTTAAGATTACACCATTAGTTGTTCGAACAAAACTAATTTCAGACTTCTGTAGGATTCATAGTACAGGTGTAATCAAACAGTAGTTATCTCGATTACTAAAATTAAATAAATGGCTAATCAAGTCAAGAAGTCAATACTTAAATGCGGAAAATGACAAAAATCAAACAAGTATCTGGAAACAGAGTATTAAGAACTGTCCAACTTGAGCCTTGGTCCTGACCGCACAGACATTTATGCGATTAGCAGCCAAAACATGATCACCAGAGCCACAAATAGAAAGAGTCGAGACAGGAACTGTTCATCCATGTGTTGGGGGGTCCCAGGGGCAGCTGTGTGGGGGGGAACAAGTGGAGAGAGATTACTTTAACAGGTGAACAACTGCTTTTCAAGGTAGAGGGGGCCATTCACAATAATTTTGATCAAACATTGTTACAATACACAATGGGCAAACCTGCAGAACTAAAGTACCTGGGGGTGGTCTTCCATCATTGATGTTAAAAGCTGTAGCAAAAATGCCAAATGGAAAGGCACCAATGCCAAAAGACATCTGGAATCCTCCATCGCCAAAGCCGAAACCCTGAAATCCCTGTAATGGGAAAAAAGATAACCTTACAGTAACATTGCATTGACAGGGTTATAAAATGACTATGCAATATGTACAAAAAAACGTGATTTTAACATGTGTTTCGAGGGAGAGTTGATGCAATCGTTAGTGCCGTGTTGTTATTCTCAAGGGGTCATAGAGAGCCTTTCTCTCTTACTCCTCAGATAGAGCTTAATAGGTCCCAGTGGAAAAGGTAATTCTGCTAATGAATTAGGCTATGGGCAGGATTGCACTACAGCAACTACACAATCCCATGTAATAGTTTCATCATGAATGGGTAGTGCAATACAGCAGCCAACATTGCAAACAGGTGGTACACAGTATAACCAACTGGATTGAACTTCTCACATTCTTGCTAAATAATTACACAGTCTGAAAAGTGAGAGTATAGGCTTGGTGATGATAGAGCTGTTGTATTACACAGTACTTACACCACGATTTTCAGGCTCTGGCCTCTGTCCTTGTGGTCGAGGAGGCGTTCGCTCCCTATAACAATGAGAGATAAGTTGTTTACAGCAGTAGTTTGGGATGTAAAATTCAGAGTAGAGAACTGAGGATTGTATGGAAACTGTGCCCCTTGCTTTCATGTTTTGAGTGCATCAACCCACCTTGGGTCTTGTTGGCCCGTGCTTCCCCTGCCATATAGTGGGATGACTTTGTCTCGACTGATGCCTGCTTTGCACACTGGACATACTTGTCTGTTTGGTCTGGTCTCCAACCACTGCATAAACATGGGGGGGGCAATTCAGACATCCCTGGTTAAGATTGCATGATACATTCAGAGAAGCAGTCAAACATCCCTTGGGAAAGGGTCAGGTGACAGCTGATCATGACATTGGTTGTGTAAAATAAATGAGGTATCAACTGACTTACCTGATGTAAGCAGGGCCAACTAGATGCGCAAGGGGACAGGGAAGGTAAGGGATAGAATAATTAGATGACAGTCAAGTCATAGCATCTCATCATTCATCCTGAAATCTGAAGATTGCACTACGAAAATTAAAAATGGCATCAATAACATTTCCCCATATGCAACTAACATGACGTGAAATAACAAGACCACAGAGATACATTAAAATTACTATATTTAATTATGTGAACAAGACCCTCTCCCGAGTACAGGCAACCAGATAATAAGGATGAATGCCCCTCAATCAATCACAAATACAGAACACTGTCAAGACAAGAGGGTGCTTACCAAAAGAGATGCCCACACAGACTGATCACTGCATCCTTGGAGGTGTCCAGGCAGATGTTGCATTCAAATGTGCTGTCCTGATTGCCACCCTCCCCCGCTGTCGAGCTGCTGGAACCGGGGCTGGGGTTCTCAGTGGCAGTCGAGGCAGCGGCTGTTGGAGGGGCAGCGCTAGCCATTGTCTCACAGATCAGGATGTAGAGTGAGGTGATGTAACTAGCCGACCCCCTTGCCTGTAAATTAGCATGTGTAAATTAATCCAAACAGATGAGAATCAATATTTCCGAAGTCGAACTAGGTTACAATAGCTAAATGTTCAGAGAAATGTTGCTCAACAATGCTCCAACGGCGTTAGTAACATTACCACATAGACTGACGCAGCAGATAGATCCAGTGGCTAGCTAGTTCAGCAAAACATGTATGCTAATGCTAGCTAGCGAGAAGAATGTAGCAGTAGCTATTAGTTTAGCTAACGTTACATAGCTAGCTATATCAACACCAAAAGACAATTGACTACCTCCTTGCTTTCATCAAACAAATCCTCGGTGTCGTGGGTAGAGTTATTTAGCTAGCTATGTAGAAAGCCACCTATTCACCCAAGTTGCCAAGTTAAATTCCACTTTTAGTTTCAGATGATTGCGTCACTGTATTATTCGGAAGTTGTGTGGTGATGATTAGGGATACACAGATTGGTTGCCCTAGTCTCAGGTCGTCACGAGTTCTTATTATTCTTCTTCTTCTTCTGTGGATTTTATATGGCGGTTGTCAACCAACTTTAAGGTGCATTACCGCCACCAACTGGAGTGTGGATCAGAGACGGTGAAGGTCTCAATCCGACCCAATAATCTCGTCTCCCTAAGGAAACGAAATACTTAATTAAATACTACACCCCCTGCCCCCACCTTTTCCTGGATCTTATACAGGTGTCGTCCCTTACTCTCCCTGTTCCACAACTCTTGCCACTTATTTTTAACCACTGTTCTTATTAATCCCTTGGTTTCTGCTTTACTGATTGACAATTCCATCTCAATATTAGGATGTTTAAAAGCCTGCTTGGCAATAATATCCACTTCCTTGTTCCCCTCAACTCACACATGAGCTGGTACCAAGAGGAACATCACAAATACCCCCATCTGTTTCACCCTATACAAACACTGCAAAACTTCATACAATACATCCTGTCTGCTCTGAGACACACATGAATTTAAGCTCATCATTGCTGCACTGGAGTCAGAGCAGATGACTACCCTGTCTGGCCTTACCTCCTCCACCCACTCTGCAGCCAATAGTATGGCCGTCACTGCCACCTTAAACTCAGGAACACTAAAAGCTGGTCCTGTCCTCCCTGTTTTAGGGTCCTTAGATCCATCTGTGAATATATTCAAGAAAGCATAGTATTGTGTTCTTAAATGTTCACTTACAACTGAATCTACTCCTTCCTCAACATTTCTTACCCTCTCAAGCAATCCCAGTTCTATCACTGGTTGAGGGAGAAACCAAGGTGGGATAGCAGGAAGAACCACAGAGGGGCTAAACTCCCTCCAAAACAACCCCTTCTCTCTCGCCATGCAATTGCCTATCCACCCAAAGCTTGTATTCAGATTTTGTTCATGTTTCCAGCACTCTAGGAACACCTTTTTTTGTAGAATGTGAACCTTATGTCCTTGTAGATTTACCCAATATGTCATGGCTAGCTGTTGTCTTCTTAACTTTAATGGCATCTCTCCCAACTCTACCTGTATCACTGCTACTGGGGAGGTCCTGAGTGCTCCACAACATATTCTTAGGACTTGGGCCTCGATAACATCCAGTTTTTTAAAAAGACGTCTGAGCTGCTGATCCATATGCTATACTTCCATAATCCATTGATGACCTTAACAGCGCTATACAGTGCCTTGCAAAAGTATTCATCCCCCTTGGCGTTTTTCCTATTTTGTTGCATTACAACCTGTAATTTAAATTGATTTTTAATTCGATTTCATGTAATGGACATACACAAAATAGTCCAAATTGGTGAAGTGAAATGAAAAAAATTACTTGTTTCAAAAAATTCAAAAAAATAAATAACGGAAAAGTGATGCGTGCATATGTATTCACCCCCTTCGCTATGAAGCCCCTAAATAAGATCTGGTGCAACCAATTACCTTCAGAAGTCACATAATTAGTTAAATAAAGTGTCACATGATCTGTCACATGATCTCAGTATATATACACCTGTTCTGAAAGGCCCCAGAGTCTGCAACACCACTAAGCAAGGGGCACCACCAAGCAAGCGGCACCATGAAGACCAAGGAGCTCTCCAAACAGGTCAGGGACAAAGTTGTGGAGAAGTACAGATCAGGGTTGGGTTATAAAAAAATATCAGAAGCTTTGAACATCCCACGGAGCACCATTAAATCTATTATTAAAAAATGGAAATAATATGGCACCACAACAAACCTGCCAAGAGAGGGCTGCCCACCAAAACTCACGGACCAGGCAAGGAGGGCATTAATCAGAGAAGCAACAAAGACACCAAAGATAACCCTGTAGGAGCTGCAAAGCTTCACAGCGGAGATTGGAGTATCTGTCCATAGGACCACTTTAAGCAGTACACTCCACAGAGCTGGGCTTTACGGAAGAGTGGCCAGAAAAAAGCCATTGCTTAAAGAAAAAAATAAGCCAACACGTTTGGTGTTCACCAAAAGGCATGTGGGAGACTCCACAAACATATGGAAGAAGGTACTCTGGTCAGATGAGACAAAAATTGAGCTTTTTGGCCATCAAGGAAAACGCTATGTCTGGCGCAAACCCAACACCTCTCATCACCCCGAGAACACCATCCATGCATGGTGGTGGCAGCATCATGCTGTGGGGATGTTTTTCATCGGCAGGGACTGGGAAACTGGTCAGAATTGAAGGAATGATGGATGGCGCTAAATACAGGGAAATTCTTGAGGGAAACCTGTTTCAGTCTTCCAGAGATTTGAGACTGGGACGGAGGTTCACCTTCCAGCAGGACAATGACCCTAAGCATACTGCTAAAGCAACACTTGAGTGGTTTAAGGGGAAACATTTAAATGTCTTGGAATGGCCTAGTCAAAGCCCAGACCTCAATCCAATTGAGAATCTGTGGTATGACTTAAATATTGCTGTACACCAGCGGAACCCATCCAACTTGAAGGAGCTGGAGCAGTTTTGCCTTGAAGAATGGGCAAACATCCCAGTGGCTAGATGTACCAAGCTTATAGAGACATACCCCAAGAGACTTGCAGCTGTAATTGTTGCAAAAGGTGGCTCTACAAAGTATTGACTTTGGGGGGGTGAATAGTTATGCACGCTCAAGTTTTCTGTTTTTTTGTCATATTTCTTGTTTGTTTCACAAAAAATATATATTTTCCATTTTCAAAGTGGTAGGCATGTTGTGTAAATCAAATGATACAAACCCCCCAAAAATCCATTTTAATTCCAGGTTATAAGGCAACAAAATAGGAAAAATGGCAAGGGGGTGAATACTTTCGTAAGCCACTGTATATATCAATTTCAACGCCATTCTCTCTGCCCCCACTCCATTCCTGACAAGCAACACATCACATTCAATATTTCCTTTCATTTGACAACTACTCTGTTAATATGCTCCAAACCAGACCCCCAGGAGTGTCAAACCAGACCCCCAGGAACCTAAATCCTCCCACCCTCTCCAGATTCCTTCCATACAACTTCAATTATATTTCCTCCCCAACCTTCCTTCTAGAAAAAAACACAGTCTGTGTTTTCTCAACTGAAAACTTGAAGCCCCACCTGAGGGACCACTGCTCTACTTCACTAATCGCTTCTTGAACTCTTCTGGCTGTATGGGTAATATTTCTCCCTTTTTTCCACAGCACTCCATCATCCGCAAACAATGGCCTCCCAATATCAGGTCTCACCTGAGAGAATACATCATCAATCATAATGGAGAACAACAAAGGACTAATGACACTTCCCTGGGGGGTACCATTATCCACCTCATAGCTTTATGACATGGAGCTCCCCACCTTCCCTTGTATTGATTGCCCAAAAGAAAATCCTTTATCCAGTTAAAAACCTTTCCTCCAACCCCCATGTTATCCAACTTGATAAGTAGACCTTCCTTCCTTCCACATCATATCATAAACCTTCTCTACATCAAAGAAAACAGCTACCACCACCTCCTTATTTGCCTGTGCCTTCCGTATGACTGACTCAAGGCACAGTACAGGATCCATCGTTCCCCTGCCTTTCCTGAACCCACTTTGATCTGGTGACATTAGTCCTCTACTCTCCAGAAAGTAAGTCAGCCTTTCCGTTATCATCCTTTCCATAAATTTACATACGTGAGATGTCAACGCTATCGGCCTATAGCTTGAAGTACTAGTAGGGTCTTTCCCAGGTTTCCGTATTGGCACCACTACCGCCTTCTTCCAGTTTCCCTTCCTGCCACACCTTATTGTAAAGGCCCAATACTTTCCCCATTGCAGTGTCACTGAGATGAGCCATCATGATGTAACACATCTCATCCTTCCCAGGAGATGTTACCGCAGATTTATCTAATGCTCTCTTCATCTCAGCCAAGGTAAAAGGGGCATTCAATGCACTCCCCACCATTTCTCTTTAATCCTGGACCTCCGGATGTTTTCCTCTGACCCTCTCTCTCCCATGCTACCCCTCTTCTGTCAGATTATTTGAGCTGTGCACCTTCACAAATGCCTGGGCTAACATCTCTGGAACTTGTCTGTCGGCCCTGCATTAAAGAACATAATTGGTTAAAGAAAATGTTCATTTAAGGACCAAAGGATTGACAGTCGTCCCATATAGGTTGCAAAATAGTTTGGAAGAGATTTTTGACGTACCGATTCCATGGCATAGTGTTTATGAACTGATACGCAAAACGACGCCGGATTCAAAACTTACAATTTTTCAATTTACATTATTATACAAAATTCTTGCTACCAATAGAATGGTATTTATATGGGGGATACAATCTTACCAGCTCTGCAGATTGTGCTGCGAAGAGACAGGATCATTAGATCATTTGTTTTGGTACTGTCCATTTGTAGCTTGTTTTTGGACACAGGTCCAGGAATGGCTAAAGGATTGCAATATTTACCTGGAGCTAACCCTGTAGATAGCACTACTGGGTGATCTGAAAAGTCATAGTCAATCGATCAATAATATAATAATACTTTTAGCAAAATAAAATATTTTCAATTTACAATCTGTAGAAACAATGAGAATAGAAGGGTTCAGAACTTTTGTAAAACATCACAGTACAGTTGAAAAATATATGGCAAATAGAAATCCAATATGGATGGTGTAAAGAGATAGATGGGAGGTGTTGAATGGAGTTGAAGGATGGGACTAATAACTACTAACAACAACTAATAACAACAAGATAACTAAAGTAAAGCATACTGTGTCCATAATAAGTATATACAGTTGAAGTCGGAAGTTTACATACACTTAGGTTGGAGTCATTAAAACTTGTTTTTCAACCACTCCACAAATTTCTTTTTAACAAATTATAGTTTTGGCAAGTCGGTTAGGACATCTACTTTGTGCATGACACAAGTAATTTTTCCAACAATTGTTTACAGACAGATTATTTCACTTATAATTCACTGTATCACAATTCCAGTGCGTCAGAAGTTTACATACACTAAATTGACTGTGCCTTTAAACAGCTTGGAAAATACCAGAAAATGATGTCATGGCTTTAGAAGCTTCTGATAGGCTAATTGACATCATTTGAGTCAATTGGAGGTGTATCTGTGGATGTATTTCAAGGCCTACCTTCAAACTCAGTGCCTCTTTGCTTGACATCATGGGAAAATCAAAAGAAATCAGCCAAGACCTCAGAATATTTGGGGAGCAATTTCCAAACGCCTGAAGGTACCACGTTCATCTGTACAAACAATAGTACGCAAGTATAAACACCATGGGACCACGCAGCCGTCGTACCGCTCAGGAAGGAGACGCGTTCTGTCTCCTAGAGATGAACGTACTTTGGTGCGAAAAGTGCAAATCAATCCCAGAACAACAGCAAAGGACCTTGTGAAGATGCTGGAGGAAACCGGTACAAAAGTATCTATATCCACAGTAAAACGAGTCCTATATCGACATAACCTGAAAGGCCGCTCAGCAAGGAAGAAGCCACTGCTCCAAAACCGCCATAAAAAAGCCAGACCTTTTGGAGAAATGTCCTCTGCTCTGATGAAACAAAAATAGAACTGTTTAGCCATTATGACCATCGTTATGTTTGGAGGAAAAAGGGTGATGCTTGCAAGCCGAAGAACACCATCCCAACCATGAAGCACGGGGGAGGCAGCATCATGCTGTGGGGGTGCTTTGCTGCAGGAGGGACTGGTGCACTTCACAAAATAGATGGCATCATGAGGAAGGAAAATTATGTGGATAGATTGAAGCAACATCTCAAGACATCAGTCAGGAAGTTAAAGCTTGGTCGCAAATGGGTCTTCCAAATGGACAATGACCCCAAGCATACTTCCAAAGTTGTGACAAAATGGCTTAAGGACAACAAAGTCAAGGTATTGGAGTGGCCATCACAAAGCCCTGACCTCAATCCTATAGAAAATTTGTGGGCAGAACTGAAAAAGCGTGTGCGAGCAAGGAGGCCTACAAACCTGACTCAGTTACACCAGCTCTGTCAGGAGGAACGGGCCAAAATTTACCCAATTTATTGTGGGAAGCTTGTGGAAGGCTACCCGAAATGTTTGACCCAAATTAAACAATTTAAAGGCAATGCTACCAAATACTAATTGAGTGTATGTAAACTTCTGACCCACTGGGAATGTGATGAAAGAAATAAAAGTTGAAATAAATCATTCTCTCTACTATTATTCTGGCATTTCACATTCTTAAAATAAAGTGGTGATCCTAACTGACCTAAGACAGGGAATTTTTACTAGGATTAAATGTCAGGAATTGTGAAAAACTGAGTTTAAATGTATTTGGCTAAGGTGTATGTAAACTTCCGACATCAACTGTAGGTTATAGGTTGAGAGCTTTTGTGAAAGAGCATAGTTATAAAGATATGGCATATCGAAGCAAACTGGATGGACATCATGAAAATGATCGGAGTGTCACGATCGTCTATAAAGGGAGCAGACCAATACGCAGCGCGTTGAGTGAACATGATGACTTTAATAAAGAAAGCACGTAACTACAAAACCAAAGACGATAGTGAAGTCCAACAGTGACAAAATACTGAACCTGGAACAAAAACCCACAAACCCCACAGGAAAACATACAGAAATAAATATGGCTCCCAATCAGAGATAACGAGCCGACAGCTGACACTCGTTACCTCCGATTGGGAGTCACTGACCAAACACGGAAACAAAACCAAAACCAAACACAACAAATGAACACACCCTATACCCAACACACCCAAATGAATACACCCTGGCTCAAACAACACAGTCCCGGAGCCAGAGCGTGACAGTACCCCCCCCTAAAGGCGCGGACTGCGACCGCGCCTCAATACGGGCTAAACAAGGGAGGGCTGGGCGGGCATACCTCTTCGGCGGTGGTTCTGGCTCTGGTCGTGGTCCCCACCCCACCATAGTCACTACCCGCTTTCGTAGCCTCCTCCAACTGACCCCCACCGGATTAAGGGGCAGCACCGGACTAAGAGGCAGCACCGGACTAAGGGGCAGCACCGGACTAAGGGGCAGCACCGGACTAAGGGGCAGCACCAGACTAAGGGGCAGCACCGGACTAAGGGGCAGTACCGGACTAAGGGGCAGCACCAGGATAAGGGGCAGCACCGGACTCAATGGCGGATCCTGGCTGGCTGGCTCTGGCGGATCCTGGCTGGACGGCTCATGGCTGGCTGAAGGATCTGGCTGCTCATGGCTGGCTGACGGATCTGGCTGCTCATGGCTGGCTGACGGATCTGGCTGCTCATGGCTGGCCGACGGATCTGGCTGCTCATGGCTGGCCGACGGATCTGGCTGCTCATGGCTGGCTGAAGGATCTGGCTGCTCATGGCTGGCTGACGGATCTGGCTGCTCATGGCTGGCTGACGGATCTGGCTGATCCTGTCTGGCCGAAGGCTCTGGCTGATCCTGTCTGGCGGAAGGCTCTGGCTGATCCTGTCTGGCGGAAGGCTCTGGCCGATCCTGTCTGGCGGAAGGCTCTGGCTGATCCTGTCTGGCGGAAGGCTCTGGCTGATCCTGTCTGGCGGAAGGCTCTAGCGGCTCCTGTCTGGCGGAAGGCTTTAGCGGCTCCGGTCTGGCGGACGGCTCTGAAGGCTCATGGCAGACGGGCGGCTTATGCAGCGCTTGGCAGACGGACAGTTCAGACGGCGTTGGGCAGACAGGCAGTTCAGGCGCCGTTGGGCAGACGGGCAGTTCAAGCGCCGTTGGGCAGACGGGCAGTTCAGGCGCCGTTGGGCAGACGGGCAGTTCAGGCGCCGTTGGGCAGACGGCCGACTCTGGCCGGCCGAGACGCACTATAGGCCTGGTGCGTGGTGCCGGAACTGGTGGTCCCGGGCTGAGGACACGCATCTCAGGGCTAGTGCGGGGAGTAGCAACAGGGCATGCTGGACCCTGGGGACGCACATAAGGCCTAGTGCGTGGTGCCGGAACTGGTGGTCCCGGGCTGAGGACACGCATCTCAGGGCTAGTGCGGGGAGCAGGAACAGGCCGGGCTGGGCTGGCGACGCACACCGTAGACTTGGTGCGGGTGGCAGGAACAGGCCGGACCGGGCTGGCGACGCGCACCGTAGGTTTGGTGCGAGTGGCAGGAACAGGCCGGGTCGGGCTGGCGACGCACACCGTAGGCTTGGTGCGGGTGGCAGGAACAGGCCGGACCGGGCTGGCGACGCGCACCGTAGGTTTGGTGCGAGTGGCAGGAACAGGCCGGGTCGGGCTGGCGACGCACACCGTAGACTTGGTGCGGGTGGCAGGAACAGGCCGGACCGGGCTGGCGACGCGCACCGTAGGTTTGGTGCGAGTGGCAGGAACAGGCCGGGTCGGGCTGGCGACGCACACCGTAGACTTGGTGCGGGTGGCAGGAACAGGCCGGACCGGGCTGGCGACGCGCACCGTAGGTTTGGTGCGAGTGGCAGGAACAGGCCGGGTCGGGCTGGCGACGCACACCGTAGACTTGATGCGTGGAGTAGGAACAGGCCGGGCTGGGCTGGCGACGTACACCGTAGGCTTAGTACGTGGAGCAGGAACCGGCCGGGCTGTACTGGCGACGCACACCGTGGGCTTGATGCGTGGAGTAGGAACAGGCCGGTCCGTACTGGGAACACACACCACTGGCTTTAACTGGGGATCAGGAACGGGCCGGACCGGACTGGTAACACACATCAGTCTCTCACGCCGTGCCGCAACAACTTCCCTTCCTCTACTCGCCAATGGCTCCCGTAATCCGATAGCCTTCTCTCCACGTCTCTCTGTGGCAGCCTCCTGCTGCCCAGCCGCCCAAGCCATGTGCCCCCCCCAAAAAACTTTTTGGGGTTGCCTCTCGTCCCTCCGACGATGGCCCTGCCGACGCCGTTGTTCCTCTCTCCGTCGCCTCTCCACTGTCTCGCTCCATGGACGGCGATCCATCCCCTCCAGGATTTCCTCCCAAGTCCAGGACCCTTTTCCGTCCAAAATCTCCTCCCATGTCCAGACCTTTGGAGCTGGGTCCTGTTGCCGCTTGACACGCTGCTTGGTCCTCTTATGGTGGGTTTTTCTGTCACGATCGTCTATAAAGGGAGCAGACCAATACGCAGCGCGTTGAGTGAACATGATGACTTTAATAAAGAAAGCACGTAACTACAAAACCAAAGACGATAGTGAAGTCCAACAGTGACAAAATACTGAACCTGGAACAAAAACCCACAAACCCCACAGGAAAACATACAGAAATAAATATGGCTCCCAATCAGAGATAACGAGCCGACAGCTGACACTCGTTACCTCCGATTGGGAGTCACTGACCAAACACGGAAACAAAACCAAAACCAAACACAACAAATGAACACACCCTATACCCAACACACCCAAATGAATACACCCTGGCTCAAACAACACAGTCCCGGAGCCAGAGCGTGACACGGAGAGGTTGAGGGTAGAGGAAGTTCAGGAGTAAAAACAAACAAAATAGAATTATTGTAAAATTCCCTGTGTCCATAAAATGTATATAGTATGTATAAGCTGGAAGTAGAGGCCTAAGCATTGTTGTTCATTAGTTTACTCCAATTAGGGAAGGGGTGGTGGGGTTGGAAAGTAATTAAGGGAAATATATTTTACAAAAGGATATGTATATATATATATATATGTATTTGTATGTACAGTGGGGAGAACAAATATTTGATACTTTCCTACTTACAAAGCATGTAGAGGTCTGTCATTTTTATCATAGGTACACTTCAACTGTGAGAGATGGAATGTAAAACAAAAATCCAGAAAATCACATTGTATGATTTTTAAGTAATTAATTTGCATTTTATTGCGTGACATAAGTATTTGATCACCTACCAACCAGTAAGAATTCCGGCTCTCACAGACCTGTTAGTTTTTCTTTAAGAAGCCCTCCTGTTCTCCACTCATTACCTGTATTAACTGCAACTGTTTGAACTCATTACCTGTATAAAAGACACCTGTCCACACACTCAATCAAACAGACTCCAACCTCTCCACAATGGCCAAGACCAGAGAGCTGTGTAAGGACATCAGGGATAAAATTGTAGACCTGCACAAGGCTGGGATGGGATACAGGACAATGGGCAAGCAGCTTGGTGAGAAGACAACAACTGTTGGCGCAATTATTAGAAAATTGAAGAAGTTCAAGATGACGGTCAATCACCCTCGGTCTGGGGCTCCATGCAAGATCTCACCTCGTGGGGCATCAATGATCATGAGGAAGGTGAGGGATCAGCCCAGAACTACACGGCAGGACCTGGTCAATGACCTGAAGAGAGCTGGGACCACAGTCTCAAAGAAAACCATTAGTAACACACTACGCCGTCATGGATTAAAATCCTGCAGCGCACGCAAGGTCCCCCTGCTCAAGCCAGCGCATGTCCAGGCCCGTCTGAAGTTTTCCAATGACCATCTGGATGATCCAGAGGAGGAATGGGAGAAGGTCATGTGGTCTGATGAGACAAAAGAGAGCTTTTTGGTCTAAACTCCACTCGCCGTGTTTGGAGGAAGAAGAAGGATGAGTACAACCCCAAGAACACCATCCCAACCGTGAAGCATGTAGGTGGAAACATCATTCTTTGGGGATGCTTTTCTGCAAAGGGGACAGGACGACTGCACCGTATTGAGGGGAGGATGGATGGGGCCATGTATCGCGAGATCTTGGCCAACAACCTCCTTCCCTCAGTAAGAGCATTGAAGATGGGTCGTGGCTGGGTCTTCCAGCATGACAACGACCCGAAACACACAGTCAGGGCAACTAAGGAGTGGCTCTGTAAGAAGCATCTCAAGGTCCTGGAGTGGCCTAGCCAGTCTCCAGACCTGAACCCAATAGAAAATCTTTGGAGGGAGCTGAAAGTCCGTATTGCCCAGCGACAGCCCCGAAACCTGAAGGATCTGGAGAAGGTCTGTATGGAGGAGTGGGTCAAAATCCCTGCTGCAGTGTGTGCAAACCTGGTCAAGGCCTACAGGAAATTTATGATCTCTGTAACTGCAAACGAAGGTTTCTGTACCAAATATTAGGTTCTGCTTTTCTGATGTATCAAATACTTATGTCATGTAATAAAATGCAAATTAATTACTTAAAAATCATACAATGTGATTTTCTGGATTTTTGTTGAAGTGTACCTATGATAAAAATGACAGACCTCTACATGCTTTGTAAGTAGGAAAACCTGCAAAATCGGCAGTGTATCAAATACTTGTTCTTCCCACTGTATATATGTGTATTTGTATGTATATGTATATATATACATATTTGCGAGGAAAAAAACATATGGGGGATTGGAAGTGATGCAGACAATTACATTGATGGAAGTTACAATCTCTCTGCAATATTAAAGCTGATTTACCCCCTGCCCCGCCCCCCCCCCCCCCCCCCCCCCCCCCGCCAAAAAAACTACAAAAATTAAAATTGTAAACAAAATAAAAAACATACATTTCTAGAACTTATCTTCTTAAAATCTAATTTTAAAACTTACCCTAACACTCAACCATAACCACAATGCTAACCTTATGCCTAACCTTAAATTAAGACCAAAAATAAAATTGTTGTTTTCAATAATTATTTCCGACATGAATTATTTCCATGTCGGAAACTCGGGCATCCTTCTAGAGCTCTGACTGTCTGAGCTGAATATTATTAACGTCATGATTTTACCTTGTTTTTTCCCTGAGTTCCCAGTTGTCTTGAAAGCACCATTATATTCCGCAACAGTGGACGAGTCATGATATCCATTCAACCTAGCGGTCAAATACAGAAATGGTTCCAATCGTTTCTCCACCATTCATTTTTCACATAGTGAATTTTACAAACACTTCAAATTAAGTATTTGTGTTTGGTCGTTTTGATGAAGCTCCTGCACGTCGCTACCGTTCACCAGCGTGATCAGATCCATGATGAATCCATGTGCGGTTTAGAAATTAATTGAGTAAAGTGTTGAACTTCTTACATCCCCTTTCTCTGTCTTAGCTAGCCACTGACTACACTTTAGCTAGCTAGTTAGCAGAGCAATAGATCAAAACATCATGTTGTATTACTTAGCCTAGATAAATGTTTGTACAGTATGTCGACTTGTGTCTCAGACCTTACTGCATTTCTCAAGGATGAGCATAAGAGCATTAAAAGGGGAGAAGACCATTATAAGTCTGACCATGTGGAGAAGTGCAGCTATAGTGAGGGGCAACTTACCAGTTTGGTCAGGGCCAGCATGAGGGATAAAGTTTATCCTGTGTCGGTGAGTGTAGTTATTAAGTTAAGTTTGAGCATCTTAGAAATACAATGTGTTCTATAAAGCTGTCATTCTACAAAAGCCACTTAATCAATTCTATAATCATTAACCAGGTTATCCTGGATACCAGACTTAGATGAGTGGTAGCTCAATTCTAGAATGTTGTCATTGATGAGAATGAATCAAAAAAATCTATTGACATTCAGAATTGACTGTTAAGACATCCAGCCTGTATTGTGGTTTCATGACCAGAGACAAATCTTCAAAGGCACAGTATTTAATTATTCGGTGTGGTACATGCATTCACACAGTCTTGATTTATAGGATCCTTCCCACTATATGATTGATATGTCAAGTGATAAAATCCCAAGCTATCAATTAAAAGTTTATGGAAAAACTGCACTTGTCCTCATGTGAAAAATACAGTTGATTAAATATTCTACAGCTGTAATGTCATCAATCAAATGAAACTTTATTTATATAGCACATTTCTTTCAACAAATGCATTTCAAGGTGTTCAAAGTCATGCACTGAAAGGCATGTGGCACTTGATATCCATCGTCTTAGTAGGTCTCTATAGGTGACCAGGGGATTCTCTCTACCACATGTGAATGCCTCAGTGGAGCTCATAAGTGTAGCCATGCAGCCTATTTTGGCGGTTCACTATGTCAGCCGTAGGGCTGTGGAATGTGAGTGGAGGAAGCCAGCCGTGCCCAACCAGGTGCAGTCAGTGGAGGACCTGTACACGGCTGAATACTTCAACCCTATATCCCGAGAGCCCACAGAGGACCCATCTCGTCCAAAAAGTTGACTCAAGTTTGCCAAAAAGCACCTGGATGATCATCAAGACTCTTGGAAGAACGTTCTATGGACAGATGATTCAAAAGTATAACTTTTTGGAGGACATGGTTCCAGTAATGCCTGGCGAAAACCAAACTTTGCATTCCACAGTAAGAACATCATACCAAAGGTCAAGCATGGTGGTGGTGGTGTGATGGTTTGGGGATGCTTTGCTGCCTCAGGACCTGAATGACTTGCCTTAATAGAAGGAACCATGAATTCTGCTCTGTATCAGAGAATTCTACAGGAAAATGTCAGACCATCCATCTGTGAGCTGAAGCTGAAGCGCAGCTGGGTCATGCAGCAAGACAATGATCCAAAACACACAATCAAGTCTACATGAAAATTGCTAAAAAGCAACACATTTGAAGTTTTGGAATGGCCTAGTCAAAGTCCAGACCTAATCCCAATTGAGATGTTGTGGCAGGACTTGAAACGAGCAGTTCATGCTTGAAAACCCACATGTCACTGAGTTAAAGCAGTTCTACATGGAAGAACTCCTCCACAAATTCCTCCACAGCGACGTGAGAAACTGATCAACAACTACAGGAAGCATTTGGTTAGAGTCATTGCAGCTAAAGGTGGCACAACCTGTTATTGAGTGTAAGGGGGCAATTACTTTTTCACACAGGGGAATTGGGTGTTGCATAACTTGGTTTATGAAATAAAATGAAATAAATATGTAATGGTTGTGTTATTTGTTCACTTATGTTCCCTTTATCTAATATTAGGTTTTGGTTGAAGATCTGATAACATTCAGTATCACAAATATGCAAAAGTAGAGAAAATTAGAAAGGGGGCAAATACTTTTTCATGGCACTGTAATTGTCCATCCAGGATGAAAATGTTTGTTTTGGCATCACCATACACATCCACATTTACATCACACACATTAAGAACAGTCAGTCCGCCAATCTACATACATAAACACATAAAACACCTAATACCTGCGTATTTTGTCGGCGTATTTCATCAGCCTCTGTCTGGTGAAGGGGAACCCATGGCTGGCGCAGTAGATACAGTACTCCACCAGAGAATTTTCATCCTCTGGTGCAAGCAATGTAGGTGGTCCACTGCGACAACCATGGGTCACCCGACCGCTCAGCCTGTCCGCCAGGGTCTGCCGAGGTACACCATGCACCTTGGTAAATAAGAAAAGAAAACTGTTACTAGCAGATACAATTCACATACACATGGTAATCTCCTAAAAATAAAAGATGCCTAACCTTGGCAGCCTGGCGGATAGTCATCTCTGCCACGCAGTCCTCCATGGCATGGAACATGTCCACCTCACTCCACTGCTTCCTCTTGACTTTCTCCATGCTGTGGTGTTAATACATGTAGCTAAATAACTTGGCATACACATTTTAGAAAGATAACTCAATCTGAATATGTATAAACATTTACATTTCAAAGCTAAGGCATTGAAAGGTGATGAAAGTTTTCACAATAACTGAAAGTGTACCCACGTTTTTTGTTTGATGTTATCTGTAATGAAAATTAGTGTCCCAATTAGTTTAATATTGATGCATACATTGTAACATTTGACTAAATACTGCCTCTATGTAGCTGTTGTAAGATGAAACATAGCCAACAGTGATAGGTGTCAAAAAGTTCATGGTTCAAAGTTCCAAATACATTTTTGCAGATTGTGCAAAACGCCTCCGTCAGAGGACTCCAATTTTGATACGGTAAAGCTTGACAACATTCAGCTGTTTTCGTGATATGTATTATTTACATTTACATTTTAGCAGACGCTCTTATCCAGAGCGACTTACAGTTAGTGAGTGCATACATTATTTTTGTATTTTTCATACTGGCCCCCCGTGGGAATCGAACCCACAACCCTGGCGTTGCAAACGCCATGCTCTACCAACTGAGCTACATCCCTCTGACGCTTACAATTTCTTTCCTTTTTGCCTACTTAGCAGTTCTATCAACATTTAGCAACTAAGCTAGCAACATTAGAAAATCCGTTAGCTATATTTCAGA
Organism: Coregonus lavaretus; assembly: GCF_964263955.1. Taxonomy (NCBI): domain Eukaryota; kingdom Metazoa; phylum Chordata; class Actinopteri; order Salmoniformes; family Salmonidae; genus Coregonus; species Coregonus lavaretus. Next base: position 43,891,189 of record NC_139991.1, on the reverse strand, counting down.
GGTAAAAAGTTGGATATTAAATTATTTGTGGTCTGTCATGCAGTCAAATTTTACAATATGCAGCGTGTTCCACAAAATGTATACATATATAACTTTTTTGAAAACTCTCAAAACCTAACTTACATAAATTGCACTGAAAATCGGTGGTCAGCTAGCTAGAAGGGTGTTGTTAGTCGCAAAACTTACCGGCATTTTCCAGTCCATTTAAATGTTGAGCTCGAGGTGATTTAGAACCTCGATTTAGTCCTCCAACTGCTAGAGAGTGTCCGAAGTTAGGGGGTGTCCGATGCTGTGGGAAAATTAGCTATGGCTGCCATTATACCATTTGATGGAGGTTAAATCACGTGTAAGTATGAATATTGTAGATGAGAGGCATTTTTTCAGATTAGTGTACAATACATAAAGACTGTTCCGGTGTAAATCAATTTGATTCTGAATCAAATATGGCCAACATGATTACACTCAAACGCCTTCATCTGCAGATAAGTAGCACTCGTTTTTTTGTATTGTGTTATTCTGTCTTTAAAAGGGTTTAATAAGGCTGTTGGTATAACTAGGACTATACAGTGGGGAAAAACAGTATTTAGTCAGCCACCAATTGTGCAAGTTCTCCCACTTAAAAAGATGAGAGAGGCCTGTAATTTTCATCATAGGTACACGTCAACTATGAAAGACAAATTGAGAAAAAAAATATCCAGAAAATCACATTGTAGGATTTTTTTTGAATTTATTTGCAAATTATGGTGGAAAATAAGTATTTGGTCACCTACAAACAAGCAAGATTTCTGGCTCTCACAGACCTGTAACTTCTTCTTTAAGAGACTCCTCTGCCCTCCACTCGTTACCTGTATTAATGGCACCTGTTTGAACTTGTTATCAGTATAAAAGACACCTGTCCACAACCGCAAACAGTCACACTCCAAACTCCACTATGGCCAAGACCAAAGAGCTGTCAAAGGACACCAGAAACAAAATTGTAGACCTGCACCAGGCTGGGAAGACTGAATCTGCAATAGGTAAGCAGCTTGGTTTGAAGAAATCAACTGTGGGAGCAATTATTAGGAAATGGAAGACATACAAGACCACTGATAATCTCCCTCGATCTGGGGCTCCACGCAAGATCTCACCCCGTGGGGTCAAAATGATCACAAGAATGGTGAGCAAAAATCCCAGAACCACACGGGGGGACCTAGTGAATGACCTGCAGAGAGCTGGGACCAAAGTAACAAAGCCTACCATCAGTAACACACTATGCCGCCAGGGACTCAAATCCTGCAGTGCCAGACGTGTCCCCCTGCTTAAGCCAGTACATGTCCAGGCCCGTCTGAAGTTTGCTAGAGTGCATTTGGATGATCCAGAAGAGGATTGGGAGAATGTCATATGGTCAGATGAAACTTTTTGGTAAAAACTCAACTCATCGTGTTTGGAGGACAAAGAATGCTGAGTTGCATCCAAAGAACACCATACCTACTGTGAAGCATGGGGGTGGAAACATCATGCTTTGGGGCTGTTTTTCTGCAAAGGGACCAGGACGACTGATCCGTGTAAAGGAAAGAATGAATGGGGCCATGTATCTTGAGATTTTGAGTGAAAACCTCCTTCCATCAGCAAGGGCATTGAAGATGAAACGTGGCTGGGTCTTTCAGCATGACAATGATCCCAAACACACCGCCCGGGCAACGAAGGAGTGGCTTCGTAAGAAGCATTTCAAGGTCCTGGAGTGGCCTAGCCAGTCTCCAGATCTCAACCCCATAGAAAATCTTTGGAGGGAGTTGAAAGTCCGTGTTGCCCAGCGACAGTCCCAAAACATCACTGCTCTAGAGGAGATCTGCATGGAGGAATGGGCCAAAATACCAGCAAAAGTGTGTGAAAACCTTGTGAAGACTTACAGAAAACGTTTGACCTGTGTCATTGCCAACAACGGGTATATAACAAAGTATTGAGAAACTTTTGTTATTGACCAAATACTTATTTTCCACCATAATTTGCAAATAAATTCATTAAAAATCCTACAATGTGATTTTTTGGATTTTCTTTTCTAATTTTGTCTGTTATAGTTGACGTGTACCTATGATGAAAATTACAGGCGCCTCTCATCTTTTTAAGTGGGAGAATTTGCACAATTGGTGGCTGACTAAATACTTTTTTCCCCACTGTAAGTGGCACATTGAATAGCTGAAGCTACGCATTTACAGAATATTATCAATGGGAAATTCTGCTAAATATAATAACAAGCCTTTCACGACACAAGCATATACACAGAGTGTACAAAACAGTAACATTAAGAACCCCCCCCCCCCAATCTGTTCACCACTTGTTAGTACGTGCCTAATCTTTTCATTCAGGCAATATCAAGGCTTTACGGTTAGTGCCAGGTACCTCTTGAATGAAGTGTCTGTAAATACTGTTCCTGTCAATCCCAGCATGCATACCAGCAGGGCTTGACCTATAAACCTTCTATGAACACATGCATACAGTAAGTAATTTGATGAACATAGAAGCTCCTGTTTCCTGTCTCAAGCTATCCAGGTAGACAGGGTCTCCTTAAAAAAACTGCAAATCTTAATTTTTTCTATGTGTTTTCACTTGCATATTTGGTTTCATTTGGATATTTCATGATGGTTTCTGCCGACTATTGATGGAAGTATGTTGTTTTCTGACAGTAGGAACCACTGTTATAAGGATGCCCTCTGTGAGTGATTGCTAATTGCTAGACAGGTCTTTGTATTCACTATATATACAAAAGTATGTGGACACCCCTACAAATTAGTGGATTCGGTTATTTCAGCCCCACCTGTTGCTGACAGGTGTATATAGACTAACATTGGCAGTAAAATGGCCTTACTGAAGAGCTCAGTGACTTTCAACGTGGCATCATCATAGGATTCCACCTTTCCAACAAGTCAGTTCATCAAATTTCTGTCCTGCTAGAGCTGCCCCGGTCAACTGTAAGTGCTGTTATTGTGAAGTGGAAACATCTAGGAGCAACAACGGCTCAGTCGCGAAGTGGTAGGCCACACAACCTCACAGAACAGGACCCCCGAGTGCTGAAGCCCGTTGCGCATAAAAATTGTCTGTCCTCGGTTGCAACACTCACTACCGAGTTCCAAATTTCCTCTGGAAGCAACGTCAGCCCAATAACTGTTCGTCTGGAGCTTCATGAAATGGGTTTCCATGGCCGAGCAGCCGCACACAAGCCTAAGATCACCATGCACAATGACAAGCGTCGGCTGGAGTGGTGTAAAGCTTGCCGCCATTGGACTCTGGAGCAGTGGAAATGCGTTCTCTGGAGTGATGAATCACGCTTCACCATCTGGCAGTCCGATGAACGAATCTGAGTTTGGCGGATGCCAGGAGAACGCTACCTGCCCCAATGCATAGTGCCAACTATACAGTTTGGTGGAGGAGGAATAATGGTCTGGGGCTGTTTTTCATGGTTCGGACTAGGTCCCTTAGTTCCAGTGAAGGGAAATCTTAACGCTACAGCATACAATGACATTCTAGACGATTCTGTGCTTCCAATTTTGTGGCAACAGTTTAGGGAAGGCCCTTTCCTGTTTCAGCATGACAATGTCCTGTGCACAAAGTGAGGTCCATACAGAAATGGTTTGTCGAGATCGGTGTGGAAGAACTTGACTAGCCTGCACAGAGCCCTGACCTCAACCCCATCAAACACCTTTGGGATGAATTGGAATGCCGACTGTGAGCCAGGCCTAATCGCCCAACATCAGTGCCCGACCTCACTAATGCTCTTGTGGCTGAATGGAAGCAATTCCCCGCAGCAATGTTCCAACATCTAGTGGAAAGCCTTCCCAGAAGAGTGGAGGCTTTTATAGCAGCAATGGGGGGACCAACTTCATATTAATGCCCATGATTTTGGAATGAGATGTTCGACGAGCAGGTGTCCACATACTTTTGGTCAGTGTAGCTTGGTGTGTGTCGGATGAAAAGGCGAAGGACGGGTTATCTTATGGAAAATACATAACCTCCGTTTTTTGTCTTTGTGTTGACAAGTATTTGTTTTTTAAATGATCTATCTCCTACTGTCCAACCTCCTGGTTGCTACATTGACAATTCACAGAAGAGGACCCATAGAGGGGTGTCTTTCTTTGATGACAAGAAAATGGCAGTCCTCCAATGTCAGGACAACTGTGCTTGAAGGTACAGTAGGTCACTGTCCTTCCAGTGGTAAGGAGGGAGAACTCAACAGATATCTCACTCACTCACTCACTCACTCACTCACTCACTCACTCACTCACTCACTCACTCACTCACTCACTCACTCACTCACTCACTCACTCACTCACTCACTCACTCACTCACTCACTCACTCACTCACTCACTCACTCACTCACTCACTCACTCACTCACTCATTCACTAATACAACTGATACATTCACATTTTCCACAGGGTTGTGCTCTACTACTACCACCTCATCACTTAGTAACAGCTATTCAATTGTTCCTTACTTGTATTGATGATTGCTATGTCTTTTTTAAAGCTTTCTTGTCAGTATACCCAGGGGTAAAAGTAATTCATGCTGGTGTCCTCTGCATCAGAGGCTACCTGTATGCAAGGCTGGAATTTGGAGCTGAGTGCTATTGTGGCCATAAGGTCCAGGCCCCTAATGCCTCAGAGACTGTAACATGGACTGCAAGGGGGACCAGAGCATCATCTGTGGAGGACTTGATCGGCTCTCCATCTACCTCCTAGAACCAGCTCCGGACTCTGTTGGACACAGTGAGTTGTTTCTTTTTCTATACATATTCTTGATAATGTTAACTTGTTAAAGTTAGCTTGGTGAGCAGTTAATCTACTAGCTAGCCCATTCTCTCTCTACACAGATGTAAGTTACATTTTTAAAGGGTGCTTCAAGAAGCCAGTGAACGTAACAGAGGCTTTCCCCATCAGGGCTGACATCCTGAATTTGTCTGTTGAGAAATGTGGGGATTTCTGCACTGATCAGGTCAGGAAACCTCTATCTTCATTCTATTTTAAATGGAAAATGTATTTAGCTAACAGAAAACATCACCAAAGAGACTTCATTATCTGCATCAGATCTTGTCACTCAGTTGAACAGGAAGTATGTATGCTCCCCCAGGTGTTGTCTCTGGCTGTTCTTGGGACAAGTGGTGCTTTTGTGGTTACCCTACATTCCTGTTCCCCCTGCATGAGCAGGAGGATGAAGAGATGTGTCTGCAGAGCTGCCCTGGAGAAGAGCTGGAGCACTGTGGCACTCAGGACTACTTCATGGTGTATCAGACTCGAATCAAGAGTGAGCATTCCAGTAGGGTCATACAAACAAAAACGGAACATCAGTCCCAAGATGTCATTTTCACTTTGCACACCATCACGCCATTATTATGCAAGCTTGCCTGCTGAGTGGTGGTGAGTGACTTGTGAAATTTATTGGGGGAATTTCATTTCCCAAAAGCCCCTATGCACTGCGTCATTGATGGGTACAGGGTACTGACTTCCTCGTATTTTTGTTTAGGTATTTTTTGTTGTTGTTCTGCATGTGACCCATGTTTCAACATGTAGGTAGGTCATCATCTCTGTGCTGATTTCTACTTCTGCTTTACACTGGTCGAATATTCCACTTTAGCTAATCTCGGACCAAAGCTTGTGTACGAGAGACTACACCTTGGCTAACATAATATTTCTGTTGTGGGAGTTTTTCATTTAGAGTTCGGAGAAACATTTAAAACAGGGTTGTACATTTCAAGTCCTCTCTATTCCTCTTTTAATGCCACCTTCCATGTCTGTTCCTGTTCAGACAGCTGATGCATAGACAGGTGTTTCCTGCTCTGCCTGCCAAAAAAGCTGACGGCATTAGCCAGCTTCCCAGGGACAGGAAACACCTAGGCACGTCACCTGATAGAATTGGCCACAGGATTCTACACTGGCAGCTACTACTTTGATGGTCCCCTCTACCACAAAGGTAAATACCCAACTAGCAGGCTTATTAAGTTAACCTATGAACACCCCACCACACCAGTTAAGTCAATGGCCCACTGTCCATTTTGTGACTGTAACTTTAAGTTGTAAAATACTGAAACGTCCCCTTTAACATGTTTCAAAGGAGAGAGAGATGATTGGTGCAATGGCAGGACTATCTGCATAAAGACCCATGAGAGTGGCAGGGAGGCGATCCATGCCTTTGACTCCAGCATTCGAATGATCTGCAACCCCTACAAAGCCCTGATGCTTGAGTTCTATCGCAGGTATGGAGGCCATGTTGGATTTGCCCCCCTCGATTTGTGGAGAGGAAAAGGTGAAAAGGATGCCTTTCTTATAGGTTTTGAGAAGTGAAACAAATTGCAGCAGACCTCTCACTAAAAACATGACTGAGATGTTGTTCTCCATCTCTGTGCAGTGTGGTTAGAGTTTATATAGATTTATGCCCCTTGGTGGGCATCTCACACCCTGGACTGGCTGAGGTTTGGGAAGCAGGTGCATGTGGTACATTATGAGGCTCTGAAGACTTATTTTCCCAGCTGATGGACATGGTGCTATTCCTGGGGCACCGCAGGCTGGTTTACAACCCCCTATTCATCCCCCTTGGCGTTTTTCCTATTTTGTTGCATTACAACCTGTAATTTAAATGGATTTTTATTAGTATTTCATGTAATGGACATACACAAAATAGTCAAAATTGGTGAAGTGAAATGAAAAAAATAACTTGTTTAAAAAAATTCAAATAAATAAATAACGGAAAAGTGGTGCGTGCATATTTATTCACCCCCTTTGCTATGAAGACCTTAAATAAGATCTGGTGCAACCAAATACCTTCAGAAGTCACATAATTAGTTAAATAAAGTGTCACATGATCTGTCACATGATCTCAGTATATATACACCTGTTCTGAAAGGCCCCAGAGTCTGCAACACCACTAAGCAAGGGGCACCACCAAGCAAGCGGCACCATGAAGACCAAGGAGCTCTCCAAACAGGTCATGGACAAAGTTGTGGAGAAGTACAGATCAGGGTTGGGTTAAAAACAAAAATCAGAAACTTTGAACATCCCACGGAGCACCATTAAATCCATTATTAAAAAATTGAAAGAATATGGCACCACAACAAACCTGCCAAGAGAGGGCTGCCCACCAAAACTCACGGACCAGGCAAGGAGGGCATTAATCAGATGAGACAAAAATTGAGCTTTTTGGCCATCAAGGAAAACACTATGTCTGGTGCAAACCCAACACCTCTCATCACCCAGAGAACACCAGTGAAGCATGGTGGTGGCAGCATCATGCTGTGGGGATGTTTTTCATCGGCAGGGACTGGGAAACTGGTCAGAATTGAAGGAATGATGGATGGTGCTAAATACAGGGAAATTCTTGAGGGAAACCTGTTTCAGTCTTCCAGAGATTTGAGACTGGGACGGAGGTTCACCTTCCAGCAGGACAATGACCCTAAGCATACTGCTAAAGCAACACTCAAGTGGTTTAAGGGGAAACATTTAAATGTCTTGGAATGGCCTAGTCAAAGCCCAGACCTCAATCCAATTGAGAATCTGTGGTATGACTTAAAGATTGCTGTACACCAGCTGAACCCATCCAACTTGAAGGAGCTGGAGCAGTTTTGCCTTGAACAATGGGCTAGATATGCCAAGCTTATAGAGACATACCCCAAGAGTCTTGCAGCTGGAGTAGTTTTGCCCTGAACCAGTGGCTAGATGTGCCAAGCTTATAGAGACATACCCCAAGAGACTTGCAGCTGTAATTGCTGCAAAAGGTGGCTCTACAAAGTACTGACTTTGGGGGGGGGTGAATAGTTATGCACGCTCAAGTAATTCTTTTTGGTCTTATTTCTTGTTTGTTTCACAAGAAAAAATATTTTGCATCTTCAAAGTGGTAGGCATGTTGTGTAATTCAAATGATACAAACCCCCCAAAAATCAATTTTAATTCCAGGTTGTAAGGCAACAAAATAGGAAAAATGCCAAGGGGGGTGAATACTTTCGCAAGCCACTGTAGGTAAAAAATAGTACTACTTAAGTCGTTTTGTTGGGTATCTGCACTTTACTTTACTATTTATATTTTGGACAACTTTTACTTTTACTCCACTACATTTCCAAAGAAAATAATGTACTTTTTACTCCATACATTTTCCCTGAAACCCAAAAGTACTCGTTAAATGTTGAATGCTTATCAGAACAGGGAACTGATCCAATTCGCACATCCCTACCGCATCTGATCTGGCGGACTCACTAAATTTTGTAAATTATGTCTGAGTGTTGGAGTGTGTCCCTGGCTATCTGTAAATCAAATAAAATAAATAAAATTGTGCCATCTGGTTTGCTTAATATAAGGAATTTGAAATTATTTATACTTTTACTTTTGGTACTTTTGTGCTTGTCTCCACCCCCTCCAGGTGACGCCCATCTTCCACATTATCCCCTGTGCATTTATACCCGTGTTCTCTGTTTGTCTGTTGCCAGTTCGTCTTGTTTCGTCAAGCCTACCAGTGTGTTTTTCGTACTCCTGTTGTTGAGGTTTCCTGGTTTTTATCTTTCTGCATGCCTTGACCATGAGCCTGCCGTTCTGTACCATTTGACACTGCCCTGGATTACTGACCTCTGCCTGCCCCGACCCTGCCTGCCGCTCTGTACCTTACGGACTCTGAGTCATTTTCAATTAACGTAACTTTACTTTTACTAAAGTATGACAATTGGGTACTTTATCCACCACTGCAGTGGACTACCGCCCAAGATGATACTCCCACACTGTTATATGGAAACATTGTGTCATTTTGTGTCATAATGACTGTAAAGCCGAGTGTACACTACATGATTTTGGCCCTGATTTTGAGATCGGAGACAGAATCCCCATGTCGTTGCCTACTCGGGGCGCGTGGCCGTCACCAATGCTTGTTTAATGTGAGCGGGTTCGAGACACAATCTGAAGGCTACCGATCCCGTCTAAGAGGAGAAATCTATTTGTACGTTTTTAACCTCAACCTTTTCCTATGATTCATGACATTATTTTCAGTCATTGCACAACCCCAGTTCCTGAACGGTCACGTGTTGTAGCACACAGATGCTTAATTGTCAAGGCCTGGGAAGGTTTCTTTTTTTTTTGTTACCCAAATATACTGAACAAAAATATAAACACAACATGCAACAATTTCAACGATTTTACTGAGTTACAGTTCATTTAAGGAAATCAGTCAATTGAAATAAACAAATTAGGCCCTAATCTATTGATTTCACATGACTGGGCAGGGGCGCAGCCATGGGTGGACCTGGGAGGTGAAGAAGCCGGATGTGGAGGTCCTGGGCTGGCGTGGTTACACGTGGTCTGCGGTTGTGAGGCCGGCTGGACGTACTGCCAAATTCTCTAAAACGATGTTGGAGGCAAATTATGGTAGAGAAATGAACATTACATTCTCTGGCAACAGCTCTGGTGGACATTCCTGCAGTCAGCATGCCAATTGCTCACTCCCTAAAAACTTGAGACATCTGTGGCATTGTGTTGTGTGACAAAACTGCACATTTTTAGAGTGGCCTTTATTGTCCCCAGCACAAGGTGCACCTGTGTAATGATCATGTTGTTTAATCAGCTTCTTGATATGCCACACCTTTCAGGTGGATGGATTATCTTGGCAAATGTGAAATGCTCACTAACAGGGATGTAAAAAAAAATTGTGCCCAGAATTTCAGAGAAATCTTTTGGGGATCATTTATTTCAGCTCATGAAACATGGGATCAAGACTTGACATGTTGCGTTATCAGTAGATACTTTAAGAAAACATGAGTGGCCATACCTGTGACAAATAATTTTATAGAACTAACATAATAGATTTCCAACAGACGTGTTAATCAGACATGCCTTTTGATATTCATTAAAACTCATATGTACACAGTAACACCTTGAATGAATACATTACAAATCATATTACATCGATAGAAGCAGTACAAAAAGGTACCATCATTACAAACTTACAAACAACCTCAATAAAATGACACAATCTTAAACCTCAGACGTGTGTTAATGCTTTACTCTCAAAAGACCCAGACTTTGAGAGGTTACGTCCACCTGTACGTCCATCTTCTGCCATTGCATTCTCTATCTTCCACAGAACAGACCTCTTTAGGGTTTGCCGAAAGTCATGACCCATGAACACATACAGTATGGGGTTAAGGAAACTGTTTGCTGCAGCCATTGTGCCGCCCACCTTCAGCCCAGTGTCGAGCATATCAAGGCTGTGGTTCCCCAAGTTCAACTCCAACAGGACAAAGGTGTGATAGGGCACCCAGCAAACGAAGAAGGACACGATGAGGACAGTCATTATCTTGACAGGTTTAGTGGATTTCATGGGGCGACTCCTGAGCTGCACAAAGATAACTGAGTAGCATAAGACTATAATCAAAAGAGGAATCACAAAGCCACAGACAAATCGACTCAGAGCCACTGCCTTGTGACCAGTCTGGTAATCAGTGTAGCACAGTGTATCAGCCCCGTGTGTTTTGATCTGACGGTGGACCAGTGAGGGTACAGTCAGGGCAGCAGAGAGGGCCCACACGAGGACGACCACTCCGGATGCTCTGGGCACTGTCCGGTTGTTCTGTGCCCAGACAGGAAAAGTGATTGACACACAGCGGTCAACACCGATCAGAACAAGCAGGAAGACGCTGCTGAACATGTTGAGGAACATAGTGGAGGAGGTCAGCTTACACATGACCAGCCCAAAGGGCCAGTGTGAGGTGGCCATGTAAACAATGTTAAAGGGCAGACAGACACAGAACAGGAAGTCTGAGATGGCCAGACTGAGGTACCAAGTGGTGTTGACCGTTGTCCTCATCTTGAAGCCAGAAATCCAAATTACTATAGCATTTCCACTGAGACCCAGTAGTGATATAAGGATATTGATTACCATCACAGTTTCCACCGAAAAGGACCTGGGACGGTTGAAAGTCACTGAGCCACTCACAGAGATGTTTTCATATGTTCCATTGTCAGCAGTATAATCTTCTCCATATTCTTTATATTCAAAATCCTCCATGTTCCTGTAAGACTTTTCTAGTCAAAGACTCCTAAGACTTCCTGTTGATATACGCACAAATGATCAGCCAACACATTGAAAGCATACAATTACAGCTAGTCCTGTGCTCAAATAACTTCTCATTATGTGCCTTTTGTCAAACTTCAGACTTTAGCACTTTGACATAAAAAAGTGTAAAGTAAAAAACTCACCTTGTGTCAGTGAGAAATGACAGCAGCTATCACAGCATACTGAGAGTGTTCTCTGAGTTTAAATAGCCCTGCCTTTTGACCAATGGCTCACTTCTCCTTTCTTTTCAAGCCACAAAACCATAAAGGGGAACCTAGAAATAAGTAAAGGAACGAGGTGGGTAGATAACTAAGCATGTAATTGTAGCTGGATTTCCAACTGCAATAATTAAAAGTTGACAAATATCGTCTTCTTGTGTTAAACTTAGGAAATGAAATAAACCTGCACGGTTGGTTTGTTTTGTATGTTTTTTAGATTGCTGATAGGAAAGGTCAAGGATACCTCTCTTCACCATGACCACGAACACTCTTCTGTCACACAAGGGCGAAAATAACATACAAATCAAATCAAAGGTTATTTGTCACATGCTCAGAATACAACAGGTGTAGACCTTACCGTGAAATGCTTACTTACAAGCCCTTAACCAACAATGCAGAGTTTTTAAAAAGTAACAAAAATGTGCTAAATAAATGAAAGGAAAAATAGTAACAGAAAATGACAATAATGAGGCGATATACACCGGTACCGGTACCGAGTCAATGTGCAGGGGTACAGGCTAGTCAAGGTAATTGAGGTAATATGTCCCGTGTAGCTCAGTTGGTAGAGCATGGCGTTTGCAACGCCAGGGTTGTGGGTTCGATCCCCACGGGGGGCCAGTATGAAAAAATGTATGCACTCACTAACTGTAAGTCGCTCTGGATAAGAGCGTCTGCTAAATGACTTAAATGTAAATATGTACAGTACCAGTCAAGAGTTTGGACACACCTACTCATTCAAGGGGTTTTCTTTATTTGTACTATTTTCTACATTGTAGAGTAATAGCGAAGACATCAAAACTATGAAATAACACATATGGAATCATGTAGTAACCAAAAAAGTGTTAAACAAATCAAAATATATTTTAGATTTTAGATTGTTCAAAGTAGCCACCCTTTGCCTTGATGAAAGCTTTGCACACTCTTGGAATTCTCTCAACCAGCTTCACCTGGAATGCTTTTTCAACAGTCTTGAAAGAGTTCCCACATATGCTGAGCACTTGTTGGCTGCTTTTCCTTCACTCTGCGGTCCAACTCATCCCAAACCATCTCAATTGGATTGAGGTCGGGTGATTGTGGAGGCCAGGTCTTCTGATGCAGCACTCCATCACTCTACTTCTTGGTCAAATAGCCCTTACACAGCCTGGAGGTGTGTTGGGTCATTGTCCTGTTGAAAAACAAATGATAGTCCCACTAAGCCCAAACCAGATGGGATGGCGTATCGCTGCAGGATGCTGTGGTAGCCATGCTGGTTTAAGTGTGCCTTGAATTCTAGTATGTGTGGGTGTGTGGTTAGAGTCCAGTGAGTGTACATCGAGCCTGTGCAAGAGAGTCAGTGCAAAAAATAATAATTGATAAGAATAAAATAAGGGGGTCAATGCAAATAGTCCGGGTAGCCATTTGAGCTTATGGCTTGGAGGCAGAAGCTGTTAAGGAGCCTTTTGGTCAGAATCTTGGCTCTCCGGTACTGCTTGCCGTGCGGTAGCAGAGAGAACTGTCTATGACTTGGGTGGCTGGAGTCTTTGACAATTTTTAGGGCCTTCCTCTGACACTGGTATAGAGGTCCTGGATGGCAGGGAGCTTTGCCCCAGTGAAGTACTGGGCCGTACGCACTACCCTCTGTAGCACCTTGCAGTTGCCATACCAATTGGTGATGCAACCAGTCAGGATGCTCTCGATGGTGAACAGTGAGTACAGGAGGGGACTAAGCATGCACCCCTGAGGAGCCCCTGTGTTGAGGGTCAGCGTGGCGGATGTGTTGTTGCCTACCCTCACCACCTGGGGGCGGCCCGTCAGGAATTCCAGGATCCAGTTGCAGAGAGAGGTGTTCAGTCCCAGAGTTCTTAGCTTAGTGATGAGCTCGGAGGGCACTATGGTGTTGAACGCTGAGCTGTATTCAATGAACAGCATTCTCACGTAGGTGTTCCTTTTGTCCAGGTGGGAAAGGGCATTATGGAGTGCAATAGAGATTGCGTCATCAGTGGATCTGTTGGGGCGGTATGCGAATTGGAGTGGGTCCAGGGTTTCTGAGATAATGGTGTTGATGTGAGCTATGACCAGCCTTTCAAAGCATTTCATGCCTACAGATATGAGTGCTACAGGTGGTAGGCTCGTTGAGTGCGGTCTTAGTGCCAGCATCGGTTTGTGGTGGTAAAAAGACAGCTACGAAGAATATAAATGAAAACTCTCTTGGTAAATAGTGTGGTCTACAGCTTATCATGAGGTACTCTAACTCAGGCAAGCAAAACCTCAACACTTTCTTGATATTAGAGATTGCGCACCAGCTGTTGTTAATAAAGAGACACCGCCCCCCCCTTGATCTTACCGGAGGCTGCTGTTCTGTATTGCCGATGCACGTAAAACCCAGCTAACTGTATATTATCCATGTCCTTGTTCAGCCACGACTCTGTGAAAAATAGGAAATTACCGTTTTGAATGTCCTGTTGATAGGATAGTCTCGAACGGAGCTCATCTGATTATCCATTCGCTGACGCAGTCTCGCCAGGCATCTGGTTCGCCGACCGCTGTAGTGGCGTCTCCTCTTACTAGTGACAGGGATTTTGGGTCTGGTCCGGGAAGAGCAGTATATCCTTCGCGTCAGACTCATTAAAGAAAAAATCATAGTCCAGGTCAAGGTGAGTAATCGCTGTTCTGATGTCCAAAACCTATTTTCGGCCATAGGAATCGATGGCGGAAACATTATGTACAAAAAAGTTAACAGTGCTAAAAAACACACAAAATAGCACAATTTGTCAGGCGCCTGTAAAACGGTGGCCATCCCCTCCGGTGCCATTCTTATTCCTGGTCTAGGGATGACCTTTTACCTTTTATATGACCTTTTAACCTTTAGTTAGATGAACATGGATGTTTTTCACTTTAGGCTAATTTAGATAGGCCTCTATATGTAACATTTATTACATAGCTTCCGCCGCAGTCACTCCATGGTCAATCACTCCATTGGAGCCACTACTCTGGTACTGGTCCTCAATTGCCAGGAATGTAGTACACACCTGGGTGATGCCAGTTCACTTGCAGAAGTGAAGTATTCTTTACATACATTTCCTGGTCTACCCTTTCAACCTTTAGTTAGATGACCATGTATGTTTTTCACTTTAGGCTAATTTAGATAGTGTACGAAAGACTATTGAGAGTAAATATTAGTTCATCATAGGAGAGCTGTAGCTCCGCCCACCGGTGATGTGGAGCAGAGCATGCTGGACGATCTCTGAGGAGAATGAAGTAACTAGAGAAAGTACACAAGCCATGATAAGTTCCAGCCATCTCCTGCGATTATCTTTAGTTAGCATTGTTTTAGCCAAGGCCAGTGTGCGTCCATTAGAAATGTGTGTTCATATTTCTTACAATTCATGTGTTGTGGATGCACTCCTTTGTTATACTAATTAGCATTTTTATCGCGAGATAGAAACTGTAAGCTTTCTAACCCTGTTGTTTCTGTCATCTCATTTCAGACATTTAGCAGTTCAGTGTCTAGTCTTATATGCCCTGTGGTTATATGGATGTATACTGTATAGATTATGTGGGTATTTTGTTAGCAATGAGCCTTGTGGATGCATTATACATTCAAATTCATGCAGTTGTGTGAGGATGATGGTGCTGCTCAGTAGTGCTGTGTAGTTGCACTCCTCTGATCATTCATTAGTGAAGTCACAGCCATGTTGTTAGGTTGTATTGCCCTGTGCAGCAGATAACCTATTGTAGCCATATTATGTATAGCTTATGTAATTGGAGGTTGTATTAAGCCTATATCTGCAATTTACTATTGTATTTAATTTCCCCCTTTTCAGAACCACACACACTCTTCGTTAACACAGTTGTCAAGCCATACACTGTGCTGTGCTGTTACCTCTCCATGTGAATCATCATCATTAAACAACCTCAACTGGAATCCTACCGGTCTGTCATCTGTGCCCTTACAAGCACCTAGGAGAGAACACATAGTGCTAATTAAAACCTAAACCTACAGAATATACAGTCCACCAAGTCCTTAACTACATTGTGGTCCATTCGAGATGGATCTTCAGTGCTTTTTCCCGGAGCAAGATGCAAGACTACTAAGTGAGTGAAGCTTTCACACAGCCAGCAGTTCATCCGAAGCGTCAGACACGGTCACCACAGCATCTACAAGATTACGAGGTAGGCTATGTGAGCCATAGACGGCACGCTTCACCACACCATAGCACAACACGGTATGATGTACATGGGCAAGAAGAGGAGTGGTATTCTCATCATGAAGGAGCAGCCAAGATGGCCCCCTTCACCTCGCCATGTGCAACCTCATCCACTCGCCAGGTTCAATGGGATGCTGCCCCAGAGAGGGACCATCAGAGCTATCACCACAGTGGGTATGGTTCAGAACCCCAGCTAGCCCACAGCCTGCAGAGAAAAAGAGAGCACATGAAGGTAAGCAGAAAAGCCTCCACACCGTACGCTTACCGGAAACACAGGAAGCTACCAATAGCTTACCAAGCAGAGCTACAGGAGATCCGGAAAGAGAACAAGAAGCTACGTGTCTCTTAACCAGCCGTACAGAGAGAATTTGCCAAGTTTGACGGAGTTAAACAGGAAATGAGGACGCTTGTAGATAAGGTCTGCAGTCTCCAGCCACCCCTTGACCCGACTGCAGCCAGCTACACCCCCACAAAGTCTACTCAACAACAATCTGGCCCCGCTGCACGAATTGAATCGGTTCTCCCAGTCCACCTCATTCCCCCACCTGAGCTAGAGGAAGAGTTCAGCGAGGAGTTCAGCGAGGAGTACGATAATGATGAAGAGGAATACAATGATGTTGAGTGGCCTGATCCACCACCAAGAATCAGAGCAGCCAGAGAAAGAACAAATGGTACACCTCCTGGATAAGATGATGAGTGAGCTCAAAGTCATGAGGGATCAGGCTACTTCTGCTGCTGCTAAGCAGAGCAGACCAGCATCAGTAGTCAAGACTCCAGGCCACCCTCCAAGAGAGGCTATACCTTCACCGTGTCCCAGAGAGTCAAGTTACCACCCTGATGTGGACTATAGCCAACCTCCTCACCAGGCCAGTGCTGCACCTTCACAGCGCTACGTCGGTGCAGTGACCCGGCAGTCTTTTCCTCCTATGGCTCACCCTCATGCAGCAGCCTATGAGCTACGAAGAGCCGCCAGCCAAAGGCAACCAGAGCACTCACCAGGTCGTCAAACCGGTCAGGTTCCATGGATACCTAGGCCAGACCATCAACCCCATCCACAGCCCCCTAGAGGCTTCACCGCCCCAGCAGCAGTGCAGACCTACAGAGGGCCTAGGCCAACCATCCCTAACTTCAACAGCCGACACCCAAATGAGTTCGCTCGCCTGAAGATTGAACTAGGGAACCTCCTGCCAGCTGACGGGAACGAGCTCTTTAAGTATCAGATCCTAGTGGATCACTTAAAGCTAGAAGAAGCCTGCCTAGTGGCAGATTCATATCTCAACTCCCACATGCCTTACTCAGACACCATGGCAGCCCTGAACGAGAAGTTTGGACAGCCACACCATGTTGCCCTGAAGAAGATAGCCAGTGTCATGGACTCTCTCGATGTATGCCATGGAGATACAGCTGCCTTCGAGAAGTTCGCACTACAGGTCCAGTCCTTAGTGGGCATGCTCCGGACACTGGGTACAGATGGCGACAAAGAGCTGATGTGTGGGTCTCATGTGGCATACCTACTCAGCAAGTTACCACCTGAGATGAGGTCAGACTTCCACCGTCACATGTTTCATCAGCCAGGTACCACATACACCTTACTTGAGTTCTCAGAGTGGTTACAGTACGAGTCCTGGTGTCAAGACTATGATGGCCAGTCTTCAAGCAAAGGGCATAAGGACAGACTTGGGCAGAAGTCAGAAGGGCGCCATGGGAAACGGCAAGAAGAAAGGCAAAACCATACTGTCCTTATTGCAACCACCCTGAGCACTATCTCAACCAGTGCTCAGCCATCCAGACGCTCACCAAGGAGCAAGCAACAGAGTGGATCAAGACCAACAAGAAGTGCTAGTATTGTGGAAGGGATCATCAGGCGTCACAGTGCACCCTCAAGAAGCCCTGCGGTCTCTGCAAGGGAATGCATCTACAAGTCCTTCACGAGGTCAATGCCAGAACCCCCAAAGAGGCATCAAAATAGGAGAGCTGCCCGGTAAGCACAGCCACAGAGATGCTTTACCTAGACAGACCAGCTGACTGTAATCGCGTCCTACTGAAGTCCCTGTGCCCAAGGAAGCGAAGGTAACCTGCCTAAATGATTACCGCCCCGTAGCACTCACGTCGGTAGCTATGAAGTGCTTTGAAAGGCTGATCATGGCTCACATCAACAGCATCATCCCGGATACCCTAGACCCACTCCAATTCGCATACCGCCCCAACAGATCCACAGATGACGCAATCTCACTGCCCTTTCCCACCTGGACAAAAGGAACACCTATGTGAGAATGCTGTTCATTGACTAAAGCTCAGCGTTCAACACCATAGTGCCCACAAAGCTCATCACTAAGCTAAGAACCCTGGGACTAAACACCTCCCTCTGCAACTGGATCCTGGACTTCCTGACGGGCTGCCCCCAGGTGGTAAGGGTAGGCAACAACACGTCTGCCACGCTGATCCTCAACACTGGGGCCCCTCAGGAGTGCATGCTTAGTCCCCTCCTGTACTCCCTGTTCACCTACGACTGCGTGTCCAAACACAACACCATCATTAAGTTTGCTGACAACACAACAGTGGTAGGCCTGATCACCGACAACGATCAGAGCCTATAGGGAGGAGGTCAGAGACCTGGCAGTGTGGTGCCAGGCAACAACCTCTCCCTCAATGTGTGCAAGACAAAGGAGCTGATCGTGGACATGGCAAAGGCTATAGGTTATTGTAAAACTACAAATATCCTTATCAACAGCATGCTGACCGGGAGTTTTGTTGCACCTGCCCATTTCTGACAAATACCCACCTCACCACGACTTTAAGACTAACTGTTTATGTCCTTCATCTCATTCGCGAGTAAAGAGCTGTCCTATGCTTGTGAACATAAAATAGTCTAAGAACAACTACCCAGGTGCTACAGAGGGTAGTGCGTACGGCACAGTACATCACTGGGGCCAAGCTTCCTGCCATCCAGGACCTATATACTAGGCGTGTCAGAGGATAGCCCAAAAAATTGTCAAAGACTCCAGTCACCCAAGTCATAGACTGTTCTCTCTGCTACCGAACGGCAAGCGGTACCGGAGCGCCAAGTCTAGGACCAAAAGGCTCCTTAACAGCTTCTACCCCCAAGCCATAAGACTGCTGAACAATTAATCAAATGGCCACCCGGACTATTTACATTGACCCCCCCTCCATTTGTTTTTGCACTGCTGCTACCCGCTGTCTATTATCTATGTATAGTCACTTTACCCCTACCTACATGTACAAATTACCTCGACTATCCTGTACCCCCGCACATTGACTCGGTACCGGTTACCCCTGTAAATAGCCTCGTTATTGTTATTTTATTGTGTTACTTATTATTATTTTTTACTTTAGTTTATTTGGTAAATATTTTCTTAACTCTTTATTGAACTGCATTGTTGGTTAAGGGCTTGTAAGTAAGCATTTCATGGTAAGGTCTACACCTGTTGTATTAGACGCATGTGATAAATAAAGTTTGATTTGATTTGATCAGGGTGCTCCTACACCATGGAGACCGTACCCTCGACACCTACGCTATTCTGGATGACGGGTCCGAGCGTACCATGCTCCTTCCAGATGCTGCACAGAAGCAGCTTGGGTTACAGGGGACCCCAGAAGAACTAGCCCTCAGAACCATCGTATTCAACTGCTCCTACCAGTTCCAGGGTCTCAACCTGAATGAGTCCCTGCTGCCAGGACCTACCTTGGGTGCGTCACTCCTGGGAGTACTGTTGCAGTCCCACGAGCACGCTGTTGGGATCAGTGGCGATATCAAGGGGATGTTTCATTAGGTCCGCCTCCTGCCTGAAGATAGGCCCATCCTACGGTTTGTGTGGCGCGACATGAAGAGAGAAGAGCCCCTGATGTCTTTGAGTGGCAGGTGCTTCCCTTTGGCACCACATGCAGCCCATGCTGTGCAATCTTTGCCCTCCAGAGGCATGTCACAGAAAACAGCGAGCCTGGCGAAGATATTCGGTTCTCCGTAGAAAGGTGCTTCTACGTTGACAACTGCCTCCAGAGCGTGCCAACACCAGCAGAAGCCAGACAGCTAGTGGACAAGCTACGAGAGCTCCTGGCATCTGGCGGGTTCGAGCTACGCCAGTGGGCCTTCAACATGCCAAGCATCATCAATCACCTACCAAAGGAGGCCAGATCAGACAACCTCGAGCTTTGGTTTGCCCAAGAGAAAGAATATTCACCTGAGTCTATCCTAGGCCTCAGCTGGCACCTTGGGGTACAAGCATCGAGCCGTGGACTACGGAGTGCCGACCATACGGAATATGTACAAGGTTCTCACCAGCCAGTATGACCCCCTTGGGATCATTCTGCCATACACCACCTGAGCCAAAGTGTTGGTCCAGCGCCTCTGGGACAAACATCGGGACTGGGATGACCCTCTTCTCCCTCAAGATCTTCTCCCAGCTTAGAACAATTGGGAAGGAGAGCTACAGATCCTACCAAGCATCACCCTGCAGATGTCTACCAGTCGAGTGTCACCAGAGAGGTTCATGTGTTCTACGACGCGTCAGAGAAGGGCTACGGGTCTGTCGCGTACCTGAGGACAGAAGATAGTCACAAAAAGACCTACCTGTCATTCCTGATGGCCAGGTCCAGAGTTGCTCCTAAGCGCCTACATTCCATGCCAAGACTGGAGCTCTGTGCAGCCGTCACTGGAGCCCAGCTTAACAAGCTGCTAGAGAAAGAGCTTACCTTGAAGATTGACCAGACCACCCTGTGGACAGATTCCACAAACGTGCTGATGTGGCTGCAGTCGGAATCATGCCGTTTCAATGTTTTTGTAGGCACTCGGGTGGCCGAGATTCAAGTACTTACAGACCTCCGTGCGTGGCGCTTTGTGGATTCGGCGAGGAATCCCACAGATGACATCACAAGAGGCAAGACTGAAAGACCTTGTGGAGCCCAACAGATGGAGCCAACCACCGTTTCTCCTTCAAAGTCCAGACGAGTTGCCAGCTAAGCCAAACGCTCATCCTGACGAGGACACATCTGAACTCCGGAAGCCCAACTTCTGCTGTGTCACTGCAGTTGCTGGTCCCCAAGACCCAGATGTGAGCCAGTGTACCACATGGAAGGAGCTTCTAGAAGTCACTACGCAAGTGCTACACGGGGCGGCAGGTCAGGGTGGTGACCCTACTGCCGAAGACTATCAGAAAGCGGAGACCGTCATTTACAAGAGAGCCCAGCGAGAGAGTTTCCCAGATGAGCTCCATCTCCTGAAAGCTGGCAAGCCTGTCCTGTCGAGTAGTCGCCTACTTACTTTGTCACCTGAGCTTGACGGGTCCGGAAAGCTCATCCGAGTTGGTGGTAGACTACTTCGTGCCGAAGATCTAGAACATGCTACAGTTCATCCCATCGTCCTCGATCCTGGTCATCCATCCACTAGACTCCTGATCCAAGATTACGACAACCGTCTGTGCCATTCCGGCCCTGAGAGGGTGTTTGCAGAGATCCGCCGCACCCTTTGGATCCTCCGAGGGCTGGAAGCCATCCGTTGCTTCCAGCACACCTGCACAGAATGCCGTTGATGGAAATCCAGACCTACTGTCCCCAAGATAGCTGACCTGCCAGCTGCACGCCTGCGCCTCTTCAAGCCAGCCTTCCACTCCACGGGCATGGACTGCTTCGGGCCATTCCAGATCAAACTGGGGCAGCACGTCGAGAAGAGATGGGGGATAATCTTCAAGTGTCTCACCACGTGGGGTGTATACTTGGACCTCCTGACCAACATCAATGCTGACTCCTTTCTGATGGCCCTTAGAAGATTCATCGCCTGCCGAGGGACGCCGGCTGAGCTGTTCTCTGACCAGGGAAACGAACTTCCAGGGAGGTGAAAAGGAGCTGCGTGAGGCCTTCGCTGTTTTGTCTCCCAACCTGCAAGAGCAGCTTGCAAAACAGAAGATTGCCTTCCGCTTCAACCCCCCTGCAGCACCGCACTTCGGAGGAGTTTGGGAGAGAGAGACTTGCTCCATTAAGACTGCAGTGGGTGCCCAGTCAGTGACCGAAGAAGTGCTCAGAATTGTTCTCATTGAAGTGGAGGGTATCCTGAATTCGAAGCCCTTGGGCTACGTGTCCTCCAGTATCGCAGACCTGGACCCCGTCACCCCTAACCTCCTGTTGATGGGGCGGCCAGACGAATCCCTGCCGCAAGTGGTGTACCCGGAGACTGAGCTCCTTAGCAGACGTTGATGTAGACACTGCCAGATCCTGACGGATCACTTCTGGTCCAGCTACATCAGGCACTACCTACCCAGCCTGCAAGCCCGCCAGAAGTGAAATTCCATCCCTGCCTACCTCAAAAGGGATATGGTGGTTATGTTGGTGGAACCCCAGCTTCCGAGAGCCCTCTGGCCCATCGGATGTGTCATTAAAGTTCACCCAAGCACAGATGGTCATGTGAGGTCTGCCGAGGTCAAGATCAAGGACAGAACATACACCCGTCCTGTTGCCCAGTTGGTAGTCCTCCCAGCTCTCCCGGACAGAGAAGACGATAACAGTATGCCTGCTGTAACCTCTCCCAAGAGCCCTTAGCCTTTCTCAGGAGCAAATTGACGTCGCAATTTGGGGGCGGCTGTACGAAAGACTATTGAGAGTAAATATTAGTTCATCATCGGAGAGCTGTAGCTCCGCCCACCGGCGATGTGGAGCAGAGCACGTTGGGCGATCTCTGAGGAGAAGGAAGTAACTAGAGAAAGTACACAAGCCATGATAAGTTCCAGCCATCTCCTGCGATTATCTTTAGTTAGCATTGTTTTAGCCAAGGCCAGTGTGTGTCCTTCAGAAATGTGAGTTCATATTTCTTACAATTCATGTGTTGTGGATGCACTCCTTTTTTATGCTAATTAGCGTTTTTACCGCGAGCTAGCAACTGTAAGCAGTGTTGCCAACTCCTCAGTAAGGAAAGTAGCTATTGGCTGTCCTAAAAGTCGCTAAATGACGTCATCACCTAATTTGCATAATTGGCCATGTGCATGTAATTGTGATGGACACTGTAGGAGAGAGGAATAATGTCATGGGAGAGACAAAAAGTGAGTGAAAAACACCCTACATTTACATCCCGCCAGCCAGCGGCGGCTTCCCGCATGCGCGATTCATTTGCAGTCTGGATGCGGAGGGGTGAACATCTCCTGCTCTGACTGCAGCTGGGAGGGACTGCTGCGCGAGGACTGGGCCGCCTGTGAGTGCTTTGGGACGGGTGGGGCCCACGGCAGCGCCCACGGCAGCACCCGCTGCTCGTTGAGAAAAGTTTGTCGCTAGTCGCTTTTTTGAAAATGTGTCGCTAGAGGGGTCTGAAAACTGTGGGGATCTAGATGTGATGACTAGCTTAGAAAGAATGCATTAATGATTAAACATAAAAGGTTTGTACTGTACTGATATAAATTGTTTCACATAACAAGCTGTGATTCATGTGAGGAATGTTAGGGAGTAGGGTGAGACAGACTTGTATTTCTCACAGACACGAACACTGCCTCTTTGTGATCTGTGAACCGTCCTTGGACGTAGGTACAAGGAGTACAGGGGAACAGAGTCTATGGGTGATGACTCTACAGGTTGTGATGATAACAAACTTATGCCTGGCAACAGTGTGCAACAGTGGAGCGCCAAGGGGCTGGGACCAGCCTGTGCGCCAACGATTGGCTGAGTAAGTCTAAACCACGCTCAGTCTCTACTCTGATAGGCCCAGCAGGGAGCGGGAACTATCTCTGTCAGATTATTTTAAGAAGAACTCATAACTATGGCTTAGTTCTCTGAGTGCCCTGCGTGGTATTTCAGTGGACCTGTATATACGAACATCATATTTACCATTGAAGTGTTTTGCATTAATTAAAATACTAGTCTATTTTAGAAGACGTGTATTGACCTCTTTTGTTCCTAATACCAGATTTGAATTGACGCAACTTAACAATTGGTGACCACCGACTGTGATCTGGTAGAAGGGACTTCGCTGGGTAATGTCCGGCCCATTGGACATCTCTGTCATTGAACGGTGTGTTTCACAAAGAGTCCGGACTACTAAAAACAGATAAGCAGACACCTATTGTTATATAACTAAAGTTCTGCACATTGGCTTTATCCAAATTAATTTTGTGAAACACCTGTCTGATGTAAGTGAACTAAATTATGAAACTATTATGAGTAGATAAGCACAATATTGTGACATGCAAACATTTGGTGAATGTGATGTTAAACCATGGTACCAGAGAGTATTTGTACTACCGGCAAGGTCCGTAACTGCGGGGTACGGCTAGGTTCGGAGACTATACTGACATCTATCGGCAAGGTCCGTAACTGCGAGAGTACGGCTAGGTTCGAAGATACAGGGAATAATTGACTTAAGTAATTGCTATCGGCAAGGTTCGTAACTACGTGGGTGCGGCTAGGTTCGAAGAATTACACCGGCAAGGTACGTAACTACGAGGGTACGGCTAGGTTCGGGAAATTTTAGATAAATACTAGCGACTGGCAAGGGCCGTAACTTCAAGGGTACGGCTAGGTTCAGCTGAGTATTTTTTAGATAGGGAGGAGGATAGTAGGCGATTTTGAATTTGACAATGTAAAGGTAAAGATAATGAATAACTAGTATGACTAAACTGAAACGTTTGAACTGATATAACTGAACTGTAACGTTGGTGTTTGAAATAACATAATACTGGTTTTAAATAATTATGTTGAAGCAATTTGGTTTAGTATTTGATTTAACGTTTGATGGTTAACATAGCATAATACTGGTTTTAAATAATTATGTTGAGGCAATTTGGTTTATTATTTGATTTAACGTTTGATGTTTGACCCTGCAAAATACTGGTTAAATAATTAGACTGAAATAATTTGGTTTATCGTTGAAATATAAATATGCACTGACTTTAACTAATTAGGTGGGAATAATTTGATTTAAATAAATAGACTAACGTACTTTAAATAACGGCAGAATATTGGAAACGCTGAAACGAAAAGCAGACAAAGCCTGTTCCGACTGGACACAGGAGGGGAGGGGCTGGAGACAGAGAGAGTGTGGCTTTTGGAGTCAGGAAAGACTGGGAGTTGGCTGGGAACACCACGGGGCGATTGTTTCTGAGGTGCCTGTGGGTTTCTGACGATATATACGTATGAACTTGCTCACCCGAACGTAGACGTACATCATGGGTGAGAAAGTAGAGAATATTTACATTTGCATTTTTGGTAATTTAGCAGACGCTCTTGTCCAGAACGACTTGCAGGAGCAATTGTGGTTGGGTGCCTTGCTCGAGGGCACATCGGCAGATTTTTCGCCTGGTCGGCTCGGGGATTGGAACCGGCGACCTCTCGGTTGTTGGCGCGGCGCTATTGGTCACTAAGCTGCCTGCCGCCCCATATGAGTTTAAGGTTGTGCCGTTGTTTGATCATGTGATAAGGTTTAATGGGTAATCGGACCATAACTAATGTGGTTATAGAAGTAATGTATAAATAGTGGAGAGCCAATAGGGGGCTCTATTGAACTATTATGTTTTGTTGGGCATTTCGGTGGCATTTCGGTGAAGTCTGTGTGTATGAGTGAATTCAATGGCTGGTGTGGGTGGTGACCGGATGCTACTGAGTATTTGGTTTGGTAATGTTGAATGGACGATTTGTAGCGTGTTTTGGGGTTAAATAGAAAAACTAACTTATTCAATAGGGAATGGGTGAAGGGAGAGAGAGCATTACTTTGTGTTGCTGAATGAGGTGAAAGCTAGTGCAGTTTTCATTTGGTGACGTCGCTTGCTCTATGAACTGGAAGTATTTACTTTGAAAGCATCGCGGAATGTGTGGAGTGACTGGCGATGTATGGAGAGGGTCCCTGGTTCGAACACAGGTAGGGAGAGTGGGTAAAGCTTTCGCATTGGGGCTATAGACCTAGATTACTATGTGGATTGAGAAATGTGAAAGGTTGAATTAGATAGCTTAAGTAGAAGTATTCTAGAAACGTCTATGAAAATATGTTACAAGGTACCCGCGCCTTCCCCGTAGTTCAAAAATGATAGGGATATGAATTAAATGTGTGCTGGTAAATTATAGCAAGTATTTGTTTTATTAATTAGGGCCTAATCAGAGAGAACAGTTAAAGAAATTGAAAAGCGAACTGAAATGGCGATAGAGCTGTGAAAATTGAGTTGAGGACAAAGGAGAGTAATTTATGGCTCTGGTTAGCGGGAGAAAAAAATAATAATAGAGACAGTCAAGCGAGTTGGGTTGAGCTGTGGGATTTCAAGTGGAGGTCTGAATGCTTGACTGGAAGGCAGTGCTTTGATACATTCTAATTGTTATTACTTTATTCGATGGGTTGCTTGACGCCAGTGGTGTTACTTTTGATGTAACCGTGATTGTATTGGCTAAAAACTGAAATATGACATTTACAGGGGAGACAGATTTTCCGAGGGGGTTGATAAAATAATTGATAATGGATAATTTGAGATGAGATCACATGTAGCAGAGTTAGGGTAATCAATTAAATAATCATTGTATACTCGGGGAATTTTGAGTGGTTTTATGGATTAGTTATGAGGAATTAGATTGATAAAAAACAATTATTGATGGGTTAAGACTGGGGATATCTGTATCATGTTTTGTGTGTACTACCATCTTTAAATTATAACCAGGAGAAAGAGAATTAGCTCAACTCATTGGAATGTTGCCCAGGGCTAGGGGGAGCAGTAGTGAAGTTAGGCAGTAATTAGGTCATAAAAGTGAGATACCAAATTAAGTGAGGCCTGGCTATTTGTGTCACGCCCTGGCTCTGGGACTCTGTTATGTTGAGCCAGGGTGTGTTGTTTCTATGTGTTTTGTGTGCTAGGGTTTTATTCTAGTTCATTTGTTTCTATGTTGGCCGGTGTGGTTCTCAATCAGAGGCAACGTGTATCAGCTGTTGCTTGTTGTCTCTGATTGGGAACCATACTTAGGCAGCCTGTTTTCCACAGTGTGTTGTGTGTAATAGTTCACCAGTCAGAGGTGCAGTGTTTGTTTCCTCCATTTGGATAGGAGAGAGTTTCCGCACTTGTTGTGCGCGCTATTTTGGCGAGTAGAGTTTTACGCGTTGTGTGCATAATTTTCGTGTTTTGCCTTCCGGGCTCTTGTTGACGCCCGTTAGTTTTTTGTGTATTTTACTAAAGCCTGTTGGACGAAGCCTCTGTTTCCTGCGCCTGATTCCTGCACCACATCCACATTTTCACACTGACAGAAGATCCCACCATAACTGGACCAAGCAGCGTGTCCAGGAGCCAACGCCAGAGGTGACTCTGATGAATATCAACCTCGACTGGGTCAAGCAGCGTGAGGAGGAGAGAGGCTGGACTTTGGAGCAGAGGAGCGAGAGTCTGGCGAGAGCCATGGAGGCCTGGCCCACGGGGAGGAGAGACGCCCAGAAATTTTTTAGGGGGGGGCTCACGCCGTGGACGACGGGGCAGCAGGAGGCCGGGATAGAGTGGTTCAGCGGGTTGGCAAAGGAGGCCGCCAGGTTATGGGAGTCACTGGTCACCAGGGGGAAGGAGAATGTAGAGGCACGGCGAGAGGTACTGGGGTGTGTTGCCAGTCCGGTCCGGCCCGTTCCTGATCCCCGCGTAGGGCCAGTGGTGTGTGTCCCCAGTACGGTCCGGCTTGTTCCTGTCCCTCGCACCGAGCCTGTGGTGCGCGTCGCCAGCCCGGTCCGGCATGTTCCTGCTCCCCGCACCAAGCCTATGGTGCGCGTCGCCAGCCCGGCCCGGCCTGTTCCTGCTCCCCGCACCAAGCCTATGGTGCGCGTCGCCAGCCCGGCCCGGCCTGTTCCTGCTCCCCGCACCAAGCCAATGGTGCGCGTCGCCAGCCCGGCCCGGCCTGTTCCTGCTCCCCGCACCAAGCCTGTGGTGTGCATCGTCAGCCCGGTCCGGCCCGTTCCTGCTCCCCGCACCAAGCCTGTGGTGCGCTTCGTCAGCCCGGTTCGGCCCGTCCCTGCTCCGCGCCACAAGCCAGTGGTGCGCTTCGTCAGCCCGGTTCGGCCCGTCCCTGCTCCCCGCACCAAGCCAATGGTGCGCGTCGTCAGCCCGGTCCGGCCCGTCCCTGCTCCCCGCACCAAGCCTGTGGTGCGCGTCGTTAGTCCGGCACAGCCCGTGCCTGTTCCACCGGTGCCTGGTCCGGCACCGGTCAGCTGCTCCACTCCGGAGCTAGAGCAATCCGCTCCACCAGTGTTCAGTCCAGCTCCGGCCAGCAGGGCCAGACCGGACCAGGGGCGCTTTGGGGGGTTTGTTGGAGGGTGGGGGTCAAGCCCGGAGCCGGAACCGCCTCCGAGGAGGAATGCCCACCCGGCCCTCCCCTGTTCGGTTTATGTTTGGCGCGGTCGCAGTCCGCGCCTTTGGGGGGGGGGGGGTACTGTCACGCCCTGGCTCTGGGACTCTGTTATGTTGAGCCAGGGTGTGTTGTTTCTATGTGTTTTGTGTGCTAGGGTTTTATTCTAGTTCATTTGTTTCTATGTTGGCCGGTGTGGTTCTCAATCAGAGGCAACGTGTATCAGCTGTTGCTTGTTGTCTCTGATTGGGAACCATACTTAGGCAGCCTGTTTTCCACAGTGTGTTGTGGGATCTTGTTCCGTTGAGGGTTTGTGTTTGTAACCAAGGACGTCACGTTATCGTTTTGTTGTTTTGTTCGTGAGTTCTCTAATAAATAAGTATGTTCGCATTCCACGCTGCGCCTTGGTCCTCTGTGTATGACGATCGTGACAATTTGTGGTTGTTCTTTTTCAAATTGGGTTTTTCAAACAAAAAACAACACACCTAGTATGATGTTTATAAAGCCTTGTTGTTTCAATTTTGGGGGGTTTTCAGCAGGTCAAGGGTGATAGGTCTTAGAGGAGCACACACAGTGAATTTTATGGAGTTTTTTAGGTTTTGGCTGAGTTTGGGGTATATATGATTTCTTATGAGAATGAATGTCATGAGGACTTAATGAACACTTGGGATAACTAACATTTATGAAATATTTAGAATAATGGTAATGTTTGGTATACTGTGGGATGGAACAGTTCGTTGAATAATTTCAATTGCCTCTGAACTCTGTTTTAACCTTCTGGTGTTAATTAATCATCCACACTAGTAAATTCTAAAGGCATGAGAGGAGGACTTTAAGATAGTAAAATAAACTAAGTTGAGGGTAATTTATAATACTGTGAAAAAGATTATAATTTGGTAATAATATATATGATTTGAACCATAAAATAACAGAAGAGAGAGTGGAGGGATGGCAATTGGATAATGAATTACCAATATTACCTAAGTGATTGTTTAGGTAGGTGGTAATATTGACACATGGGCAAATCATGTGTCAAAAGGGGGATGGTAGGATTAAATAATAAATATATGCGAAGGAGAGGACAAAATACTTTAAAAAAAACCCAACAAGAATAGAAATTGAGAGCTGAACATGTATGTGTGAAGATAGTTTATTAACCACACCCGTATGTCAGAGGTTTTGTGCCCCACAGGTGAACTAAAGGAGAAGGTGACCCACTATCTAACCAGGTGACTGGTGAGCATCCAGTCCCTAAAGAAGAAAAACTGGAAGCAGGCCTGTTGGGAAGGGCCCTATCAGGTTATATTGGTCACTGCCTTTGCCAGCAGAATAGCTGAGAGATCCACCTGGGTGCATGTCACACACTGCAAAAAGGTAAACCCAGCTACACCTGACGAACAAACACAGAGTTAGGAGAAAGAACCGATCACCACTAGGGCTCGGGGGTTGGCTCCTTAACGAAGATTCCCTTACCCTGTCTGATCATCCCTGTGTGAGTTCGATAGAAGGTAAAGCAATGGGTTGGCCTCTGGCGTCTGACATGTTCTCAGGGCGAGGGTGGGGATTCACAGGTCTCCTGACGGTAGGTAGCTGTCTGATTGTGGGGGCCATATTCCTAACACACTCAAACCCTCCTGATCTGCCAGAAGTAGTAGTTAACCTAACACAAGTTGATAAAATAATACCTGAGCACAGTCTACGAAGGCATAGGAGACAGCTAGACGTAGGGAAAGGGGAAGTACTAGGGACTTTAGGGAAGGACATCACCTTTTGAGGTCTTTGAGGACCAGTTGGGGACTACTGGCTGGTAGTATCGTAAAGGATGGGAGATATATATGTATGTCACCATGTACATCCTGGGACTATGTAGTTGCTCATACCGAGCGGGGGGGGGGGATATGTCAATCTCCATACACAGTTTAAGGACAGGTGTAGTATTGTGAAAGTAGGGAATTACCAGAAATGGCAGTGCGACCCATATAAGGGTAGGTACTGTCTGAAAGTCTGAATTACGCTAAAAAAGAGGATATCTCACTGAACAAGTGAGATATCCTCTTCAACTGGGGCATCCTATAGAGTAAACCTCTCTGAGGGAGGTAGTGAGACCGGGGCTGTGGTGAAGATAGTGCAAACTATAGACCTGAAGGAAGTCGTACAGGTGGAGACGGGGTATAGAGATCTTAACCTGTGGTTGGAATGGATTCAGTATACGGCAAGAACTCTGTCTAAAGAGGACTGTTATGCCTGTGGGACAGCCAAACCAAGGTTAACAACTACTCCGTTCCCCTTGACAGGCTTTAACTCTCTGTCAGGTTTATCCTCCATGATTAAATTGTTCAAGCCACCTGAGAATGTGGTGAAGGAGTCTTGTAGTAACTTGCACTATCTGTATCCCCCGATAACAAAGTCACCCGACCTAGGTTGCCTCCGTTTGAAGTCTCAGGGGATTCTTATTATTGTTTTTCTAGGACTAGTAAGATAGGATAAAGGGTAGGGCATCTTAGCTCCTGCTCCCACACAGAGAATATCACAACTAAAGAGACCATGACTAATCTCTCCTCTTTGTTGCAGCCAGAGGATTTTAGGAACCAAAACCAGGCCCGTGCTGACATCTGATGGTTGTGTGGTGATAACAGATTGTGAACTCACCTACATACGCAAACAATCAAACGTGTCAGAGACTGGTGAGTTGTCACGTAGAAAGTGGGACCTCCTCCCGAGATCCTTTGATGAAAGGATATATATTGATGGGATAGGAGTACCTCGAGGGGTTCCAGAAGAATTCAAAGCTAGGAATCCGATCGCAGCTGGGTTTGAATTAAGTCTTTTCTGGTGGTCAACAATTAATAAAAACGTAGATTGGATAAATTATATTTACTATAACCAGCAAAGATTTATAAACCACACTCGTGATGCAATAAAGGGATTGGCTGAGCAGACAGCGGCAACTAGCTTAATGGCATGGCAGAATAGAATAGCTTTAGATATGCTTTTGGCTGAGCGGGGCGGAGTTTGTGTTCTGTTTGGATCTATGTGCTGTACTTTCATCTCCAACAATACAGCACCGGACGGGTCCGTGACCAAAGCGCTTCAGGGACTCACCACGCTGGCGAACGAACTGGCTGAGAACTCTGGTATTGATAGCTCCCTAAACGGTTGGTTTGATAACATATTTGGTAAATGGAAAACTATTGTTGTAACTATTCTGGGTGAAGTTATAGCTTCTATGGGTATACTTGTTCTTTGTGGATGTTGTCTTATTCCCTGTGTCCGAGGGTTGGTGAGAAAGGAGATGGAGAAGGCGGTTTCCCAACAGATGGTGAGATACGGCCCAATCCCGGACTCCGACCTAAGGAATGACGGATATGACCTACCAGGCTTGGTGGAGTGACACCCTAGAGGGTGTCTAAAGGGGGCCAAAATTTACTTCCCTGTTTGTGTTTTATGTTTTAATAATCTTGTGTTTTGTGTTCTATTAATCCTGTGTTTTATGCTTTATTAATCAAGTTAACCATTGTGAATGTTTGTCTTTCCTTATGTGAAGGTTTGAAGTTCCTGGGTGGCTGGTAGCCAACCTAGTACCAGTTGGGTGTAGATGGAAGGACTGAAGGCCTTTTTATTATCATTATTGCCTATTAATAAAAGTGTGATTCTTTTTGTTTGCATTTTATTTTAATGAGTGACACCCTGTGTTTTCTTATTTTGGGTTCACACCCAGTGGGTGTGAAAAGGGGGATTGTGGGGATCTAGATGTGATGACTAGCTTAGAAAGAATGCATTAATGATTAAACATAAAAGGTTTGTACTGTACTGATATAAATTGTTTCACATAACAAGCTGTGATTCATGTGAGGAATGTTAGGGAGTAGGGTGAGACAGACTTGTATTTCTCACAGACACGAACACTGCCTCTTTGTGATCTGTGAACCGTCCTTGGACGTAGGTACAAGGAGTACAGGGGAACAGTGTCTATGGGTGATGACTCTACAGGTTGTGATGATAACAAACTTATGCCTGGCAAAAGTGTGCAACAGTGGAGCGCCAAGGGGCTGGGACCAGCCTGTGTGCCAACGATTGGCTGAGTAAGTCTAAACCACGCTCAGTCTCTACTCTGATAGGCCCAGCAGGGAGCGGGAACTATCTCTGTCAGAGTATTTTAAGAAGAACTCATAACAATGGCTTAGTTCTCTGAGCGCCCTGCGTGGTATTTCAGTGGACCCGTATATACGAACATCATATTTACCATTGAAGTGTTTTGCATTAATTAAAATACTAGTCTATTTTAGAAGACGTGTATTGACCTCTTTTGTTCCTAATACCAGATTTGAATTGTGTCAAGTTGCGTCAATTCAAATCTGGTATTTGGGACAAAAGAGGTCATTACACAGTATCCAAGTTAGTCTAGTATTTATTAATGCAAATGTTTAAATGGTAAGTATGAGAGTTCGTATACGGGTTCACTGTAATACCACGCAGGGCAGACAGAGAACTGATCCATTGTTATGAGTTCTTCATAAAATACTCTGACAGAGATAGTTCCCGCTCCCTGCTGGGCGTATCAGAGTAGAGACTGAGCGTGGTTTAGACTTACTCAGCCAATCCGTTGGCGCACCGGCTGGTCCCAGCCCCTTGGCGCTCCACTGTTGCACACTGTTGCCAGGCATAAGTTGTTATCATAACAACCTGTAGAGTCATCACCCATAGACACCGTTCCACTGTACCCTAAGTACCTACGTTCAAGGACGGTTCACAGACAACGGTTCACAGACAACAAAGAGGCAGTGTTCGTATCTGTAAGAAATACAATTCTTATCTGTAAGAAATACAAGTCTTATCTCATCCTACCCCCTAACGTTCCTCACATGAATCACAGCTTGTTATGTGAAACAATTCATATCAGTACAGTACAAACCTTTTATGCTTTAATCATTAATGCATTCCTTCTAAGCTATTCATCCCTCCAGTTTTGAGAAAATAGATCCCCACAATCCCCCTTTTCACACCCACTGGGTGTGAACCCAAAATAAGAAAACACAGGGTTTCACTCATTAAAATACAATACAATACAAACAAAAATAATCACACTTTTATTAATAGGCAATAATGATACTAAAAAATAAAAACCCTCAGTCCTTCCATCTACACCCAACTTGCAAACGGTTGGCTACCAGTCACCCAGGAACTTCAAACCTTCACATAAGGAAAGACAAACATTCACAATGGTTAACTTGATTAATAATGCATAATACACAGGATTAATAGAACACAAAACACAAGATTATTAAAACTCTAGGGTGTGATTAAACATTTTTAAAGGGAAAATGTAGGATTCCCTCTTTTGACACCATTTATGGTGTCACTCCAAATAACAGTTTAAACAGAATATAAACACCCCTGAGAATAACAGGATATGGAAATCAAATCACAACAAAAAATGTTAATAAAAGAAAAAAAAAAATTTTTAACCCTCTGTTTCTCCCCTACACCTAACATGTACTGAGTTGGCTACCAGCCACCCAGGAATCCTTTACCTTCACATCAGGAGGAAGAAACAACCACAGTGGTTAGTAAAAACATAAGGTAATAAATGAGCAAGAACTGAAAATAAATGCGTGTTTTTTATTTTTGTTATTTTTGTTATTTTTTTTAGGCAAACCATGGATCATCCAGCTTGGTCTCAGAGTCAGTAGCAGAGTCACCCGCATCATCCTGGGCCGGTAACAACGGCATTATACCTGACGCCTGCACCACTCCTACCACTGACTTCCTGAGACAGGGGATGATGCAAGCAGCACAACACATTAACAGCAAAAACACAATTACTAGGGTCAGAAATCCAGTAACCACCATAGAAGAATACTTACCGAACCAGTCACTCAACCAGGAGAACAGCCCACCACTCTCCACTCCAGCCATGCTCTTCATTTCTGCTGACAACTTATCCAGGCCAACAAGGGCCTTTGTGATGCTCCCGTCAGGGCTAGTATTGTTAGGAATAAACGTACAGCATTGTTCCCCAAACATCTTACACACACCCCCTTGGTTAGCAAGCAACATGTCAAGTGCTAGTCTATTTTGCCTAGCCACCCTAGAGGTGGCCTCTAGTTGTTCGGACATTCCAGTCAGGGCAGTGCGTGTGTAGTTAACAAATCGCTGTTGGTTATAATAGATGTAATTTATCCAAGATCGCTGTTTAGCAGCATCTATAGCAGGTCCTATGATTGGCAACAAATGCCACAACCCATCATTCCTGTTGAGTGCCTGGAACTGTAATGGTACTCCCACAGGCACCCCCAACAGGTTAGAGTGGATCTCCTCTCCTGCTGACCATGGGGCACTACGTCTCCCCCGCCTCATTCTCTCTCTGTCTGGGGCTAGCTGGGCGATCCCCAAAAGTTGGTCTGAGGAAACATCAATAATGGTCAGTGGTACAATCAAACTAGCTAATGCACACGTGCCCTGCCAGTCCCCCTTTAGAATCGGGGTTAGTTTTCTATTTGGCCCACAGATCCACCACACATCAGCCACCCCCTTTGTCTGGGTTTTACCCTCTACTGGCCAAGTGCTGTTCATAGTTACATTCACAGCACAGTCCCCTGGTGGTAGCCTACCATAGTTAACACCCTTACCTGTTCCAGTAATGCAACTGTAATTACCTCCATAAGCCTGAACTCCCGCAGGTGCCTTTTGTGGGGGAACCTCAGGGAAAATCAAACTTAGGGCTTTGCACAGGGTGGTGTTTGGCAGTGAATGGTAGAACTCTTCCAATATGCACTGCCATCCTTCCTCTTCTCCTAAGGCGAATGGGTGGGTTGCCAACCCAGGTCTTGCATGCCCACAGATAACACAATTCTGCCTGACCAGTATCCTAGCCGTATACCTCATGTATGCCAACCACATATTTTCTTTCCCTTCATAGCCAGTTTCTGTCCCCAATTGGTCGCTGTCCGTTATATCCCTAACATTAATCACCTGAACGGGGTTTGGTACCTTAGTGGGTTGAAGCTGAGCTGGTCCTGGAGTGGTGATGTGGTTCAACTGGGTCTGTCACTCCCCAGCTGCAGGTTTGGGTGTGACCGCGATGGTGAACATACCCATGGTGTCTGGTCCGGATCGTACTGCTGCTAAGGTGTACACACCTGCGTCTGTAAGTTTAATGTCTTGGATGGTTAGTAGGATTTCATCGCCTTTACATGCACCCCCTTTTGACCCCTGCACACCCCTTATCATTGAAAACCTAGCTGCTTTAGAAGCATCTCCTAATGCATATGGATAGCCTCAACGCCATTCCCAGAAGGTGCCAACATTTGTGATCATATAGTCCCAATATGGACACCACTTTCCCTCACACAGATAAGTACCTCTCTTTAACACATGGGGATACATTTTGTTACAGTTTTCCTTCTGGTTCCAATTGCAACCAGTGTCCCCAATTCCACTAGCCCTATTCCTCCATGACCAGATCTTACATGGTTCTAGGGACATCACTTGAGATTCCCCTTCCTGTAAGGTAATGACTATATTATGATACTGACTGGAAGTCACTGTTCCCCTTAGGGCCAGCCCCACTACTAACCATAACATCCTCCCCTTCTGCAGCCAAGTCCTGTTGTACTTGATCTAGAGTTCTTCCTGGAGCTTTATCTTTGGCACAATGCGTTCTGTGGTACCACACGTCCTTCTTACTCGTGTTTACCCTCAGCGAGTGACTTGATACCTCTTTCACCTGAAAGGGTCCCTCCCACCTTGGCTCCGTCCACTTCCTGGAATGCACCTTTAGTCTCCCACCAGGATGTCTCTGTTCTCGTCCATGGTTTCAACAGCAGGAGTGCGCACTTCCACCACCTGTTTAGATAATCTTTCAACAAGAGAAATTAGCGCCTGCATGTAGTCTGTGTATCTGATTTTTGCAATATCTAGCCTAGGAATAATAAGATTGTCTGCTGGTGGCCCTGGCATTCTGCGTCCTGTCATAAGCTCATGTGGAGTCAAGTGGGTATCAGACCCAGGTGAATTTCTCATTGACATTAGAGCAAGGGGTAGGGCATTTCAGTTTGGTGCCTGCCATGATTTTAGCCATTTTTCATTTCAGAGTCTGGTTAGCGCGTTCAACAAGTCCCTGCGATTGGGGATGATACACTGACCCGAACTTGTGAGTGATCCCTAGGGCCTGTTCTACCTCTCTCAGGTGTTCATTCTTGAAATGGGTACCATTGTCGGAACGGATCATTCGCGGGACTCCAAACCTTGGAATGAGGTCTCGCCTCAACCACTTAATCACGGCCTTTGCGTCTTCTCTTGCTGTGGGGATGGCTTCCACCCATCTGGTGAATCTTTCCACCATTACCAACAGGTACCTTTTTCCTTCCACTCTGTTGTCCTGTCCCATGTCCGTGAAGTCTATGCAAACGTCTTGAAATGGTGCATCAGGTATTGGGAAGCTACCTATCACTGCTCCAAGTGACACTTTGTTGTTGTATTGTTTGCACACTTCACAGCTCTCTGATGTCTCTCTTGCCATGTCCAACATGTGTGGATGCCACCATGCTTTCTCAACTGATTTTGTGACACTTTTCCATCCTCCATGAGCCTTCTCATGCTCTTCCCTTAAGATTGATCTGAGGAGTTTTGCAGGTCCCACTGTTTTTCCTGTGTGAGATCTCCAAATCCCATGATGGTCTCGCCTTGCTCCCTGTCTGCTCCATACATTCTGTTCGTAGGCGCCTGCTGCTTCTTGCAACTGTCTTACTGTGTCTGTCGTCAATTCCTCCTGTCCTTGAGTGGCTCGTTGCACCATCTGCTGGGCAGTGTATCCTCCTGCATCCTTTGCTGCTTGATCAGCCCGATCATTTCCTTCACGCACTCTGGTGCTTTCTCTGCTGTGACCTTTGCACTTCATTATTGCCACTCGTTTGGGAAGCTGGATTGCATAAATTAACTTCTGTACTTCAACCTTGTGTTTGATGGGCTCATTTGAGCTGGTCACAAATCCTCTCCTCATCCACTGTGGTCCATCAATGTGTGCAATCCCATGTGCATAGGCAGAGTCTGTGTAGATGTCCACATTCTTTCCTTCACTTAGTTGTAGAGCTCTCCTCAACGCCCTAAATTCAGCTAGCTGTGCTGAAGCTTCATTGGGACCAAGTTTCTCTGCTTCCATTACTTCATGTCCTCCTTCTGTGTCTTGTTTCACCACTGCATAGGCAGCAGTGTTTCCTTCCTTTGGGTCCTTTGACCTGTAGCAGCATCCATCAGTGAACAGGGTGATTTTGTTCCCCTCCAAGGGTGAGTTTTGCAGGTCCATTCGGACTTTGATCTGTTTGGCTGCTCTATCCTCACAGACATGTGGTTCTCCAAGACCCTATTGTAGCCATATTATTTATAGCTTATGTAATTGGAGGTTGTATTTAGCCTGTATCTGCCATTTACTATTGTATTTAATTTCCCCCTTTTCAGAACCACACACACTCTTGGTTAACACAGTTGTCAAGCCATACACTGTGCTGTGCCGTTACTGCTCTATGTGAATCATTGTCATTAAACAACCTCAACTGGAATCCTACCGGACTGTCATCTGTGCCCTTACAAGCACCTGGGAGCAGGGGCGGTGTGTTCATTAGGGCGATATGGGCGACGCACTGCCAAACGGGAAAAGGAAGGGATTTTTTTTCTAATCAATTATATCACGGCAACAGTAGTTATCAGTGTTCTAATCTAGACGTCTGATCTGCCACTAAATGTCCAATCAGGCTAAAGTCGTGCTTCAAATGGCCCCGCCCCTTTTGGGGCGATTTCAGTCAGGTTGAAAATCGCCCCAGAAGTCTCTCATAGACTCTCATGTAAAATCTTTTTTTTTCAAATATCAGAGCTTTCAATACAATCTCTATGGGTTCCGGGAGGGCTTGCACTTACGCGCTTTCGTCATACGTAACATAACCATGAACGTAACTAAGAAAAGAGCGGGTAGCAGCGTCAATCAATTCACGTACTACTGTCAAGATGGCTAGCGTTCAGTGCAACTCGATTGTCTCTTTGAAAGAAGTTCCTTTTTGTCGGCGAACAAATCAAGATAAATTGGCAATGAAACAATTAGGACCTCCCAGATCAAATTTAATAATTCAACAGGTTTCTACTAAAGGGGGAAAGTCCTACACCCGAGGATTTTCCAAAAATTGGTACGAACGAAAAACCTGGCTAGCAGGCTGCGATGTAGCTAATGCAGTCTTCTGCTACCCCTGCTTACTCTTTCACCCTGAAGGCGGCACGGCAGACAGCACCGCTTGGACAGCGACTGGTGTAACGGACATGCACCATCTTTCAGAAAAGATTAAGAAACATGAGCTGTCAAAGACCCACATGGATAGCTGTTTGAGATTGTCTGCTTTGGGGAGAGTGAACATTGCCACTCAACTGGATGAGGGATACAGGCTAGCTGTCCGCCGCCACAACGATGAGGTTAGCAAGAACCGCCACATCCTCAGCCGGCTAATCCAGTGTGTGAAGTAAAAAAAAAGTTTTAAAAAAAACATTCTGTTCATGTTCATTTTTACTAATCTATACAATTGGCCAGAATATGGTTGTTCATATTTACAAATCTATACAATTGGCCAGAATATGGTTGTTCATTTTTACAAAGCCATACAGATAGCTGTGTTTACCTTTTCTAGAAATTATTTTCAAATTCTGTTTTCAGGCAAAATGTCTATCACTGTTCATTTTCACAAATCTATACAAGAGGGCAGAATATGGAAGTCTATGAAAATTTCTTATTACCAATAACTTGCATCAATGTTTTCAGTAGCCTCTATCAAAAGCTCCTGCTTGCTTGTTGTGAATTATGCTCAGGTGCACATATTTCCAATTCAACCATGAGGCCTTTTTGAAGCAAGTAATGTGTATATCAGAATTCTTTAGTTAAACTTAGCAGCACCTCATCATTCTGGTTTGGTCTTCAATGTGTAAAGCCAAGATGCCCAGACCACACTAGGTCAAGCCTCACTTGTTCATTCCCCTATTTGGGACAACGTTACTTTGCTTTTATTAAGTAGCACTTTGGTCATATCCTACATTCCACAAAATGTAGTTCTAAAGATCCACTTCAGTGTTGCCAGATCTCGCGAGACAAATAAGCAACCAGGCCTGTGAAAAAAAGCCCAAAACTAGCAACTTTTTCTACGGAGCCCCCCTAGGTTCTGGGTGTAGGTCACCTAAATCATCAGAAAAATTGCCCCCCCTGAGAATTTTTTCAGGAGCAGCCACTGCCTGGGAGAGAACACATAGTGCTAAGTAAAACCTAAACCTACAGAATATACAGTCCACCAGGTCCTCAACTACAGATAGGCCTATATATGTAACATTTGTTACAACTGTGTTATTGGTTAAATGTGTTAAATGAAGTCACACAAACGACTTCTAGGATGGAAGTTTCAGACTTAATGTATTCAGTGATGATAGAGCAGCGGAATTAAATTCAGGTTGAGTCGTCAGGCAATAATTATACTACCATGTGTTTGTCTTTAGGGCTCATTCCTAACCTTTTGAAATATTGGCTGAATATTGCTAGAATAAAAAGTTATATCAAAGGCAAGCCATGCACTTCCTGTCATTCACTGGGATTAGTCCAAAAACTCCTCCTACACTGTCACGCGCATGATAATGCGGCGTTCATCTCCGACTTCCGATTTTAGTGCGTTCAAGACAACTGGGAACTCGGGAAAAAAAACATCCCGACTGGGAAAAATCGTTTTGGACGGTCATTCAACTCGGAATTTTAATTTAGGAACTCGGGCCTCTTTCTAGAGTTCCGACTTTCCGACCTGAAGAGCACAGACGTCATGATTTTACCTCGTATTTTCCGAATTCCCAGTTGTCTTGAAAGCACCATAAGAGTAGGCGCCCAATCTCATGGTTTCAGAGTGCGTCATTTCAGACAAACAGTGAACATGGCGGGTCTAGTAGCAAAGAAGTGCATCACCCCTCTTGTTGTGATCAAAAGGCTCTCTTACCCGGAATATAAAGCCCAAGCCGCCTACCACGAGAAGGTAAAAATAACCTGTATAACTAGCTGTGGTTGATAGCTGATAAATTCAACCAAGTGTGACTGTTGAGGTCGTAAACTCGCCCAACGTGAATGGCTTGGTAGCTAACGTTTGACAACTAGTAGGTTAGCTACCTACATTAGCCGGTAACTAAACTTGCCCAGAAGCAATGGTAGCTACGCTAGCTAGGTTGCATTGATTATGTATTTGTTTAGATTTGTCATACAGTACACTAGTTAGTTGAAATATATTCATTAAAGAATGCGGTAGCTTAGGTAACAACATGCGTCACACGCCTTGCCTAGTACTGTTAACTTAGATACAGTTAATTAGCTAAGGTTACCTTTACAGTCTAAATAACATGTTAGAAGATCGTTTTTTTATGGTAATTTTTTCTGCCAATGCAATGTTCATGTACAGCAGCATGTCGGTGAGGCTGGTGTTATTTGAAGGTTAATCTGTTACTTCCTGAGCTGTTAGCTATTTCCACAGTTGTTTTGTTAACAGGTACCTAACTAACTCATTTAGTTACGCTAGGTGACATGTACTGAAGCAGCATCCATAGTGGTAGCCCTGGCAATACGCAGTTTCATTGATTCTGGATGTTATTACAGAAAGTCTGAAATAATAACATTTCCACAGTAACTCGGTTTCTGTTTTAACCTACATTAGATATATGTTAAGAGGACATCCTAGTCCTTGATCATGACTCTCCGTTCCATTACATTACACATTAGTCATTGGACGAAGGCCTCTTCTATACGGAGACGTTTTAAACGCTCGGTCTGAACATTGAAGGCCAAATCAAACAAAGTGTGTTTTTACGAGCGTGTATGCGCTTCAAATTAGAAAGCAAAAATAGATACATTGGTAAAGTGAGCGGATAAATTGCCAGAAAATAGACTGTTTGTGCATTGTTACGTCTGGAATTGTGACACTTATCGTTAAGTGTATATTTGAGCAATAAGGCTCGAGGGGTGTGGTATATGGCCAAATTACATTTACATTTACGTCATTTAGCAGACGCTCTTATCCAGAGCGACTTACAAATTGGTGCATTCACCCTATAGCCAGTGGGATAACCACTTTACAATTGTTTTTATTTTTATTTTTATTTATTTTTTTTGGGGGGGGGGGGGGTAGAAGGATTACTTTATCCTATCCCAGGTATTCCTTAAAGAGGTGGGGTTTCAAATGTCTCCGGAAGGTGGTGAGTGACTCCGCTGTCCTGGCGTCGTGAGGGAGTTTGTTCCACCATTGGGGTGCCAGAGCAGCGAACAGTTTTGACTGGGCTGAGCGGGAACTATGCTTCCGCAGAGGAAGGGGAGCCAGCAGGCCAGAGGTGGATGAACGCAATGCCCTCGTTTGGGTGTAGGGACTGATCAGAGTCTGAAGGTACGGAGGTGCCGTTCCCCTCACAGCTCCATAGGCAAGCACCATGGTCTTGTAACGGATGCGAGCTTCAACTGGAAGCCAGTGGAGTGTGCGGAGGAGGGGGGTGACGTGAGAGAACTTGGGAAGGTTGAACACCAGACGGGCTGCGGCATTCTGGATGAGTTGTAGGGGTTTAATGGCACAGGCAGGGAGCCCAGCCAACAGCGAGTTGCAGTAATCCAGACGGGAGATGACCAGTGCCTGGATTAGGACCTGTGCCGCTTCCTGTGTAAGGCAGGGTCGTACTCTCCGAATGTTGTAGAGCATGAACCTGCAGGATCGGGTCACCGCCTTGATGTTAGCGGAGAACGACAGGGTGTTGTCCAGGGTCACGCCAAGGCTCTTCGCACTCTGGGAGGAGAACACAACGGAGTTGTCAACCGTGATGGCGAGATCATGGAACGGGCAGTCCTTCCCCGGGAGGAAGAGCAGCTCCGTCTTGCCAGGGTTCAGCTTGAGGTGGTGATCCGTCATCCATACTGATATGTCTGCCAGACATGCAGAGATGCGATTCGCCACCTGGTTATCAGAAGGGGGAAAGGAGAAGATTAGTTGTGTATCGTCAGCGTAGCAATGATAGGAGAGGCCATGTGAGGATATGACAGAGCCAAGTGACTTGGTGTATAGGGAGAAAAGGAGAGGGCCTAGAACTGAGCCCTGGGGGACACCAGTGGTGAGAGCACGTGGTGCGGAGACAGCTTCTCGCCACGCCACTTGGTAGGAGCGACCGGTCAGGTAGGACGCAATCCAGGAGTGAGCAGCGCCGGAGATGCCCAGCTCGGAGAGGGTGGAGAGGAGGATCTGATGGTTCACAGTATCAAAGGCAGCAGACAGGTCTAGAAGGACAAGAGCAGAGGAGAGAGAGTTAGCTTTAGCAGTGCGGAGAGCCTCCGTGACACAGAGAAGAGCAGTCTCAGTTGAATGACCAGTCCTGAAACCTGACTGGTTTGGATCAAGAAGGTCATTCTGAGAGAGA
Organism: Coregonus lavaretus; assembly: GCF_964263955.1. Classification (NCBI taxonomy): domain Eukaryota; kingdom Metazoa; phylum Chordata; class Actinopteri; order Salmoniformes; family Salmonidae; genus Coregonus; species Coregonus lavaretus. The sequence continues at coordinate 43,848,991 of NC_139991.1, read as the reverse complement.
TAGCAAGAGAGTTGGCTAAAGACGGCACGCTCAATAGTTTTGGAAAGAAAAGAAAGAAGGGATACTGGTCTGTAGTTGTTGACATCAGTGGGATCGAGTGTTGGTTTTTTGAGAAGGGGTGCAACTCTCGCTCTCTTGAAGACGGAAGGGACATAGCCAGCGGTCAAGGATGAGTTGATCAGCGAGGTGAGGTAGGGGAGAAGGTCACCGGAGATGGTCTGGAGAAGAGAGGAGGGGATGGGGTCAAGCGGGCAGGTTGTTGGGCGGCCTGCAGTCACAAGTCGCAAGATTTTATCTGGAGAGAGAGGGGAGAAAGAAGTCAAAGCATAGGGTAGGGCAGTGTGAGCAGGACCAGCAGTGTCATTAGACTTAACAAACGAGGATCGGATGTCGTCAACCTTCTTTTCAAAGTGGTTGACGAAGTCATCCACAGAGAGGGAGGTGGGGGGGAGGATTCAGCAGTGAGGAGAATGTGGCAAAGAGCTTCCTAGGGTTAGAGGCAGATGCTTGGAATTTAGAGTGGTAGAAAGTGGCCTTAGCAGCAGAAACAGATGAAGAAAATGTAGAGAGGAGGGAGTGAAAAGATGCCAGGTCAGCAGGGAGTTTAGTTTTCTTCCATTTCCGCTCAGCTGCCCGGAGCTCTGTTCTGTGAGCTCGCAATGAGTCATCAAGCCACGGAGCTGGAGGGGAGGACCGAGCCGGCCGGGAGGATAGGGGACACGGGAGTCAAAGGATGCAGAAAGGGAGGAGAGGAGGGTTGAGGAGGCAGAATCAGGAGATTGGAGGGAGAAGGATTGAGCAGAGGGAAGAGATGATAGGATGGAAGAGGAGAGAGTAGTGGGAGAGAGAGAGCGAAGGTTGCGGCGGCGCGTTACCATCTGTGTAGGGGCAGAGTGAGTAGTGTTGGAGGAGAGCGAGAGAGAAAAGGATACAAAGTAGTGGTCGGAGACATGGAGGGGAGTTGCAGTGAGATTAGTAGAAGAGCAACATCTAGTAAAGATGAAGTCAAGCGTATTGCCTGCCTTGTGAGTAGGGGGGGACGGTGAGAGGGTGAGGTCAAAAGAGGAGAGGAGTGGAAAGAAGGAGGAAGAGAGAAATGAGTCAAATGTAGACGTAGGGAGGTTGAAATCCCCCAAAACTGTGAGGGGTGAGCCATCCTCAGGAAAGGAACTTATCAAGGCGTCAAGCTCATTGATGAACTCTCCAAGGGAACCTGGAGGGCGATAGATGACAAGGATATTAAGCTTAAATGGGCTAGTGACTGTGACAGCGTGGAATTCAAATGAGGAGATAGACAGATGGGTTAGGGGAAAAATTGAGAATGACCACTTGGGAGAGATGAGGATTCCTGTGCCACCACCCCTCTGACCAGATGCTCTCGGGGTATGCGAGAACACATGGTCAGACGAGGAGAGAGCAGTAGGAGTAGCAGTGTTTTCAGTGGTAATCCATGTTTCCGTCAGCGCCAGGAAGTCGAGGGACTGGAGGGTAGCATAGGCTGGGATGAAGTCAGCCTTGTTGGCAGCAGAACGGCAGTTCCAGAGGCTGCCTGAGACCTGGAACTCCAGGTGTGTGGTGCGTGCAGGGACCACCAGGTTAGAGAGGCAGCAGCCACGCGGTGTGAGGCGTTTGTGTAGCCTGTGCGGAGAGGAGAGAACAGGGATAGGCAGAGGCATAGTTGACAGGCTGTAGCAGATGGCTACAACAATGCAGAGGAGATCGGAATGAAATGAACTAAACATCTGGGAAAGGAGAGAGCAGGGCCTCCCTCACCAAAAAAATATAACTCTCCCAACTTCCACCTCAGAAACTATAATTGTTTCACTGAACCACCCGAATAAAACTCTCCCAACTTCCACTTTAGAAATTAGAATTGTTTTAAACTACAGCGGTTCAATGTTTCAAGGAATAGACTCAACTTACTTTATTCAGCTAACTAACTATGACGCCATAGCTAACTAGCATGCTAGCATCCAATAACACACAGTTTAGCACCAATACTTGGTTACAACAAACTACCAATAGTGTGTTAACACACTAAACAGATAATTCGTGTCCGTGTCTAGTTCTTTCATAACGCAGCAATAATTAAACGTTGGCTAGCTAGCACAAAGATATTGTATTTAGCTACTACAGTACAGCTAGCTGGTAGTGTTGGCTAGCTAGCAATGGCTGCTGTGTTGACTTTGTTTGAAAAACGGCGTCGCTGCGAATGAATGTAGCTGGCTAAAAGGATATTGTATTTACCGAGGTGAGTTAGCTAGCTAGCTTCGTGCTACACCCGGCACCGCCGAATACAAAAGTAACCTACAATAACTACATACAACAACTACCCACAACAACCCACGATGCCTAGCTACAATACCCAACTACAATCTAAATACATAGTTTAAGCCTTACTCGACAAAGCCCAAGCTATGCATAAAGCCAAACTTACCCGACGCCAGCTATCTGGGTGGTTTTCTGCAATCAGTAGCTGTAATTAAGTACACTAGCTACTAACTACCTAACGTTAATGCTTCAGATAATGAGGTTAGAAAAACAGCTGAATGGTAGGTAGCTAGCTGGCTTAATTACAGATACTCTTAAGCATGAAATAACATTGGAAACAACTATCCACCGTTGCTAAAAGTTACCAGTGGGTACCCGCTAGCTAGCTAGCTCTATCGGTTAATGCTTCAGATAATGAGGTTAGAAAAACAGCTGAATGGTAGGTAGCTAGCTGGCTTAATTACAGGTACTCTTAAGCGTGAAATAACATTGGAAACAACTATCCACCGTTGCTAAAGGTTACCAGTAGCTACCCGCCAGGTTAGCTAGCCTCGTGCTTCGCCGGGCTCACTCGAATACAATACTTACCTACAATAATTACCTATAATTACCTACAATAACTACCTAAATAAACTACCTACAGTATCTAACTACAATACCTACCTACCTACAATCTAAATACATGGTTTAAGCTTTACTCAACACCATATAAGAAGCCAAGCTTACCTCCTGCTAGAGAAAACACAACCTCACCCGACGTGAATACCGGCAGACTGCATAGCATAGAGGCTCTGAGTCTCCATGAACACACGGCAGTGAAAATGCCATACCTGCGCTGACTTGAGGAGCTGTAGTCAACCAACGTGTAGCTAGCTTACCATCACAACCTAGTGAGGCTAAGGGCTGTTCTTAGGACACAGCCCTTAGCTGTGGTATATTGGCCATATATCACACCCCCCAGGTGCCTTATTGCTATTATAAACTGGTTACCAACATAATTAGACCAGTGAAAATAAATGTTTAGTCATATCCATGGTATATGGTCTGATATGCCACTGCTTTCAGCCAATCAGCATTCAGGTCTCGAACCACCCAGTTTATAATTGGTTTTATACATCGGCTAGGTCTAATCCTGAATGCTGATTGGTTAAAACCGCATTCCAGCTGGTGTCTATTCCACAAGTTGCCACAGGCTAAATCTATGACATTAAAATGCCTATTTACTCTGTTCCATCTGACTGCGCAATCCACTGTCTCATCAGCCCAGCCAGGCAACGTATAAACTTGATCTCCACAATAAAAAGCATCTACAGTCGTGGTCAAAAGTTTTGAGAATGACACAAATATACATTTTCAAAGTCTGCTGCCTCAGTTTTTATGATGGAAATTTGCATATACTCCAGAATGTCATGAAGAGTGATCAGATTAATTGCAAAGTTCATCTTTGCCATGAAAATGAACTTAATCCCAAAAAAACATTTCCACTGCATTTCAGCCCTGCCACAAAAGGACCAGCTGACATCATGTCAGTGATTCTCTCGTTAACACAGGTGAGAGTGTTGACGAGGACAAGGCTGGAGATCACTCTGTCATGCTGATTGAGTTAGAATAACAGACTGGAAGCTTTAAAAGGAGGGTGGTGCTTGAAATATTGTTCTTCCTCAGTTAACCATGGTTACCTGCAAGGAAACACGTGCCGTCATCATTGCTTTGCACAAAAAGGGCTTCACAGGCAAGGATATTGCTGCAAGTAAGATTGCACCTAAATCAACCATTTATCGGATCATCAAGAATTTCAAGGAGAGAGGTTCAATTGTTGTGAAGAAGGCTTCAGGGCGCCCAAGAAAGTCCAGCAAGCGCCAGGACCGTCTCCTAAAGTTGATTCAGCTGCGGGATCGGGGCACCACCAGTGCAGAGCTTGCTCAGGAATGGCAGCAGGCAGGTGTGAGTGCATCTGCATGCACAGTGAGGCAAATACTTTTGGAGGATGGCCTGGTGTCAAGAAGGGCAGCGAGGAAGCCACTTCTCTCCAGGAAAAACATCAGGGACAGACTGATATTCTGCAAAAGGTACAGGGATTGGACTGCTGAGGAAAAAAGCTTGTCCGGAGAAGACGAGGTGAGCGCTACCATCAGTCCTGTGTCATGCCAACAGTAAAGCATCCTGAGACCATTCGTGTGTGGGGTTGCTTCTCAGCCAAGGGGGTGGGCTCACTCACAATTTTGCCTAAGAACACAGCCATGAATAAAGAACGGTACCAACACATCCTCCGAGAGCAACTTCTCCCAACCATCCAAGAACAGTTTGGCGAAAACAATGCCTTTTCCAGCATGATGGAGCACCTTGCCATAAGGCAAAAGTGATAACTAAGTGGCTCGGGGAACAAAATATCGACATTTTGGGTCCATGGCCAGGAAACTCCCCAGACCTTAATCCCATTGAGAACTTGTAGTCAATCCTCAAGAGGCGGGTGGACAAACACAAACTCCAAGCATTGATTATGCAAGAATGGGCTGCCATCAGTCAGGATGTGGCCCAGAAGTTAATTGACAGCATGCCAGGGCGGATTGCAGAGGTCTTGAAAAAGAAGGGTGAACACTGCAAATATTGACTCCTTGCAATTGTTTGAATAAACCTCTTATTGCTGATAAATAAGTTCTGCCTGATTCCTCTAACGAGTTTTCCTCAACAATGCTAAGTAGTTGCAAAGTTGCTAATTAGCTAAAATGCCAAAGTTGTTTGTGTAAGGTGAGTCAAAAGGAACAATCTCAGGCCTCATTTTTCAAGTGAATGTCTTTTAAGGGAGTATGCGAGCACACTCATTCGGTTCGGCTAGGCACCAGCCAAACTGAAGCATGCTTACGCCTTAACCCCTAGCCTAGTTAACGTTAGCCACCTAGCTAATGTTAGCCACAACAACAAATTGGAATGTGTAACATGTCATGTTTTGCAAATTGCAATTCGTAACATCTCATACGAAATGGATGATGGACATCCACAAATTAATACATATTATACGAAATGTAACGTCATACTAATTAGTTTTCTCTGATTTACATTTACTATTTTACGTCTACCCCTGAGTCCAGGTTGGGGAAAACAGTGTATAGTAACTGTATATTTTGCATGTGAAATTATTTTAATGTGATATGAAATTAGAGGGATTTATGTTTTTAGAACCGGTACCACAATTGAGAACGATTCACGTTTAGATGGAGTATTTGGCTGTTTTGGCTTTCAGAGCCAGTTCACATTTTAAACAGAACATGTAAGGTCCTTGGAGTATAAGGAGTAACTTTAGGCTCCTTTCGTCCAATAGTGGGCTAACAATATCCATGTAGCTAGTATACTGAAGAGAGTGCATAATCCATGAGAATAAAATCTATTTTGTGGAATTGTATATATTGTTTAGGCTAGCATTTCATTACTCATTCTGAACATACTGTATGAATAGCTTATATAGACAGCCTACTGGAAGCCTTTTTTGGCCAAAAGGAACATAAGCGCAGTCATTTCCGGCTGCTCCCACAGATATGTGACGAGATTTAGATTTAGGCTAGGCCTAATCAAAACCCCTATACATATCTAGCTCTATCACTCCCGTATCCCTGCACATTGTAAATATGGTACTGGAACTGACTGACCCTGTATATAGTATGCTTGCTTACTTTCTTGTGTTCTTATTTTTATTTCTTGTGTGTTTTTGTTCTACCTTATGTTATTTTTTGTATTACACTGTTATTGATAACTGCATTGTTGGGTTTAGAGCTTGCAAGAAAGGCATTTCACTGTGCTTGTGCACGTGACATTTAAAAACTTGAAACTTGAATAATACAACTATTAACAGTACCAACTGGCCCCAAACAAATTCACCAGGGCCTCATTACCCAGTTACGTTGTACCTTAAGCATTACAGTGATCGTACCAGATAGGCCTAATCAATGCATCGTTATTTACGAGCCAACTTTACTAGCCAAGTGTTTCCCAAACAAGCACATAGAGAGATAATTCGCTAATTTCGTCGTTAGACCATGTGTCGATACTGATGGGATCAAAAGTAAAGCAACACTGCTCTCGGATCAGGTTTCTCCATTCAAATCTTACCTTAGAATTATTCCACAATACTGACGACAGATCAGCTCATAGAGAGATATTACCACCTATGGCTGCAAATATTGAGGCGGCTTATTCTAAATGCTTACCCTATAATAATGCACTAAATCAAGATTTGGCACATCATTGCGCACGTTGCACATCATGAAATATATTGAGGCAAAAATTAGACAGCCTAGAATTCAATTGAATGACCATAACATTTAGTTCAATGTGATTGAAAGAACAGGCCTATAATGTTTTTTTCTTTTGCAGCCATCTCGGTTCTCATTTGAAGCATTGTCTTATCCTTCGCTTATTTGTAACAATTGCAAAGACATTGGCAACTTTGTATTTGTAGTCAACTTCATTCTGAAGTTATTGGTGGTTACAGAGACAGATAAGCCTGATTCTGTGTTTTAGAATGTATAAAGTGACGGAAGGGCAAAAAAAAACATCTAACGACGCAGTTGGCTGTTCTACGAGTGGTCTGACTGAGGCAGTCGGTAAATAAGGGTTTTCAAATGCAACTTTAGTAACTATGGTTTTGGGAAACAGCTTGGCTACTCAAGATGCATCGTAAGATGGTTCTAACAATGATCTTAACGCTACGAAGGCTCTGGGAAACGAGGCCCTGATATTTAGGATATTCAGACAGACCTCATGATGATAATCTCGTCAAAAACTTTGTTCCCAGCATTGTTCAATAGTGTAGAGAATGACTCAGCATCATGGCTATTACGTCTGGGGGGAGGGAGGTTGCAACAGGAATTACTGTTGTGGACAGTGGAGCCCAGTCCTAATCTGTTTATTTTAATTTGCCTTACGTAATGTCAACTCCTCGTTGCGTAACAGCAATGCAAGAGGCCTCTCAGCCTTGAGCCTGCTTTTTTGGGAGACAGTCGGAATGTGATTTAGGATGCTGTTATGTGAATGTTTGTAACTGAAGCAAGGAACATTCCCAAGAGGGGGTCATCATAAGCTTGAATTAAGTGGAATTTACAATATGATGTTGACTAACCATGACATTTCTTTCCTTTTTCCAATTTTTAGGTAGTGGACCACTATGAGAATCCAAGGAATGTTGGATCCCTGGACAAGACCTCCAAGAATGTGGGTACAGGCTTGGTGGGTGCCCCAGCTTGTGGAGATGTGATGAAACTGCAGGTGCGTTGGTCCCCTGTCCTCATTACTCCCTCTGTTTCACCAAGTCCACCTCACAGGAACCTCCGATGGCCTGGGATTCTGAATGAAGTCACAATTTGCTGTGTTCCAAAGAAGTCTCAACACAGATGGGATTTACAGAGAAGCGGCATGCTCTATTTAGTTACCAAGCATATGTGTTTTTAGTAATGTAACAACATTGTTTATGAATTCATTTATGTGGACAAATGTCACAGTTGAATAAAGTGACTCCTTTCCTCTCTGCAGATTGAGGTAGACGATCAGGGGAAGATTGTGGACGCCAGGTTCAAGACGTTTGGCTGTGGCTCAGCCATCGCCTCCAGCTCCCTGGTAACGGAGTGGGTGAAGGGCAAATCTGTGAGTGAACATTCTGCACCCATGACACTTAATCTGCTTCCTGTTTCACTGTTCTGTCTGAATGTTGCTCTAGTTGCGTGTCTCTATTCAAGTCTTTTCCGCCACCCTGTTTATTTGTTCCTTTTGTTACATATCATGGTTGGATGGAGTGTATTTCTTGGTTGATGGAATGTTGCTGCCTTGGCTTTCAGATTGACGAAGCACTGACAATAAAGAACACGGACATTGCCAAAGAGCTCAGTCTTCCACCGGTCAAACTTCACTGCTCCAGTAAGCCCTTATTTCAGTTTAATATCTAAGGCTGTTCTTTCCCAACTGTCTAACAAGTTGGAAAATTCTAAACCATTTATTTTTGACCTATTATTAAACTCATTTGAAATTCCTGACTGTGCCCTTTTCTCCAGTGCTGGCTGAGGATGCCATCAAAGCTGCCCTCCATGACTACCGTCTCAAACAACAGGATGGCAAGATTGAGGCTGTCAAAGCCAGCAACTAAGTGAGGGCTTTGCCAATGTTATCCTGAACACCAGTGTCCTGCACCCTACTACCAAGGGGACACTAAGTGTAGTCCTGGATCCCCACTCCACCACCCTTCTATATATGGGGCACCCTAAATGAGTCCAGGTTATGTCCACCCATACAACGGACATAGATAGCACAGTATACACACCGAGCCCCTGTGGCATTATGTTTTTCCAATCTTTACTCTAGCCTGTCATGTTAACGCACAATTTAAGGGCACTGATCGGGGGATTGGTACAAAGTAAGTCTTATTTTCAAGAGTGAAAAATGTGAAGTGAGTCGAGTGGACGAGACTTGAGTTTGCTTTGTTTTTGTTTGCGCTTTGTTTAGTATTTTGTCATGGTTTGGGGGTCTGTTCCATTGGGAACTGATTCTGATTGCAGTGGTGGAAGTATTGAATAAAACTTCTAAGGCTGTCTTCGTATCCCATCAACACTCATGTACTAATGATTTGAAGGCAATGATAAAATGCAATGCGGAAGATGTAAAACAAACGGTAGCAAACTATCAAGGTATCTATTTTGATTGTTTAGTGACATTTCAGACATCATTCCTGGTTGTAATGCAAAGTAATAAAGTAATATGTGTAAGTAGTATGGCATGTCTGTCTTTTTGTTTTAGTCATTTAAAGTCTATAATCAGCTTTTAGGTATTATCTGGTATTTGGCTACTGGTGTGTGGACTACCAGATAAGAAATTGAAGCAGTGCTGTATTTCTCCACCAGATGGGAGCATTGGCATACTTTATCCAGAGCCGTTTTATACACGCTCCGACTTCATTCATCCATTCAGATAAATGGTTCTGCTTTTATCATTACCAACCCAAACACTCAACACATTTTAGAAAGCTGCTGTTTCTTACTGTCTTCACAAAATCTACTGTATTCAACCAAAGTACAATATGGAAATTAAGAAAGAAAGCCGCACACTTTTTATACAGTTTACTCTCCATTAGTCGGCACCTCTACAAACATTTGGATTGTGCATCAGTGCATGTTTTCAACCACACCGGACTAACCAGCCTATATTGTAACAGTACAAGTGTAACAGACTGTTGTGTTGGGTGCTTTCCCAAGTTCTGGCACAGGACCTGGGTCTGCAGCAGAGCAACTGTTGTCCCTTAAAGGGCCAATCCGGAGTTGCTACATATTTTTGGACTGTTTAATGATATATAGGCATTGATTCTTGAAGAATATAACTTATAAATGCTTCATGAGCTTAGTTCAACTGTCGTTCCCCATCAGAACCCAAACTATAAGCTTGTTTTACTCCAATGTTTGTAAACGAACACTGTATAGCTTCAAAACATGGTTAACTATCAGTTTGATCTCATGGTTGGTCAGTCCTTGCATCCATAGCTCTGTCTATGAATTTGAGAGTTGTTACATTTCTTAAGCCTCATCCCTCAGCTGTTTACCAAAACAAGTAGCTGGGTGGGTGCTTTGTTCTTGTTTGAACTCCGGATTGGCCCTTTAATGGAGATGTTTAAAGAGAAAGGATAAACATTTGACTAACCAAACGATAAACACAGGTTTTATAATGCAAAAATACCTCCCTTAATGTAGGAAACCTGCTAAATTGAAGTTGTTGCAGATGCTGCACCATGGGGTACTCATGGTGAATTTACCATCTACTTATCCATATTTGTTCTTCAAGGGAAAGCAATCTCATGTTGCCCTAAATAATGATCTCTTACCTGGGATTAACACCTCACTAACCTACCAATGAATGGAAGAGGGAGAAAAACAAAAGGCAGTACTTTGTACAAATACAAATAACACTAAAACCTCAAACAAGACTACAGCATCCATAGGGGTGTATGCTCAAGTTACATAATATACCCTTTAAGGTGTGACATGGAAAGATGGCTACTGGGAAACAAAACTTAAAGTATATGATTACATACAACTGAATAGACATCATTTGGTAAATCCAAAGAGCGGTATGTAAAGCTGACAGCTTTGCTTTAAAGATTGTCACTCATGCAAAAGCATCCAAACCCTTGAGCTCAAACATAATGTCCACTGCAGTGGAGGCTGGTGGGAGGAGCTATAGGAGGATGGGCTCATTGTAATGGCTGGAATGGAATAAATGGAACGAGATCAAACATATGGAAACCACATGTTTGACTCCGTTCCATTGATTCCATTCCAGCCATAACAATGAGCCTGTCTTGCTATAACTTCTTCCACTGGTCCACTGTCCAGCATAGTTAAAATGCTGTTTTCTCCCCAGTGATCAACGGAATAGACTGCGTGACAGTGGAGTCCTCCTGACTATCCCCTTCCTGCTGGGCCTGTGAGTGCCCTGGGCCAGATGGAAGCGCAGCTCTTGTGAGTGACTCATCATCCTCTGTTTGGCCTATATGTCCTGGAAGGATCTCTGGCTGCTTGGGGCAGCTGCAGTGTTGGGCCTCACTGTCTGAGAGCTGGCATACCTCCTCCTCGCTCTGCTCAGGTGGAATCGATGGCTCGTTGTCTTTCTCTATGATTTCTCCCTCAGCCTGAACATTCACCTCAGGACTTTTCTCTGCAGCTGCAGCTATCTGTGTTGGGTTGTTTCCCTCTCGCTCGCCCAGGGGAGGTTTGGAGGGAGTGCGGAGGTTCTTGGCTGCCCTCATGATGTCTTGTTGGAGCTGCTTGCTGGAATCCATTGGTTCAGCCTGCTGCCCATTGGAGGGTTTCTCTGGCACCTCGTTGAAGAGCTTGGTACCTCCGGTCTTGTCCCTCTGGTCCACGTACATCTTAGAGGGGAAGGACGAGGGGTAGTAGGCATTGACCTTCCGTTTGCGGCTCATGATGCAAGCACAGCAGAGGATGAGGAAGATGGTGATGAAGAGGATGGAGGCAACAAGGATGAGGAGCATGTTCTCCTGCAGGAAGTGAACCATCAGGCTGAGCAGGAAGGGCTCTACGTGGGTGGACCCATCTGAGGTGGTTGGGGACTCTGAGGCGGGGCCACTGGTGGCAGGTGGGGAAGGGGTGGGGATGAGGCTTCCCAGCTCCTCCCCCTCTGCACTGCCCTCCAAGGAAATGTTGAAAGGGAGGGGTGTGGCCAGACTGGGACTGCTGGACCACAGCATCACAGAAAGACCAATCAGATGAAGTGCCATGAGGAATGTCATCTCCTGTAGGACCTGCAGAAAACAAAACAAGAACAGTGTCAGTGCTGCAGTAACTGTTGTCAATTTGCATTTCCACTGTTATTGAATTGCACAGACAGTGACAGCGAACATCTACTGCTTTTTGTGAGTGTTGCACAAAACATTGTAAAGGCTTCACTCATCTACAATGAATGAAAATATATTCGGAGTAATTTCTATTCTTGATAGAATGTCTATAGCTGTAGAGCCCTAAATGGCATTTTAAGACTGAGACAGCAGCTGAGAACTGATGAGAGGCAGGCAGGATTTAAAGTCTGGATTCCAATCATAGCATGTCACAAGCAGGCAAACACACAATGACAATGCACACAGACAGATACAGTATATGCACACAAAGGTCTCGATTCAATCAGATTCATCGAGAGCATCCTGACTGGTTGCATCACCGCCTGGTATGGCAACTGCTCAGCCTCCGACCGCAAGGCGCTACAGAGGGTAGTGCATACGGCCCAGTACATCACTGGGGCCAAGCTTCCTGCCATCCAGGACCTCTATACCAGGCGGTGTCAGAGGAAGGCCCTAAAAATTGTCAAAGACTCCAGCCACCCTAGTCATAGACTAGTCTCTCTGCTACCGCACGGCAAGCGGAACCGGAGCGCCAAGTCTAGGTCCAAAAGGCTTCTTAACAGCTTCTACCCCCAAGCCATAAGACTCCTGAACAGCTAATCATGGCTACCCAGACTATTTCCATTGCCCCCAGCAGATCATTGTTAAGTCGATGTCGGAGGTGTAAGTTAACTGCAATGGCGCTGTCAAATTGGTGAGCGGCTGCTCTTGTGGTCATTGTCACGACGCCACACCCATCCAACCCGCGTTCAAAGCTCAGAACGAGAAAGTGTAGGCTATATGGAAATAATGACACTCAAATCATTAGCCTAATCGAGTTGTAGATTACAACACACATTCCAGTGTTTAAACTTGTAACAAGGCTGCATGGAATTTCTACTAATGAGACTTGGTGGCAATGTCTGCGATAGGTATAACGATGGGAGCCGCTTGCTGATATGACAGCTCCAACGCAGTTACACCTCCGTGGGTTACTGAACTGATTGAATCTAGGCCAAACTCCTGACAGTTACTGATATTTGGTTACATGACTAAAGAGTTCATCCTATTTTGTCAATCTGCTTCTGGTCAATGTGAATTTATTTAAACAACGTCTCCTTTTCATGATGCTTCCCAGAAATACATCACGACTCTCTCATTTCCCTGAAATTGAATTTGGCTTAAAACAATCAACTAAACTTTCCTGCACAGTGTATAGGAGAGCTCCCTATAAATCACTGTCACCTATTTTTTTTTTTTACATTTTCCCTGGCTGCCACTACTCTTGCTCAACAAAAAATGTTACCCCGATACTTGGGAAAAATGCCCCTTTACAATTTTTAAAAATCATTAAATAACAAAAAAAGTGTAAACTGTAACCGCTTATTTCCCTCCATAGTTTGTTTGCCTAAGTATGACCATCATCAACATACCACATCTTTACCAAACTTTGTGTTTTTGTGTCAGCAATTGGATATTGTTCTTAGGGGGGGGGGACTAGTTACCCCACGTTACCCTAGCAATAACAAGAAGAACCGACTCTTACTTTCACAATGACTGAGAAAAACCAACTGTTTATTGCCGATGGAAATGTAATGAATAGAGCTGTCATGATTTCTTACTCAATATGTCAGAGGCATGTCTTTTCTACACAGTATATTTCTATCTGAATGTTCCACAGTTGTGCTCTGCTGAATGTAGCCCTGGAGTAGACTGCTGGCCTGGTCCGTGTAAACCAACCGACCCCCTCCTTCACCCCCTTTTCCCACTCCATCTGTGTGCAAGCTGGGCCACATGAGGCATTGCACTCATCAGGAAAGGGGGGATGGGAGTGCATCTACAATTTATCGCCCATTCACCCTCAATGTATACTTTCACACACCTACACATACACATGCAGAGATGCGAAAACACACAAAGGATACAGATGTATTAGTCCCTATTGAAGTGTTCAAGATACCATTTGATTGAGATGCATGGAGATGATCAGACATTTTTCAACAGTCATACAGTTAGCACTGCCTTTGTGTGGAAAATAATGACAAAGAAACATTTTCAAACGATTGAATAATTCAAGACTTAGTCCCACTTCAAAGTATACCTTCTTTCAAAAATAAAAGCTCTATTCACCACACATTTATCTGCACAATATCTCATGCAAATATGGGAAACCCATTGGTCTCAGAGAACATCATGTTGGTGAACTCTCTATTGAACTAGCCTGATTCCCTGCTGGCGGGCTGCTTGCCTGGAGACATGTAATGATGCTGTCATGGTAGCTAAACTGCACTGCAATGGTCATGTGAGGTCATAACTGACCACTAAAGTTAACTTATATTTGATAAGAATGTTATTAGCTAGTATTTAATCTGTTTCTAACCCTATGTGGTAAAATGTAGAATAAAAGTGGCTCTACTCACTGCCTACAGAAGTGGTCACACAGAAAAGGCTCCTCTGGAAATGTGGATGCTTGAGAGAGGAAAATGGTTGGAAAAATGAACTGAGAGACAAGAGGGAAAACGTGCCTGCCTCAACTCCTCCAACAAGTAACTTCTACAGTTTCAGATTTTAGACTGGACGTTTCTCTGACCGGCACACAAAGAAAAAAAGCGTAAAGTTTTTTGCCATTAGGACACATCCCTCCTTCCCCCTCTCTTTTCCTTTACTCCCCTCCTCCCTCTCTGGCTGCCTTGCTTCCCAGAAAATGACTGGGCTCCTGGGCTCCACACAGATTGTTCTTGTTAGGCAGTAGTCTAATGTGATGTGGGGGCAGGGGGCTTGGCTCTCCTGTCCCATATCTAGATGCTCAAGGCCAGAGTCAACAAGACTGCAGCAAACTGGCTGGAGCTCAGAGTGAGTGGAAAAAAATAAGCGTTCAGGGGAATAGACAGAGACTCAACTAACTGCAGACATTTTATTGGATGATTTGTTTGTCGCTTGGCTTACTCCCTCTGTCTTCTTACATGTACTTAGCCCTCTTAAAACATTTTGGGCCTCCTAAACAAGAACTCTATCAAGGCCTTTCAGATTGCTGAATTCACTTGCACTTACCCTCTCACACACTTTCCTCACTCCTAGATATACACATCTCCCACACTAGCTAGAGTGAAAATCTCAAGAGGTTATAGTTATGGCTAAAGGTTTTTTTGGGCCCACACTGTCCCTCTGACACCCAGGTGACTTACAGCAGACCAGCCACGTTAACAGACATGCAGCTCCACAGTTTGATCGTCTCTCACAGGAAGGGGTTAATGTTTCCTGTGTGGACACCCTGGTCTCATAGACTAGACGTAACATAGTAAATGTAAATCCGGGACACTCAAATTAGTATGATACATTATATGTACAAAGGTATGTGGACACCCCTTCAAATTAGTGGATTCGGCTATTTCAGCCACGCTTTTTGCTGACAGGTGTATAAAATCGAGCACACAGCCATGCAATCTCCATAGACAAACATTTTCTGTAGAATGGCCTTACTGAAGAGCTCAGTGACTTTCAACGTGGCACCGTCATAGGATGCCACCTTTCCAACAAGTCAGTTCGTCAAATTTCTGCCCTGCTAGAGCTGCCCCGGTCAACTGTAAGTGCTGTTATTGTGAAGTGGAAAAGTCTAGGAACAACAACGGCTCAGCCGTGAAGTGGTATGCCACACAAGCTCACAGAACGGGACCGCCGAATGCTGAAGCGCGTAGCGTGTACAAATTGTCTGTCCTCAGTTGCAACACACACTACCGAGTTCCAAACTGCCTCTGGAAGCAACGTCAGCACAATAACTGTTCGTCGGGAGCTTCATGAAATGGGTTTCCATGGCCGAGTAGCCACACACAAGCCTAAGATCACCATGCGCAATGCCAAGCGTAGGCTGGAGTGGTGTAAAGCTCGCTGCCATTGGACTGTGGAGCAGTGAAAACGCGTTCTCTGGAGTGATGAATCACGCTTCACCATCTGGCAGTCCGACAGGAGAATCCGGGTTTGGTGGAAGAAGAAGAACGCTACCTGCCTGAATGCATAGTGCCAACTGTAAAGTTAGGTGGAGAAGGAATAATGGTCTGGGGCTGTTTTTCATGGTTCGGGCTAGGCCCCTTTGTTCCAGTGAAGGGAAATCTTAATGCTACAGCATACAATGACATTCTAGACGATTCTGTGCTTCCAATTTTGTGGCAACAATGGGAATGCCCTTTCCTGTTTCAGCATGACAATGCCCCCGTGCACAAAGTGAGGTCCATACAGAAATAGTTTGTCGAGATCGGTGTGGAAGAACTTGACTCGCCTGCACGGAGCCCATACCTAATCGCTCAACATCAGTCCCCGACCTCACTAATGCTCTTGTGTCTGAATGGAAGCAAGTCCCTGCAGCAATGTTCCAACATCTAGTGGAAAGCCTTCCCAGAAGAATGGATGCTGTTATAGCAGCAAAGGGGGGACCAACTTCATATTAATGCCCATGATTTTGGAATGAGCTGTTCGACAAGCAGGTGTCCACATACTTTTGGTTATGTAGTGTATGTTACGTTTGGTGTGGTTAATTAAGACAGAAGGTTACTTAAGGCAAAAACGAAGGTAGGGTGGTTGGTCGGGGTTGATGGGTGGGCCTATAACGCAAAAGTCTTTGTAACTACTTAGCATGTTAGCTAAGCCTTCCCTTAACTCAAACCTTAACCCCTAACCCAGCTAACGTTAGCCACCTAGCTAACATTAGCATTAGCCACAACAAATTGGAATTCGTAACATATTATACGTTTCGCAAATTCGTAACATATTGTACGAATTGCAATTCGTAACATAATATACAAAATGGATGATGGACATCCACAAATTAATATCATACTAATTGGAGTGGCCCAGATTTTATTTTTGTATGTTACGTCTATCCCTGAGTCCAGGTTGGTGTGGACATATGTAGGGGGGTTGGGGCACGTGCTGAGGGCCTTGCCAGAAACAATGAGCAGGGTGTTCTATGGGTTTAGTTAAACATGCGCAATGTGTAGCCACAGTTAAGAGAGAGAAAGAACCAGCAAGCGAGAATGTGTGTGTGTGCACATGCACAGTGATATGGATGTGTATAGAGTAAACACAGCTATAGGTTAGAATGTGTGTATGTTTGGCCGGCCAGCTGGTTGACTATGTTTGAGATTCATCCAGACCGGCCAACCTTTATTTGGTCATCATGACAGTGAGGTGGTTACAGAGTTTATACCCTAGTGTCTAGTCTATGATTCAATTTGTCTTATAAGCTGTGTCTACATCCCTCAGTGTCATCTTTCCCTGGCATGAAAATTCCCACTTTGATTCCAGTTTTATAATATACAGCCTGTTGATGTGTATGAAGCATGTGGACTGAGATGTGAATCTCAGCTTCTGCAAATAAATAACTTTGATATTGATGCCAGAAAGGGCTCTTGAATGCATGTAAAGTAATGCTTATCTACTTATTATGAGTACATAGTAAAACAAAGGGAAATATCAATGCATATTACAAACCATAGGGCATAGTTTTATAGTGACAAATCGAGAGGGTCCATGTTTGAAAAACTGAAATGCCACCTGGCTTTAATCACCACAGACACAGTCATGAGCCATCTGCCCTTTGTTTAGTATCCCTGTGTCATTTATGTACAGTTTTGTTATGATCTATTCATCTGTTCCAGTCTTTTGTGATCAATTCCCACTGGGCACACCACGTCATTTCAACTTGGAAATTTGGGTAATATTTGGTTCGGATGTTGATCAATGAGATTTCATCCTTTATTCACCCACTCAAAAAGACAGCCAGATGTTTGTTGAATTCCCAATGTGTTATCACTATGCTTTCAACCATCTAAAAGCACAACCAAATTCCAATGGAAAAACAATGTCTGATTTTTGGTTTAGTTATCAACTAAATGTGTTATCACTGCGCTTTCAACCATTTAAAAGCACAAGAAAGTTCAAATGGGGATACAATATAGTCAGATATTTTGTATAATACAATAAATAACTTAATGTGTTATCACTGTGCTTCATCTAATATCACAACCAAATGACCTGGATTGCAGTTGAGATCACATTAACAGTACATAGTGCAAGTGATCAATGCTGTTCAAGATTCTGCGCAGATTATTACAGAAATTGTGAAGATCTCCACAGACCTGCGACCTTTGCTATCGTGAACATGCAGGCTTTCTATGATTACATAAGACATTTATAGTTACAGTAGGCTAACCTCAAAATGTGGCCATGGATGTGTTAATAATTTTAAGGTTGAACAACTACTGTTACATTAGTTTGTAACTTTAGGCTATTTATTTTATTACAAAAGGTTTATTGAATTGTGTTTGGTTGACAACGCAACCAAATATCAACATTTAAATAATTTAATGCTTGGATAGTTTCATCTGAGCCACTGGCTTAATCCTATTCTTTAACTTTTATTTTTGGTTAAATTAGAGAAGTGAATCCAGCATAGAGTATTGTTAAGTTGTCGACAAGTTAATAGGCTATTTACTGTATCGCAAAAGTGATGTGTTTGGTTGTCAAAAATGGGTTACCATGGTGACTTAATCCTGTGGTTGAAATTTCAATCTCAAAACAACAGATGACTTTTTGTAAATCCAATGTATTTTAAACGTAGATTCCACATCACAATAAGTTGACAAATTACATTGAAACAACGTTGATTCAACCAGTTTGTGTCCAGTGGGTTTCAGTTAAATTGTCCAGCCTCTTCATTGTATTTGACTGGACTCAGAGACAAACAGACATGTGACGTCTCAAGGAAACCTGTCCTTTCTTTCACATTAAGCCTTTAATAAAGTCAAACATCTGAGGGCTTGAGAGGTTTAAAGGGGGTTCGGTTTAGCAATGAGATCTTTGTATTATGAGTTTCTATGGAAATACAGTACCTTGCAAAAGTATTCATCCCCCTTGGCGTTTTTCCTATTTTGTTGCATTACAACCTGTAATTTAAATAGATTTTTATTTGGATTTCATGTAATGAACATACACAAAATAGTCCAAATTGGTGAAGTGAAATGAAAAAAATAACTTGTTTCAAAAAATTCAAAAAAATAAATAACGGAAAAGTGGTGCGTGCATATGTATTCACCCTTTTTGCTAAGAAGCCCCTAAATAAGATCTGGTGCAACCAATTACCTTCAGAAGTCACATAATTAGTTAAATAAAGTCCACCTGTGTGCAATCTAAGTGTCACATGATCTGAAAGGCCCCAGACTCTGCAACACCACTAAGCAAGGGGCACCACCAAGCAAGCGGCACCATGAAGACCAAGGACCTCTCCAAACAGGTCAGGGACAAAGTTGTGGAGAAGTACAGATCGGTTGGGTCATAAAAAAATATCAGAAACTTTGAACTTCCCACGGAGCACCATTAAATCCATTATAAAAAAATTGAAAGAATATGGCACCACAACAAACCTGCCAAGAGAGGGCTGCCCACCAAAACTCACGGACCAGGCAAGGAGGGCATTCATCAGAGAGGCAACAAAAAGACCAAAGATAACCCTGAAGGAGCTGCAAAGCTCCACAGCGGAGATTGGAGTATCTGTCCATAGGACCACTTTAAGCCGTACACTCCACAGAGCTGGGCTTTACGGAAGAGTGGCCAGAAAAAAGTCATTGCTTCAAGAAAAAATAAGCAAACACGTTTGGTGTTCGCCAAAAGGCATGTGGGAGACTCCCCAAACATATGGAAGAAGGTACTCTGGTCAGATGAGACTAAAATTGAGCTTTTTGGCCATCAAGGAAAACGCTATGTCTGGCGCAAACCCAACACCTCTCATCACCCCGAGAACACCATCGCCACAGTGAAGCATGATGGTGGCATGATGGTTTTTGTCATTATGGGGTATTGTGTGTAGATTGATGAGGAACATTTTTTTATTTAATCAATTTTAGAATAAGGCTGTAACGTAACAAAATGTGGGAAAAGGAAGAGGTCTGAATACTTTCAGAATGCGCTGTATCTACCACCTTGTAAAGGACATTTCATCACATGTATTTCCTTGGATTCTCCTGACCCTGTCTATAGTCAGATATTCTTCATACAGTTGGCCCACTGTACATCAAGGTAGATTGTTTAGTTATCAAGACCTCATAAGAACTCACAAGAACAATGTTTTCTGCAGAAAACAAATAAATAAAGAATGTTGAAGGCTATAACATTCTAAACTCATAAAACCCAAAACAGCCCATGCACCCAGTGACAAAACGAACATTCATCATAAGCAGTCATAATCCAAGTCCAGGTTTTCTTCTAGCTCTGTAAGTGTGTATGTGCGGGAATGATTGTCCTAAAAAATAACTCTATAAATCAATTGTAGATCTTAAATCTCTCCAGTAAACTGTCCATGTAGAATGAAGAGCCCTTGTGAAAACATGCCTCTCTGTCTCCTGTTGTTAAGTGAAATACCATCAGGGCTTGGTTCGGGAAGGTTTCCAAAGACAAGCAAACCCTTTTTACATCAATCATCCTGTTTTAGGGGAACTTCACTATCAACTGTCTTACAGATTCATGTCAGTGTACATTTTTTAAAATGAAATCTCACTCATAACTACTCAGTCTGCATTGGGTTGCATGACGTTTGAGAATGATTGACCACCTGACTTCTCCAAACTTGGTCACTGTTTGTTGTATACATGTCACGATAAAGTAACGTATCACTGGTTCTCCATTTGTGGTTTCTATGTCTCTTCCTCTACTGTAGTGATTCCCAAACTCGGTCCTGGGGACCCCAAGGGTTGCACGTTTAGGTTTTTGCTCTAACACTACAGAGTTGATTCAAATGATCAAAGCTTAAAGATTATTTGAGTCAGCTGTGTAGTGCTACGGCAAAAAACAAAACGTGCACCCCTTGGGGTCCCTAGGACCGAGTCTACTGGCTGCGTGAGACAGATGTGCAGCGAGGCCCAACCAACAACTTCAAAGAAGAAGCTGGAATCTATTCTAAGAGCAACAGTTTCCATATTCACAGCAGTCGACCAGTCAGATGTGCAATTCAAAGTCTAATCAAATGAAAAAAGTCCTCCTCTAACCCAGAGTAAGGAGTAAAACTACAAAGGTTTTATACACTCCCATAGTCACTGTTTTTAATCCTTTCCCTTGATAAACTTTATGATGGCTGGGATGAACTGAACAAGACCATCAGCCATCAGGCTTGGAGGAGTTGTGTACCCTGTGTAATTGGACCATATAGCACCTCACACAGTGTAATATAGTCGGACACCGTCTCCATCCACACTCAACGAGCTGTATAGGGCCATAAGCAAACAAGAAAATGCTTGTCTGAAGCGGCGCTCCTGGTGGTCGGTGATTTTAATGCAGGAAAACTGAAATCCATTTTACCTCATTTCTACCACCTGTGCAACTAGAGGGGAAAAAACTCTAGATCACCTTTACTCCACACACAGAGACGCATACAAAGCTCTCCCTCGACTGACCATAACTCTATCCTCCTGATTCCTGCTTACAAGCAAAAACTCAAACAGGAAGTACCAGTGACATGCTCAATACGGAAGTGGTCTGATGAAGCGGATGCTAAGATACAGGACTGTTTCGCTAGCACAGACTGGAATATGTTAACGGGATTCATCCGATGGCATTGAGGAATTTACCACATCAGTCACTGGCTTCATTAATAAGTGCATCAATGACGTCGTCCCCACAGTGACCGTACGTACATACCCCAACCAGAAGCCATGGATTACAGGCAACATCCGCACTGAGCTAAAGGCTAGAGCTGCCGCTTTCAAGGAGCGGGACACTAATCCGGACGCTTATAAAAAATCCTGCTATGCTTTCCGATGAACCATCAAACAGGCAAAGCGTCAATACAGGACTAAGATCGAATCATACTACACCGACTCTGACGCTCATCGGATGTGGCAGGGCTTGCAAACTATCACGGATTACAAAGGGAAACCCAGCCGAGAGCTGCCCACTGACGCGAGCCTACCAGACAAGCTAAATGCCTTAGTATGCCTTCTATGCTTTCTTCAAGGCAAGCAACATTGAACCATGTGTGAGAGCACCAGCAGTTCCAGATGACTGTATGATCACTCTCTCTGTAGCGATGTAAGTAAGACCTTTAAACAGGTTAACGTTCAAAAGGCCCGGGGCCAGACGGATTACCAGGATGCATACTCAGAGCATACGCTGACCAGCTGGCAAGTGTCTTCACTGACCTATTCAACCTCTCCCTGACCCAGTCTGTAATACCTACATGTTTCAAGCAAACCACCATATTCCCTGTGCACTCACATCTGTAGCCATAAAATGCTTTGAAAGGCTGGTCATGGCTCACATCAACACCATCATCCCAGAAACCCTAGACCCACTCCAATTCGCATACCGCTCCAGCAGATCCACAGATGACACAATCTCTATTGCTCTCCACACTGCCCTTTCCCACCTGGACAAAATGAACACCTACGTGAGATTGCTGTTCATTGAATATAGCTTAGCGTTCAATACCATAGTGCCCTTCAAGCTCATCACTAAGCTAAGGAGCCTGGGACTGAACACTTCCCTCTGCACAGGTGGTGAGGGTAGGCAACAACACATCTGCCACGCTGACCCTCAACACGGGGGCCCATCAGGGGTGCGTGCTCAGTCCCCTCCTGTATTCCCTGTTCACCACGACTGCGTGGCCATGCACGACTCCAACACCATCATTAAATTTGCCGACGACACGACGGTGGTCGACGACGATGAAACAGCCTATAAGGAGGAGGTTAGAGACCTGGCAGTGTGGTCTCAGGACAACAATCTCTCCCTCAACGTGGGCAAGACGAAGGAGCTTATTGTGGACTACAGGAAACGGAGGGTCGAACAAGCCACAATTCACATCGACGAGGCTGTAGGGGAGCAGGTCTAGAGCTCCAAGTTCCTCTGTGTCCACATCACTAAGGACCTATTATGGTCCAAACACATCAACACAGTCGTGAAGAGGGCACGACAACGTATTATCGCAATTACCTCAACTACCTCTTACCCCTGCACATTGACTCGGTACTGTTACTCCTTGTATATAGCCTCATTATTGTTATTTTGTTGTGTTACTATTTCCTTGTTCTTTTTAGCAAATATTTGTCTTACTTTTTAACTCTGCATTTTTGGAAATGGGCTCGTAAGTAAGCATTTCACGGTAAAGTCTACACCTGTTGTATTCGGCGCATGTGACCAATAAAATCTGATTTGATTTTTTGATTTGATATCTAGACTCTAGACTGTGGTCGTTGGTCATTGTCTGTCAGCAAGCTGTGGACGGTTACATCATCTCCCCCCTCGTCATCACTATCTAACTCTGTTCCATGCAGCAGGGCTCTGTTGCTCTTCGGGATGAGGGGTCTCCCATGTGGGCCATTGGCATCGGGGAGCAGAGCAGAGATACACACCATCTCTGTGCCCCGGTGGTCTGAGCCCACTGTGTAGCGGTGCCAACATCATGGTGCCAACTCTGAAATGAGAAAACAGGACACACGTTACTGATTGTATGTGGTATGCTATTAGATATCAAATAATATCAGAAAATCTGCTGCAATATGGCAGTGGCATCAGGAAGCAGACTATCAACGCTCACATGCAGGGCAACTAATGGATGATGTAACTGGCCTTTGAAAACCGTTGTTTGTGACAAAGCACCATGCCACTGTGGGTGGTGACATCGTCAGCATGTCATGGTGAAACAGTATGTTACTCATAACTATCACCACACCCATGTAACGGATGAAACAGGAACTCAAAGGTATCATGGACTTTATAATTATATATTAAGAATAATATATTATTCTTTGCAAACAACTTTGGTAGCATCAATAAAATTAAAATAAAGCATTTAAAGAATAAAACAAATGAGGCACCTCAAGACAAGCAAACTCTGGAACAAATGAAATAGGCACATTTTACACACAGCATCCAGTCTTCAAAACCTCTCCATTGAAACAGGCACTTACTGTCAGTAATCCTTAAGTCTTACCTCTCAGATGGGGAACTGTAGTAAAAGACGTGGAAGGATAGGAGGCTCAAATTGGTGATGCTGGAGTTAAGCACATGCCTGCATGCCTTGACGAGCTGATGGTAGAGGCACAACAGGGATCTACCTGATATGAAGAAACAGGAAATGTGCACAGTTCTGCATAAATTGAGTTCTCACTGACGCAAGTGTGCGACTGACAAGGCCAGAGATGCCTTGAGGTTTTTTACCTTTCCCTTATTTAGGGTTTTTGAGCGGATAAGATTAAATTTGCAGTGCATTTATGGACTTTAGTTTTGGCTCTAAGAATGTGAAACTTAAGAACTACACTCATCAGATCAATAGTAGATCAATACATCTCAAAAACCACCCAATATCATACTTTGGGAAATATGAAACTTTCCAAAGGCCCTCTCTCTCACTATAGTTTTAAAGGGTAAGCAGTGGTGTAGTGGAGGGTGTACACCATATACCCACCATATACTGTACCCACCCGTGCGTCAATCTAAGTAACATAATAAAAAATCCCCATCAAAATCCTTCCGTTTAAGAGAGATATCCGTTTTTGCATGGGCTGCGTCTCAATCCACCGCCTCCGCCTATGTCAGCCTTCCATATCTGCGGTGGAAGGGGACCGAGCTACAGCGGTGTTTGTCAGTCCATGAGACATCCCCAAAATCGTCCTTCTCAAGAAAACGTCTGTAGCGTCCGAACGGTTTGGCCTACAAACTAATATGACCCCGCTGTGGAAAGGGAAGACTCTCACCTCCACAAGTGTCACGGGATTTGTCTGAAGGTAACCTATACAAATGAATGGAAGTAGTTTTGTCCCAACATAAGGGGTTAAATATGTGTAAAGAATATATATATATATATATATATATATATATATTCTTTACACATATTTAACCCCTTATGTTGGGACAAAACTACTTCCATTCATTTGTATAGGTTACCTTCAGACAAATCCCGTGACACTTGTGGAGGTGAGAGTCTTTATATATATATATATATATATATATATATATATATATATATATATATATATATACTTCCTGAGCTTTCTTATATCTCATAGATATAGGACAGACACTTCAAAACCTTATTCCTTATGATAGATTTTTTGACTGTATTTTTTGCCATTTATGAATGTGTTATTCAATGTGCTTCTATGGGCTATAGTAAATGCAATTTGCGGGAAAACACTGTTCTAAAATGCGCACTGCACATGCGACAGGTTTCAGATAGAAAGGCTTTCCCAAAAACCTTCTGAATTAAATGTTAATTAGCTATCTTGCAAAATGATATCATGATTATTTGCATTATTTGCAAACTCCATGTGCGCTACAGAGACAATGGTAACCAAACAACAGTTGGTTGCAATTTCAATTTAATCCTCCAGAAACGACAGAACAAATAATGCAACAAATATTGTGGTTAAATTCAAATATACTAATTGACAAAAAACCTTTATTTTTTGACAGAATGTTTAAAAAAGGTATAATCTTCGTAAATGATATCATCGGTAGGACTGGTGGAGTTATGTCGCACATGCAGCTAACAAAAACATATGGAAATGTCTGCTCTACCCAAAATTACAACCAAATAATTGCAGCCTTACCGCAAAAGTGGAAGAGGAAAGTTGAAGGGGGAGAAAGTAAGGAACTTGTCTGTCGGCCTTGCATTAAAGAACATAATTGGTTAAGGAAAACTGTGATAAATAAAAAAGTATATCAGTTTCACTTAAGGACCAAAGGATTGACAGCCGTCCCATATAGATTGCAAAATAATTGGGAAGAGATCTTTGACGTACCGATCCCATGGCATAGTGTTTATGAACTGACACGCAAAACGACACCGGATTCAAAAATTTGAATCTTTCAATTTAAATTATTATATAAAATTCTTGCTACCAATAGAATGTTATTTATATGGGGGATACAATCTTCCCAGCTCTGCAGATTTTGCTGTGAAGAGATAGAATCATTAGATCATTTGTTTTGGTTCTGTCCATTTGTAGCTTGTTTTTGGACACAGGTCCAGGAATGGCTAAAGGATTGCAATATTTACCTGGAACTAACCTTGCAGATAGCATTACTGGGTGATCTGAAAAGTCATAGTCAATCAATCAATAATATAATAATACTTTTAGCAAAAATGTTTATTTTTAATTCACAATCTGTAGAAGCAATGAGAATAGAAAGGTTCAGAACTTTTGTAAAACATCACAGTACGGTTGAAATATATATGGCAAATAGAAATCCTATATGGATGGTGTTAAGAGATAGATGGGAGGTATTGAATAGAGTTGAAGGATGGGACTAATAACAAATAACAACAAATAATAACAAAGATAGCTAATAATGTAAGCATACTGTGTCCATAATAAGTATATAGGTTGTATGTTGGGAGCTTTTGGGAAAGAGCACAGTTAGAAAGATATGGCATTTAGAAGCAAACCGGATGGACATCATGAAAATGATCGGAGAGGTTGAGAGTAGAAGAAGTTCAGGAGCAAAAAAATAAATAAATATATATATATATATATATAGATATAGAATTATTGTAAAATTAACTCTGTCCATAAGGTGTAGATAGTAAGTATAGACCGGAAGTAGAGGCCTGGGCGTTGTTGTTCACTAATTTACTCCAAGTAGGGAAAGGATGGTGGGGTTGAAAAGTAATAAAGGGGAATATATATATAAAAAATAAAAAATAAACATGGGGGATTGGAAGTGATGCAGACAATTACATTGATAGAAGATACAATCTATCTGCAATATTAAGCTGATCCATCCCCCCCCCCAAAAAAAAAAATATATATAAAAAATTTAAAAAAAAAAACAAACAAAAAAAACAACAGTGACTGCACACTTGAATTTCTTAGATTTTTCCCAGATCTCAAAAGTGGTTTCCTGATGTGGTTTAAAGCTACAATATGTAACTTTTTGGGCAACCCAACCAAATTCACATAGAAGTGAGGTAAAGATCTGTCATTCTCATTGAAAGCAAGTCTAAAAAGCAGTAGATCTGTTCTATGTGCGCTATTTCTATGCTTCCCATTTTTAAGTTTAGTTTTTGCATCTTTTACTTTCGGTTTTGTACACTCAATCAATCAATCAAATGTATTTATAAAGACCTTTTTACATCAGCAGATGTCACAGTGCTTATACAGAAACCCAGCATAAAACCCCAAACAGCAAGCAACGCAGATGTAGAAGCATGGTGGCTAGGAAAAACTCCCTAGAAATGCAGGAACCTAGAGAGGAACCAGGCTCTGTGGGGTGGCCAGTCCTTTTCTGGCTGTGCCGGGTGGAGATTATAAGAGTACATGGCCATTAAGGCCAGTTCATTCTTCAAGATGTTCAAACGTTCATAGATGACCAGCAGGGTCAAATAATAATCACAGTGGTTGTAGATGGTGCAACATGTCAGCACCTCAGGAGTAAATGCCAGTTGGTTTTTCATAGCCGAGCATTCAGAGGTCGAGACAGCAGGTGCGGGAGAGAGGGAGGGAGGGAGAGAGAGAGAGGGAGAGGGGGGTAGAAAGAGAGAGAGAGGGAGAAAGAGAGTCAAAAACAGCAGGTCCGGGACAACGTAGCATGTTTGGTGAACAGGTCAGGGTTCCGCAGGCAGAACAGTTGAGAAGCAACATGACAAGGTAGCACGTCTGGTGAACAGGTCAGGGTTCCACAGCCACAGGCAAAACAGCAGAAACTAAATCAGCAGCACGACCAGGTGGACTGGGGATTAAGGTCTGGGGAGTTTCCTGGCCAAATTTCGATATTTTGTTCCCCGAGCCACTTAGTTATCACTTTTGCCTTATCGCAAGGTGCTTCATCATGCTGGAAAAGGCATTGGTTGTCACCAAACTGTTCTTGGATGGTTGGGAGAAGTTGCTCTCGGAGGATGTGTTGGTACCATTCGGAGGATGTGTTGGTCCTCTGTAGCTCAATTGGTAGAGCATGGTGCTTGTAACGCCAGGGTAGTGGGTTCGATCCCCGGGACCACCCATACGTAAAAATGTATGCACACATGACTGTAAGTCGCTTTGGATAAAAGCGTCTGCTAAATGGCATATTATTATTATTATTATATTATTTATTCATGGCTGTGTTCTTAGGGAAAATTGTGAGTGAGCCCACTCCCTTGGCTGAGAAGCAACCCCACACATGAATGGTCTCAGGATGCTTTACTGTTGGCATGACACAGGACTGATGGTAGCGCTCACCTTGTCTTCTCCGGACAAGGTGTTTTCCGGATGCCCCAAACAATCGGAAAGGGGATTCACCAGAGAAAATGACTTTACCCCAGTCCTCAGCAGTCCAATCCCTGTACCTTTTGCAGAATATCAGTCTGTCCCTGATGTTTTTCCTGGAGAGAAGTGGCTTCTTTGCTTCCCTTCTTGACACCAGGCAATCCTCCAAAAGTCTTCACCTCACTGTGCGTGCAGATGCACTCACCTGCCTGCTGCCATTCCTGAGCAAGCTCTGCACTGGTGGTGCCCCGATCCCGCAGCTGAATCAACTTTAGGAGACGGTCCTGGCGCTTGCTGAACTTTCTTGGGCGCCCTGACGCCTTCTTCACAACAATTGAACCTCTCTCCTTGAAGTTCTTGATGATCCGATAAATGGTTGATTTAGGTGCAATCTTACTAGCAGCAATATCCTTGCCTGTGAAGCCCTTTTTGTGCAAAGCAATGATGACGGCACGTGTTTCCTTGCAGGTAACCATGGTTAACAGAGGAAGAACAATGATTTCAAGCACCACCCTCCTTTTAAAGCTTCCAGTCTGTTATTCTAACTCAATCAGCATGACAGAGTGATCTCCAGCCTTGTCCTCGTCAACACTCTCACCTGTGTTAACGTGAGAATCACTGACATGATGTCAGCTGGTCCTTTTGTGGCAGGGCTGAAATGCAGTGGAAATGTTTTTTATGGATTAAGTTCATTTTCATGGCAAATAGGGACTTTGCAATTAATTGCAATTCATCTGATCACTCTTCATGACATTCTGGGGTATATGCAAATTGCCATCATCAAAACTGAGGCAGCAGATTTTGTGAAAATGTGTATTTGTGTCATTCTCAAAACTTTTGACCACGACTGTACAAACAATACCCCATAATGACAAAGCAAAAACAGGTTTTTAGAAATGTTTGCACATTTATTACAAATAAAAAACAGAAATAGGTTATTTACATAAGTATTCATACCCTTTGCTATGAGACTCGAAATTGAGTCCATGTAATGCCTTGTAGGTTAGCAGTACAACCTTGAAATCAGCCATAGCCTTAACAGGAAGCCAGGCTAGCACTGGAGTAATATGATATATTGTTTTGGGTTCTAGTCAAGATTCTAGCAGCCGTATTTAGCACTAACTTAAATGTATTTAGTGCTTTATCCAGGTAGCCGGAGAGTAGAGCATTGCAGTAGTCTAATCTAGAAGTGACAAAAGCATGGATGAGCTTTTCTGCATAATTTTTGGACAAAAATATTCAGATTTTTGCAATGTTATCAAGATGAAAAAAAGCTGCCCTTCAAATATTCTTGATATGTTCGTCAAAAGAGAGATCAGGGTCCAGAGTAAAGCTGAGGTCCTTCACAGTTTTATTTGAGACGACTTTACAACCATCAAGATTAATTTCAGATCAAACAGCAGATCTCTTTGTTTCTTGGGACCTAGAACTAGCATCTCTGTTTTGTCCGAGTTTAAAAGTAAAACATTTGCCGCCATCCACTTCCTTATGTCTGAAACACAGGCTTCCAGGGTAGGCAATTTTGGGGCTCCACCATGTTTCATCGAAATACACCAGCTTCAAATAACTGAAAATACAATATTTTGGGTTATGGAAAAGATACAGCACAGCGGTTTAGATGGTACAATGATTTTCTACACAATGACTGCTTGTTTCGTTACATAATCTGAAATTAGGCGAACTATTCGAATTTCAGCAACCAAGAAATGGCACAGCGATTTCTGCATATTGCACATTTAAGCGTTGTTGTGGACTTAGAACATCCAATTTTGTTGTTTTTCTTTTTTTTAAGTGTGACTTAGAGAGTGAAAACCTGAAAGAAATGGAACAAATCAGAAACCTGTGAATTTCTGACTCAGTTGACAGAATCATCTATTTCAATAGTAGGCCTACTATAAGCCTACTTGTACAGTACAGCTTGGGTTGGCCTGACTGTGAAAGACCAATATGGGATTTATCATTTTAGGTCATTCAGAGTATGCCACTGTTTCTCATAGAATTATTCACACGGCGGCATACCTCAGTCGGGCGGACTGTTTTGGATTTTATTTGCAAAATTACAGTATACCCTCTTATCCAGGCACCACTACGGGTAAGATAGAAACAGAAAGTGTTTGAGGTGCTGAGTAATATTTTGGTGGAATGGTGGTGTCTAGGGTGACCACATTTAAAATACCCAAATGCGGGACAAAGGGAGGATTTTGCGGGACATTCGCTGGACAGTGTATACATTTGTTTGGTTGCAGGACAAAGGGACAAAATACGGGACATGTGGTCACCCTCAGATATTTCCCTCTATGGTAGATGCTAGTTGTCTGGGGTCTGATAATGGAGAGCGTCTGGTGCTCAGGAGAGATACAGTATAAACTACAGACCTCCGGTAACCAGGCTCATTGCTGTGCAGTGAGATAATGGAAATGTGGCAGCAAGTATTGAAACCTGCCTCTATGTTCTTGTGAGTCATTGATGAACCAGCTCCTCTCAGTGCTCTGATGTTGCTCTGGGCACTCTTTCTAATACCCTTCACAGAGGTAGTTAGTCCTGTAGCTCAGTTGGTAGAGCATGGCGCTTGCAATGCCAGGGTTGTGGGTTCGTTTCCCACTGGGGGCCAGTATGAAAATGTATGCACTCACTAACTGTAAGTCGCTCTGGATAAGAGTGTCTGCTAAATGACTAAAATGTAGTTGTCTCAGGGCTAATATATTCATCATAACCACAAGTTTTGTACATCACACAATGCATGATGCGTAAAGCTAAACATTCTTGTCTGCATGAAGTTAGCACTATATTGACTAAATTGGCAGACAGACTGATAACAAACATGGCATTTGATCCATTAAAAACAACAACAAATTATATTTCCCCTAAAGGACCTAAACTGTTAAAAATGTTACTTGGCAAATACTACATGGGAACTTGAAGATACTGACATCAGAATGTTAACACATAAAGTGGATTAGCCACACACATAGTGACCATCAAATTGGCTGTTTTCCCAGCAAAGGATGTTAAGAGGCGGTCAAGAGAGGGAGAATGAAAAGGGAGGAAACGAGTGCCTCGGATTCAGGATGATAGGAGGAGTGAAATGTATCCTAGTAAGCCTTTTAGTAATCATCCAATAACGAATCTAAGTGCCAGCAGGACTTGAAACTAATGTAGCTCACAACATACACTACATGACCAAAAGTATGTGGACACCTGCTTGTCGAACATCTCATTCCAAAATGATGGGCATTAATATGGAGTTGGTCCCCCCTTTGCTGCTATAACAGCCTCTACTCTTCTGGGAAGGCTTTCCACTAGATGTTGGAACATTGCTGCGGGGACTTGCTTCCATTCAGACACAAGAGCATTAGTGAGGTTGGGCACTGATGTTGGGCGATTAGGCCTGGCTCGGAGTCGGCGTTCCAATTCATCCCAAAGGTGATCAAAGGGGTTGAGGTCAGGGCTCTGTGCAGGGCATTCAAGTTCTTACACACGACCTCTACAAGCCATTTCTGCATGGACCTCGCTTTATGCATAGGGGCATTTTCTAGTTAAAACAGGAAAGGGCCTTCCCAAAACTGTTGCCACATAATTGGAAGCACAGAACTGTCTAGAATGTCATTGTATGCTGTAGTGTTAAGATTTCCCTTCCCTGGAACTAAGGGGCCTAGCCCAAAACCATGAAGAACAGCCCCAGACCATTATTCCTCCTCCACCAAACTTTACAGTTGGCACTTTGCATTGGACCAGGTAGCGTTCTCCTGGCATCCAGATGGTGAAGCATGATTCATCACTCCAGAAAACGTGTTTCCACTGCTCCAGAGTCCAATGGTGGCGAGCTGTACACCACTCCAGCAGACGCTTGGCATCGCACATGGTGATCTTAGGCTTGAGTGCGGCTGCACGACCATGGAAACACATTTCATGAAGCTCCCAACGAACAGTTATTGTGCTGAAGTTGCTTCCAGAGGCAGTTTGGAACTCAGTAGTGAGTGTTGCAATCGCTTCAGCACTCAGCAGTCCCGTTCTGTAAGCTTGTGTGGCCTACCACTTCGCAGCTGAGCCGTTGTTGCTCCTAGATGTTCCCACTTCACAATAACAGCACTTACAGTTGACCGGGGCAGCTCTAGCAGGGTAGAAATGTTACAAACTGACTTGTTGGAAAGGTGGCATCCTATGACAGTGCCACGTTAAAAGTCACTGAGCTCTTCAGTAAGGCCATTCTACTGCCAATGTTTGTCTATGGAGATTGCAAGACTGTGTGCTCGATTTTATACACCTGTCAGCAACGGGTGTGGTTGAAATAGCTGAATCCACTAATTTGAAGGGGTGTCCACATACTTTTTTATATATAGTGTATCAGGTAGGTCCCCAAAAAAAGAAGTTCCCATCAGACTACCGAAATCCACGTCATCCTCCTTGAACTCCCATCCTTCCACTTCTATCCTTTCATCTAACTCAATCTAATCTACAAAGTCCCCTTAGTCCACCTTCATCCCCTCATCGGTTCCCAGTGTCTGACTTGCTGCCAGACACAGCCCCTCTGACCCCCATCTCTGCCCATTCTGTCTGATGAGAACAGCCCCAACCAGAACCACAGGAGCTGCAGCCTCTGTCTGGACAGGAAGCCAGGAGCAGAAAAGGCCTTTTTTTATGGGCCCACCTTGGCAATAAAACCCCCCTCTTAACTGTGACACTGACTGTCTCTGCTGTCAGAACAAAGGATCTTATGATTGCATTGAGACTAGTTATTGGATCTTGAATTCTGGTTGTCATTTTAATGATAATTTCAGATTCTGTGGTATTATCAAACAACAAATGTTTGATAATACCATTGTATAATTTCAGTGGCCTCTGTAATTATTGGGACAGTGAATACATTTTTCTTCTTTTGGC
Organism: Coregonus lavaretus; assembly: GCF_964263955.1. Classification (NCBI taxonomy): domain Eukaryota; kingdom Metazoa; phylum Chordata; class Actinopteri; order Salmoniformes; family Salmonidae; genus Coregonus; species Coregonus lavaretus. Next base: position 43,816,246 of record NC_139991.1, on the reverse strand, counting down.
GCTGTACTCCAGCACTTGGATTGAAATTATACAATGACTATGGGGTTAAAGTGCCAACTGTCACCTTTAATTTGAGGGTATTTTCATCCGTATCAGGTGAACCGTTTAGAAATTACAGCACTTTTTGTACATAGTCCCTCACATTTTAGGGGACCAAAAGTATTGCGACAAACTCACTTATATGTGTATTAAAGTAGGCAAAAGTTTAGTATTTGGTCCCATATTCCTAGCACACAATGATTACATCAAGCTTGTGACTTTACACATTTGTTAGATGCATTTGCTGTTTGTTTTGGTTGTGTTTCAGATTATTTTGTGTCCAATAGAAATGAATGGTAAATAATGTATTGTGTGATTTGAGTCATTTTTATTGTAAGAATAGAATGTTTCTAAACACTTCTACATTAATGTGGATGCTACCATGATTACGGATAGTCCTGAATGAATCATCAATAATGATAAGTGAGAAAGTTAGACGCAGAAATATCATACCCCCCCCCAACAAAAAGCTAACCTCCCGTTATTGTGATGGTGACAGGTTAGCATATCTTGGGGGTATGATATTCACATAATGGTTTCTAAAATCGCACTTGAGCTGTCTTCCATCAGACTGTGCACTGCTCTGCCTGTTTCAGTGTGAAGATCATTTCATTCAGACCAGGAAAACAGACCGAGGAGAAAAGGACAGAAAGAGAAGTTAGTGCAAAGAAAGAATTTAAGGGATTTATTGTGGAGAAGACATGTGCATGAGTAAAATCTTTATTGCATGCACAGAACTATATGTCAAAGGGTTGAGTGAAACAAGTGCTGAGAGAGTGGTCCTTTCCAAATGCCACAACATGCACCGGAGAGGGGGACCTCAGATTGACCCCTAATACCAGCCACAGAGGCACCACTACACTTACACAACATTTACACCAGCGAGAGCTGCAGTTTACCCCACTGCCTCCAGACACCGCCACAGTTCAAATCTACACCCAGAAGAGCAGAAGCTAAAAGTATGATCAGAAGCACTTCCTTCACATTTAGTGACCTGATGCTTAATACGAGCAGTTGGCTTGGCGGAAAAATTCAGATTTCTTTTGTCTTTCTTTTGCAACAGTAACAGCTATAGTTTGACTAAATCATTCTATAATAGTATAGTCTGAAACTGGAATGCACAACAGGAGAGAAGACACAAAAAACGAAAATGTAAAAGTGGTGCATGAACCATACACACCATTTAAATTTGGCAGCACAAAAATCAAGGGAATATGGCAATACTGATGGTTACATACAACTGTTGAGTATGGCAGTAAGTAAAAACTTCACATAATGTTCTAGACCACAATTTAAAACAATAACAAAAACGGTAAGACTTTTCCATCAACAGAAAAATTGCAGATATTTAAATGCGTTTCATACCCAGTAAAAAGTGGACTATGAATTGCAACAGTTTTTTCTCTAAGTGTTTTAGAGGAAAGTGAGAGGGTAGGCATGATGAGAAAAAAAAAAGTTCATCTTGGAATGCGTGCTTGGGATCGTCGCTGGGAAGATGCCATGCGGAATGATGAAGCCGAATTCTACAATTTTGCCAGTGGCTGGCCCCGCACATTTGATTCTCTCCCAACCAATGAATGGTCCTGAGCGGGGGCCGAGTCTTAGATGGCAACCTTGGAGATCTGGTCCTCCAGTTTGGCAATTCGGCGGTCCTGTAGGGTGACGAGGTCCCTGAGCGACTTGACCTCTCGCAGTAGCTCCTCCAGTTTCCCTTCATTTTGCTGCAATTAAGCAGAGAAAGAACTACAAGTTAAATAATGACAAGAGACATTCTGTCACAAACCATTTGGTGGCTAAAATGACAACAAAAAATGTATCAGGATTCTTCTGATATCGAACTTTGAGATCCAAATCTAGTCACTGTGTTCCAGCAGCTGATTTCTTTAGTTTATCTTAATACATCTTGACTGTTGCCAGTGTTACAGTACAGTTTTATTCAATATGTTGTTGTTGTTACAGTTGTTACGGTAACTGTCCAGTCCTACTCACTGTAGAGGGTTGTGGAGAGGCCTTGCTCTGGGCAGGTGAGGTGTTCTCTGCTTTCTTGGCTGGTTTTCCCTCCAGGACGTTGGACTTCTTGACCACCTTGAGGTCACGGTTCTTTCCGGGGACATAGCCGTTTTTCAGGGAGATCAGGATAGGCTCACCGTTCTTCCCATCAAACCAGTCTTCCGCCTCGATGGTACAGTCTGGTCCCGCTGTGTCCGGGTACAGGTCATCCTGGAAGAGGTCCGACTGCACATGTGTGTGTGTGTGTGGGATGGAGAGAGAGAGAGAGACATAATGGTATCAGTTAGGATTGTACTCTAGTCAGTCATGGATTGTAATCCATTCTTAATATTGCCCGATCAGAACTACAATTACACTCTTTTTTACAGCATCAATGTCTTCAATGTTAAAAATAATTATTCAAGAAAGAGACAAACCTTTCGGGGGACTGTCATGATGATCGGCTCACACTTTCTCTCATGCAGTTTATAAAACCTGCAAGGGAAATAGATCAAATATTATGAGGATGTACAGCCGCAGAATCAAAGGCATTATGATTGTTCTCTCAAATACTGCAACATGTCCTCCCTCTAGTGGACAAAAGGAGAAGGTCTCAAAGACATCAAACACTTTCTAAGTGTATGGTTGTTACCTGGCAATCTCACACTTGTTGACATCCAGTCCTCGTTTGGGCATGTACCCCATACCCCTCTGGGGCTCCTTGCTGGAGAAGGTGTTGAGGTAGTGCACGAATGGAGCCTCGTCCGTGATCTCAAAGTACCGGATGCTACTGTCACCCTGAACAGAGAGGAGAGGTTACTGAGAAAACCTGTGCGAGACTCTGCAGCTTCACTTTAAGTGTCAGGTTAATAGAAAACGACAAATCCTCCCAGAAAGACGGACGTCACACTAATCCGCCATCCAGATGGGAGACTATTGGTGTTATTGGGTTTGGGGGGATAAGATACGGACTTAGGAAATACATGACATCTCTAACAAGCATATCATCCTCACCTTCCCACACAGGTACACTACGTTGGTGTCTGCATCGTAGAAGGGCAGCAACACTCCATTACTGGTGTCCAGCTCGTGGACTGATATTGGTTCCTCCATGCTTTTCTGTCAACACAAGAAATACATTTAATGTGCTTAGATATACATGTGGCTAGATAAGGATATGTGCATCTATGAGTGCATGAACGTCTGTGTGTGTGTGTGTGTGTGTGTGTGTGTGTGTCTGGTTGGGAGGTGACGTACGGGGTTCCAGAGGGCTAGCTGCCGTTCACTCATACGGCTGAAGCCGGTGGTGAAGATGTTTCCGTCAGCCAGGAAGATGGCTCTCATGGGCCGTGCTCCATCGTGGGCCTTGTCCTTCTCCTGAAACACACAACACGTCTGTCAGAGAGGATCGCATGTTTCAGCAGCAATAACGTGTCTTGGTAGGAGGGGGTGTATGTGTTTGTGAATGAGTGTGTGAAAGAGCGAGAGTGCATATCAAGCCAACCCCCCAGAGTCCCCAGCCAACTCACCGCCACAATCTTCTCCTTGCGGGGGTCGATTACGCGGATCTTTTTGTCCTTGCAGGCGGTGCAGATGAGGGCTCCGTTGCGGCTCCAGCAGGCGCTGAAGATGACGTCAGGGTGCATGTCCTCCAGCTGGATCATGGCCTCGCCCGTGCCCACGTTCCAGATGATGATCAGGTTGTCACAGCCTGGAAGGACAGACACAAACAAACTACAGTCAGAATCCACATGCCTCTGTCTCTCATTGCAGAGTGCGGACCCACAGTAAGGTGGAAAATATATAAGATTCCTTATATTCTCAGCGCTGATGTGACAAATGTACCCCATGCTGAAAGTGCCATACTCCTTGTGTGAGAGCAGAGTATCAAAGCTGTCTCTACCTGCACTCATGAGGACATTCCGGGCAGTGGGGTGCCAGGTGACGATGCCCACCCTCTTGGAGTGTCCCTCCAACACCACCACAGGCTCAGCCAGCGGGGTGACCAGCCCATTCTCTGGGATCTGCCACACCTGAAGACACAGAGATTACGTTAGTCATGATGCCATTAGCGGCTACTTGTCTTTAGCAATTTTCTCATTTTTAACTATGGAGACGAACGGACTAAAAGGTACACTACTTGGTATGTGGACACACCTTCAAATGAGTGGATTCAGCTATTTCAGCCACACCCGTTGCTGACAGGTGTATAAAATCGAGCACACAGCCATCCAATCTCCATAAATAAACATCGGCAGAATGGCCCATACTGAAGAGCTCAGTGACTTTCAACGTGGCATCGTCATAGGATGCCACTTTTCCAACAAGTCAATTCGTCAAATTTCTGCCCTGCTAGAGCTGCCCCGGTCAACTGAAGTGCGTAGCGCATACAAATTGTCTGTCCTCAGTTGCAACACTCACTACAGAGTTCTGAACTGCCTCTGGAAGCAACGTCAGCACAATAACTGTTCGTTGGGAGCTTCATGAAATGGGTTTCCATGGCCGAGCAGCCGCATACAAGCCTAAGATCACCATGTGCAACACCAAGCGTCAGCTGGAGTGGTGTAAAGCTCGCCGCCATTGTACTCTGGAGCAGTCGAAATTCATTAATTCATTATGATTAATCATACTTCATCTGGCAGTCCGACGGACAAATCTGGGTTTGGCAGATGCCAGGAGAACGCTAGCTGCCCGAATGCATAGTGCCAACTGTAAAGTTTGGTGGAGGAGGAATAATGGTCTGGGGCTGTTTTTCATGGTTCGGGCTAGGCCCCTTAGTTCCAGTGAAGGAAAATCTTAACGCTACAGCATACAATGACATTCTAGACGATTCTGTGCTTCCAACTTTATGGCAACAAATGCCCCCGTGCACAAAGCGAGGTCCATACAGAAATGGTTTGTTGAGATCGGTGTGGATGAATTTGGGGTTTGAGAAGTCAATGAGAGAAGTGAAAAAGTATTCCTTATGCTGTTAATTTTCTCTATTTCTAAAGGCACAACCTTGATTCAAACCAATGTTTTAAGTAGCTGAACATTAATACAACCTCGTGAAAGTGTCACTAACATTTTTGTCAATAACAACTTTATATCGAAGGAGTGCCTTTGATTTGACGGCCTGCATATGCGCAGTTCGGCCATGACATCGTGATCAGTGATTTTTCCTCCCAAATTTCGATCTTGTCTCATTGCTGCAACTCCCCAACGTGCTCGGGAGGCAAAGGTCGAGTCATGCGTCCTCCGAAACATGACCCGCCAAACTGCGCTTCTTAACACCCGCCCGCTTAACCCGGAAGCCAGCCGCACCAGTGTCGGAGGAAACACTGTTCACCTGACGACCGAGGTCAGCCTGCAGGTGCCCGGCCCTCCACAAGGAGTCACTAGAGCGCGATGAGCCAAGTAAAGCCCCCCAGGCCAAACCCTCCCCTAACCCGGACGACGTTGGTCCAATTGTGCAACGCACTATGGGACTCCCGATCACAGCCGGTTGTGATACAGCCTGGGATCGAACCCGGGTCTGTAGTGACGCCTCTAGCACTGCGATGCAGTGCCTTAGACCGCTGTGCCACTCGGGAGGCCCCGATCAGGGATTTCTATTTGATAAGCAGTTTCTAGGCATCTTCATACAATCTTTGATGTGCTTGTCTAAAGTTACCAGGATGTGCTAACAGTGTTTAGTCTAAAGGTGGCAGCAGAGAGCTGATGGGGAGAAAACACCCTTTGTGCAGAAACAAGGAAGGGCGAGGAATAAGGTCTGCATTACACTTCATGTTTAGGTCTATCATATCATATAAAATAACATATTGTATGAACCACTCAGTGGACTTATCAGTCTCTCACTACAGGCATTATTTATTAGTCTGAGACCAAATAAGGACACGAGACACACTGACAGGATGACCTCACCGCCCCACCATTTACATATGGCTGTGGTTCTGATTACGCTATGACACAAGCTTTGTGTATAGAGCACACCATGGGGGCTAATGTTGCAGCACTGACAGACACAGACAGGGTTATTGATCCCATGTGAATCTCAGACTTTCTCAGAAATGTCACCGAGTTCATTGCAAAATAATTTATAGGGGTTGAAGAGCTTTACTTTACTATGTAAGACACACCATTTTGACGATGTAAGCAGTGAAAACTAGCTGTACGTACCATGACTGTGCAGTCCTCCGAGCCGCTGGCGATGACGTGGTCATTGTGAGGGCACCAGTCAATGTCCAGGACAGGACCTGTATGACCACATACTGTTGGGTAGGCCTTGTCTATGCGACCTGTCTGGAGAGAGAAAGAGGAGGTTCAGTATGATTGCTGGAGTTCAGTAACAAAGACGGGAGAAACTGAACTGAGCCCCCAATCCTACTGGCAAAGACCAAGGGTTGACTTATGAAGGAGAAGAAAATACAGCCTTAGGGTACTGTCTTTGTGAGACAGACAATTTATTGTTGTTATGTCTGACATTTCTAAACTATTACTTCCTTTCAACACCATTCATCATCTTTACTATCATCAAATACCCAAGGCAGGATTATATGTGGTCATTTGCAAACTCCACAGGCTAACATTCCTAAAAAAGACCATTCATCCAATCAGATGGCCTCTAGATGACATCAGCAACCTGGGGGTCAGCGTGTGACCTCTGCTGTCCACTGGATCAATGAGTGATGAGGACCCACTTTCTCTCTGCTCCTCTGTCTTTGGGTTAATCCAGGCTGACACTGACTCTGTGCATGGCAGGACTGAGGCCTCTGAATGACGTCATGAAAGGGCTTTGTGAGAAACTGGTTCTCCTATTTACAACTAGCCTAGTCCCTGACCTCAGCATTTTTTAATACCACACTGATAAAGAAATGTGTTCTCCCCCCCACCAAGAGTCATCGCTATGGCAAGATATAGGGATAGAGATAGCCTATACATTACTGCATGAATAAATAAGGTATGCATTCTCGTTAATGATTCATTAAGTCTGCAGCTATGTTGATCTTTTTTCAGTGTTTCTCTCGATCAGCCATTAATCCTAGATATAAATATCAGGCTCTCAAAACTCCTAGTTATGAGATGCTGGAAGTGAGAAGCAATCTAATCACCGGTCTGACCCCCTGGGGCCTAACCGGCACTCCCCCTCTGCCATTACTGCTGTTGTCACGGTAACAACCAGGAGGAGCAGGAACAACAGCCAGTAATTTCATATTCACAACATAGCCTATCATACAGATCAAGGGAGGGAGAGATAGTTTGTATTTGTTGACTGAGTATCTTCACTAATTAGACTCCCCATACACAGGCCTCTCCCTCAGGGGGAATGCATGTCAGTTCTAGAACAAGACATCGGTAACAGTCACGTTTCCAGTACGGCTGGGAAATTCCAGGGACATCACGATATGATATGTATTGCGATTCTATATGTATTGCGATTCAATACTGCAATTTTATTGCGATTTGATGTTCCAAAGATTTTGCTCACCATGTCTGCTGCAGAGGGACAAGAGAGAGCCACGGGTAAAATGAGTTTTGACCACATGGACATACAATTGCTGAAAACATGTTGGCTCACCATTTAAAAAGATGGATAACAAGCTAGAGAAGAAATACCAGAGTTTTGGTGCAGGTACGGCCGACTAGGGCTAGCTAACGTTAGCGTTTTTTTAGAGAATTGATACTACTCTAGCAATAGAATCGATATATCGTCCAAAATAACATCGCAATACTTTCCTGTATACATTTTTTCCCCCCAATCACTCATTTCCAGTGAAGGCTGTCATCTGACCATTATATAGGCTACTGCTACATGACTGGACAGACTGACTGGAGGTAAGTGACTACAACAGATGTTACAGCAGATGTTTGAAAACACACACACATTAAAAGGGAAATGAAAATGAAAATATGGAGTTACATACTCACTCAAACAATCATCTCTGTTCCATGGATTATACAGTCTAATTGTTGTGAATAATGGTGTTTCGCCATTTTCATGTTTGGAGACATGCGTTGCTGAACTCGTGAATCTGAATCTAAGTAGAAAAACAGCTTAATTGGCTTAATTGCCAGAATCTCGCAGTTTCCCTTTAAGCAGTGTAGCAGTTACCAGTCTCTTTGAGGGGGATTAAGGAAATATATGATATAATGTAAACTACTTAACCAAGTGGCCTAGAATCATTGCATCCCATCCAGTACCCTAGGGTCAGTGAGGCAAGTGTAACAAGAGGGCGTGGATGCATGTAATTCAAATGCCCTTACAACAATCACACTGATTAAAATACATGTGATTGATTGCTTGTCTATGGTGTTTGTTACTGTAAGTGGCTGGCACGGTTTCCAAATGCTAAGGTTTTAGCATTTGTGGCACAAAACCCATTCAAGTCATGGGACTGATACTAGCATTTTTCGCCAATCATGTTCAAATAATCTATAAGGCTGCGTTACACAGGTAGCTGAAAAAGATCTGATGTGAAAAGATCTGATGTGATTGGTCAAAAGACTAATTAGTGTGGGAAAAGATCAGAATTGGGCTGCTTGTGTAAATGCAGCCCAAGTGACTTTTGTGAGCTTCACAATACATTTTAGATACTTTCGGATTTTTTGGACATGATGCACGAAAAATGCTAATATCGGTCCCATGACTTGAATGGGATTTGTGCCACAAATGCTAAAACCAGGGGTAAAATAAATCCCATGACTGAAACTTAAGTCGATCTCAGATCGATTGTCTGGGGGCAAGTTAACCTCTCCTTTTATGTAAGAAAGTTATGACCATCATGCTTTTAGGGAAAGAGGATAATTTTGTACATGTATTAAACTGTGAGTTTACCAATTCCAGTCCCTTGCTTAGTGGGTCCGGGGTCCTCCCTGGGATAATTTTTATGTAGGACTGAGAAGCTCAGTTCTGGGGACTTTTTAAAAGGACATTCTACTCCCAAATTAATTAAAATAAAATGATGCTGACGCCTGACACCATCTAAAATATAATTTCCACCTCCAGAAATGAGCCCAATAACATAAATCGGTAAAAATTGTTAAAATTATATTAACACATTGGACCAGATCTCACATAGAACACACAACAACAAGCCAACTAGGTAAATAGGTAAACTATTCTACTATGGGGTTGTCTGACTTTGTTTTAATAACAACATTACATGGCAAAAATAGTAGCACTGGAAAGTTCCATCCTGAGTGATAAAGTATAGGCTTTGAATTGCTTTGCCAGCAGCTACAGTAGGCTACACACTGCTGTTTGAGTTGAGCGCTGCTGTGGAGCTCATTATATACTATTTAATTCCCTTCTTCTGAACATTGGAATGTCATCAACAATCATGCATGTCAGTTCAGCGCACACAGCGTAACAGATAAAATAAAATATGAGAATACATTCGTCATCTTCAAAACAGCCCCCCCCACCTGGAGATGTTTTATTGCAGATCTACACTGATCTCAAAAACGACCTCTCCAGAATCCATATGACTGGAATCCGTCGCAGTGACGGAGAAATGTAACCCCTGGCTAAAACATTAACCAAAACATGGATTGCTGTCATACCTTGTCCATATACTGCTTAGAGTGTAAGGAAACTAATATGTAATTTTGGTGAACTATCCCTTTAAACTCAAACATGTTTTCCTTAAAGAAATATATGCAAAAGCTGCAAATTGATAAATGATTACAACGTCAATGGCACTCAACAATATAAGTGATTCTACTTAATACATTTAAATGTAGAGTTCACCCCAACATTTTTAACTCCCCTATCCCAGAATCCACTAGGCGACACACATTTCCCTCAGCCAATCGGGAGACAGACGGGAAATGGTCCTGTAGGCAGCCTGACATGCAAAATGCTGGACTGCCATATATGGTCAAATCTGCTGACAGCAGCAGCAAGCTCTTGGGTACTGAATAGAGGAAGGGGGAGAGAGAAGAGTGGATATACACAGACAATCTCTGTTGGCTGTTCACACATCTCCCCTATACACATGCACACACACCTACAACACCGGCTCTCTAGTCAGACTGATCAATCCCGAGCATGGGGAGCTTCTTTCAAATTCACTTTTCTTTCACCAAATTTAAACCACCTAGAAATGTGACCTAAAATCCATTCAGCGTAAAGCACTGTTGTCCAGAAGTTGTTGGTCTTTCATAGGGTCAGAAAACCTGAAAGAGGTGGGAAAGCCCTTTTGCAGTGAGATGCTACAGTGCACCCTCACATTCTGCATACAAATAATGAAGATCATGAATTTTGTTGAGCCAACAAAATTCTATTGGCAAGTATGAAAAAAATCAAATCAATGTATGTACTCACTAACTGTAAGTCACTCTGGATAAGAGCGTCTGCTAAATGACTAAAATGTAAATATACATATCCAGCAGAGTAAAATCTCATTGTAATCTCATTTAGTTGAAGTCATGGGAATGAGCCATTTCAAGAAAGACCTCTGCAAATACTGTCAGTAATCAAATCCTTAGGAAATAACAAATAATCAAATCGTACTGAAACAGAATGGAGCGACTGAATGTAACTAATACTGAGATCTAGGCCAACAGTGACAGGAAGTGTTCCAAGCCTGAAGAGACAGGAGGAGCCATAACGCTGCCTGGTTGGCTGACAGTGACACACTCACCTTTAGCAGAGGGAGGACGAGGAAGGCTCCGCCCCCACTGGCTTCGATGATGATGGCGACAAATTTGGGGTTGACGGCACAGAAGGAGCTGTCCCATGTGACCCGGGAGACACGGATGTCGTCATAGCACTGGTCGTTCTTCACCGCCTGGCCAAAGACATGACGGAACTTACTCGCTCGCACCACTCGCCTGAACATATCTGCCATCAGGAGGAGAGACAGGGAGAGAGATATGTCAGACAGATGCTATGACAGGGTAACTAATCTCTCATGGACAGACGCACGTTACATAAATGGTAGCACAGTGTTTGTCAACAGACTGTAGGATGCGACGACTAACAAGGAACTTTGTTCCGGTGCCCTGATTGTCACTGATAGCGTCTTTCAAATTTCAGAAGAGGAGGGGACATTTGGCCCATAGACATGCCCGAAGTTTCTGTTTAGGGGGGTGGAGACTTTGTTAGTCTCGTTAGTATCTTGCCTCATACATCTTCCGTCAGGACTTAATCAAGATACTTTAGTATATATAGTGTATGTGGACGCCCCTGCAAATTAGTGAATTTGGCTATTTCAGCCACACCTATTGCTGACAAGTGTATAGAAATCTCCATAGACAAACATTGGCAGTAGGATGGCCTTACTGAAGAGCTCAGTGACTTTCAACGTGACACCGTTATAGGATGCCACATTTCCAACAAGTGAATTCGTCAAATTTCTGCCCTGCTAGAGCTGCCCCGGTTAACTGTAAGTGCTGTTATTGTGAAGTGGAAACGTCTAGGAGCAACTATGGCTCAGCCACTAAGTGGTAGGCCACACAAGCTCACAGAATGGGACCGCTAAATAATCTGTCCTCGGTTGCAACACTCACTACCGAGTTCCAAACTGCCTCTGGAAGCAACGTCAGCACAATAACTGTTTGTCGGGAGCTTCATGAAACAGGTTTCCATGGCCGAGCAGCCGCACACAAGCCTAAGATCACCATGTCCAATGTCAATGTCCTCTGCTCTTGTCCTTCTAGACCTGTCTTCTAGACCTGTCTGCTGCCTTTGATACTGTGAACCATCAGATCCTCCTCTCCACCCTCTCCGAAATGGGCATCTCCGGCGCGGCTCACTCCTGGATTGCGTCCTACCTGACCGGTCGCTCCTACCAAGTGGCGTGGCGGGAAGCTGTCTCCGCACCACGTGCTCTCACCACTGGTGTCCCCCAGGGATCGGTTTTGGGCCCTCTCCTTTTCTCCCTATACACCAAGTCACTTGGCTCTGTCATATCCTCACATGGCCTTTCCTATCATTGCTACGCTGACGATACACAACTAATCTTCTCCTTTCCCCCTTCTGATAACCAGGTGGCGAATCGCATCTCTGCATGTCTGGCAGACATATCAGTATGGATGACGGATCACCACCTCAAGCTGAACCCTGGCAAGACGGAGCTGCTCTTCCTCCCGGGGAAGGACTGCCCGTTCCATGATCTCGCCATCACGGTAGACAACTCCGCTGTGTCCTCCTCCCAGAGTGCGAAGAGCCTAGGCGTGACCCTGGACAACACCCTGTCGTTCTCCGCCAACATCAAGGCGGTGACCCGCTCCTGCAGGTTCATGCTCTACAACATTCGGAGAGTGCGACCCTGCCTTACACAGGAAGCGGCGCAGGTCCTGGTCCAGGCACTTGTCATCTCCCGTCTGGACTACTGCAACTCGCTGTTGGCTGGGCTCCCTGCCTGTGCCATTAAACCCCTACAACTCATCCAGAATGCCGCAGCCCGTCTGGTGTTCAACCTTCCCAAGTTCTCTCACGTCACCCCCCTCCTCCGCACACTCCACTGGCTTCCAATTGAAGCTCGCATCCGCTACAAGACCATGGTGCTTGCCTTTGGAGCAGTGAGGGGAACGGCACCCCTGTACCTTCAGGCTCTGATCAGTCCCTACACCCAAACGAGGACATTGCGTTCATCCACCTCTGGCCTGCTGGCTCCCCTTCCTCTGCGGAAGCACAGCTCCCGCTCAGCCCAGTCAAAACTGTTCGCTGCTCTGGCACCCCAATGGTGGAACAAGCTCCCTCACGACGCCAGGACAGCGGAGTCACTCACCACCTTCCGGAGACATTTGAAACCCCACCTCTTTAAGGAATACCTGGGATAGGCTAAAGTATTCCTTCTAACCCCCCCCCCCCCCAAATTGTAAAGTGGTTATCCCACTGGCTATAGGGTGAACGCACCAATTTGTGAGTCGCTCTGGCTAAGAGCGTCTGCTAAATGACGTTAATGTGCCCTTGAGCAAGGCACTTAACCCTAATTGCTCCTGTAAGTCGCTCTGGTTAAGAGCGTCTGCTAAATGACTAAAATGTAAAAAAAAAATGTAAAAATGTCAAGCGTTGGCTGGAGTGGTGTAAAGCTCGCCGCCATTGGACTCTGGAGCAGTGGAAATGCGTTCTCTGGAATGATTACCATCTGGCAGTCTGACGGACGAATCTGGGTTTGGCGTATGCCAGGAGAACGCTACCTCCCCAAATGCATAGTGCCAACTGTAAAGTTTGGTGGAGGAGGTCTGGGGCTGTTTTTCATGGTTCGGGCTAGGCCCCTTTGTTCCAGTGAAGGGAAATCGCTACAGCATGCAATGACATTCTAGACAATTCTGTGCTTCCAACTTCGTGGCAACAGTTTGGGAAAGGCCCTTTCCTGTTTCAGCATGACAATGCCCCCATGCACAAAGCGAGGTACATACAGAAATGGTTTGTCGAGATCGGTGTGGAAGAACTTGACTAGCCTGCACAGAGCCCTGACCTCAACCCCATCGAACACCTTTGGGATGAATTGGAATGCCGACTGCGAGCCAGTCCTAATCGCCCAACATCACTAATGGTTTTGTGGCTGAATGGAAGCAAGTCCCTGCAGCAATGTTCCAACATCTAGTGGAAAGCCTTCCCAGAAGAGTTTAGGTTGTTATAGCAGCAAAGGGGGGACCAACTCCATATTAATGCCCATTATTTTGGAATGAAATGTTCGACGAGCAGGTGACCACATGCTTTTGGTCATGTAGGGTATATACAAATATCAAACTTCACATTCTCGTTAGACACGCTCTTATGAGTGTACACCACACTAAAAACAAATACTGGTGTGGTGTACTACCCAAACTAAGGCTCAGTTGATGTGAAGCCACAGCTCCAAAGCTTTATAGGACATTCCCATTGACTCTGACAGTCAGATTTATCCCCATCTCTGCCTCAAAACGGTAGAACACAGTTGATCTAAGCTGGATCAAGCCTAATGGCAGAGCTGGCATCCAGTCAGAAGAGGCAGACTTTTACATGTATACTTTTCTGTGCATCTGATCACACGAGGTGCTGGCTGAGTTTGTGTGTATGAACTATGAACTTTAGCATTAGCCTAATAGGTATTTTGACAAAACTTTGCATCTCATCCACCGCCCTTCTTTTTAGCCTACTTTAGGCAGCCTTTATTCACATTGCCCAATGCTCACTTTGGAAAGATGAATGTAGGTGTAAGCTGGCCACAAACAAAGTCCCACGAGAGCGCTGTCTAGCTAGCGTATAGATGTTTCCATAACAACAGATGATATATTCCCATCACGCATCACAGGGAGCAGGCTCCCATCAGAAGAGCTTAATCAATTACGGGTTAGCATCAAAGGCTTTCTTGTGTCTCCCATAGCTACCAACAGAATGCAGTAAATAGCCACAGTACAGTACTGTGAAATTAGCCAGGGCTGAGCCAGGACAGGCAGTAATAGAACTGATGCTTATGGGCTACGTTCCACCCAGGCCCCTTAGCTCAGACTCCCTGAGATCGTTCACTTCATCAAGTATGACAAGCATAGTGCCCGAAAACGTTGTACTTGACACCCCCTTGACCTGGTAGATCCTCTTGAGAGGAGATACTGTGTGCAGTTGGCATTTTGCCAACGTGCCACCCATGCAAAAACTCACTATTGTTGGCAATTGGCATTTGGATTCAATTGATTTTGATCCTACCACCATCCTTCATGTGATGTTTTTTGATGACTGGTGGTTTCCTGCTTAGTTTCCTTAACAGGAAGTGGATGCAGAAGTGTATCTTTCCTTTATTCTACAGTTGAAGTTTACACACACTTAGGTTGGAGTCATTAAAACTTGTTTTTCAACCACTTCAACAAACTATAGTTTTGGCAAGTCGGTTAGGACATCTACTTTGTGCTTGACACAAGTCATTTTTCCAACAATTGTATACAGACAGATTATTTCACTTATAATCACAATTCCAGTGGGTCAGAAGTTTACATACACTAAGTTGACTGTGCCTTAAAACAGCTTGGAAAATTCCAGAAAATTATGTAATGGCTTTAGAAGCTTCTGATAGGCTAATTGACATCATTTGAGTCAATTGGAGGTGTACCTGTGGATGTATTTCAAGGCCTACCTTCAAACTCAGTGCCTCTTTGCTTGACATCATGGGAAAATCAAAAGAAATCAGACAAGACCTCAGAAAAAGAATTGTAGACCCCCACAAGTCTGGTTCATCCTTGGGAGCAATTTCCAAACGCCTGAAGGTACCACGTTCATCTGTACAAACAATAGTATGCAAGTATAAACACCATGGGACCCCGCAGCCCTCACACTGCAAATCAATCCCAGAACAACAGCAAAGGACCTTGTGAAGATGCTGGAGGAAACAGGTACAAAAATATCTATATCCACAGTAAAACGAGTCCTATATCGACATAACCTGAAAGGCCGCTCAGCAAGGAAGAAGCCACTGCTCCAAAACCGCCATAAAAAAGCCAGACTACGGTTTGCAACTGCACATGGGGACAAAGATCGTACTTTTTGGAGAAATGTCCTCTGGTCTGATGAAACAAAAATAGAACTGTTTGACCATAATGACCATCTTTATGTTTGGAGGAAAAAGGGGGTAGCTTGCAAGCCGAAGAACACCATCCCAACCGTGAAGCATGGGGGTGGCAGCATCATGCTGTGGGGGTGCTTTGCTGCAGGAGGGACTGGTGCACTTCATAAAATAGATGGCATCATGAGGAAGGAAAATGATGTGGATATATTGAAGCAACATCTCAAGACATCAGTCAGGAAGTTAAAGCTTGGTCGCAAATGGGTCTTCCAAATGGACAATGACCCCAAGCATGATGCAAAATGGCTTAAGGACAACAAAGTCAAGGTATTGGAGTGGCCATCACAAAGCCCTGACCTCAATCCTATAGACATGTGTGGGCAGAACTGAAAAAGTGTGTGCGAGCAAGGAGGCCTACAAACCTGACTCAGTTACACCAGCTCTGTCAGGAGGAATGGGCCAAAATTCACCCAACTTATTGTGGGAAGCTTGTGGAAGGCTACCCGAAACATTTGACCCAAGTTAAACAATTTAAAGGCAATGCTACCAAATACTAATTGAGTGTATGTAAACTTCTGACCCACAGGGAATGTGATGAAATAAATCATTCTCTCTACTATTATTCTGACATTTCACATTCTTAAAATAAAGTGGTGATCCTAACTGACCTAAAACAGGGAATTTTTACAAGGATTAAATGTCAGGAATTGTGAAAAACTGAGTTTAAATGTATTTGGCTAAGGTGTATGTAAACTTCTGACTTCAACTGTATCTAGTGGCTACAATATTCATGGCAGACAGTGATAATAGACATGGCTATAAGAATACGGACAGCACAAATGCATGCCATCAGTCATTCCATGCACTTTTACTATTAACCCACGTTGCTACCTTAAACATCTATTCAGAATGTTCACTGATGACTGATGAGCTCGCAATCTCGAATGCAGTGAATAGCCTATCAACTGACCTGACGTAAGCACTGGGTAGAATCTGATAGATTGTTGTTAGGAGCTCTGAGTTCTTGTTTTGAATGGTAGAACAGACAGAAACAACAGTCCTGATCTGAGTAACACAGAAGCCATCCCTGTGGTGAAAAAGATGAATGAGAGTGCGTAAACTACATGCTGAGGGAAGAGATGGCCTTTCAGTTACAGATGTTAATTCTAGGTCATTTTCATTATACAAGGAGCTGGTACATGTATCGCTGGGCTGTCCTCTCTCTCACACGTGTGTGAATGACAGCTAGAGCTACGGTGTTACATTCTTCTTCTGACTGAGCTCAACCAAGCCCGTCTCAGGTCATGGGTTTGCATCTTTTTGAAGAAATGGGGCCAGTGACAGAAACATCTGCATATATAGCAACACTATATTTCATATAAATCATATTAGCCTACACATAGGTTCTCCTTCATTTGTGCTGAATTGACTCTCCTAGTCACACATCAATCTATTTTGGAGCAGGAACAGGCATTAGCACAGCAAGACCATCTCTCCTGGATCAAATATTCTCCTGGGTCGAAGCCTTGGGTACAGGACATAGGCTATGACAACAGCCTGCATCACTACAACCGCATGATGCAGCCAGAGAAGGACATGCAGGGTTTGACAAACATTTAGTTCCATTACTAGTTGCAGCCCTGATGATTCATTCTGTAGAGGCTCTCCTCTCACACACATGAACCATTCAACAAGATGTGCTCCATACCTCACATGCCTAATTTCTCTCAACATGATGACCTACTTTACAGAGAGCAGCATGGCACAAAAAGGAATGACTCTGGGGTAGCACCACTCCAACATAAATATCATACCCATATGAACCTTTGGTCTTCTTCATCCTTTTACTGAGTGTATAGCATCTTTCACTGTACTTCAATTAGAGAGATGGAATCACCCTTCCATTCTTCTTACCGAGTTAGTTGCAGCTGTAACTGGAATGGAAGGGTCATACATACATCCTTACGATACACAACACATGGCATTGATAGGTCACAGTTATGTCAGCAACTTTTAGACTCAAACATACTCTGCTGCTAAACAGAAGTCAATCATGTATATCGGTCCTGTGGCTCAGTTGGTAGAGCATGGGGCTTGCAATGCCATTTATCACCTTTACAAAAAAATGCATGCATGACTAAATCACTTTGGATAAAAGCTTCTGCTACTTTGCATATAATATCTTCTCACCCCTTATAGATGATGAATGAATGTCTATCTACATCCTAAATTGTACAACTTCACCCATAGATTGATCCAAGATGGCATAGCAGTGCGTTCGTGTTTTCTATAGTGTCCTCACCCAATGTGGAACAGATTATATTATTTATTTTTATCCAGAACCTCTGGCTGAAACTAGCCAGCTAACTAGCTACTTGCTATTAGCCACCGTTAGCGGTCTTCACCATTGTCCGTTGCCTGCACTACCTACCAGCCAGCTCTAGCCTGGACAATTATCAGCCAGTCTGCACAGTCTCCACATCGCGCTATCGAGCCAGAGCATATCTGATTTTCTGCCGGAAACACTGGACCTTAACACCGGATCATCGCAACTAGCTAGCTGCAACCGAGTGGCTGTTGTTGTTGTTGTTGACTAATCACCACTGTCCGAAGCTAGCCCCAGTTAGCCTTGAGCTAGCCTCGAGCCAGGCCCATCTCCCGGCTATCTACCTCTCTGTCAACCGGACGGGACCTCCTAGTGTTGACACGGAGCCCCACCGATCCATCACGACTGGTGTGCCGATGTAATCGTCTGATGTGGTTTCAACAGGCTTCCCGTTGCGACGACCACGAAGATCCATCTGCTAGCCCCGGCCCTCTAGCACACGCAATCAACAGCCGTGCCTCCTGCTCGCCTGTGCTTTAGCAGCCTATGATCTGCTCCCGGACTTACTTAGTGCTGTTCACTGGACCTTATGATCACTCAGCTACACAGCTAATGCCTGCTGGACTGTTCCTTTACACAGTACCCCATCCTGTTTATCTGTTTAGCCTCACCCCAAACTTTCATCGCCATTACCAGTTGTTGTCTTAGCCCTCTCGAATAACACTTGTGATTGCGTTATGCCTCTCTCCCATGTCAATATGCCTAGTATATTGCTGTTTGGGTTAGTTCTTATTATACAATTTCACTGTAGAGCCCCAAGTTCAGCTCAACCAGCCTCAGAGAGCTCCTTTGTCCCACCCCCCATTCACGCGGAGACCGGCTCAATCGGTACCTCCAGTGATGCTCTCTTTCATAGTTACCCAATGCTTAGGTGTACCTCCACTGTACTCATATCCTTCCATATCCTTGTCTGTACATAATGCCCTGAATCTATTCTACAACGCCCGGAAATCTGCCCCTTTTCTCTGTACCCAACGCACTATAAGACAAGTTCTTAAAGCCTTTAGCCGTATCCTTATTCTATTCCTCCTCTGTTCTTCTGGTGATGTAGCCCCCAGTATCACTCCTACCCCCCAGGCGCTATCATTTGTTGACTTCTATAACCGTAAAAGCCTGGGTTTCTTGCTTGTTAACATCAGAAATCTCCTCCCCAAGTTTGAGTTATTCACTGCGTTAGCACACTCTGCCAACCCTGATGTTCTAGCAGTGTCTGAATCTTGGCTTAGGAAAGCTACCAAAAATTCAGAAATTTCCATTCTGATCTACAACATTTTCCGTCTAGATAGAACTTCCAAAGGGGGCGGAGTTGCAATCTACTGTAGAGATAGCCTGCAGAGCTCTATCATACTATCCAGGTCTGTGCCCAAACAGTTTGAGCTTCTACTTCTAAAAATCCACCTTTCCAGAAATAAGTCTCTCACTGTTGCCGCTTGCTACAGACCCCCCCCTCAGCCCCCAGTTGTGCCCTGGACACCATATGTGAATTGCTTGCCCCCCCATCTATCCTCAGAGTTCGTACTGCTTGGTGACCTAAACTGGGATATGCTTAACACCCCGGCCATCCTACAACCTAAACTAGATGCCCTCAATCTCACACAAATCATCAAGGAACCTACCAGGTACAACCCTAAATCCATAAACATGGGCACCCTCATAGATATCATCCTGACTAATTTACCCTCTAAATACACCTCCGCTGTCTTCAACCAGGATCTCAGCGATCACTGCCTCATTGCCTGCGTCCGTAATGGGTCCGCGGTTAAGCGACCACCCCTCATCACTGTCAAACGCTCCCTAAAACACTTCAGCTAGCAGGCCTTTCTAATTGACCTGGCCCGGGTATCCTGGATGGATATTGACCTCATTCCGTCAATAGAGGATGCCTGGATGTTCTTCAAAAGTGCCTTTCCTCTCCATCTTAAATAAGCATGCCCCATTCAAAAAATTCAGAACTAAGAACAGATATAGCCCCTGGTTCACCCCAGACTTGACTGCCCTTGACCAGCACAAAAACATCCTGTGGCGTACTGCATTAGCATCGAACAGCCCCCGCAATATGCAACTTTTCAGGGAAGTCAGGAACCAATATACACAAGCAGTTTGAAAAAGCTAGCCTTTGCTTTCCTAATAGAAATTTGCATCCTGTAGCACTAACTCCAAAACGTTTTGGGACACTGTAAAGTCCATGGAGAATAAGAGCACCTCCTCCCAGCTACCCACTGCACTGAGGCTAGGAAACACTGTCACCACCGATAAATGTACGATAATCGAGAATTTCAATAAGCATTTTGCTACGGCTGGCCATGCTTTCCACCTGGCTACCCCTACCCCGGCCACCAGCTCTGCACCCTCCGCTGCAACTTGCCCATGCCCCCCCCCACACCCAAATTCAGATAGCTGATGTCCTGAAAGAGCTGCTAAATCTGGACCCCTACAAATCAGCTGGGTTAGACAATCTGGACCCTTTCTTTCGAAAATTAGCAGCCGAAATTGTCGCAACCCCTATTACTAGCCTGTTCAACCTCTCTTTCGTATCGTCTGAGATCCCCAGAGATTGGAAAGCTGCCGCGGTCATCCCCCTATTCAAAGGGGGTGACACTCTAGATCCAAACTGTTCCAGTCCTATATCCATCCTGCCCTGCCTTTCGAAAGTATTTGAAAGCCAAGTTAACAAACAGATCACCGACCATTTCGAATCCCACCGTACCTTCTCCGCTATGCAATCTGGTTTCCGAGCTGGTCATGGGTGCACCTCAGCCACGCTCAAGGTCCTAAACGATATTATAACCGCGATCGATAAAAGACAGTACTGTGCAGCAGTCTTCATCGACCTTGCCAAGGCTTTTGACTCTGTCAATCACCACATTCGTATTGGCAGACTAAATAGCCTTGGTTTCTCAAATTACTGCCTCGCCTGGTTCACCAACTACTTCTCAGATAGAGTTCAATGTGTCAAATCGGAGGGCCTGTTGTCTGGACCTCTGGTAGTCTCTATGGGGGTGCCACAGGGTTCAATTCTCGGGACAACTCTATTCTCTGTGTATATCAATGATGTCGCTCTTGCTGCTGGTGACTCTCAGATCCACCTCTACGCAGACGACACCATTTTGTATACATCTGGCCCTTCATTGGACATTGTGTTAACAAACCTCCAAACGAGCTTCAATGCCATACAACACTCCTTCCGTGGCCTCCAACTGCTCTTAAACGCTAGTAAATCTAAATGCATGCTCTTCAATCGAACGCTGCTTGCACCCGCCCTCCCGACTAGAATCACTACTCTCGGCGGGTCTGACTTAGAATATGTGGACAACTACAAATACCTATGTGTCTGGTTAGACCGTAAACTATCCTTCCAGACTTACATTAAGCATCTCCAATCCAAAGTTAAATCTAGAATCGGCTTCCTATTTCGCAACAAAGCCTCCTTCACTCATGCTGCTAAACAAGCCCTCGTTAAACTGACTATCCTTGACTTCGGCGATGTCATTTACAAAATAGCTTCCAACACTCTACTCAGCAAATTGGATGTAGTCTATCACAGTGCCATCCGTTTTGTCACCAAAGCCCCATATACTACCCACCATTGTGACCTGTACGCTCTCGTTGGCTGGCCCTCACTACATATTCGTCGCCAAACCCACTGGCTCCAGGTCATCTATAAATCACTTCTAGGCAAATCCCCACTGTATCTTAGCTCATTGGTCACCATAGCAACACCCACCCGTAGTATGCGCTCCAGCAGATCACTTGTCATCCCCATAGCCAACACCTCCTTTGGCCGCCATTCCTTCTAGTTCTCTGCTGCAAATGACTGGAATGAACTGCAAAAATCTCTGAAGCTGGAGACACTTATCTCCCTCACTAACTTTAAGCATCAGTTGTCAGAGCAGCTTACCGATCACTGCACCTGTACACAGCCCATCTGTAATTAGCCCACCCAACTACCTCATCCCCATATTGTTATTTACATTGTTATTTATTTTGCTAATTTGCACCCCAATCTCTATTTGCACATAATCTTCTGCACATCTATCACTCCAGTGTTAATACTAAATTGTAATTATTTTTCACTATGGCCTATTTATTGCCTTACCACCATAACTTACTACATTTGCACACACTGTATATAGATTTTCTATTGTGTTATTGACTGTACGTTTTGTTTATTCCATATGTAACTCTGTGTTGTTGTTGTTTTTAAATCGCACTGCTTTGCTTTATCTTGGCCAGGTCGCAGTTGTAAATAAGAACTTGTTCTCAACTGGCTTACCTGGTTAAATAAAGGTTAAATAAATAAAATAAAATCCATCAACATGCAATAACTTTGTAGCTTAAATTCCCTGCCTTCTCGGAAAAAAACTTTTCCTCCACTATAGCAAGCAAAAGCGACATGACCAATAATGCAAACCATTTGCTATAGTAGGTGCTAGGTATTGTGAGGTCGACTTAAGGCCACATTGTAACCAAATTATTGCAGGTGTGTTCAAAATGATTAAAATGTTGGTCAGAAAGGTAGGCCATATGCTTACTTTCCTAGTAAGAATAGTAGAGGTGAAGTAGACCGACTGATAACTAGTCTTGAACTGAGACAACCCCACCAGTGGCATCTATTATAGGTTCATGGCCTAGCTAGCTATTAGACTGGGCATCATTGATGCATATCATTGGACACATCATTGTCTGCCACAGAGCATGTAGCTAGCTAGCTAAGCAATGTAGCTAGCTATTAGCTAGATGACTGGGTTCTGTAGGCTGCCGTCATCTGCATGCATGTTTCTGATTATACAGGTTATTGATGATTGATCAGAGTAGAAATGTAAGTACAGTATTAATAAACCAACACATTTGATCATAGTCATAGAACATAGCAGGCTACTCTTCATTCCATAATCTAAAAGGTGGACAATAGCCATGCATTGTGTGGCAAGCAAAAATGCTAGCTACTTCCTTATGTACTCTTCATTCCTTAATCTAAAGGTGGACAATAGCCATGCATTGTGTGGCAAGCAAAAATGCTAGCTACTTCCTTATGTGCAATTCATTAGCAGTAATTTCCAAAGGCAGTTCCCCACCCAGGAGGAAAAATAAGAGGTTAATAATGACTTGCTACAGCGATGTCTAATAAATGGATAGACAATGATGCTCAGGAATTTACATGAAGATGCTACCGTCTAGAATTTGGAGCATAGACCACCGTCAGTGAGCTATTATGACGCAAGTGCAGATTTGATCCATGGCTCTGGCTGTTCCCATTCAAAACGGTGCACAGCCGGGTAGGCTAGCTAACAGCAAGATGTTTACTGCAAATACAGACCGGTCCATTTTCCTTACCTCCTAAATCTATGCGAAATTTTCCGTGAACACGAGGTAATCAATCTGAAAACATGAATATGGTAGTTTAGCCCTCGTCTGTTAGGATTTTCCCTTGTTACACTCGTTCAGCCGTTCGAGTATTCTTTCCCTCCAGACTGCAATTCTATGAACCGGAAGCAACGCCCTGTTTCATCCCCGCCTCTTCCATATGAGGCATTATAGGAAAACCCATATCAGAAAGATATCAATTGTCTAATTTATATGATAAAGATACTCTTAATTTAAAAAAACATTTTTCTCCACTGGAAATTATTAATGGGTCTATGAAAGCATCACCAACACTGTTACAAGTAGGCCTATAATAAAAAGACAACTAGGCCTAGATCATGGTCGTTTTGGAGGAACAATGCCAATTGTCTCAGAAATGATTCAGTATTTGCTGCAGACAACCTGTACATGCGACCAGCATAAAATGTCACACACTTAGTCTAATTGACTTTTTAATTGACATAAACATGCAACTGCATAGCCCTGCTAGATTGGACATAGACTACAGTTAAACTTCAAGGCACAATCAAAACCAACAGCAAATTAATAATGTGTACAATAATGTGCCAATACTCAGCTGTTTAGTGCGCCTGCAAGTGGTGATTCTGAAAACTGCAGGGCAGGCAGTTCCAAATGTCTCCAGTCATGCTATCCTTCTTACCACATCTCTCAGATATTTGCCCTAAGTCAATCTGTATCTTCTTTATTTTCATTGTAAGGGTCAGCAACTTATCAGGCACTATTGCCAACACTATGAAACTTCCCACCGACATGTAATTCTATGTACAGTACGGCTGAACCCAAAGGCATGACTAACACATTCTAACATGTACAGTAGATAGTTTCAAAGGGCTCAGGTTCCTCATGTGTGTGTGGCTGTGTGTGTGTGTGTGTGTGAGTGAGTGACACACAAACTAGAGTGAGCGAGCAAGAGGGAGAGAGAGTACATCACTGGGGCCGAGCTCCCTGCCATCCAGGACCTCTATACCAGGACGTGTCAGAGGAAGGCCCTAAAAAATGTCAAAGACTCCAGCCATCCAAGTCATAGAAGCGGTACCGATGTACCAAGTCTGGAACCAACAGGACCCTGAACAGCTTTTACCCCCAAGCCATAAGACTGCTAACCTGGTGGTCCCTGCACGCACCACCCACGTGGAGTTCCAGGTCTCAGGCAGCCTCTGGAACTGCCGTTCTGCTGCCAACAAGGCAGAGTTCATCTCAGCCTATGCTACCCTCCAGTCCCTCGACTTCTTGGCGCTGACGGAAACATGGATTACCACTGAAAACACTGCTACTCCTACTGCTCTCTCCTCGTCTGACTATGTGTTCTCGCATACCCCGAGAGCATCTGGTCAGCGGGGTGGTGGCACAGGAATCTTCATCTCTCCCAAATGGACATTCTCTATTTTTCCCCTGACCCATCTGTCTATCTCCTCATTTGAATTCCATGCTGTCACAGTCACTAGCCCATTTAAGCTTAATATCCTTGTCATCTATCGCCCTCCAGGTTCCCTTGGAGAGTTCATCAATGAGCTTGACGCCTTGATAAGTTCCTTTCCTGAGGATGGCTCACCCCTCACAGTTCTGGGGGACTTCAACCTCCCTACGTCTACCTTTGACTCATTTCTCTCTGCCTCCTTCTTTCCACTATTCTCCTCTTTTGACCTCACCCTCTCACCATCCCCCCCTACTCACAAGGCAGGCAATACGCTTGACCTCATCTTTACTAGATGCTGTTCTTCTACTAATCTCACTGCAACTCCCCTCCATGTCTCCGACCACTACTTTGTATCCTTTTCTCTCTCGCTCTCCTTCAACACTACTCACTCTGCCCCTACTCAGATGGTAATGCGCCGTCGCAACCTTCGCTCTCTCTCTCCCGCTACTCTCTCCTCTTCCATCCTATCATCTCTTCCCTCTGCTCAATCCTTCTCCCTCCAATCTCCTGATTCTGCCTCCTCAACCCTCCTCTCCTCCCTTTCTGCATCCTTTGACTCTCTATGTCCCCTATCCTCCCGGCCGGCTCGGTCCTCCCCTCCAGCTCCGTGGCTTGATGACTCATTGCGAGCTCACAGAACAGGGCTCCGGGCAGCCAAGTGGAAATGGAGGAAAACTAGACTCCCTGCGGACCTGGCATCTTTTCACTCCCTCCTCTCTACATTTTCTTCATCTGTTTCTGCTGCTAAGGCCACTTTCTACCACTCTAAATTCCAAGCATCTGCCTCTAACCCTAGGAAGCTCTTTGCCACCTTCTCCTCCCTGCTGAATCCTCCTCCCCCCCCTCCTCCCTCTCTGTGGATGACTTCATCAACCATTTTGAAAAGAAGGTTGACGACATCCGATCCTCGTTTGTTAAGTCAAATGACACTGCTGGTCCTGCTCACACTGCCCTACCCTATGCTTTGACTTCTTTCTCCCCTCTCTCTCCAGATAAAATCTTGCGACTTGTGACGGCCGGCCGCCCAACAACCTGCCCGCTTGACCCTATCCCCTCCTCTCTTCTCCAGACCATCTCCGGTGACCTTCTCCCTTACCTCACCTCGCTGATCAACTCATCCTTGACCGCTGGCTATGTCCCTTCCGTCTTCAAGAGAGCGAGAGTTGCACCCCTTCTCAAAAAACCAACACTCGATCCCTCTGATGTCAACAACTACAGACCAGTATCCCTTCTTTCTTTTCTCTCCAAAACTATTGAGTGTGCCGTCTTTAGCCAACTCTCTTGCTATCTCTCTCAGAATGACCTTCTTGATCCAAACCAGTCAGGTTTCAAGACTGGTCATTCAACTGAGACTGCTCTTCTCTGTGTCACGGAGGCTCTCCGCACTGCTAAAGCTAACTCTCTCTCCTCTGCTCTTGTCCTTCTAGACATGTCTGCTGCCTTTGATACTGTGAACCATCAGATCCTCCTCTCCACCCTCTCCGAGCTGGGCATCTCCAGCGCGGCTCACTCTTGGATTGCGTCCTACCTGACCGGTCGCTCCTACCAAGTGGCGTGGTGAGAAGCTGTCTCCGCACCACGTGCTCTCACCACTGGTGTCCCCCAGGGCTCAGTTCTAGGCCCTCTCCTATTCTCGCTATTCACCAAGTCACTTGGCTCTGTCATATCCTCACATGGCCTCTCCTATCATTGCTACGCAGACGACACACAACTAATCTTCTCCTTTCCCCCTTCTGATAACCAGGTGGCGAATCGCATCTCTGCATGTCTGGCAGACATATCAGTATGGATGACGGATCACCACCTCAAGCTGAACCTTGGCAAGACGGAGCTGCTCTTCCTCCCGGGGAAGGACTGCCCGTTCCATGATCTCGCCATCACGGTTGACAACTCCGTTGTGTCCTCCTCCCAGAGTGCGAAGAGCCTTGGCGTGACCCTGGACAACACCCTGTCGTTCTCCGCTAACATCAAGGCGGTGACCCGATCCTGTAGGTTCATGCTCTACAACATTCGGAGAGTACGACCCTGCCTTACACAGGAAGCGGCACAGGTCCTAATCCAGGCACTTGTCATCTCCCGTCTGGATTACTGCAACTCGCTGTTGGCTGGGCTCCCTGCCTGTGCCATTAAACCCCTACAACTCATCCAGAATGCCGCAGCCCGTCTGGTGTTCAACCTTCCCAAGTTCTCTCACGTCACCCCGCTCCTCCGCACACGCCACTGGCTTCCAGTTGAAGCTCACATCTGCTACAAGACCATGGTGCTTGCCTACGGAGCTGTGAGGGGAACGGCACCTCCGTACCTTCAGGCTCTGATCAGTCCCTACACACAAACGAGGGCATTGCGTTCATCCACCTCTGGCCTGCTGGCTCCCCTACCTCTGCTGAAGCACAGTTCCCGCTCAGCCCAGTCAAAACTGTTCGCTGCTCTGGCACCCCAATGGTGGAACAAGCTCCCTCACGACGCCAGGACAGCGGAGTCACTCACCACCTTCCGGAGACATTTGAAACACCACCTCTTTAAGGAACACCTGGGATAGGATAAAGTAATCCTTCTAACCCCCCCCCTTACTCCACAAAAAAAAAAAAAAAAAAAAATTGGTAAAGTGGTTATCCTACTGGCTATAAGGTGAATGCACCAATTTGTAAGTCGCTCTGGATAAGAGCATCTGCTAAATGATGTAAATGTAATGCTAAATAGTTAACCAATAGCTATAGCATTGACCCTTTTTGCACTAACTCTTTTGACTCATCATGTACATGAACACTGCTACTACTGTTTATCTATCCTGTTTCCTAGTCACTTTATCCCTACCTACTGTATATGTACATATCTACCTCAATTACCTCGTACCCCTGCACAGACTCGGTACTGGTACCCTGTGTATATAGCCAAGTTATAGTTACTCATTGTGTATTTATTCCTTGTGTTATTATTTTTCTATTATTTCTATTTTTTTCTCTGCATTGTTGGAAAGGGCCCACAAGTAAGCATTTCACTGTTAGTCTACACTTGTTGTTTACGAAGCATGTGACAAACAACATTTGATTTGAGAAAGACATATAGACAGAGAGAACATTGATCCAAAGCACCTTCTTACCTTTTTTGGGTTCAGACTCTGGTGGTTTTTCAGCAGGCTTCTTAGTGACATCAAAGGCCTTCTTCATCTGTGATACTTTCAGGCTCTGGCCCTGGTCCACAGCCCCGGCAATGGACATGGCCGTGAGCGGTTTTGTCCGGTCTGCGTGTCTGATCATAGACTTGGCCACAAGGGGTTTTGTCCGGTCTGCATGTCTGATCATCTGGTGCATCTGGTTGGTCTCCTTTATGAGCGCAGCCACAGGCCTGTATGTCTCAGTTTCATGCTCAGACACAGTATCACGATAACTACGCTCAACAAGACTACTATGGATTCTACTGTCACTGTGGTCACCAAAGTTCTTCCAACAGACATCTGTGCTGACCGTGTCAGCTTGGGGTTCAGGGTCATCATCATCATCATCATATTCCATTCTCTTACACAAGGCCAGCTCTAGTTCTCGTATCTCCTCGTCATCTGAAGGCCAAGCTATGTCTTCTGAGATTGCAACCGTTTCTAATTGAACAAATGGCTTTTGGGGCTTTTTTGGTACAGGAGGTGGTGGACCTTTGAGTTTAGCCTGCTTTTCCAAAAAAGGTTGTCCGGCCAACATGTGAAGTTGTTTTGGTTCCTCCTCTTCTGCAGCACGTTTGACCATTTGTGCCCAAGCATCAAAATCTATAATATTTCTATACTTTTCCTCTCTAGTTGGTGTCCTTTGTCGTTGTGAAAAATCGTCCATTGGATAAAAATTATCTGGCGTGTACATGTTGGATGGTACAGTGTAAGCAGCACCTGTGTTGTCCCATAACACACACACGTCGTGAGGAGCTGTGTCACAAGCATTTTCCTTGTTGACTTGATGCGAATGTCTCCTGCTCTTCTTCTTCTCCTCTTTGTGGTGGTAATCATCACCTATCTTCTGCTCATCCAAAGAGCATGTTTTTGCAGCTGGAATCTTAACGAAGGGATTTTGGGGCTTTTTTGGGACAGGTGGAGGAGGCCCCTTTGGTTTAAGCCTCTCCCCTCGAACAGAAGGATCTATAGAGGCACCTGAGGTCGCTTTGTCCTCTGTCTGGGTGAAATCCATACTGTTGTTTTGTTGTGTTGGCACTGTGCTCTCCATTTCCCTCTCAGGCAGAAGGTGAATGATGGGTGGTGGGGTGATGACAGCAGTGTAACAGACAGGCTGGCTCTCCCTCTGCATGCTAACAACCTGCCTCTGCCCATCACTGTCCTCTAAAGTTGGCACAGACAGAGAAGGTGAGGGAATCACATTGCATTGTTCTAATAAGTATGAGGACAAGGCAGTTATGAGTTGTGGCATCTTGGGGGCAGAGCGAGTGGGGACATTAACGTTGACCTCTTTTTTAGACATAGAGGCAGCTGATTGGATGTTTGTTTCTCTACCAGCCCTTAAATTAACAGTCTCATCAGAAAAAGATGTTTTGGCATTCTCAGTAACACTCAGAATCTGAATTGGTGGGGGAGATATGATTGCAGTCTGAAGGACTGGCTCTTTCTCTACCTTCACAGAAGAACAACTACCAGCAAGTTCTTCCTTAGCATCGTGGAAAACAGCCTCAGTTTTACTCTGAGACTGTTCAGGAGCTAAATGTTGATGTTTGGTGACGGAGGTGCATGTGTCAGTGGACGAGGAAACAGCTTTTGCTTTTCCAGTAGAAGTTTTAGTTTGCTGTTGTAAGGAGACACTACCACCATTGCTCTCTACATTATCAAACTGTTGAATGGATTTCCCACTTTTGTCTGTACCTTTGGCCTTTGGCCTTGGTGGAGGCTGAGGAGGATGTGGTGGGTCTAGATATCCTGGGACACATGCGGAAGATGCCCTGGGTACTTCAGGTCCGCACTGATATGACTCACAAGCCCCAATCCTGTGGTCTGTGACACAGTCTCTCTTTACCTCCCTTCTCTGTGCGTCTTTCACCTGTGAATGCTCATCTGTGGCTGTGGTCTTCCTCTCTTTTTCAGTTTGTGAACCACTCTTAACAGGATCTGTCTTCTCCAAGCATTTGTCCGGCTTCGTTTTTGTGTTGAGCGTGGTCAATGCTTCTGTTTTCTCATCAAGTTCTTCCTCTATATTCAATAGGACCAAATCATCATGAGTGCAGTCTTTATCATCAGGGGATTTATTATTTATATCATTTGGCTTGGAATTGGCATGGATTGATTCAATACTCAAGAGGGCTGGTTCTTTGCCTTGAATGTCAGTTTTGAGCTCACAAACCGCAGTCTTTCCCGCCTCATTCTCTGTCATAGCTTTGACAGCTTCAGTTCGTTCAGGCTTCTTTGGGGGACACACGATGCCTGCATGTTCAGCCAAATGTGTATCTGCTCTTTCTGAACATTCTGTGTGTGAACGTCGGGTATGTGCATCGAAACCACTGCTACCATTACCGTAAAGAACACAAGAAGTGTTTACAGTGCTGCTCGTATCCTCATCCAGTGTTACTTGTTGCAAACTCTGTGTTATGCTTGTTTCATCGCCCAAAGGTGAGGCTGTCTGTGAGGTCTCCTTACTGGATTCGGGGTGTTTTTTTCCTGAAGAGCTCTGAAGTCTGTCCTTACTGAGCCTCTGATCATCCACAGCAGAAGAAACATTCCTCTTTGGATCAGTAGGCGACATTGGAGGGTCTTGAGGTTTATCCACACCAGCGGCAGAAGTCGTATCCTCCTTCACTATTCTTTTTACAGAGAGCTGTTTCTTTTCCTTCTCTTTGTCCCTGATATTAGCGATTGTGCTCCTCACATCAGATGATAACCACGATTCATCCTTCTCCAGAAGTACGAAGTCCTCCTCGGTAGGCTCTGAGACCACCATCTCTGTCGTATCTTCTGTATCGGAGTCACTGTGCCCACCGCCAGCCGGGGATTTACTCCTCACTTGTCCTTCCATTGTAGTCACCCCTTTCTTACTACCCACAGCTTTCTTCCGTGTTTTGGGTTCTGAGCGCTGTGTGCTCTTCTCAGAGTTCAGGGCACTTTCTGGCATCTCTGTATTATGTGTGACAGCCCTGCCTTCACTGTCCCCTCCCTCGTTCCCTCCCCCCACGATCAAGGGGCTCTGTTCCTCACCTAGAGATGGGCTCATTGGCCCCTCACTGAGGGTGTCTGTCAGGGCAGGGGTGGCAGTGAGCTCATCGCCCCCCTGCTCAGTGGCCAGGCTGCTGCTGACACTCAGTCCCTCTACTTTCCCATAGCTCCCAGTCCCAGCGCTACTGCTATCGCTGCCCTGTTCACTGGGCTCCAACTGCGCCTCTAGGTCCTCCACTCCCCCTTGCTCCGACTGCTCTCCTCCATTGGAGGCATTTGTTGAGACTCCCTCCTTTTCCGATACTTTGTCCAGTTTCTGACCCATTTGTTGTTGTAGTTGTTTTTTCTCTAAAAGGAAGAGAGATACATGTCAAGACACAGCAGTGGTAAAGGAACAACTCAGTGTACAGAGGAATTCTTCTTGTCCATCTCTTAATTTGACATAAGGCCTTGTGCCAAGCCTCTCACTCGCTCACCATCTCACCCCCTACCTTTCTATATTTCTGTATATAGAATAGGAAATAGAAATGAAATATATTACTCTCTCTTTCCACTCTCTTCAGTGAACTCTATCTCTCCTCATTCTGTCCTGTTGGAATGTTGTGGTGCTATAATTAAAGTGGCTCTCACTGCCACCAGTGACTCACAGGGCCAAAAGGGAAACGGAACAACTGGGATAATAGAATCAGTCACCAGCCAGGTGCCAAGGTCAAACACTGAGGGCTGTTTGGAATGTGAACCGAACAAAACCAATGTCCATTTCCCATTTCAAATAAATATATTAGGCATATTGACATATATCTACAGAGCATGATCTAAGCTCACTCTTAGAATAGTACAGTAAGGCACACAACATAATTAAACCAATCCAATCATGTCCCATCAGTAGCATCATGCAGTCTGAGGTCAGCTCCGTTTCCATTGACACTTTGAAGTCAACCCAGGTTGGGCTGGCATTGGTGGGCTAGCTCAAATTGTGTTTTCACTGCCTCCAGAAATTTGAAATGATGTCATATTGCTTGGTAGCCAATATATGACTGCAGCTGGCTTCGCTAATGTTGCTAGGTAGCTAGCTAGCTAACAAGTTGAATAATTTAATTCACCCTCACCCTTTTTTATTTCACCTTTATTTAACCAGGTAAGCCAGTTGAAAACAAGTTTTCATTTACAACTGCGACCTGGCCAAGATAAAGCAAAGCAGTACGATAAAAACAACACCACAGAGTTACATATGGGGTAAACAAAACATGTCAAAAATACAACAGAAAATATATATATACAGTGTGTGCAAATGTAGTAAGTTATGGAGGTAAGGCAATAAATAAGCCATGGTGCAAAATAATTACAATTTAGTATTAACACTGGAATGATAGATGTGCAAGAGATTATGTGCAAATAGAGATACTGGGGTGCAAATGAGCAAAATAAATAACAATATGGGGATGAGGTAGTTGGGTGGGCTAATTTCAGATGGGCTGTGTACAGATGCAGTGATCAGTAAGGTGCTCTGACAACTGATGCTTAAAGTTAGTGAGGGAGATAAGTGAGGAGGTGTTTGCTTTGGGAGTGACCAGTGAGATATACCTGCTGGAGCGCATACTACAGGTGGGTGTTGCTATGGTGACCAATGAGCTAAGATAAGGCGGGGATTTTCCTAGCAGTGATTTATAGATGACCTGGAGCCAGTGGGTTTGGCGACGAATATGTAGTGAGGACCAGCCAACAAGAGTGTACAGGTCACAGTGGTGGGTAGTATATGGGGCTTTGGTGACAAAACAGATGGCACTGTGATAGACTATATCCAATTTGCTGAGTAGAGTGTTGGAGGCTATTTTGTAAATGACATCGCCGAAGTCAATGATCGGTAGGATAGTCAGTTTAACGAGGGCATGTTTGGCAGCATGAGTGAAGGAGGCTTTGTTGCGAAATAGGAAGCCGATTCTAGATTTAACTTTGAGATGCTTAATGTGAGTCTGGAAGGATAGTTTACAGTCTAACCAGACAGCTAGGTATTTGTAGTTGTCCACATACTCTAGGTCAGACCTGCCGAGAGTAGTGATTCTAGTCGGGTGGGCGGGTGCCAGCAGCGTTCGATTGAAGAGCATGCATTTCGTTTTACTAGTGTTTAAGAGCAGTTGGAGGCTACGGAAGGAGTGTTGTATGGCATTGAAGCTCATTTGGAGGTTTGTTAACACAGTGTCCAATGAAGGGCCAGATGTATACAAAATGGTGTCGTCTACGTAGAGGTGGATCTGAGAGTCACCAGCAGCAAGAGCGACATCATTGATATACACAGAGAAAAGAGTCGGCCCGAGAATTCAACCCTGTGGCACCCCCATAGAGACTGCCATAGGTCCAGACAACAGGCCCTCCGACACATTGAACTCTATCTGAGAAGTAGTTGGAGAACCAGGCGAGGCCGTCATTTGAGAAACCAAGACTATTTAGTCTACCAATAAGAATGCGGTGGTTGACAGAGTCGAAAGCCTTGGCCAGGTCGATGAAGACGGCTGCACAGTACTGTCTATTATCGATTATCATATTGTTTAGGACCTTGAGCGTGGCTGAGGGGCACCCATGACCAGCTCGGAAACCGGATCGCTGCCAAAGGTGATTCTAAAATGTATTAACTCAGGGGGTTGAATACTTATCTAATCACTATATATTTTATTTTTCATGTATTTTTTTAATTTTAATTTATTTTTCTTCCACTTTGACAGAGTATTTTGTGTAGATTGTTGACAAAAAAAGGATAAATAAATCCATTTGAATCCAACTTTGTAAGACAACAAAATGTGAAAAAAGTAAAAGGGGTGTGAATACTTTCTGAAGGCACACAATAGCAATACATTTTCAATGTTCATAGGGTGTTGATTTAGTAGACTACAACATGGACAGTGACTAAACATATAATAGCCTATGGAAGGAAACCAAATGAAGACATCCTGTAGCCTTTAATTCCATTTCCTTGTTCCAGGCTCTGTTTGATTCCGCAGGGTGACGTGATTGAGGACAGACAGGTGACAACCTCTTTGACCCTGCATCACTAATCCTGCCCGCTGTTACTCTAGCTATTTCAGGCTTAAGTGGTGCTGAGAGCCACTCACTGATTTTTTTTAGGCTTATCCATGTAGGCCTAGGAACACGCTTGTCCAGGGCTACTCATATATGAAACATTATTTCAGTAAGCACTCCAGACAATTATACTGCATTAAACCCAGCCCCGCAGTGATCAATGTTTTAATAATCGTTGAATTTGAAATATATTTTTTTACATTAAATTCTGACAGGTCAATACAGTAGGGAAGAGTGGGTAAGTTGAGCCAAAGGGGTAAGCAGAGCAACCATTGTTCATAGGAAACCATACACAAAATTCATAATTTGACTAAATATTTAGGAAGGGGTCATCATTTCTGAAAGAAGTGGTAAGCAAGTCAGGTCCAAAAAAACTGATTTTCACCAAGTCAAATGTATTTGTGTTAGTGGTTTCATGATGCTTGTATCTAAACCAAAGTAGATAATTTTAAGATTGTTCTATACATCAGTTGGAGTCTCTATAAGCTTCAATATGAGGTCCTAAACCTAGCATTAAAGTGCATCCTTGTAGCTAATATAATCAACATGTTTGCCTTGGGGTAAGTTGAACCAATGGTTGATCCAATGTCAAGTTGAGCAAATGGAAGTGTTTTCTTCCCAGGTGTAATGCAAGGCATTATCACTAGGATATGAGGTAATACCAGGGCCTATGTTAAAAGTGTTTAAAAAAGTACAAAAGTGTTTGTTAGGCGTTAAGCCTGTGTTAAAAAATTATACAAATGATAAAAATGCAAAAAGCGATTGTGATTGTGTTGGGGTAAATAAAGATAGACATGGTTTTAAAAAGGTAGTGGTAATATTTCATTCAGTACAGACATTTGTAGGCGGCTAAACTTACCCTGTCCCGTTGCTCCATTTACCCCATAAGTAAGTTGTGGGGTAAGTTGTGCCAAGAGACTACTTTTTTTGGACAAGCTATATTTTCAAAACTGTAGTGTTTATAAGAATTCTGATTATTTCCAGGGATACACATCATCCTGAAACATATGCCGATATCGTTGTTAGAAAGAATACTATACTTCCCTTGACGGAGTGATGCTGAATGTAAAAAAAGGGCTCAACTTATCTCACTCTCCCCTACAGCCTCAATTTTGTGGACCAGTTGTTGAATTGAATAAGAGATATAAACAGGTCTGACGACTTTGTAACCTTCAACTGTCGAGAAACTAGCCATGATCATATCATATATACATATCATGTATACATAATAAGAGTGGTCCAATTAATTTATTATATTCTCACAATGTTGATATGATGTTGCAGCAACTAAATAACATTAGTGGTATGCGCATTGCAGTGTTCCTTCCGTCTTGTATCTAAGGGGTTATTTTGAGATGGATGTGTACAGGGTCTTAAAATGGCAGCAGCTGGCAGCTGAGGGAGGCATCTGTGACAAAGCCCTCACCCAAATATCCCCTCCCTCCCGCTCTTTCCATTTCTCCCCTATCATGCGAGGACACTGAGCCTTTATGAGAGACGTGTGACTCAGATTGAACAAACTATTAGCAACTCCTGAAAGTCCCAATATAGGCTGTTTGGAAACAAAAACAGTCTCAGGCCCTTATGAAAATTAGTGCCACATAGGATACACATTTAAAGAACTAATAATACAAGTGGCAAATAGGTAACAGCTATGCAGAGCCTAGTGTGACAATAAGCCTACTTTGTAATTATTTGGTAGGCCATAAACAGAGAACGACACAAATACCTCTGCTTACTTTTGTGGCCAACTTCAGAACAGTCTATTGAGGTGCAAACATGGAGTTGGCTCTGAATCATCATGGCCATGGATGGAGTGGGATGGTTGAGTGTCGATTCCTTTTACCCAGGAGTTACATCATGACATAAACAACTGAGGCACATGCACCATGTTGACTGACACATGAATGCAGAAATGTGTCACTCAGCGTAACATCAAATAATATGCTGCTCTAGTTGATTCCCCAGAGAATTGAGAGTATAACATTGCTTTAACCCACACATCAACAAACACAACACAATCAGAATTGATGTAGCCTACGCATAAAGTATACATCTCTGTCATCATGTTAGAGCATTTGCTTCGTGTCATCTGAGGATAGAGGTGCAGAACGGAGGTAGGTTAGGCACTCACCTCAATCGGAGTTGTGGAAGCCGCAGGCCTGCCTGTCTGTCTAGCCTGTTGACCTGAAGGACTAGTCTTTTTGTTGGAGGTACTCCTTCTTCCACTGTCACCAGTCTCCTTTGCACATCCCTGCCCATCCCGTGATGTCAGAATGACTTAATTTGACTAACTCAATAAGAGTTCTCTGCCTTGTGGATTTAACCAAGCCCATGCAAAAGGGCTAACGCAAACAGATACTGCTGTTCACAAGAGACCAAACCCTCCTTGCAAATCCCTGCAAAACAAAAGCAGATCTCAATAACATCCCCTTTATTTGACGCACAGCAGTAGACTATCAGTCCTTTCTTCTAGTTAATATAAAGCTGAAACTCTGCAAGGTCTATAAACGGGTAAACACAAATCAGTCATTATATGGGTACCATAACATTAAGATTCCAGTGAACCATATTTAAAACTATAAATAAATGGCTTGTATTTTATAAAATGTTTGCTTCACGCAGTGTGTAGGAGGAAACGGTGGAAACTTCAACCTGGCTGCTTAATATAGCCTATTAGATTGGCTTTCCTTGAGACATAATTTCGTTTGATGCAGGAATGTCAGATTAAGGTGAGCCTTGGAACTTATTTTCTTGTGTGGTGTGATTCAGAAAAGATTGGGAACCAATGGTCTATGTGCAGTGTGTAGTATGATCCACTACAGGCCAGCAGATAGGTTATGCAAAGAGGAAATGGTTTATTCCCATGATACACATCCACTTGACATCCTTTTAACAAAATGTAAAATAAAATGTAAAAAAGTGCATTATACATTAACATAGTGCAAACAATAAGTTACAGCTTAAAATTTAAAAAATATATAATATTAACAAAAACAATCAATGTAACAAAACTTACTCTCAACATGATTATGTATGTTTTAGGAGTTTTCATTCATTTATGCCTTATATGCAAAAACATCTCCTTAACACTTGTTTATGGTGAGGAATTAAGATCAGGGAAAGATGGCAACTTGTACACTTGACATACTCTTGACATTAACTACTAGAAGTTCCTCCTCTTCCTATGTCTCAGTGTCTCTATATCCAGCTTTCTGTCTCACACTCAAAGCATTGACCAGTTTAAGGATTGTCAGTAAGGGCGTGTGAACCCTAAGATGCCTGGGAATGTATATATAAAACTCTGTTCTGTGTCCATTTGTCCAAATAAACCCCTCAGACTTTGGTCTCAATAATAGCAAACAAAATACTAGCAACTGATGAGCCTGTCAAGCAAATGCTCGTGTGGGAGTGAGACAGCTTGTGTGTTTGTGTGTCAAGATGTAGCTAACGAGGGGCATCAGGATAATTATTTTGGGGGCAGAGGGCAAGTGGCCTTTCCATGGATACACTCATTTACAATGAGTCTGCAAAGCCTGCGACGAGGTTAGGACAGCCAGAGCTAAGGCCAGGGTTAAGGCACTTATGTAGAAATATAAAAACACTAAATCAAAACAATGATGCCAAAAAATCTAACATAGTGCAGTAGCTTTAAACATAGCATCAGTTGTGATGGACTAGTTCAAGACACTCCTTTTGACAGCACTTCAATCCTCCATCATATGGCCTACTGTTCACTGCTACGAGCATGACGTAACACTGAGCACCACTGGCCAACCAAACAAATTCTATAATAATGTCATCATCACAACATCATGAAATAAATAGTTGATCTTTCGGGATCTAATTCCACTCTTTATAATATTATAGGGTATTCTGTTAACTTTTATAACCTGCTATGTCAGAAGTTACATCATGCTTATAACAGCCACATGAAGGCATTATAACAGTGGGTTGGAACAAAGCGCAAACCCAAATTATATAAATAGTGACCTCAAGTGCTAGACATCTGATTGGCTGAACTGGATTCAATTAAAAAGCGACAGGGGACAGTTTGAGACAAATCTCAATTTAAACCCTACTAATTCCTATTTCATTCTATTAACTGTATTTTCTGTGAGGCAACCTCTTTAATAATTGAATACCTACCGTTGAACACAGGCAAATTCATCCAGTGCCATAAGTGCAGTAACTCAAAAGCCACAAAGTGTTCACTGACCACAGAACCCAACCCATTATGTGGCTTGAACCCAAATTAAATGCAAATTTGCTTTGACCAGTACCTCTGAGTAACAAACACTGACAATAGTTACTAATATAACAAATCCAGAGACACTCAGCTGATTAAAGGGATAGTTCACCCAAATTACAAAATGACACATTGGTTTCCTTACCCTGTAAACAGTATACAGTATACAGACAAGGTATGACAGCAATCCATGCTTTGGTTTAGTTACCATGGCACGGTTTCCACATGCTAATGTTTTAGCATTTGTGGCACAAACTCAAGTCATGGGACCGATATTAGCATTTTCTGCACATCATGACCAAATCATCTGAAAGTATCCAAAATTGATTGTGAAACTCAAAAAATGCTAATATCGCTCCCATGACGTTGAAACAGTGCCAGGGAAACTAAACCATAGCATGGATTGCTGTCATACATTTACATTACATTTTAGTCATTTAGCAGACGCTCTTATCCAGAGCGACTTACAGTTAGTGAATACATTTTTTTTTTTTATACTAGCCCCCCGTGGGAATTGAACCCACAACCCTGGCGTTGCAAACGCCATGCTCTATCAACTGAGCTACATCCCTGCCGGCCATTCCCTCCCCTACCCTGGACGACGCTGGGCCAATTGTGCGCCGCCCATGAGTCTCCTGGTCGCGGCCGGCTGCGACAGAGCCTGGATTCGAACCAGGATCTCTAGTGGCACAGTTAGCACTGCGATGCAGTGCCTTAGACCACTGCGTCACTCAGGAGATAACCTTGCCATACCTTGTCCA
This sequence comes from Coregonus lavaretus, assembly GCF_964263955.1. Classification (NCBI taxonomy): domain Eukaryota; kingdom Metazoa; phylum Chordata; class Actinopteri; order Salmoniformes; family Salmonidae; genus Coregonus; species Coregonus lavaretus. Next base: position 43,777,343 of record NC_139991.1, on the reverse strand, counting down.
TATACTGCTTACAGGGTAAGGAAACCAATATGTAATTTTGTAATTTGGGTGAACTATCCCTTTAAGAGCGATTTTCATTTTCTTTGTTCAGTTATCACAAATCAAGCGCAATGTTGTCTACATATAGTATAGGCCGTTGCATCAGTGGCAATATGTACCGTTCAATTGAAAAATGTTGATTGATCCCCTACTTTAAAAGAGTAACAGTTGTTTTGCACTCATACACAGCCAGCTTTTCCATCTTCCCATAGCACTCATATTACAACCATGGTAATTTACTCCTGATATATGCAAGCGCCTGCACACACACTGCCAATCATCACACATTTTATCCTTGCACACTCAACATGCCAAATACAGTAGTTATAAACAGCCAAACATCTTCCAAAGCATAATAATACCCTTGTGGCAAAGTAAGTTTAGGCTGGCCACAAATAACTCAACTACCTGCATAATATGTGCCAATTTATCAAATTAGAACACGTACAAAATAAATACTCTAACTAACTGATAAATAAAGGATAAGTTAAGGGAACATTGGTCAAACAGCATGCGGGATGGCAGTGCCCCCAGTCAGACTTGGCCTGTTGTACTGTACTACTGCTTAACAGACAGCTTTGGAAGTTTCTCATGTCTGCTCTAAACGAACAAAGATCCTAGTAGCTAGCTAGTGATATTCGACTGACTGCAACAGAAAGTAGAATTGTTACCCCTTTCTGAGCAACTATGACGGTAGATAATAGTCTGTTCCTTCCAATGCCTCAGCTTGTTTTTGTCCTAACTTCCTTGTTTGGCTGTTAGCGTTGCTCTGCTAATGCAAAAGGCTGAGAAAAGCTGGTTCTTTCTTGTGCCCCAAACATATCCAGCTAAAGCCCATTAGTCTGTGCTGCTAACATCACAAAAACTGCTGGGTCACATTTGGAACTCCCAGGTCTGGGAAAGCAAAAACAAGCTGTTCAAACAAATATGTGACAGTAGTTCTGCTTCAATGTATGGCAACGATTCCGTTTTTTTTTTACAGTACAAATAAAGGTAGTCCAATGTTGCTCTGGCACAATGACAGTTGATTAAAGCCGGTTTCACAAAGCTCCTACATCTACTGTGCAGTAGCACAAACGTGTGTGAATAGGGAGGGGAGGAGAATAAATAAAATATCAATGTTGTCAGAAAAAACGTGAACCTACTGTATGTGATTGCCTTTTGAGATTGATGCAGAGATGGAGGAAGAAAAGCATGGTGTCAGACATAGTATGGCTTTGACTACAGCTGGTCTGGAGAGGAGAGGACAGTGGACTATCAGTGGTAAAGTAGAGTAATACAGCGTTGTGAAATCCAATCCCAAAACAATTTCAACTCTTTCAGTTGCCCACAAATCCTCTCAAACCATACAAGGATGATGATGAGTTCTCAATCAGATCATTGAACTACTGTACCTATTGCCATTGCACAGCAGTGGTGAAACAAATCCAACGTTTATATGCTCCCTCTAAACTGCCTCAAAAGAAACAAAGGAATCCAGGAGAGAATGGAAAAAAGGATTTCGTCAATATTTCTTCCCATCATCCCTAGCATGCTCAAGAGGCTGTAGCCGCGACGACGAGGACACGTTGTGTAACACTAGACTGTCATGAATAGAATATTGACCACTTTTCAAGACATTATTCCATGAAGTACCTCAATGGAGAAGGGCTGGTTGAGCCAGTCATTGAGAAGAGAGGCAAGTCAACAAAAACAGTCATGGACCAAAATATTATTGAGATGCTTGTGTTCCGACTGAGGTACACTGCTTTGCTTGAAGAGGCAGGAAGATGCTCATATGATGAAGTTGTTATTCTGCGACACAAAAACGGGAGAGGAAAATACAGTGAGTGAGGATTCAATATTCAACAGTCAGTCTGTTCAGGGGCACATGAGGAGATGTTGAATGAATCAAAACAGAGGCTCAGTTGCACACATTCATTGGAGCTCCTTTGAGAGTACCTTCTCAAATAGTATCTCTTATTTGGATTGATAAACAGAGTACATGTATGTATAATAGGAATTATTTTGTTATTTTTCTTTCTTCCAGCTAATGTGCTGCTAATATGTCTCGAGAGACCGAAAGGAATCTCCAGGCATGTCTCCAGGACACCTCTAGCAAACCTCTCCCTGCTCCTTCAAACCTGCTCCCTCTGCTCTGACACTGTCTGGTGGTTTAGACACAAGGAACCTGTCTGGAGTAGACACACTGGAAACACAGTCAGCTCCTGGGGGTGGATGGGGGCTCAGAGGGCTCCCCTCCCCCTGGTGTGGAGGGGCAGGCTGGGGGCTCGGTGGAGAACAGCTGGGCCTGATCGTCAGCCAGGTCTGAGAGGTCCTCGGTAGAGAAGGTGAGGCCTCCCAGCTTGGCCAGGGAGCTGGAGCGTTTGAGCAGGGAGGGGACAGTCAGGCCGGCGAGCCTCATGCGGGTCTCTATCTCCTGGGTGCGCTGCTGGACCAGGCCTTGGTGTCCCCCGCGGTTGCTGTGGAGGCTGTCGCTGCTGGAGCTCCGGGTGAGGGTGGAGCCGTGGGGGGAGGACACGGGGGTCCAGGTCTGGGCGGACCCCTGGGGGTACGACACCGGAGTGGTGTTTATCTGGGGGTCTGCGGCTGTGACTGTGCAGCTGGTAGATGGAATGGGGATTTCAGAATGCACCCCTACACCCCCCTCCACCTCCATTTCCTCCCCCGCCAAGTTCAGGTCCATCTGCTCAGCCAGCCCAGCCCCTGAGAGTAGACCCTCCATGGCCAGGCCTGAGAGCCTCTCCAGCTGCTCTGCTCTCTGCCTCACCAGCCCCATCCCCAGCTCCAGCCCTGTCCTCTGTAGCTCCACTCCATCACCACCAGGAGGCTCCAACTCCACCCCAGCAGGCTGCAACTCCACACCCTCACTAGGAGGCTGACCCACTGGCCTCTCCCCCTCCAGGCTGAGCTTCATAAATGTGAGCTCCGTGATGGCTCCGGTCCCAGCCTCCCTGCCTGGCCTTGGCTCCTGCTCTTCCTCCTCCTCCTCCTCATCCTCCTGCAGCTCGTCCATGTCCTCTGTCTCCAGGGAGCAGTGTCTGTCTCGAGGCAGCTCCTCGCAGCTCATGGGCGACACCAGCCGCTGGCGGTAGGCCTCCAGGCGGGCGATGGTGGCAGGGAGGGTGCAAGGGGAGTGGGGGGCAGGGGTGTTGGTGAAGTGGGTGTCAGGGGGGTCTATGGAGATGGTGGGGACCACCCCGCAGTGGCGTGTGGGGTTAAGGCGGTGGGTGCGGCCTCCTGTCGGGCGCTCACAGCGCCGCCCTGGTGGCAGACGCAGGCAGTCTTTACACGACTGGTAGGAGGGCTTCACTTTGTAAGGGTTTCCTGTGCTAGCACTGTCCTAAACAGAAGAAAGAGAGCGAGGGAGGGAATGCATGGTCAGGCAGAGGGACCTGATTAAGGTCTCGAAGCTAATAAAACACAGATATTATGACACCTATAAGATGATGATCCCTGAAATGGATGGGATCAAACAATGACAGAAACATTAGGCATTACAAGGCATTACAATTACCCTCATATAAGCTTAATATCTTCACCCTAACCCCAAGCCAGTTCAAGTCAAAATTAACCCAACTTTTACATCATCATTTTTTATAGATACAGGTAGCTATTGACTGCCCCACTCACGTCGAAGGTAGCGGGGCAGCTGCGCTTGGCAGCCAGGCGGTTACTGTTGTTGGCGTTCTCGTTGTTAAAGCGGTTAATGTTGACCTGCTCCTTCCTCTCTTCGTCCTCCCTCGCTCCCTCTCCTCCTGCAGGAGTCCAAGCCAGGGCGGCCATCTCTGCCTCCTCCTTCTGTGCCTCCTCCTCATCCTCCTCCTCCACCGTGCTGAACTCTAGCCTCAGCCTCATGTCCTCCAAGGGCTCCAGGCGGCCCCCACAGGTCTGGGCAGCGGTGCCCTCCCCGGGCAGAGCCAGCTGGGCCATGGGGAAGCCCTCGTCCTCCAGAAGGGCGTCCCTCTCCACATCCTCGATCTCAATAAACACCCTCTCCATGCCCAGCAGGGGAGGACCGCGCACTGGGGTGGAGGGCTCGCTGTCTAGGGCCGTGTCCGACAGCCGTCTGAAGTAGTAGTTGTAGTTGAGGGGGTCCAAGGGCTCCACCTCCAGGCCCAAGCCCCGGCAGGGGGAGGCGCCGCAGCCCTCTCCCCCCCAGGCCTCACCCTCCACGGGGGTCTCCTCTCCACCACAACACTGGCCAGACGCCTCATCAGGGTTGTCCTCCCCTCCCTCGGGCCTCCACAGCTTGTTGTGGCGCTGCTTACTGGGGGACGGGGTTAGAATGACCATAGGTACAGAGCATATGCATTGTACAGTATACAGACAGACATCATAGACATAATGTGATGCTTAGCCACTAATAAAGTTTTTAGAAGGATCATTCAGTCCCCATGATCTGCAGTCTGTAGTCTCTCTAGCAATACACTAATAACCTTACAGACTGCTTACCTTCGCTGACCCCGTCTAGACAGCTAATGTGGTAATTTAACGGTCACATTTGATCTGACCTCTAGGCAGCGAGTTAGGTTGAGCATAATTCGGTTGAATACCTCATGACTGCAGTGGAGTGAGAATGTAAATGAATGGCAGATACTCCTCGTGAGAAAAAGTATTCATACCCCTTGACTTCTTCCACATTTTGTTGTGTTACAATCTGAATTTAAAATTGATTAAATATATTTTCTTTCGCACACATTTACACACAATACCTCATAATGACAAAGTGAAAACATGTTTTTAGAATCTTTTTCAAATGTACTGAAGTTTGGACACACCTACTCATTCAAGGGTTTTTCTTCATTTTTACTATTTTTTACATTGTACAATAATAGTGAAGACATCAAAACTATGAAATAACACATATGGAATCATGTAGTAACCCAAAAAGTGTTAAACAAATCAAAATATATTTTATATTTGAGATTCTTCAAATAGCCACCCTTTGCCTTGATGACAGCTTTGCACACTCTTGGCATTCTCTCAACCAGCTTCACCTGGAATGCTTTTCCAACAGTCTTGACGGAGTTCCCACATATGCTGAGCACTTGTTGGCTGCTTTTCCTTCACCCTGCTGTCCGACTCATCCCAAACCATCTCATTGGGTTGAGGTCGGGGATTGTGGAGGCCAGGTCATCTGATGCAGCACTCCATCACTCTCCTTCTTGGTCAAATAGCCCTTACACAGCCTGGAGGTGTGTTGGGTCATTGCCCTGTTGAAAAACAAATGATAGTCCCACTAAGCCCAAACCAGATGGGATGGCGTGTTGCTGCAGAATGCTGTGGTAGCCATGCTGGTTAAGTGTGCCTTGAATTCTAAATAAATCACAGACAGTGTCCCCAGCAAAGCACCCCCACACCATAACACCTCCTCCTCCATTCTTTACGGTGGGAACGTTCACCCACACTGCATCTCACAAAGACACAGCGGTTTGAACCAAAAATCTCAAATTTGGGCTCCAGACCAAAGGACACATTTCCACCGGTCTAATGTCCATTGCTCGTGTTTCTTGGCCCAAGCAGGTCTCTTCTCATTATTGGTGTCCTTTAGTAGTGGTTTCTTTGCAGTAATTCGACCATGAAGGCCTGATTCACACAGTCCCCTCTGAACAGTTGATGTTGACATGTGTCTGTTACTTGAACTTTGTGAAGCATTTATTTGGGCTGCAATTTCCGAGGCTGGTAACTCTAATGAACTTATCCTCTGCAGCAGAGGTAACTCTGGGTCTTCCATTCCTGTGGAGTTCCTCATGAGAGCCAGTTTCATCATAGCGCTTGATGGTTTTTGCGACTGCACTTGAAGAAACTTTCAAAGTTCTTGAAATGTTCAGTATTGACTGACCTTCATGTCTTAAAGTAATGATGGACTGTCGTTTCTCTTTGCTTATTTGAGCTGTTCTTGCCATAATATGGACTGGACTTGGTCTTTACCAAATAGGGCTATATTCTGTATACCACCCCTACCTCAAATACCTAGGTGTCTGGTTAGACTGTAAACTCTCCTTCCAGACTCACATTAAGAATCTCCAATCCAAAGTTAAATCTAGAATCGGCTTCCTATTTCGCAACAAAGCCTCCTTCACTCATGCTGCCAAACATGCCCTCGTAAAACTGACTATCCTACCGATCATTGACTTCGGCGATGTCATTTACAAAATAGCCTCCAACACTCTACTCAGCAAATTGGATGTAGTCTATCACAGTGCCATCCGTTTTGTCTCCAAAGCCCCATACACTACCCACCACTGTGACCTGTACGCTCTTGTTGGCTGGTCCTCACTACGTTCGTCGTCAAACCCACTAGCTCCAGGCCATCTATAAATCACTGCTAGGCAAATCCCCGCCTTATCTTAGCTCATTGGTCACCATAGCAGCACCCAACCGTAGTCTGCGCTCCAGCAGGTATATCTCACTGGTCATCCCCAAAGCCAACACCTCCTTTGGCCGCCATTCCTTCCAGTTCTCTGCTGCCAATGACTGGAACGAATTGCAAAAATCTCCCTCACTAACTTTAAGCATCAGTTGTCAGAGCACCTTACCAATCACTGCTCCTGTACACAGCCCATCTGAAATTAGCCCACCCAACTACCTCATCCCTATATTGTTATTTATTTTGCTCTTTTGCACCCCAGTATCTCTATTTGCACATAATCTCTTGCACATCTAGCATTCCAGTGTTAATAGTAATTGTAATTATTTTGCACTATAGCCTATTTATTGCCTTACCTCCATAACTTGCTACATTTGCACACACTGTATATATATTTTCTGTTGTATTTTTTGACTTTGTTTTTTTACCCCATATGTAACTCTGTGTTGTTGTTTTTATCGCACTGCTTTGCTTTATCTTGGCCAGGTCGCAGTTGTAAATGAGAACTTGTTCTCAACTGGCTTACCTGGTTAAATAAAGGTGAAATAAAATTAAAATAAAATAAAACCTTGCCACAACACAACTGCTTGGCTCAAATGCATTCCAGGTGACTACCTCATGAAGCTGGTTGAGAGAATGCCAAGAGTGTGCAAAGCTATCATCAAGGCAAAGGGTGGCTATTTGAAGAATCTCAAATATAAAATACATTTTGATTTGTTTAACACTTACTACATGATTCCATATGTGTTATTGTCTCCCGAGTGGTGCAGTGGATCATAACCCTACAATGTTGTTGATCCATCCTCACTTTACTATGTAACTGTTTTAAAGTCACCATTGGCATCATGGTGAAATCCCTGAGCGGTTTCCTTCCTCTCCGGCAACTGAGTTAGGAAGGACGCCTTTATCTTTGTAGTGACTGGGTGTGTTGATACACCATCCAAAGTGTAATGAATAAACTCACCATGCTCAAAGGGATATTCAATGTCTGCTTTTTTTTTTTTTTTACCCATCTACCAATAGGTGCCCTTCTTTGCGAGGCATTGGAAAACCTCCCTGGTCTTTGTGGTTGAATCTGTGTTTGAAATTCACTGCTCAACCGAGGGACCTTACAGATAATTGTACGTGTGGTGTACAGAGATGAGGTAGTCATTCAAAAATCAAGTTAAACACTATTATTGCACACTGAGTCCATGCAACTTATTATGTGACTTGTTAAGCACATTGTTACTCCTGAACTTATTTAGGCTTGCCATAACAAAGGGGTTGAATACTTATTGACTCAAGACATCTCATCTTTTCATTTTCTTTATTAATTTGTAAAAATGTCTACAAACATAATTCAACTTTGTCATTATGAGGTATTGTGTGGCACACAATCTCAATTAAATCAATTTCAAATTCAGCCTGTAACACAACAAAATGTGGAAAAAGTCAAGGGGTGTGAACACTTTCTATATACAGTAAAACTTAGCAAATAGCCGTCTGTCCCTTTTAATAGCCGGGCATCTGCACACATTTCAGCAAATAAACGGCTATTTCAAATAAACGCAGGGTCTAAGTCAACTGTTTATGAGTGAACTTCAGTACCGTAAAGATTATGCGAAATAAGATAAAAGGAGAGCAACATCATTGCCATGGATGAGACAGCAGTGTGGTTTGACATGGTCGGCTCAACATACAAGGCGCAACTAGGCGCAACGAGTGAGAATGGTGCCGAAGCACGAAATCGGGGTGTATGATAGGCAGCCTAGTCTTTGCAAGTCTGTGATGGATTTGTTATTCTAATGTTTATACTGGTCACAAACAGTGTGGTAGTCTTTTCAAAATTGTATTGAGCAAAAGCTGTGTGCATTAAGGAAATACACGCCTGGCTCAAATAAGCACCGGTTGTGTGTGATTGAAGCAAACAAATGCCCTGGCTATTAATCTAAGTTTTACGGTATACCTGTAGAGTACCCCAGTATACCCTGACTGACTCACCTAGCATCCAGGATGCCCTCGTACTCGGCCAGCTGCCTCATGAAGCCAGCGTTGGGCCGAGTGATGCTCCTCTTCTGCTTCACAAAGTTGTAGGCCTTCTCCAGAGTCCAGCCATACTCCTTCATGGCATACGCTATGACCGTGGAGGCTGACCGGCTCACACCCATCTTACAGTGGACCAGACACTTAGAGTGGTTCTTCCTGTGGGGCAATAATGTGTTTTACATTGAAAGCCTGTTCATTTAGAAGAAGTCTTATCCATAGTTACTAGGCTGTCCACATAGTTTTAGTTTATAGAATAACTTAGACCGAGACACTACCCACTATTTAATAGCCTACATTATCTTTATTGATGTTCTGTGGTAAACGCTTCACAAGCTGCCATACATTTGAGCTATTCAGGGAGTTGGGTTTAGTTTGTTTGAGAAGTAGGCACTCACTTGGCTCTGACGATGAAGTTGTAGGTCTCGTTCCAGTGAGCCAGCAGGTCTGTGGCCTCCTCGTCGTACACCCGGATGTTGTGGTAGGTGAACGTGCCCGGGAAGAAGTTGTCTATCTCCCTGGTCACGTTGAGGATGTAGCCCACACTGCATCAAGAAGAAAAAACATGTCAGTATTTAGTTCAGTGGTGCTATCAATGTTCTAACAACATACCTTTATGTATTGGTAGGCCTTTTGAAGGAGAGATGGAACAATTACCTGATATACATGTATTGTCCTTGGCATGGGAATACAGAATAATACAACACTATGTTTGTGAGCCATGGCTGGTGGTTAGGGAGCAGTTCTAGACATTGCTTTAGTGTTTGTGAGACACCCACTCACCCACAATCCCGTAGTTCCTCTAGATTGGAGGCATTCCACTCAGAGCCCTAGAAAAGACAAAACAAAGGAATGCGCATCAAGACAACTTAGTCAGGTTACAAGGGTCAAACTAACTGTAACTACACCAGGGTTACAGTGAGAGTTGTGGCAGGAGTTCAGAGGTTAGCGAGGAGGACTGTAGTTACAAGTTAGTTTACATTTTACATTTGAGTCATTTAGCAGACGCTCTTATCCAGAGCAACTTACAGGAGCAATTAGGGTTAAGTGCCTTGCTCAAGGGCACATAAGCAGATTGTTCACCTAGTCGGCTCGGAATTCGAACCAGCGACCTTTCGGTTACTGGCCCAACGCTCTTAACCGCTAGGCTACCTGCCACCCTGTGTTAGGGATACAAAAGTATGTGGCAGGGTCTACAGACAATCACGGATTACAAACGGAAAACCAGCCACGTCGCGGACACGACGTCTTGCTCCCGGACAAGCTAAACACCTTCTTCGCCCGCTTTGAGGATAACACAGTGCACCCGACGAGGCCCGCTCCCAAGGACTGTGGGCTCTCGTTCTCCGTGGCCGACGTGAACCCTCGCAAGGCTGCTGTCCCAGACGGCATCCCTAGCCGCCTCCTCAGAGCATGCACAGACCAGCTGGCTGGAGTGTTTATGGACATATTCAATCTCTCCCTATCCCCACTTGCTTCAAGATGTCCACCATTGTTCCTGAACCCAAGAAAGCAAAGGTAACTGAACTAAATGACTATCGCCCCGTAGCACTCACTTCTGTCATCATGAAGTGCTTTGAGAGGCTAGTTAAGGATCATATCACCTCTACCTTACCTGAAAACCCTAGATCCACTTCAATTTGCTTACCGCCCTAATAGATGCACAGACGACGCAATCGCCATCACACTGCACAATCCCATCTGGACAAGAGGAATACCTATGTAAGAATGCTGTTCATTGACTATAGCTTAGCATTCAACACCATAGTACCCTCCAAGCTCATCATTAAGCTCGGGGCCCTGGGTCTGAACCCCGCCCTGTGCAACTGGGTCTTGCACTTCCTGACGGGCCACCCAGAGGTGGTGAAGGTAGGAAACAACACCTTCACTTCACTGATCCTCAACACAGGGGCCCCCACAAGGATGCGTGCTCAGCCCCCTCCTGTACTCCCTGTTCACCCATGACTGCGTGGGCAAGCACGCCTCCAACTCAATCATCAAGTTTCCAGACGACACAACAGTAGTAGGCCTGATTACCAACAATGACGAGACAGCCTACAGGGAGGAGGTGAGGGCTCTCGGAGTGTGGTGTCAGGAAAGTAACCTCTCCCTCAACATCAACAAAATGAAGGAGCTGATCGTGGACTTCAGCAAACAGCAGAGGGAGCACCCCCCTATCCACATCAACGGGACCACAGTGGAGAAGGTGGAAAGCTTCAAGTTCCTTGGCGTACATATCACTGACAATCTGAAATGGTCCACCCACACAGACAGTGTGGTGAAGAAGGTGCAACAGCGCCTCTTCAACCTCAGGAGGCTGAAGAAATTCGGCTTGGCCCCTAAGACCCTCGGAAACTTTTACAGATGCACAATTGAGAGCATCCTGTCGGGCTGTATGACCGCCTGGTACGGCAACTGCACCATCCGCAACCGCAGGGCTCTCCAGAGGGTGGTGTGGTCTGCCCAACGCATCACCAGGGGCGGTGTCATCCGATGTCATAGGAAGGCCAAAAAGATCATCAAGGACATCAACCACCCGAGCCACGGCCTGTTCTCCCCGCTATCATCCAGAAGGCGAGGTCAGTACAGGTGCATCAAAGCTGGGACCGAGAGACTGAAAAACAGCTTCTATCTCAAGGCCATCATACTGTTAAATAGCCATCACTACCCAGCTACCACCCGGTTACTCAACCCTGCTGCCCTATATACATTGACATGGAATCACTGGTCACTTTAATAATGTTTACATACATATGTATATACTGTATTCTATTCTACTGTATTTTAGTCAATGCCACTCCGACATTGCTCGTCCTAATATTTATATATTTCTTAATTCCATTAATTTACTTTTAGATTTGTGTGTATTGTTGTGAATTGTTAGATACTACTGCATTGTTGGAGCTAGGAACACAAGCTACATCCGCAATAACATATGCAAAAAATGTGTATGTGACCAATAAAATTTGATTTGATTTGAAAGAGACAATTAGGATGTCAAGTTAGGGAAAGGTTTTCACCAGGTAGAGGTGGTCGAAGATGAGTGTGGCTTTATCCATCTGACCCAGGATCAGCAGCATCTCGTTGTCGATGAACTCTTTGTACTCCTTCAGGTTACAGCTCATATGCTGCTCCAGCTCCACACGGATCTGAGGGGGGGGGGGGGGTGGGGCATATCAGGTATTAGGCTGCACCATTGTACTATACCATCCAGAGTTAGTCACAACAAACTCATCTGTGTGATATTTATGCCTCTTAACTTTCTCACTCATCATTACTCACGATTCATTCAGGATTATGCATAATCATGGTACCATCCACATTAATATAGACGTGTTTAGAAACATATTCTATTCTTATTTAAAATAAAAGTGACTCCAAAATTACACAATACATTATTTACCATTCATTTCTATTGGGCACAAAATAATCTGAAACACAACCAAAACAAACAGCAAATGCATCCAACAAGTTTGTAGAGTCACAAGCTTGATGTAATCATTGTGTGCTAGGAATATGGGACCAAATACTAAACCTTTTACTACTTTAACAAACATAAGTGAAGTTGTCCCAATAATTTTGGTCCCCTTAAATGGGAGGACTATGTACAAAAAGTGCTGTAATTTCTAAACGATTCACCCGATATGGATCAAAATACCCTCAAATTAATGCTGACAGTCTGCACTTTAACTTCATAGTCATTGTTTCATTTCAAATCCAAAGTGCTGGAATACAGAGCCAAAACAACAAAACATTTGTCACTGTCCCAATACTTTTGGAGCTCACTGTACCTCCTTGGAAGTGACATTCTCCAAGTCCCGGAACATCATGATGCTGCGTAGTTTGGCTTTGATTGCACACTCGGTTCTCTCGCTCTCCGTTGGCCTGATCAACATACGTCAATATATTAATACAATTATGAATGTAACCAATACATTTAATCACATTTAATTTCAACAAAAAAAAGGCCTGGTTAACACCATAATGGACATACATTACCAATCTGAGAAGGTACTGTAACTGGAAATGAATCATACTAAAATAATTGAACTGAATTTCACTAAATCGGATGACTGAGGTCTTACCGGTCAACGAACATGGCAGGTGAGTCAGGCCGTGTGGTCTCCAGGTCCGTCATAGCGTTCCACTCGTTGATGCAGCTCTGCTCTGAGGTGATACAGCTCTCATAGTAGCCCATCCAGGTGAGGGCCATGCCCCCTGGGAAGTAGTTGTACCTGCGAGACACTTCGCATGCCTTATGGAGGATCTGCAGGGCAGACCTGAAGACACAGGTAGAAGAAGCTCTCAGTCATAGCACAGGTTCAGAACAGCAACTGTTCAGCAGCTATTCCACTGATCTAATGATATGGAGAGTCAAGTCTTTCGATCATTGATTTTTAATGACGGCAGGAAATTCAGAGCACATTAAGGCGGCTTGTCAAATCCAGAGCAAAATATGAGTCTGCTAAGAATGAAAACAAACTCTAACAGTCTATTAACCAGTAGATGGTGCATGGACTCAACACTGTCAGCGTTTTTTTAGCATCACACAGTGTTACCTGCCTGAATAATTCCACTAGTAGTTTATGATTTTCCTTCCATTTATTGTTGATATTAAGATGGAACCAACACCACAAGCTCAAGGTGGTACAGTACAGTCCATGGACAGAGTCACTGTATGGTTTCAGGGAATATAAGGTCACCAGACAATGATATTTTAAAGTACCCAAACACAGTATCAAATAAAAACACAAAACAGACACTTACCACATGGCCTGCACAGAAACAGGCTTGAAGACATGTGATCGTCCTCCTGTGGTCACACTAAATCCTCTGAGGAGAGAGAAGATGGGAGGATGAAGGATAAGGTTGGGTTCATGGATAGAGAGAGAGGGAGATTGAGAGAGAGTGGTTTGGGAACACAAACAGGGGCTGAGCTATAGTGGCTCAGGGGACTATTCAGGAAACAACCCAATGGAACATTCCTCCAGCATAGAGAGAGGGATGACTTTAACAGCTCAGCAAGAACTCATCTGCCACATGGAGGGATGAAAACGGCTGTAGTTGACAGTACTGCCCACTGGAGGGCAGATTAACTCATTCTGTGTCACTTACAGGGCTGAGCCGTTTGAACGGGCTTAACGATCATAGATACTTCATGGTTAACGGTGTGAATGCAGCTTGATTGTCTATGGGATGTACTGTGTGTGACACATACCAAACCTTTGTGGAAAGTTCCATGTATACGTATGTGGGGGGTAACTCTACTGACAGCTATGTTTTTTGAGGAAAAATATACTTTCTATGCCTGTGATATGTGGTTGTCCCACCTAGCTATCTTAAGATGAATGCACTAACTGTAAGTCGCTCTGGATAAGAGCGTCTGCTAAATGACTAAAATGACTTACCCATCTCCATCTAAATGGATCTTCGTATCGCTCCATAGCGGTAGCACCATCCCGATAGAGCAGCTTTTACTGGGAATAATACAACAGAATACATTATTTCTCTACGATAACAAGCCACATTGCAGTGTATTGCTGCTGGCTGAGGAGGAAAGAAGGGTGGGTACCTGTCCTTATCGGTGAAGTCCATCCCTAGCAGGATATTCTCCTCTGTGTCCTGGCGACCGCTGGTGTAGACCACAACCATGTACCGCACACGGTCAGACCAACCACTCTCTAACCGTACAGCCTGGGGAACAGCAGGAGGAATAGGTTACACTGTGCAGCATCTGTGTGTCAATCAAAATGGAATGGTAAGTACATTTGAGATGTCCTTCATGGGGATTTGACTCACCAGTTTAATGCGGTCCTCAGAGCGGAGGGTGTTAATCATGACCTGCAGGTGTTGAGGTAAGTCACCTGGGAGAGAAGAGAACCACATACTGTACCATAATCCACTCTACTGCTTCAGGTGGTGTGGCCTTGATCAATCAAACCTATCTACCCATCAGCCATATCTTGTATAACTATGTCCCGCTCTGCTATCCAGGCCCCTATTTTGATTAGTACCTCCGATTATACCCACCTGCAGGTTGATCCAGTTCCAACCACAGCAACACATGTCTGTACTGAAGTTAGACATGGCAGAGCAAAGCCTGAACATCTCATGACAGGACATGAAAATAATTGGGAATGGTGTACCAGAACATCTCATCTCAAGTACAACCCTCAGCTAAACTGATACAAACATGCAGAAACACAGTCAGTCATATGCGTAAACACACAGACAAATGCATGCCAGGTTTATCAGAGCTAAGCATTGACTTGAACGTCTGGTGATGTAATCAAGGAATCCGGAGTGCTCCTCACATTGATCTTGTGATTAACCTGCGTATCATAGGGGAGGAGAGGGGAGGGGTGTGTTTGGACTCCAAAATGAGGGGATAGCACTCCCCCAATCTAACAAATCTCAACAACAACCCTGCTATGAGACATGCTGTATCAGACACACATAGACCTACAGGTAACATCAGCTGCACTGCGGGCCGGTTAGTCCAGCTTGGTGAGCTTATGTAATATCTTGATGGGAAAATCAAACAAGCAGGATCTAGAAAACCAGATCTACAAAGCCCCTTAATGCTAAAAGCAATACCTGCCTTGAGGGCACTCAATCAAAGGCCAGGTAATCATTCAGTGAACATGGGTTAAACACAGGCTCCACCACAAAGGCCAAGCCAACCTCAGCAAATATGACCTTTTCTTTGAATAGAGCTTTAGCAGTGGCATTGTCACAGTTCACTGAACAATGGGCCCAGTGTGTGTCAAGAGTGTTTGTAGTTACCTGCGAGTTTGTGGTGAGTGGGTGTCTTGGGTCCCAGTGCATTGGTGCCCTGCTGCAGGAAGAGGGCAGCTCCTTTGACCATGAAGAAGCTCTCGCTGAGGCTGAAACACAGACAGACAGGAAAACACAGACAGACAGAGAAACACAGACAGACAGGAAAAGACAGACAGGGAATCACACACAGACAGAGAGGGAAACACACACAGACAGACAGACAGACAGACAGGGAAACAGGGTTTACAGACGTCTCAGACAGCATCAGAATCTAGCGGTTTGATATTGTAACACAGAGAATGGGGAAGCATTCATTTGAGAAGTGAAAGAAAGAGTACATATTGTACTGTAAGTAGGCAACAGATCATCAGAAAGCCTAAATAGCATTTTGGGCAAATCATTGTACTGCTCAAACAGCTTAAGCAGTGTCTGTGGGACACTGTAATTCTACGGCGTTCTACTCTAGACCAGAGGACATTAGAAATATTCACTCCATTCTACAGCTGCTGGGTCTCTCTTCCCCGTTTTGTTGTGTTCCATTTATGTAGGTCTACAGATTAACAGGATGTCTGTTGTTGCAAAATTACTCAGCCATTCCCTACTTTACTTTCCATGTCTTTGACAGACACCAGTGAGTTCACTTCAGTGAGGTAAAACAGCCATAGAAAGTTATGTGGAAGCTCTGCTGCAGACTATCCTAAGGTTGATGTGGTTCAACTAACTGTCCAACCCACAGTATTCTTCTCACTTATCAATAAGTGAGGCTGTTTTTCTCTAGAGCCAGGAATAGAGACAAATGGCCTGGAAATGTAGAAACACACAGAGGGAAGAATCAGGGAGCAGAGCTACAGTGGAAGAAAGAGACAGGGTGGGAAGGCTGTTAATTGCTTTTCTAAGGTTCAGTGACCAGCAGAAAAGGACATTCTGAGCTCATCAGTAAGTGAATGTCAGCAGTCTTTAGAGACCTTTCCTTGATGAAAAATTTCCCTCAGATAATGAACTGACAGAATATGATTAGGTCCCCTGACCTTTCGGGGGGCAGATAATTGTGCCCACCACTGTAATATGTCCTCTCTCCGGCCAGCACCATCCCTACCTTGTCTGACCAGGGATGGGCTCTCCTGACTGCCCTGTGCTGGAGGCACTGACCACCCCCGGATTAAAGCTACTTTTTCCTTGGACTCCGCAATGTCCAGGAGAAACAGAGCTAAGTGTTCGCTGGCCATAACATTGACCAGGAGGATCAGAGCTGGGCTTTGTTAACAGGCAGGCTGCCTTCTCGCTCTGCCACCACACAAAGCCTGGTATGACAGAGTGGGTCCGTCACAAGAGCTTTTGTTTCTGCTCAGCTGTTACTGTTATGTGGTATTGTTTCTTTTCAGAATGTCCTGAAAAGATGAGGATGATGATGAGGATCATGAGGGTGGCCTCGGTCAAGATGTCAGAGAGCGGGGTACCGCAGGAAATCAGTTGGGTACATAATACATAATATTATGTAGCTCATCTTTAAAATGACCAATGTACTGGAAATGGGATGTACTGTATCAATAATCACAATCCAGAAACAAGAGTGAAAGATTATTGAATAGGCTCCAGCTACTGTTACTGAGAACAATCAGAGTCTGTCCCCATGTCTCTAAGACAGCTGGGAACAGTAGACACTCAAGAAGATATCTCGACAGCCATTAAAACAATACCCGTAAGCAATTCTAAAAGTACGATCAAATGTAAGATTAAAGTACACTTTGTATTTATGTCTTAAGAAAAATAAGTTGTCAACACTTGGAAAAAAAGCACAGAGCTATAAAAATGTATGTTACACTTTTATACCAATGACTAACAGAGAAAATGCAGGTTGCACAATACATGCACTTACAACCATTCAAACCATCTTTGCTACCACTTATCAAGGTAATAATGCCAGTGAGAGATACACTTAGGATAGCCTATCCTGGAGTGAGTGTGCTGAGGACTTACATTCGGTAGATCTCTCTCTGAGTCAGGACTGCGTTCTCCACAAAGTGAGGCAGCATGGTAAGCATGGCTTCCTGCGAGGGCTCCACCACAAGATGCATCCTGATGCTGGTTACTGAATCTCTCCCTCAGTCCCTCTGCAGCTCTCTGGCGTCTACTGGCTTCCTCACAAATTATAGCTTCATAGCACATCCATGTGCAAAAATTACATTCACAACCATTTTGTGCCTCAGAAACTACATTTGGCTTCTGAAGCACAATAGCCAAGATTGGGTTTCTTCTTTTTTTCACGTAAAAAGGTGCAGATTGGGTTCAACTAGTCTGATCATGTATCCTGTCTTGGTCTGGTGTGTCCGTGTCTCCCTCCTGTCTGTCTGTGTTGTGAGGATTGGTCTTCAGACTTCTGCGGTGTCTGCTCAGCTCTGCTGTTTATCTCCTCCTCACAGTGCACGCTTGAGCAATCAGCACTCCCTCCGCAACACTCCTTCACAAAAGCTCTATTCAAGCATATTTTGCGTTGGCTGGGTTGGGTGGCAGGGAATCTAGCTCGGCTCAGCTTCAGTCTACAAAGCACGCGTCTGTAGAGTTGAGGCTGTTTGACATGAAGGATCCCAGAGGATCTCTGATGAGACACTGAGCCAAAGGAAACATACTACTCGCTGAGTGGCATATTCAACTTTGTATGCAGCATAACTCGTTCACAGAACACATCCAATGCCATAACATTCCAAACATAGAGTGTGAAGCAATTTAAGAATGCTGCTAATTAGACAACACACATACCAAGGATATCTCCTCTTTCTAAGTCCCTGCACGTAAGAACACATACATTTCCAGTCGTGAGGTGAGCTCTCTCTTTGGCTGTTGCATAACCCTGTCTGGTGCTTGGGGTTTCTGGCTGAGGCAAGCATGGTGCTGTGAGAACCAAGGGCTGCTGGAGGGTAGAATGTGGATCAGGTTTCTGCCTGACTGATACAGTACGGCCTTCAGAGAGGGCAGGTTGACGTTTATTGTCATGAGTCTTGTCCTGCAGGCAGACCTGAACGATTTCCCCTTAGATATGCCAGCTGCAAAGTGAAAATTGGCTATATTGTAAATATTCATGAAAACAAAAATGTGCTTTTTGGTCTTAAATTAAGGTTAGACATTAGGGTTAGCAATGTGGTTAAGGTTAGGTTTAAAATCAGATTTTATGACTTTGTGGCTGTGCTAGCTAGTGACCACACAAAGAACAAGATTCATGATGAAAAACGCTAACCTGCTCAGAGAGGCAGACTCGCTGACATCACTTGGTCCTCAGGACTGAGAGAGGACGAGAGGAGCAGGTCTAATGTGGATTGGGCAGGGCCGCTTCCAAAACAGACTTTTCAATAATCAATGGTGTGACTATTCCGCCCTACAGCGTGTCTCTGTGTTGGTGACTCTTTATCACTTTCAACTCAAGTCTTTGCTTTAGCCCAGGGGTTCTCAAACTTTTTGGGGTCTGGGACTCCTTTTGTGGTAGCAATTTCATCAGGGATCTCCTCATAATCAGAACACAACTTGAGTTAGATAAAAATAGCATACCAGGCGTTTTACTATGACTTCAGCACCCAGACCAACCAAGTCTCGGGTCCTGGGAAGGAACATTTTAAAGGCCTGCCCCTTGACATCAGAGTGAAAATGTTGCAGTTTTCAAAAAAATTTCCTGCAATTCTACACATCATCATAGGCAGAGATGTTTTGTTGTTGCAGCTTTAAAAGCTAATATTCTGCAATCCTGCACACTCTAAACATATTCCAGACCCCTTGGCCAAAATGTATTTAATCTGTTGTTAGTAATATAAAATATAAATTATGATTATTTTTGATCTGGCCGCGGATCCCCTGCAGCACCTCCACTTTGCGAACCCCTGCTTTAGCCTTTTAACCAAAAAATAACATGCAATGATGCTTGATGCAAAACCACTCATATCAATCATTTGAGAGAGCAGGCAGAAGCAGCTCTGAGGAAACATTTTACATCATCAAAATCTGACTCCATCCCAACTTTCAAACATTCCTCTATCTGCCTGGTACCACCAATAATGTATTCTACCTTGTCAATGTGTGTATCTTGTCTACCAGATGGGGGAATATGTTGTGTAAGGCTGAAACCCCCCTGGCCCAGCCAGGTTGGACTAGAGAACTGAGTGTGCAGCCAACACTAGGCCTACTACAACAACATGGCTGAATAAGTCTTATCACCTCTCTTACCAAGAAACTCTGACAGTCTAATCTAGAACAAAACAAGCCCCGGCACAACACCATGACATCACATCCTGCTGTAGCCGAGCAGAGGATTCCATCTGTGCTACTCACCCCCAGCTCTGCAATACAGCTGGATAGTGTTTCTGGTTTGATGGAATGTATGATGGTGGTTGATGGGAATGGTAACTGAGGGTTGAACCATTATCACTGTTATTACCGTGGATACAACTAGGCCTACATCTGGGTGTACAAGGGTCCTCTGATGTACTACTGTAATGGACTACAATGGTTCCATCCCTTTTGCAAGCATTCAAGGTGTGGGCCTATGCTTTTTAATGGATATAACATTAAAGCAGGAATAATAAATTCTTCATCCAGACCAACATAGACCTACAATATGTGTAATTCAGCACCAGCGTCCATGTTATTTCTCCAGGACATTTCTGTGTGCCTCCTGCTGTAACTCAACCCTGGAATTCCCAACCCTGGCTTACCTCTGATTTGCTCTCCGGTCATCATCACTTCCAAAATCCTGCAAGACAAATACAAAGATAAATTATACATATACTGTAGGGCCCACTAGAAACATTAACCCTTCCATCATGGCTGTGCAGACAGTACAGTCGTAGCATGGATTGCGCAACAGCAGCACATTACCATATTATGACCTGCTATTTCCTTATATGCTCCATTTACTGACCTTGCTATCATACCTCATCACAATGTCACAGTAGAATGACTCAGAGGATTCCCCTCGACTGGTGGGGGACATCAGAGAATCCTTTTCTTTAAAGATTTGGGTATATAGACCATTACTATGGTGTTTTTGATTTATGTGAACAAGTAACTAAATAAAGTCCTAAGGCCTACTGTACAGTAACAGTTAGAGCAATGCTGTAACTCCCTGAGGACAGAGGGCAGAGTAATTGTGGTTGTCTGTTGCATTAAGTAAGAGATCTGCATAAAGCTCTCTCTGTGTTCCATGAAAGGTTACAGAGGTTATGGTGCCCAAAAGAGCACTGACATAGGCCTAAACTCTGTGCTTGATCTGTGGTAATGTCGAAGAGGTTATTTAATCCAACAGCTCAAACTAATCCACTCACTTGTAGCAACATTCTCTAGATACTTTCAGGTATAGAAGAGAGGAATACACAGGATTATACTGTAGGTCACCAAATCAGTATGAAATCATTTCTGCAGCAGTATCTTTAATGATGTAATTAGTATGACATCATTTCTGCAGCAGTCAGCCATGTGTGTGTGCGCAATTGCCTGCCACGATAGGAATTCAAGCCATGATGGGTTCATTGGCCTTTGAAAGTCATGGTCTAAAAAAAATGCATCATATGCTTCATAAGGAAGATCAGAAGCCCGAGTGCTGTACTACTGTGTATGTTTTAACTGAACTTAGGTTTTAAACGTTCAATACACTTGCATTGAATTTTGAATACAGTGTATCATCGCTCTCTACTGGCCATACCATGTCACTATCTATGATCTCATATGTTTTGAAATATTAGCTCACACCTGCCACTGCCACCGTAGTATTTTGCCAGTGAGTTGAACCCTTAAAACGAGCGGGTACCAACCGCAGCATCCCTGACTCACTAGTGATGTCACGGTGCATATTACTAGGGAAGTACGTAGTTGTACAATTCTGATAAATCTCACTCTATTCCATATGCAAGCCAAAGCAAAGGAATTTAAACAAATTACTTACAAAATGTGCAAAAGCCTGAGATAATGCTTTCATTAAAGTACCTACTGTATAAACGCATATTTGTCTTTAAAACCACACAAGCTGAAGGCAGATATAAAATGCTGCCACATGCAATGAATGCATTGTTCTGGTAACTAATCCCCGGCTCAGATTTTGTTTACAAGCTAACGTCGCGGGGCTGGACTAGTTGACCATTCTAAACGCCATGGATTCCATTAAGTCAACTATTAAACAATGTCCATACAAAACTGTTTTACCGTGTTATATAAAACGTCACTAAATTTCAAAAATTATATTGACAGCTGAACGCGTTCTCTGCAATGCTGGGCCTAGTGGATGAGGGACGTGGGTATAGGGCGCATCCCCGGCGTTTCCTCCACGGCGCTGCCTATAGCGAACAACCCCCGCGCTAGACAGTTTCCACTTACCTCCCCCGCGTTGGTGGTGGCGGTACTGGCGGTGGATGCTGCGCTGGGGGTGGGAGAGCGCTGCAGGGTTACCAGGGCCATTGTGGGCTGCTGCTACGGAAGAGGGGAGTCCTTTGAATGGGAGAAGGAAGGCGCGTTGCTCTGGGACAAGATGCGCCGAAATTGTCCCTGTGCAGCACAGGAGAAAAAGCTCAGGATCGCATTAAATATTTTTAGCCTCTGATTTCACCATCCTGATAAACCCATCACCGGCTTCCGCCTCGCTCATCCTCCACAATTCGCTTTAGAACAGTCATTTATAGTTGTAAAGGCAAGTATAACATTTCATCCATCTGTGTCATATGCCACTTTATCACGCAGACAAACAAAACATCGCAGGTTGCATGCGGAGCAGAAATTACATGCGCTTCTGTTTTACTGCCGGATGCTATGATTGGCCGCTTCAATTTGCGTGCGTGCTGTCATTGGGCAAATGTCGTCAAGGTGATTCTGGCCAGACTATAATTTGAGACTACAGACCACAGACCATTCTCTGCCGAGTCCCCATCAGCCGGATGTTCCGGTTCTCTTTCGTTTTAGTAACTGGTCGCCGAACGACCTATGGGAACTCCTTCCCCTTCACGTGATGTGATTGAGATGCTTAATATCACAAATATGTTTACAGTGAGTCACGCCACACCCTTAGTGTATCCACGTGACCTGTCACTATAAATGGCGATGCGGCTAGATAGGTCTGTCGTTTTTTCCCCCACTCTCACATTTTTGTGTTTTATATTATGAGAATGCTATTAATCCCCTTTGGATTACGTCCTTACTGAATTACAATTCTTCAATGACTAGTTGAAGTAGTTGAATTTGATCAAATCTACTCCCCCTCTCTCTCCTTATATTGCCTGCCCATACTAGCTAACTTTTATTGCTTTTTGTCGGGCATTTCCATCCTTGTGTATTAGCTAGTTAGCTTCGGGTCTATCCCGTTACCTCAGAGCCACACATACACTATACATACAAATGTATGTGGATACCCCTTCAAATGAGTGGATTCAGCTATTTCAGTCACACCCGTTGCTGACAAGTGTATAAAATCGAGCACACAGCCATACAATCTCCATAGACAAACATTGGCAGTAGAATGGCCTCACTGAAGAGTTCAGTGACTTTGAATTTGGCACTGTCATAGGATGCCGCCTTTCCAACAAGTCAGTTCTTCAAAATTCTGCCCTGCTAGAGCTGCCCCGGTCAACTGTGAGTGCTGTTATTGTGAAGTGGAAACGTCTAGGAGCAACAACGGCTCAGCCACTAAGTGGTAGGCCACACAAGCTCACAGAATGGGACTGCCGAGTGCTGAAGCATGTAGCGTGTAAAAATCGTCTGTCCTCGGTTGCAACACATTATCGAGTTCCAAACTGCCTCTGGAAGCAACTTCAGCACAATAACTGTTCTTCCGCACACAAGCCTAAGATCACCATGCGCAATGCCAAGAGTCGGCTGGAGTGGTGTAAAGCTGGCCGCCATTGGACTCTGGAGCAGTGGAAACGCATTCTCTGGAGTGATTAATCCTGCTTCACCATCTGGCAGTCCAACGGACAAATCTGGATTTGGCGTATGCCAGGAGAACGCTACCTCCCCCAATGCATAGTGCCAACTGTTAAGTTTGGTGGAGGAGGAATAATGGTCTGGGGCTGTTTTTCATGGTTCGGGCTAGGCCCCTTAGTTCCAGTGAAGGGAAATCGCTACAGCATATAATGACATTCTAGACGATTCTGTGCTTCCAACTTTGTGGCAACAGTTTGGGGAAGGCCCTTTCCTGTTTCAGCATGACAATGCCCCCGTGCACAAAGCGAGGTCCATACAGAAATGGTTTGTCGAGATCGGTGTAGAAGAACTTGACTGGCCTGCACAGAGTCCTGACCTCAACCCCATTGAACACTTTTAGGATGAATTGGAATGCTGACTGCGAGCCAGGCCTAATCACCCAACATCAGTGCCTGATCTCACTAATGCTCTTATGGCTGAATGGAAGCAAGTCCCCGCAGCAATGTTCCAACATCTAGTGGGCAGCCTTCTCAGAAGAGTGGAGGCTGTTATAGCAGCAAAGTGGGGACCAACTCCATAATAATGCTCATGATTTTGGAATGAGATGTTCGACGAGCAGGTGTCCACATACTTTTGGTCATGTAGTGTAGCTACCAGCTACCAGTGGTGTAAAGTAAAGTAAAAATACTTTAAAGTACTACTTAAGTCGTTTTTTGGGGGATATATGTACTTTACTATTTATATTTTTGACTACTTTTACTTTTACTTTTACTTTTTACTCCATACATTTTCTCTGACACCCAAAAGTACTCGTTACATTTTGAATGCTTAGCAGGACAGGAAAATGGTGAGAACATCCCTGGTCATCCCTACACATGCTTAGTTTGTAAATTATGTCTGAGTGTTGGAGTGTGCCACTGGCTATCCGTATTAGAAAATATGGGGCCGTCTGGTTTGCTTAATACAAGGAATTTGAAATTATTTATACTTTTACTTTTGATACTTAAGTGTATTTTAGCAATTACATTTACTTTTGATACTTAAGTATATTTAAAACCAAATACTTTTAGACTTTTACTCAAGTAGTATTTTACTGGGTGACTTTCATTTTTACTTCAGTCATTTTCTATTAAGGTATCTTTACTTTCACTCAAGTATGATCATTTTGCACTTTTTCCACCATTGATAGCTACTGTAGCTAGTTATCTTGTTGTACCTGTTGTTGGCGCTTGTTGACCCATGGTGTCGTGCCTGTCTTAAGTGGAATGTGTTCAGGAAGTGGTGTGTCGACCATGCAGAATCGCCATCTTCCTGTCCAATTTCTGTCATTTTGACTTTTCTCCAAGAGCTTATGGCCGCAGGAAAGTCTCCATCTACATTAAAAGTGTATATGGCAACCACCTCTATGGGTCATAACCAGATTGCGGGTGTATCACCAGGGACACACCCTTTAGTATCGAAATTCATGAAAGGTGCCCTCAGGCTACGCGCCCCCCAAGGCTTCTTCATTACCCTCACGGGAGTTAGATGTTGTCCTACGATCACTTATAAGCCCACCATTTCAGCCCCTGTCTTTACTTGAGCTATGTGAGCACTCAGTCAGGACTGCCTTTCTATTGGCTATTGTTTCAGCCAAGAGTGTTGGAGAATTGCATGCACTTTCTACCTATCCTTCATGCCTCACTTTAGCAGAAGATGGATCCAAGGCAGTGTTTTGGTCAAATCCAGCATTCTTACATAAAGTGCTTTCATCATCACATGCTAACCAGACCTTAAATCATAGCGGCATTTCACCCTCCTCCCCACAGGAGAGTCATGAGTTGCATACACTTTGCCCGTTTAGGGCAAAGTGCATATCGTGCTGCAACAAGAACTGTTAATCAAATAGAACAGCTATTTGTGTGTTATGGGAAGAACACCAAAGAGCGCTCTACCTCAAAACAGAGACTGGCACACCAATGCAGTGTCAAAATCATACGCGTCCACCAGGGGTATGGCCCCTTCATGGGCCCTGTTCAGAGGGGCCTCCCTGGACTCTATCTGTGCTGCTGCAAGTTGGGCAACACCCATGACTTTCATGAGGTACTATGAACTCAATGTTATGTCCACACCATCAGTGGGGTCTGTGGTTCTGGACACGGCATGCTCTCTCAACCCAGATAAGTGAGTGTACCGTGAACCTTGTACATACTTCCCAACTATCAGTGAGATGGATGTTCTATACAGAGGCCTTCCCTCTTTGTGCTGTTGCACCCAATTGAAGCCTCATGTTGTAAGTTCTAGCTTTCAGCTTGCTTGTGTATACGGTTGTATACAACAGTTGAAATTCTGTGTTGTGTTCTGTTGGGTAATTATATTCTGTTGCGGATAAAAGGACATCTCAGAGACTCATCTGGACTAAGTTAAATGATGAGTCTCCCATAGGTCGTTTGGAGACCTGTTCTGAAAACAAAAGAGAACGTTGAATTACGGATGTAACCTTGGTTCTCTGAGTAGAGTAATGGGTCGCCAAGCTTTCATGTCGTTCCTCCACCTCCGTGAGGTTCGAGTGAAGTAATTGACAGTATGTAAAAAATAGAAAGACAGTATGTCACACCACACCCCCTTTTATAGTGACAGGTCACGTGGGTACCAGTGGAGGCTGGTGGGAGGAGCTATAGGAGGAAGGGCTCATTATAATGGCTGGAATGGAATTAATGGAACGGTATCTAACGCAAATTGGATACTGTTCCATTAATTCCATTCCAGCCATTACAATGAGCCAGTCCTCCTATAGCTCCTCCCACCAGCCTCCACTGGTGGGTACAGTAAGGGTGTGGCGTGAATGTAAACATCTTTGACATTAAGCATCAATCACATCGTGTGAAGGGGGAGGAGTTCCCATAGGTCATTTGTCGACCCGTTACTCTACTCCGAGAACCAAGGTTACACCCATTCCCCAACGTTTTCAGGTGAAATGGAATGTGCCTTGTTAACGCTTTTGGACGTTAACAAGGCGACACTCCAGCTTAACTCCTCCTCCACATTTACTGGATTAGTTAAACAGTGCAGAAGAGAACTTCCCAACAGTTTTTTTTATTTCTCCTCAAGACCAGTATGTAAGGGATCTAGTTTCAGGCGTTTCTTTTACGCCTGCTACGTTAGTCTGTAGTAACCTATCACACTCCCCACCCAGAAACCAAATGCTATTTATCATGAAATGTATTGATGTGAATATTTGCAAATTTATATTTATTTTTCTCCCCAATTTTCGATCTGGTCTCATCGCTGCAACTTCCCAACAGGCCCAGGAGAGGCGAAGGTGGAGTCGTGCGTCTGCCGAAACATGACATGCCTAACCGCGCTCCTTAACACCCGCCAGTTTAACCCGGAAGCCAGCCGCACCAATGTGCCTTAGACACTGTTGAACCGGTGACCGGTGTCAGCCTGCAGGCACCCGGCCCACCACAAGGAGTCGCTAGAGTGCAATGAGCCAAGTAAAGCCCAGGCCAAACCCTCCCCTAACCCGGACGACGCTGGGCCAATTGTGCGCCATCCTATGGGACTCCCGGCCACGGCCGGTTGTGGCACAGCCCGGGAATGAACCCGGGCCTGTAGTAACGTCTCTACCACTGCGATGCAGTGCCTTAGACTGCTGCGCCACTCGGCAGGCCCCCTTATTTGCACATTTTAAGTGGGAAATTCAAGCAAGGAACAATAGTAGACAAATCTCAGAACTTATGCACCTGCACAGATATTCATTATTGCAATACATGGGTGCATATGGAGGTATTCTTTATTGGCATGTCTATACTATCTTAAATTATCAAAATAATTATAGGAAAATTCATAGAGAAATTTGAAGGGGTTCTCAGTCTCTCAGGCTATACAATATCTATAAATACTCAGTCATCAAAGTCCTGTAAAAAAAAATGCTGGTGTACAAATTTAAGTGTAGTCTTGCTAATGTGCTGTAACTTGAGGTCTCTTCCCATCTAATAAGGTCTGCGTGGCGTTCCAGCTTGTAAACTGTCCCATCTTTATTATGCTTTTGTGTGGCATCTGTGGGAAAGACTGAAGTGGGAATAATCAAGTCCTCTTCATTTCTCTCAACGCCTTACTCCACCCTATTGTCCTCATCAGCTGTTATAGGATGATCCATAGCTGGTGTGCGTTGGAGAATCCTCAGAGCTATTTGACATCTGGCCTGTTTTCATCTCCTCCTGACCGGCTGTGATTCGACTAGACTCCTGCAGGCCCAGGCCTGTGGTCTCAATGGGCAACAGCATGGACGCGCCTGTGGCCAGCAGGCAGAAGATGCAGTACACGGACAGTGTCAGGTATACAGACTTCTTGAGCAGCACCTGTAAGGGCCAAACAGCTGAAGGTTAGCAGTGCTGGGGAGCCAGAGGGCCGTAAGTCCTCTGAGGGGTTAGGATGTCTTAGATTCAAATTAAGTACAGGGTTATGATTACCTGTGCCACAAAGGGAGTTAGGAGGGCACCCACCCTGGCCATCCCACTGCAGGTCCCGATGCCCAGAGCTCTGGTGGCTGTGGGGTATACCTACAAAAATACTAATTTATACAAAAAGTCCTCAACAGCAGAAGTTGAGGTTTTGTATCTACCTAAAAATACTTACCTCAGGTGTGTAGACATAAGCAACTTGGAATCCCCCAGTGATGAATGCTCTGGCGATGAAGATGAAGACTGTGAGAGCCACCCTGTAGAGCGAGAGTATGAGACATCAGCAGAGCATGAACACAGCTGTGTCACCCCCACACAGTGTTAAGAGAATGGGTGAAGCCAATCAGTGACTAACTGGGCCAGTTCAGATTGAAGGCCCTTGATTACCAAGGTTTTCCAATCTCGGACCTGGCCAAGGTGAAGAGAGCACTTACCTTCCAACACAAGCGTACAGGGGCAGAATGCACACAGAGAACATCAGGAAACACATCGCCATGCTTTTCTTCCTGCCAATCCGATCGATCACAAACAATGTCAAAAAAAGTCCTGCAGAGACAGGATAAATAAAAACAACTGACATGGCCGCACACATACAGAATGTCCCACTCAGCACATCAACAAAACACAAGATTCAGTTCCGTTGAATTACTGCTGAACAGTATCTACGGTACATAAATGCCTTAAATGTTATTCACCTGGAAATTCAGCTAAGGTGGTCCAGAGTAGGTCTTTGTAGTCATCTAACGTCAAGTATTTGCATTCCAGCTCGCACTTTGGCTCAGTCTTGGCACCTTGGGTGATGGCTGGAGGAATTTTTGTAAAAAATTTTTAACATTAAGTCAAAGGTTCTAAAAGAGCAACTATAAGTGCAGGCTTGCAGTACTGTTTAACATGTTTGATTGTTAGGGCGGTGCAGAAGTTTCTGCTTAAGACTATCAAAAGGAAAGTTTCAACCTTTTAGAGTAACATACAGACCAGCTGTCACTCACCACCACACGCGTCTCCTGCCTGAAATAGCTCAGTGGTCAGGAGGACCAGGCCATAGTAGGAGAAGGCATTGACAAACCTGAGACAGACACCATGCAAACACAGATCACACAAAGGGCCCAACTCTGGGTTTCTGAGGTTCTCCGAACTGGGAGGACAGGGTGCACTGGTTGAATCAAGATAGTGAGCTAATGAGAGGTCTGAAAATGAGAGCAAAATCGACTTACCATATAAACCACAGGAGAAGAGTGGTTCTGCGATATTGAGGAGTTAAGAGATCTCGGATCCTACCACGATCCTCCTCCTTTACAAATATGGAAAAAGCACATCCAAGCAATTGTCGTGAATACACAAAATGTTGTAAGCTAAGATAGTCTCAGATAAACACATACCACATGAATGCACACACACCACACCAATTATACAGTCTCACATGTTTATTGTCAATAAGCTCCCCAACTGGCATGCTCTTCCCGTTGTTGGCAGCGATGAGTCTTAATGTTTTCATAGCATTTTTCCTGTTTCCCGAAAGCACATCAAAGCGGGGACTCTCCGGCAGCCACTGTATCAGACACAGACACACATGCATATGACACACTTCATCCACTACCTATGTGTTCAGTATCACCCACCTTTGTGATGCATGTCAACCATTGTTTCAGAACAATACATACTGCAGGTCTCAGTTCAGTCGTATTACTTACAAAACAGAGGGTAACAAAGACCACCAGGGGTGCAGTAGACAGGCCAAGCAGCCAGCGCCAGCCCATGGTAGGCATGATCCAGATGGCCAGAAGGACCTCAAACACAGCGCCAAGGGCCCAGAATATCTGATGGCCGCCAAGACAAGAGGATTAGTCACTGTAGGATGGAACACTACTCCAGAAATGGTTGATTTTCTTATGAGATAAAACTAATGCAATAGTAAAAATATGATAAAGGCCAGTGGACAGAAAGTACCTCAATCAGCATAATGCAGGTGGCTCTTGACTTCCTTGGGAGGAACTCAGAGTACAACGTCACCCTGAAAGAAAATGTCCATTAATGAATCTAAAAATTACTTATCTACCTGATGCAGAGCACACCTATAGGGAATTCAAATAAGCATTGCATACAACATTAACTTATACAGGTAATAGGGCGGCCCGGTATTGGTCAGAAAGTTAAACCGTTACCTTGGCTATAAAATAACAGGTTCAACAGAATCAGTTACATTCAGTACAAAATAAACTACTTTAACAGTCAGTATTTCAATAACAAAAGCATAACAAAAGGCAGTATGTTCTGGTTCTGAATCATTGAGTCTGGAACCAGTTCTATCACTCAGACTCAGGGCTAAAAATACACTTGTTTTGTTCCTGGTTGGAGCGTTATTGTCGCTCTGCCATCTTCACAGGTCTAACTGTCCCAAGAGAGAATGCCGGTGTGCTACAATAACAGTATTCTGTTAATTCAGCCTGATCAGCGCCACTGCAGATAAACCACATTTAGGAAATGTTCAACTCTGAGAGACTAACGCAGTAATTTCAAAGACATCAGTAATTTCAACAGTATTTTACAGTGCATCTCGATGATACTGTACAAGTGGCATTTAGGATGAATTTATGATGATCATCTTTCATGCATGACTGTCATCTTGGAAATCTGGACAGTGACATTGTTGTACAACAAAGTCTGATGTGTTCTATTCCACTGCATTGCAACAGAGTGCAGCACTGAGGAAGCCAGGTCAGGTGTGCTGTCTGTGCCTTACAGAGTACATCACTCACGACTGTGGGGCTCCTCCGATGCCAAAGCCCACCAGGCCACGCAGCACCAGGACCCAGCCATACGCCGGGGAAAAGGCACTGAGGAAGCCGTAGTATAGGACCCACACCATACACATCGTCAGACCCTGTTCAGCACACAAATACAGTGTACAAAACATTAGGCACACCTTCCTAATATTGAGTTGCACCCCCTTTTGCCATCAGAACAGCCTCAATTTGTAGCGGCATGGACTCTACAAGGTGTCAAAAGCATTCCACAGGGATGCTGGCCCATGTTGACTCCAATGCTTCCCACAGTTGTCAAGTTGGCTGGATGTCCTTTGGGTGGCAGACCATTCTTGATACACACAGGAAACTGTTGAGTGTGAAAAACCCAGCAGTGTTGCAATTCTTGACCCAAACCGGTGCACCAAGCACCTACTACCATACCCTGTTCAAAGGCACTTAAAATCTTTTGTCTTGCCCATTCACCCTCTGAATGGCACACATACACAATCCACCAACTGGACTATAAGATAAATCCATTATACTTCGTAATACAACAAAAATAACACACTTCAAACTAACCCTACACTCACAAGCCATGTCTCAATTGTCTCAAGGCTTAAAAATCCTTCTTTAATGTGACTCCTCCCCTTCATCTATACTGATTGAAGTGGCTTTAATAAGGGATCATAGCTTTCACCTGGATTCACCTGGTCAGTCTGTCATGGAAAGAGCAAATGTTTTGTACACTCAGTGTATTTCACCATCACATGACCAAATCATAGCTGTAAGATCTCAACCTTTTATACATGTTAAACAATTGCAGACTGAAACTTACTACTTTTCTGCCATACTTGTCAGATATATTTCCCCATAGAGTCGAGCTGAACATCATCCCAATGAACACCACCTGAGAGAGAAGAAGTGACCTGATGACATCACTGTAACATTGACATCAAATGAATGATTACTACAAATACTTTTTAAATGTTGGCTGTATGCCTAAAGCATTTCCTCTCTAGCTGGTGGCTACCCTTACAAGCCTTAATGAAGCCTATATGATTAGGACAAATGTGATGAATACATGGCGTAATCAAACTAATGCGATAAAGCTTATGAGAGAATAACCCCAGTCTAAAAGCCTAAGAGATTATGTTTAGGTGACAGAATGAGACTGACCGCTGTTAGCATAGCCACCTTCCAGCTGGGCAGCCTCCACTCACAGTGCAACTGAGGGGATATGATGCTCAGGATCATCATCTCCATGGCGTCTGCCATCTACAGTAAACACAACATGAGAGTCAGTGAGCAGCTCATGATTAGAAAGGGTTGTTGATCCACAAATTGAAAATATTTAAGATCATGTCTGTCTTAGGAATCAATCCCAGTCTCTAACCCATGACAGTCCAGTAAGGATAGAAAGCTTCCACTGGAACTTTCCAAAGCCAATGGCCTCCACTGCATCCTCCACCGTAAAGGTATCTGACAGGGCAGAGAGAAAGAGGTGGCAAGTTATAATAAAATCCCAAAACAACATATATTAAATCACATTTTCCGTTGTTCACAAACTTACCCATACATGCTGCTTTTTCTACAACAGACCAGGAACTACTTAATTAATATTATGAACCATGATCAGAAATGGTTACTAAAACAATGTAACAATTGGACAAGCGCTAACATGATATTAGGCGCCGAATGATGATGTCAGAAGAGTATTCTAGTTGAGAGAGATTGATTGGTTGTTTAACTGGCATAGACGTTTGTGTCCAATTAGTGTTAATTGGATGAAGAGTTGGGTAACGTTCAAGATAACAATGCCATAGGCGTTCTCGTATCAATAAGTAAAGGTAAACTGAGAAAAAGTGTTGATGAATTGAGTGGACAGTGGTTTAATCAAGCTCAATCTTTGGGAAATGTTGTATGGTTCAGTATTTAGTTTGAATAGCTTATTTTCATAAATCCATGGGTTCAAGAGCATCAGGTAATTCTAAACAACAAATGAGCAGTCAATAGATGCTAGACGAAACAAAATATAAATCAGTGAAACCTTCAGTGGGGCTGTTGTGTGATACGTGGGGTCCTGTACTGCGCTCCCCAAGGTCCACAGTCTGCATCCCCGTGGTGTAGACCTCATAGTCTCCACACTGATCCTCATCATCGTGACACAGACTGTCTCCCCCTGTACCTCGAAACGTCACCACACTGAAACCAAACAATACACATAATAAACAATACAGAGAAAGTAATAGATCAAGAGAATGACAACATCCTGATGTGACTTCATGAATGCCATAGGTTTATTTCATACTGAATCTACTGTATTGTCCATGATGACTATTCAATATGCTATTCAAACTACTCCAAATAGAGAAATTATGTGACTAAACTGAATAAAAAGAAGAAACTATACTATGAAACAAAGATAAATAATATAAAGAATGAAAGTAAAAAGCTTTGGAGCACCTTAAGTTATATTTTGGGCAAAAAGGTAAACTCAGCTCCATCATTCATTGAATCAGATGGCTCATTTATCACAAAACCCACTGATATTGCCAACTACTTTAATTATTTTTTTCATTGGCAAGATTAGCAAACTTAGGCATGACATGCCAGCAACAAACACTGACACTACACATCCAAGTATAACTGATCAAATTATGAAAGACAAGCATTGTAATTTTGAATTATGTAAAGTGAGTGTGGAAGGGGTGAAAAAATGATTGTTGTCTATCAACAATGACAAGCCACCAGGGTCTGAACTCTTGGGTGGAAAATTACTGAGGATAATAGCAGACAACATTGCCACTCCTATTTGCCATATCTTCAATCTAAGCCTACTAGAAAGTGTGCGCCCTCAGGCCTGGAGGGAAGCAAAAGTAATTATGCTACCCAAGAATAGTAAAGCCCCCTTTACTGGCTCAAATAGCCGACCAATCAGCCTGTTACCAACCCTTAGTAAACTTTTGGAAAAAATTGTGTTTGACCAGATACAATGCTATTTTACTGTAAACAAATTGACAACAGACTTTCAGCACACTTATAGGGAAGGACATTCAACAAGCATGGCACTTACACAAATGACTGATGATTGGCTGAGAGAAATTGAGGAATAAAAGATTGTGGGAGCTGTTTTGTTAGACTTCAGTGCAGCTTTTGACATTATCGATCATAGTCTGCTGCTGGAATAACTTATGTGTTAAGTCTTTATAAGTCTGCTAAGTCAGTTAAGTCTGCTATAACAGAACACAGAGGGTGTTCTTTAATGGAAGCCTCTCCAACATAATCCAGGTAAAATTAAGAATTCCCCAGGGCAGCTGTGTAGGCCCCTTACTTTTTTCAATCTTTACTAATGTCATGCCAGTGTGTCTATGTATGCGAATGACTCAATACTATACACGTCAGCTACTACAGTGAGTGAAATCACTGCAAGACTTAAAAGAGCTGCAGTTAGTTTCAGAAAGGGTGGCAAGGAATAAGTTAGTCCTAAATATTTCTAAAACTAAAAGCATTGTATTTGGGACAAATCATTCCCTAAACCCTAAACCTCAACTAAATCTTGTAATAAATAATATGGAAATTGAGCAAGTTGATGTGACTAAACTGCTTGGAGTAACCCTGGATTGTAAACTGTCATGGTCAAAACATTTTGATACAACAGTAGTTAAGATGGGGAGAAGTCTGTCCATAATAAAGCGCTACTCTGCCTTTTTAACAACACTATCAACAAAGCAGGTCCTACAGGCCCTAGTTTTGTCGCACCTGTACTACTGTTCAGTCGTGTGGTCAGGTGCCACAAAAGGGACCTCGGAAAATTACGATTGGCTCAGAACAGGGCAGCACGGCTGGCACTTAAATGTACACGGAGAGCTTACATAATAATATGCATGTAAATCTCTCATGGCTCAAAGTGGAGGAGAGATTGACTTCATCACTACTTGTTCTTGTAAGAAGTGTTGACATGCTGAATGCACTGAGATGTCCATTTAAACTACTAGCACACAGCTCGGACACCCATGCATACCCCACAAGACATGCCACTAGAGGTCACTTCACAATCCCCAAGTCAAGAACAGACTATGGGAGGCGTACAGTACTACGTAGAGCCATGGCTACATGGAACTCTATTCCACATCAGGTAACTGATGCAAGCAGTAGAATCAGATTTAAAAAACAGATAAAAATACACCTTATGGAACAGCAGGGACTGTGAAGAGACACACACACAGGCACAGATACACGCTTACACATACACATGATAAGACACGCACTCTACACACACGTACACATGAATTTTGTATTGTAGATATGTGGTAGTAGAGTAGTGGACTGAGGGAACACACTTAATGTGTTTTGAAAAGTGTTATGAAATGTAATGTCATGTCATATTTGTAATTGTATATAACTGCCTTAATGTTGCTGGACCCCAGGAAGAGTAGGGTCCAGCAATGGGGATCCTTAATAAATACAAATACAAATGACAACAACAGCAACAGGAATCAATCTACTGATAACATGGCAAGCCCAGTGTACCTGGGTCGTTCCACCAATTGGGTGCCTTTTGAGTAGTGTAACTTGGTAAAAAAATGAAATAAATTTGATTTCACCTCATTTTAACATTCTGTCATAAAGAGCACATGTTCTACATTAAAAAAACAAATCTTCCCATCTCTAGAGAAAAAAAAAAAAAAGTGCCAAAGAAAGTATCAAGGTTGACTGTAACAGGTTGAAGATTTCATCTTAAAACAGCCATAAATCCCCTTGTGACAAGGGGAATGGACGTTTATTGTGTGCAACACGGAGGGGCAATTCAAAGTAAGCTTCACAATTTTTTAATATTAAAAACTTTCTAGCCTGTCTATGTATGGGTAACAGGGTTGACATGTTATCTTTGACCCGCTCAAAAAACAGTAGAACCAGCTCTATATCTTTTTTAAAGGACTAGTTTCACCACATTAAAATAAGAGTTCAGTTCATGTAAAAGGGTTGACCTTAAAATGTAGGACAGATGTAAATAAATCACTAATGAATCACACATTTAATAAATAATAATCTTTAGAAATGACTTTGTCAAAGCAATTTAATAACTAGGACTTTACAATGGTGGTGAAAACTTGGAGAAATGTTGGGATTAAGTGGGTTAAAATCTTCCTAGAAGTCACAGAGGGTGCATGAAGGGACACATCAAAATACAGAATTTATATTAAAATTCAGATTTATTAAATTCTCTATCTGATCTATATTAAAGGGCACTTTAATATACTGAACAACAATATAAACGCAACATGCAACAATTTCAACGATTTTACTAAATTACAGTTCATATGAGGAAATCAGTCAATTGAAATAAATTCATTAGGCCCTAATCTATGGATTTCACATGACTGGGAATACAGATATGCGTCTGTTGGTTACAGATACCTTTTTAAAAATGGGCCTCAGGAATTCGTCGCAGTATTTTTGTGCATTCAAATTGCCAATCGATAAAATGCAATTGTGTTCGTTGTCCATAGTTTATATATCTGCCCATACTATAACCCCACCGCCACTATGGGGCACTCTGTTCACAATGTTGACCTCCGCAAACCGCTTGCCCACACAACGCCATACACATGGTCTGCGGTTTTGAGGCTGGTTGGACGTACTGCCAAATTCTCTAAAACGACGTTGGAGGCGGCTTATGGTAAAGAAATGAACATTACATTTGCTGGCAACAGCTCTGGTGGATATTCCTGCAGTCAGCATGCCAATTGCACATTCCCTCAAAACTTTAGACACCTGTGGCATTGTGTTGTGTGACAAAGCTGCACATTTTAGAGTGGCCTTAATTGTCCCCAGCACAAAGTACCCCTTTGTCATGATCATGCTCTTTAATCAGCTTCTTGATATGCCACACCTGTCAGGTGGATGGATTATCTTGGCAAATGATAAATGCTCACTAACATGGATGTAAACAAATGTGTGCACAACATTTTAGAGAAATAAGCTTTTTGTTTGCATGGAACATTTCTGGGATCTTTTATTTCAGCTCATGAAACATGGGACCAACACTTTACATGTTACGTTTATATTTTTGTTCAGTGTATAACAGGCTTTTAGAATTCAATAGTGGTGCACAATTTCTACTTAAAATATAAAAGGCACTCATTTCATGGAACGACCCACCTATGCAACTTATCCGGTTTCCTTCCCCCTATGATTCCCCTACAGGTATTATCTAATGGAAAACTAGGTCATTCACCTTGCACTTCAACATATCATTAAGTGTGATTCCTTTCATAGAAAACTCCAGTAAGCTACAATTTATGAGAGTTTGATATTTACTGTACCTGATTTCAGGATTCCTCCATTGCTGGTAACTTATCTTGGATGTTTTCCCCCAGTTGCTCATGTCGATAAGGCTGAAGAACAGGGACTGAGAGCACCTGATTTCAGGTGTTGTTGAGTTGGTTAAACCTGCTGGGGTATCTTCTATCTCAAATTACAGTCAGTCATCCAATAGGAATAAAGCCCTCAGGGAAGGGAGAGGGAGGAGTTAAATCTACTGTAAACAACATTTTGGGAGTGGTAGGAAAAAGAATGTAAAAGACAATGAACTTAAAACCATTGGCCTCATACTGCCTAATTGTACCATTGTCACTACTATGTCTTACGTTTACATAAGGATTATACAACCACTTTTACAAATGATACTTGGGATATGTACAGTATGGATATTAAAATAACCACTTTGTCGCAATACTCTAGACTGACAATAGACGGTGCTCTTGCATCACACTATTGCCTACCTCAGTGCACTATTGACATTCAAGCGAACAAGCTGAAAAACCTCAAGGTCAAAGGTCAAATAGGGGGCACTTATATTTGTCCAGTTTCACACAAGTGTGTAACCTGTACAAGTGTGAGATGTGAAATGGAAATGTGTTTTTTGCATATCCCACATCCCTTGAGACACCCTCAGAGAGCAGGGTCATGGCCATCAGAGGGGTATAGCTGTCTGTCAGATTCATCTCAAGATTGAAGTCTTTAGTAACAATAGCAAATGGCATCTGCAAATATTTCTTCTGTAAATATTTACAGTTAGACAAATCCATAGTAGCCACAGGAGTCTATTTTCAGTTTAAAATAGGTGAATCTGCTAAGGCTTTAATACCTTCACATTAATAATCTTTAGTTAAAAATGTTTAGTTTTCTAAAATACATGAACATGTAAAAGTCCTCTATATTACAATAAAAAATAATTGTTGTAAGGCATGACATCAAGAGTTTACTCAGAGCATAGTAAATAAATACAAATGAACCAAAATAAATACACAGAAAATGCAGAGATAATACCTGCCTAGCAGTACTATAGTACTTCAAACAGACTATCAAGCTACAGTACCAAAGTCAAATCCAGTAAAATAAAAAGTATTGTTTGCACAAGATAGTAAATCAATAAGACTTTACCTCCACAAGGAATAGCCTAGATAACAGAAGAGTTTCACCGACAACATCTACGTATCTTCACAGAAACCAACATTGACACCGGCTCTTGTAGAGATAAAGTGGCATTGCATTTTACCTCCAAAGATCCACACACACAAACACATTATCCTCATCACTGTAAAAAGCTGACAGACCCAATCAAACATACCTACGCTTGTTGATTTTGGCTGCTTCTTATGTGCTTTGGTGTAGAAACAGGAATCAGTAAAAAACTAAAAACATACATAAAAGGGGCGAGACATCCTGTCAGGTGGGGAAAAGTTCTGGATTCTCATACAGTTGGTGCGGGGACTTGCAGGTTCAACAGTAGTGGTCTTCCCATAGTCTGTCCTAGTGTATATCAGTGTTTAATACACTGTATATCAGTGTTTCACAGTCAAAGTCAGAGCTGGGCGATGGCCTGGCCCCCGGCCTCTGTGGTGGTGATGTACTGGGAGGGAACAGCTGGGGTGGTGTGGCTGGTGTACAGGTCCACCAGGGGCTGTCCAGTGCTGGGGCCAGTCAGCCCACAGTCAGACAGGCACAGAGGAGAGTGGTTAAAGGTACCCAGAGTCTCCAGGCTGAAGCTTTCCTCCCTCATCTCCTCCCATAGGCTCCCTGAAAGACAGAAACAAACACATTATCACAGGTTAAAACAGATCATTAACCAAATCACCATAGGTTAAAACAAACAGTTATGGTGAAGACAAATATGTCATTTTCATTTTAAACATATGGTAACATCCCTCCTATCCTCATCAGAACCTACCGGCAAACTCCATGATACTGGGGTCCAGAGCGTCCACCTCGGCTGTGACGTCTGGGTGGAGGCTGTACAAGCTGTGGCTGTGGGGATGTCTGTAGGGCTGCTGCTGGGGGAAGGGGCTGTGGGAGTAGTCTGGGACAGCATGGAGGGGAGGGGTCCGGGCAGGTACAGGGGAGCTGGGTTCTCCTAGGAGGGTGTGATTCTGGGCCTGGTGGTGGAAGGGGAGGGAAAGCGGGGGACCACAGGGGCTGGAAGGGACACATGTCATCCTAGGGTCACAGGGCTTTCTCCGGCAGCCGTCCGGTCGGTCTGTGATCAGCCTATCCAGCTCATCTGAGAGCCAAGACAAGAGCATTAGCTATAAATACTCACCAAGCAATATTATATAATGAATCAGAATGTCGCAATTCTTGTCTTGTTTCCTCTCCCATCCTCCCCTGCCAGGTCTCACCAGGGTTGGCCATGCTGCGGCGGATGGCAGTCAGGTCCTTGCGTTTCCACTTCTGCATCTCCTCCTCCATCTTGTTGATCTTGGCTGGGTTGAGGGCCCATAGACAGCCCTTACGAGTGGAGGAGGAGGAGCCTCCCTGCTTGTTCTCCACCTTCTCAAAGCACTTGTTCAGAGACAGGTTGTGTCTCACAGAGTTCTTCCAGCCGTCAGGTGCCGTCTGTAGGGTGGAGAACCATACATCAGTAAAAAACATTATACTGATCATATACAATGTTGCTGATGTTCCCAAACTTCCACGAGCCCTGAGAATCTCATGTGTGTAAAGCAGCATCTCCCTGCTCCTCACCTTGAAGTAAGGGAAGTGCTCCTTCATGAAGCCGTAGATCTCACTGACAGGAAGGCTGCCTGTCCGGCTGTTCTTCAGAGCCATAGCAATCAGGCAGCTGGCGAAAACCGTCAAAATATCATGCATTTTCATTTTTGCTCAGTTCCAATTGTTCTGACCACTAGTCTGCTTTACAAAATGTGTTAAAACTGTACAGATGAAATGTCAATGGAAAATGGAGAATTGAATGCGTTAGTGTGCCCTACCTGTAGGAGTAGATAGGTTTAGGAAAGGCCTTGAGTTGTTGTAGCAGATCCTGGTTGCTGTGGGGGTTGGTGATGCTCATGACTGCTGCTTGCTGATCATACAGGTTATGGTTATGGTAGGAGGTGCTGTTGTACAGGCTGCTGGGGGAATGCTGGGAAAAAGCAAACCAAGCCACATATAAGGCTGTCTTTGAATGAATTACAAGTGATAGAAATACTCTGCATCTCTCTGTTATAAAGTCTTACGTTCATAAGAGTTCAGAAACACTTCTGAAACAGTCGGTGGATGTGTTACCTGTTGCACAGCCTGAGCTGGGCTGTAGGCCTGCTGGGGGGAATGGAAGCAGTGGACCGGGGAGGACTGGTATCCTGAGGCAGGCACACCACTTCCTGGGAATCCTGCCATCTGAAACACAAAGACACACAGTAGGAGGGGAAGAACAGTGTTGATTAAAAAATAACTACAACAGTAAGACCCCAAAATATACTTACATTTCCATTTTGATTGTTGAGGTAGTTCATTCCAATATAAGTGTTTTGCATGTTGCTATGTGGAGGGGCCATGGTATTATGTCCTAGTGCTGTACTCATGTTGCTTTGCTGGTCTGAAAAAAAGAGTTTATGTTTCAGGCCAGATTGTTTTTTGGTTTGTTTGTGTGTGTGTGTATGTGTGTGTGAGTGTGTATTGTGTCTCACCTGTGTGTAGTTCCAGTATGCTGCTTTGGGGCCCTGTGTTGTTGAAGGCCAGTCTGCCTGTGGCCATCTGCTGCAGCCTGGGTACATCCACGGTGGTTAGCCAGGACAGAGACTGCAGGTCCCCCAGCTCCTCACTCTGCAGGGACGGCTCAGTGGTCAGCAGCCTGACAGATACACACACAAGGAGCTGATTATATCTACTGTAAGGGACTTACGGGATAAACATATTCCTTATAATGTATATTACCACTGCCCTCAGCTTATCAAGACAAGAGGTCACTGAAACTTTAGCAACTCTTCTTTTTCTGCTTGCATTGAGTTGAAATGTAAAATACACTGAACAAAAATATAAACGAAACATGCAACAATTTGTAAGATTTTACTGCGTTACAGTACATATAAGGAAATTAGTCAATTGAAATACATTCATTAGGCCCTAATCTATGGATTTCACGTGACTGGGAATACAGATATGCATCTGTTGGTCACAGATACCTTAAAAAAAATGTGGGGCGTGGATCAGAAAACCATTCAGTATCTGGGAAAGACCACCATTTGCCTCATGCAGAGGGACACCTCTCCTTCACATAGAGTTGATTAGGCTGTTGATTGTGGCCTTTGGAATGTTGTCCCACTTCAATGGCTGTGAAGTTGCTAAATGTTGGTGGGAACTGGAACACACTGTCGTACACGTCGATCCAGAGCATCCCAAACATGCTCAATGGGTGACGTCTGGTGAGTATGCAGGACATGGAAGAACTGGGACATTTTCAAGCTTCCAGCAATCGTTTACAGATCCTTGCGACATGGGGCCATGCATTATCATGCTAAAACATGAGGTGATGGCAGCGGATTAATGGCACGACAATCTCGTCACGATATCTCTGTTCATTATGCCTGCCCATACCATAACCCCACCGCCACCATGGGGCACTCTGTTCACAATGTTGACATCAGTAAACTGCTCACCCACACAACGCAATACACGTGGTCTGCGGTTGTGAGGTCGGCTGGACGTACTGCCAAATTCTCTAAAATGACGTTGGAGGCAAATTATGGTAGAGAAATGAACATTAAATTTTCTGGCAACAGCTCTGGTGGACATTCCTGCAGTCAGCATGCCAATTGCACACTCCCTAAAAACTTGAGACATCTGTGGCATTGTGTTGTGTGACAAAACTGCACATTTTAGAGTGGCCTTTTATTGTCCCCAGCACAAGGTGCACCTGTGTAATGATCATGCTGTTTAATCAGCTTCTTAATATGCCACACCTGTCAGGTGGATGGATTATCTTGGCAAAGGAAAAATGCTCACTAACAGGGATGTAAACAAATTTGTGTACAGAATTTGAGCTAAATCAGCTTTTTGTGCCTATGGCACATTTCTGGGATCTTTTCTTTCAGCTCATGAAACATTGGACCAACACTTTACATGTTGCGTTTATATTTTTGTTCAGTATACTTTTCTGACCTAATTTGCATAAAGGACATTTCCAGACACTGAAAAACAAGGTGATGTAACATCAGGTGACCACTGCTCCTAATGCTCCATTGGCTGAATCACAATACACAGGGGCACACCCACAGTATTGAAAATGTGTAGTAGGGTCAGGGACACTGTGCACATAGGGTCGGGTACACTGTGTGCAAATTGTCTGCAACAGTTGGTCTGGCCATTGAATAATGATTAGTTTTTGTGTCCCGAACAACAGTCCCCAGCCCAGTGGCACGTGGCTCTATTGTTTCCAGAGGGCTGTTCCCTGATTGTCCCAACCCACTCCACCCCCATCCCCATGATGACCAAAGCCTGCATTAATCTGGTTGAGTGACAGCTAATTGACAAGAGAGTTAAAGGAGAGCCATCTGCTTCTCTGTCACCACCAGACCCTATGCACTACAACTAACCGCTCTCTAGTAAAGGGGACTCCCTGAGGGGAGCAATAGCCTGGCAGGCAGGCTTAATGCTGTTGACTCTGCTAAACAGACATTACAATAACATGCATGACTGTAATGCATTTTTTTTGTGCATAAAAATGACATCAGTCTGGCCTTACAGTTTTTTTTTACATAACCTTTGAGCTCCACCCACACACACTGTTATCAAAAGGCAGATTTATTTTTAGTCACTTGATAAAAGTGTTGCTTGGAGACCCTGTGTGGGCGGTTTCATACCAACAAGCCAAAAAGGGAATGGTTAATAACTATAAGTACTATAATGTGAAAACCCGGTCTATAAACTGTAGCAGGCCATTAAAGTTTGATTGTGGTTCATTTGACAGTCAGGGTTTGGTCAATGTGTTGAATTAGAAGGCTAATGACTAAAGAGCTGATCTGGTTTTCAATCAATGGGCCATAGGCTTTAAGTTAAGAAACTAGTTAGTAAACATAAGAAATTAGACTACAGTGAGAACATTACAATAAAGTTATATTAATGTGGGAACAGAATATCCAGCATGATAAAAGTGACTGAAGTTCATTCAATGACAATTTGACTGCAAACAATCTCTGAACTTGATTGCTTGAAAAGTAACTTCACATAAAATCAGAAAAAACACCAACCTTTTGGAGGGAAACATCCATGTAACTGTGCCAAAAATAATACCCCTCAATTTAGCTTAGCACAAAAGAATGATTCCTTCTGATGTAAATGTCCCTTTACTCAACAACAACAATGTCGCTAGGTGAACTCCAAATAAACACAATGAGAAGACTAGAGACAAGCAGGTCCAGTGCACTGAGCCACAACCTAGCTGACATAAGCTCTGATTGACGAGGAAAAAAGCTGTTCTTTACTCTAACTTGTCCACTCTAGGAAGAAGTGTTCGATGTGTGAACGATGTGTTCACCCGTTTCGATTACCAGTACAAATTAGAAAGGCAGTGAAGCAAGTCCTCCCCCCAGGGGTAACCATAAGCACTGTCCCCTTGTTTTCTATTTTTGAGGCCACCCCCTCCAAAGTCCCCACCACCAGACACCCAGGGATATATATCCCCCTCTCCTCCCTTTCCCCAACAGCAGGACTGAAAACAAAGCTGATGGGCGCTGACATATCCATTCGGACCAAAAATTATTCATTGTAATGTTTTTTGTGTGTGCATATTTTCACACACGCGCGCGCGCGCGCACGCACGCACGCACACGCACACACACACACAGGGGAGGAGGGGGGGGGGGGGGGGGGGGTGATGGAGTGAAAGAGAGAGAGAGGGGGGGTAGGCTCTTAGCAAACCATAACGTTAACCTAAACCATAAGGTTTGCCTGCCAAGCTTTCCAGAGTTAGCTAGTTCAGACAAGTGACAGCCTGATGATGTGATTAACGTTAGCTAGCTCTACCTGAAATCCTGTGATGAGGTGTGATGATTAACGTTAACGTTACTTCCAGAATTTCTGAGAATTGCCGTCATTCTGGGGGTGGTATCCTCTCCTGAAAGATAAATAGCCACTGTTACTGTAGCTAGCTAGCTAACGTTAGTTCAAAGATTTTCAATGTTCTATTTGTGGTTAGTTGACAAAACTGGCATACTGACAGATACAGCTAGCTAGTTAACATTTAGCTATCCCGCTTAGTTACCTGACCCATACCTGACTGTCTAGTTAGCTAATTAACGTTGCAAGCTAGCTCCCAATGCTACTACAATAGTATGGGACAAGTATTTAACGTTACTGTGCCAGCTAGTTATCAGAGATAGCAGAGATAGTTATCAGAGATAGCTAGCTACGTTACATGAAATGTAAACAGCTGTATTAACAACACCTTGCTAACATGTTCTGAAAGAATCCAAAGGTGTTCTTTTCAACGTTAAGTTTGATTCCATTCATTCACCTTCCAAAGCGTTTTAAAACTCACTCTTCTGTCTCCGACTGTCCAGTGTCGACTCCACTCTGGCGAGGAGCTGTTCATCAGCACCACTGGCACTGTTTGGTTCGAATTTCGACCCCGCGCGCTTGGCCGCGCGGTTTGATGGGCTGCGGCGGGAAGGTGGTCGATGAGGCGCGGAGAGGGGAGGAGGAGCAGTAGCGTCTGTTTTCAGGCTCAATGATAGCAGTGAAATAAGCAGCAAACAACATGGACAAGT
This sequence comes from Coregonus lavaretus, assembly GCF_964263955.1. Classification (NCBI taxonomy): domain Eukaryota; kingdom Metazoa; phylum Chordata; class Actinopteri; order Salmoniformes; family Salmonidae; genus Coregonus; species Coregonus lavaretus. The sequence goes on along the minus strand of NC_139991.1, from coordinate 43,733,005 downwards.
GGGGATGATGCTATTTGAAAGGGGAGGTTATTCAACAGTTTGCAAATATTTATATTGCTTGTATAAAACATGTTTAGCGTATATTTTGCTCAATAGGCCGAGTGTCCCTGCTAAACAATTACTTAGCCTAGGTCCGTCCACCTCCCAATTTTTTTTAGGCGATTTCAATACTTTTTAGCCGTGCCAATGGAGTGGGCAAGTTTATCGTCTAGTTGCTCTTGAAATGTATCCCCCCCACAATCATCAGAACTGTTACACATAGCCTCGTTCCCATAAATTAATAATCTGAACACACTCTGCCTATAGAGTTGGTACAATTTGCCCCAGGTATGGTATGTTATCAACAGCAGCAAACAGGAAATGATTACTGTATATTATTTGGATCGTTATCAGTATGTTGTAGGCTATACTAGTTTCTATCTAGCTGACTTAACTCAACGCCATGGTGAAGGAAGTTTCTGAGTTGAGTTTAGTCACCTAACTAGTTGCTATCAAGAGTTCCAGACAGAAAAGTGTTAAAATTACAGTGATATGTGCCGTTTTACGACACAGAGTATGATTCTCTGTATATTGCAATAATATTTTCTCAAATTGGGGATTTGTCTAGGTCTAGTGGCATTATGTCTAGTGATCTCTGATGAACAGAACAGGGAACGAGGCCAACCTAAAAAAAAAAACAGAAGGAAATTAGGACACTATGACAGCAAGTTTGCAGGGGCTGTTGCATTATGGGTTGTCCATAAATCCAGGTGCTATAGGTAAGGATGTGTGTCCACAATTAATGTTTATAGAGCTGCTCTCACCCTTGTATCAACTTCCCACTTCTCAGCAAGCATCCCTCAACACACAGATGAGCTGGTCTCCTCCTTCTCTGTCATATCCAGATCAGATTCAGCTTCTATTGGCCCGGGCTGGATTTGTCAGAACGACCTGACCAGAAGAATCCTCATTTTTTATGCACATTATATAACACCATGTACATGTTCTCAACGGTAAGATTTTTATAATTTGATTTGTCATTCGATTTTCAGTAGTGCATGCTAAACTATTTTTCCATATCTACAACAATAACCTCCACTATCTCTACATTTAAATGTTACCAAACTCTACAATGCATTTGCCATTAGCCATCATGAAATTGACTCCTCTATTGAAATGATCTTTCAGCGTTACCATATTGTAGCTCAGTCAAGTTGCATTTAACCTAAATGATTGCGTTTTAGAATACTGTTATTTTATTGCTATCGCATGCATTTGGTCATGGTATCCTAGCAGAACGTCTCTCGCTCACAGAACGTGGCAGAGATACAGAAGGCTACTACAGCAACCTGGCTAGAGTTGCCCTTCAGTGTCCATCTCTGTCCTCGGCTATCTATTTGATCCTATAAATAAAGCATTAGTTGAATGTTGAGTTGTGTAAGACAAATTGAGCCTGTGCATATTCATTTGTCTATCCTGTGATTCCCTCTGGAGGCAGAGTTGTGCTGTAATTGGTCAGATCGTTTACTCATGATGTTCTGAGAGGTTAAGGGGTCACTGTTTTCCCCAATGCACATATTACCTAATAGGCTGGTATATCTAGTTTTGTGTGTGTGTGTGTGTATTGCTTGGAGAAAGTTAGTGGTTAAGTGCCTTGCTCAAGGGCACAATGCCATATAGCCCTGGGAATTAAACCGGCAACCCTTTGGTTATAGGCCAGCCTCTCTAACCTTGAGGCTACTGCCACCCCTATTGATGAGGTTAAGGTAGAACATTGAAATTGCTGTGTATGGAATCGGATATCCCATTTCATTGAATGATAGAATGAGAGTAAGGTCAGAGAGGTTGGATGATGACCTTACCGCATGACTGGAGTGGACTTTGATGACTAAGGGATACCTCTTGTTCCTCCCATTACAGAGACATAAAGTGTCAGGAGGAAGAGAAAGGGAGAGTTTGTGTGAGAGAGGGGTAAGGGGGCTGATGTGTGGGGTTTTCAAATCGTAGTCCTCAAACTCAGCATGAAATCTGTAATGGGAAAATCAACCCGCTGACTCTGGTGTAATTGGATTTTACAGGGACTCGTGCTAAATCAGAGAGCTGTGGGTAGGTAGCACAAAGCTTGTTAAGGCTAGACAAGCCACACCACAGGCTAAAGGGGCAGGACGTGTGGTGTGATTGTGAGTATATTAGTGGGTGTGTTTGGTAGGGGGCTGTTACCAAAGAGAAAATTAACTGCTCAAAATGGTTCAGTGTTGCCCATAAATTAACTTAAAAGTTACAGTAGTCTCTGGGAATGTAAGCCTCTGTAACATTGATTGGAAAGGTAATAATCCCTTCTGTTCTGATTTGGAGCAGTGGTTACTTTTAAAAAGCTATGTGGCTTTAAAATATAACTTCTTTGTTGTGAATGTCTCCTCTCTGTTTAATCAATGTGGCTGTAATGCAAGATGCCTTTGTTCATGTTTTACAGGATGCTTGACTTTAAATTTTAAACAGGCGGAATGAGAGGGCAATGTTTTGCTGCCCGCAAGACTTTCACAACCCAACACATCACTTAGCACTGAGCTACAAGATATAGAGAAGGTTATACAAACATCTCTACTTTGTTTTTTCTTAAATAATCATTCTGGATAGCAATGTCGATCAATAACTCATTTATGGTTAGGTAAATCATGTATGATATGTTTGAATGAAAATGAGAACAAACTTGAAATATATATTTTTAGATGACATAAGAGCCACTAGAATACATAATAGGAGTTTCTCTGACACATGAAGGTTAAGCAGGAAAGCCAGCATAGTACTGTATGGCCCTCTTACTGCAGCACAGGCTGGTGTTGACAGTAGCTGTAAGATGCACTGAAAGGACAATAGTTTCATCCCAACTGGCCCGATACTGTAGCTTCAGCATGGCAGTGATGAGTGGTTTGTAATTAGTCAGAATTGTATCTGCCTAATCAAAGATCAGTAACACAATACCTGTGCTGTAATTTTGTGCGAGGAGGAGGATGAGGAGATCGACTTTCCGCATCCTTGTGTTACTCACGCAGGCACACACACACACACACACACACACACACACACACACACACACACACACTCTGTGGGTCCGTGGACGCTCAGGTGATGTGCTGAATGAGACCTTCCTAGGCTTAATGAATGATTAACTATCTTAGAGCTCCCAGAGCCAACTATATCATTATGGTCTCATTATGGACAGGACAGGAGTGACGCTTTAGCAGGAAGTACTAGTCCACACATTGGCACTCCCCACTGAACCCCTCCCCTGGTCCCCAGAACCTGGCCAGTTCTGTCAGAGGGACAGAGGAAAAGCAGAGGTAGAGCAGTGTGACGGTGAGGTGATACGGTCAAAGGGACAAACCTGCATCTGAATCGCCAGAGGCTAAAAGTGGCTCTAGAATGGGAGTGCTGCTCAGTTGCTAGCCCCAGGACGAGAGTCCACCTCTACTGCATACTCTGGGACGATAGTTGAACGTTGTTTGGATTCTATCTGATCCATTACAAGACCGATTCAACCATGACTCACATGGCTTTGGAGATGAGTGAGGTAATACTGTGGTGTGTGTTTTTTTGTGTGTCTGTGTAGCCTGTTTATACCTGGTTCTAACTTACGTCCTTTGTCGTGTCCACATTCTGATTGTGCCCACATTTTTTGACAGGTGTAGACAATCAAAAGACATTGTGATCAGATCATCCTGTCCACCTCCGTAGGTAGTGAGACACTAAAATCATTGATAAGTGGCACCATTGACTGATTACATAAATATGTGTCTTACAATAAATATATAAGTATTCTTTTGAAAGAATAGTTGTGAAATAATTTGCATAAAGGAAAGGGACCAGGAAATCTGGTACATTTACATTTTAGTCATTTAGCAGACGCTCTTATCCAGAGCGACTTACAGTTTGTGAGTGCATACATTTTCATACTAGCCCTCCGTGGGAAACGAACCCACAACCCTGGCGTTGCAAGCGCCATGCTCTACCAACTGAGCTACAGGGGACTTATACAGGGTACCAATGCATACATAGTGTAGACACATTTCTGGAAATGTGGGCACAATCAGAAATTAGACCAGATCAGGTAAAAGGACCCATGTTAGCACAAGGTATAAACTGGGCTTTTGTTTCTCCTCTGTTTAGAACAACATATTGATAAGGTATTTTATGCTAAATAGATTTTTACCCAATGTTATGAAGACCACCACCTAAAGGTTCAACCTTTGCCAGACTTTTTAAAATCTTTAATAGCAATACATATACGGTACTCATATTGTTTTCTACCGCATTATAGTACCCTGTATTTTATCCAATCTCTATAATTGAAGCTATATAAAGGGAGCATTGTATGAAGAGATACAGGTGATACCAGGTTTCTCTAGACACCTGGAGCCCCCTAAATGTGTGTTTGTTGCCCTGAGTGATGTGATGTGTGGTGTTAGTCAGTGGCCCACGCACGAGGAGTGCTATCTCTTTCAGGAGCCTAACGGCCACTTTGTGACAGAGTAACAGGATCCTGTGCCATAGTGGAGAGCCTGGGACAATGGGCTGGCCTCTCGGGTGATGGCCGCTGGGTCAGATAGGCTTTCCTGTACCGTTTTAGCCTGCCATCAAATTTAGGTATCTTGTTGCTCATTTTCCGCCTTTACGAGTGTCATCCTTTTCTCTCCACATCCTTTTCCATTCTTTGTGTGTGTTATCACCTGTTTCAGACTTCTTCCCACTCTCATTATCCTCTCCTTTAAAAAAAAAAAGACTCCTGTGTACCATTACCATTAGGTGACACTGTTTCCTAGATTACAGTAGAACTGTGTTGTGCAAGTGTATCTATCTCTCTCTGTGTGTGTGTGTGTGTGTGTGTGTGTATTCCTATGTATGAGTTTACATGGATCGTGTCCTTGGGCCATGCTGGTTGGCCTGTTGTTATTTTCTCATCTGCCGAGTGTTCTCAGATTTTCAGCTCAGATTCCCCCTGAATGGCTGTAATCTCTGCCTTGCCACCGGCCTGCCCAGCCTGATGCCAACAGAGCACCAACAATGGGTGGAGTGCCAGGGTCAGGCCTGGCATGCAACCTGACCACAGGGCAATTGTCTCTGTTCAGTATTTTAGGCCTGGTACAGGGTGGTCAGGTGTAGCAGGGCAGTGTGCGAACTTGATATCACTTTGGAAGGAAATAATGAATTTAATGTACAGTTGAAGTCGGAAGTTTACATACACTTAGGTTGGAGTCATTAAAACTCTTTTTTCAACCATTCCACACATTTTTTGTTAACAAACTATCGTTTTGGCAAGTCGGTTACGACATCTACTTTGTGCATGACACAATTAATATTTCCAACAATTGTTTGCAGACAGATTATTTCACTTATAATTCACTGTATCACAATTCCAGTGGGTCAGAAGTTTACATACACTAAATTCACTGTGCCTTTAAACAGCTTGGAAAATTCCAGAAAATGATGTCATGGCTTTAGAAGCTTCTGATAGGCTAATTTACATCATTTGAGTCAATTGGAGGTGTACCTGTGGATGTATTTCAAGGCCTACCTTCAAACTCAGTGCCTCTTTGCTTGACATCATGGGGAAATCAAAAGAAATCAGCCAAGACCTCCGAACAAAAAAAATGTAGACGTCCACAAATCTGGTTCATCCTTAGGAGCAATTCCCAAACGCCTGAAGGTACCACGTTCATCTGTACAAACAATAGTACGCAAGTATAAACACCATGGGACCACACAGCCGTCTTACCGCTCAGGAAGGAGATGCGTTCTGTCTCCTAGAGATTAATGTACTTTGGTGCGAAAAGTGCAAATCAATCCCAGAACAACTTGTGAAGATGCTGGAGGAAACAGGTACAAAATAATCTATATCCACAGTAAAACGAGTCCTATTTCGACATAACCTGTCAGCAAGGAAGAAGCCACTGCTCCAAAACCGCCATAAAAAGCCAGACTACGGTTTGCAACTGTACATGGGGACAAAGATCGTACTTTTTGGAGAAATGTCCTCTGGTCTGATGAAACAAAAATAGAACTGTTTGGCCATAATGACCATCGTTATGTTTGGAGGAAAAAGGGGGTCGCTTGCAAGCCCAAGAACACCATCCCAACCGTGAAGAACAGGGGTGGCAGCATCATGCTGTGGAGGTGCTTTGCTGCAGGAGGGACTGGTGCACTTCACAAAATAGATGGCATCATGAGGAAGGAAAATTATGTGGATATATTGAAGCAACATCTCAAGACATCAGTCAAGAAGTTAAAGCTTGGTCGCAAATGAGTCTTTCAAATGGACAATGACCCCAAGCATACTTCCAAAGTTGTGGCAAAATGGCTTAAGGACAACAAAGTCAAGGTATTGGAGTGGCCATCACAAAGCCCTTACCTCAATCCTATAGAAAATGTGTTCTCAGAACTGAAAAAGCGTGTGCGAGCAAGGAGGCCTACAACCTGACTCAGTTACACCAGCTCTGTCAGGAGGAATGGGCCAGAATTCACCCAACTTATTGTGGGAAGCTTGTGGAAGGCTACCCGAAACGTTTGACCCAAGTTAAACAATTTAAAGGCAATGCTACCAAATACTAATTGAGTGTATGTAAACTTCTGACCCACTGGGAATGTGATGAAAGAAATAAAAGCTGAAATAAATCATTCTCTCTACTATTATTCTGACATTTCACATTCTTATAATAAAGTGGTGATCCTAACTGACCTAAGACAGGGCATTTTTACTAGGATTAAATGTCAGGAATTGTGAAAAACTGAGTTTAAATGTATTTGGCTAAGGTGTATGTAAACTTCCGACTTCAACTGTATATAATTGGATGGTTCTTCCGTTGTCAGCGATTTAGAGTGTGTCAAACACAAGTGCCTAGAGAAACTCTTTCTCGCGCACGCACAGAATGGAATGTGAAGACATTCTCACTTTCAGTGTGGATAAGAAGGCTCCAGTTCCAATGTTTGTGCTAAGGAGGGGAGAAAGGGACTTTCTGTATTGTCAGATTGATTCTGACATCTCAAATGGGGCGCCTTCAATGATATTGTTCACTTGTCTCATTGGTTTAACTTCATGATGAACTGGGCAGAGATTGGAGGGAGGGATGGTGGAGGGGAAGAGAGTGCAAAATAAAGAGTGTCTTGGAGGTGGGAGAAATCAACCCCCCACCCCTTCCACATCCCTAACCCAGTTACCCTCTTTCCTTGAGGATTGGAGTAACAATTCAATAGTAATTAAATCAGACAAAAAATGAGTTTCCATGTTTTTTTCCTCATGATAACTATAGAGACCATTACTTATCTTTAAAGTCTGTTCCTTGTCTTATGAAGGACTTGCTTTTGGGGTTCACAGATTAGACTAACATGCCCCCCCCCAACCCTCACCCACATCTCCTGTTGCTCTTCCTCTTGCTTCATCGTTGCGCCCAGCATTGCCCTCCTTGCATTAAATAGGCCAAATATCTTTTGTGTTTTGACTGCCGAGTGTGAAATTGACTGTGACGTTGAATGTGTTCTAATGAATAATTACTGAATAGATATACTGGCTGAATGTGTGTAATGGATTGTAGACTGCTCTTTAAAAAGTTTTCCACCATCTTTTTATTCACACGACCAAAAATGCTTTTCACATGCAAGAGGGACGGGAGGAGCATTGTGTGATAATTTGATATAAATGATTATCTTTTTATGGATGTTTTCTCAACTTAACAGAACATTTAAAAAGCCTTTCTTGCAGTTCAGGGAAAAAAGTACTATAGAATTGTATAAAAGAGGTTTTCAGTGTTGCAGAGCTGGCAACCATGTAAGCTTTGACAGTTCCTGTGCCAGGCTAGGGAGAGGGTGGGAGAATGGGGGTTGGAAGAGGAGATTTGAGTTTTTTCTCAGAGGAGTGGATTGAAGAAGTTTTTAGCACTCCTCCGCCCCCCTGTGTTTTCAGAAATACATAATGGAGGGCTAGTTTTAGGCAGCTTTAGCCTTATCCCACTGGGCAAAAACTGGTTCAATCAACGTTGTTTCCACGTCATTTCAACAAAATAAATCAATGTGATGACGTTGAATCAATGTGGAAACCTGATTGGATTTGCAAAAAGGAATAAGTGTAAGGGAATTTAGTCTTTTTTTCAACCACCTTTTAACCTAAATCCAATGGCATGGTGACATTCTTGGTTGATTTCACGTTGAATTCACGTTAGTTGTTGTCAACCAAATGTATATCAAAACTAGACGAACTGAAGTCTGTGCACAGTGGGATATGTCTTCAGGTAGCATGGTGGGAGCCTGGGTGTGTGCCTCTGGATCTCAAATGAACTTTTAACTCATGCCCGGACATTTACCACACGGCTCCTAGTAAACTATTCACTGTAGCTCACTGAAGCTTAGAAGACACGCATGACGTACAGTCACCTCCGAAATGATTGGCACTCTTGATAAAGATGAGCAAAAAAAACAGTATAAAAGAAATCATACAAATACTAAGCTATATTGTATGCAAAAAAAAAATGAAAACGATATTATTTTATAGTAATACAATTGCTCAGAGAAAGAGATTGTGTTTAACAAGGAATATTTTTTTATCTCAAAAAGGATAGGGGTCAAAATTATTGGCACCCCTGTTTTCAAGACTCCAGCACCCTCCCCTTGCGAGGATAATGGCACAGAGCCTTTTTCTAAAAAAATTATGAGATTGGAGAACACATTGGGAGGGATCTTAGACCATTCCTTCATACAAAATCTTTCCAAATCCTTAATATCCTTCGTCTGCGCTTATGGACTGCCCTTTTCAATTCAAACCACAGGTTTTCAATGGGGTTCCAGTCCAGAGACTGAGATGGCCTTCCCTAGGGAAATGGCATCAGGAAACCACGATGAAAACAATTTAAAAAGTGATGAATCGCCTTGTGTGTTGGTGCCCTTGGCCCATCTTCCACCTGGTAACTGGGACTGGTAGTGTTGCTTTCCTGTAAGTGGGGCTGAAAATAGCCCTGTTTCCCCTATAAATAAGAGTCCAGAGGGAGATTGACATCCAGTGCTTTGCTAAGCAGGACAACGGGGTAATTTGGTGTAAAGGGATTTGGAGAGAGCAGCCTTAGAACAGTCCAGTCATCACTATACATGGAGCTGTCTTTCTCACCTTTATGTCATAAAGTAAGCTGACAGTTTTATTTAAGACTTAGTAAGTAATAAAGTTATACACGTGACTCCACATACACATGCACGTACACACTTACTATCACTTCTGCTTCCTTTCTCGCTCACTTTTTACATTATTGATGGCTTCCTATTGGTGGAAATGGAGGGGGCAATATGTCAATGTTTCCTGCCATACTGTCCTTTCCCTAAATAAACCCAGATGTTCAGTATAAAAAGGGATTGAAGCTCACAGCAGTCTGAGACAGAGGACTTTCTTTCACTCAAGGTAGGGACTTAGCTACTTTTAAAATCTTTGTAAAGAAAAATATATATTAAGATACATTTTGTGTATGGCAGTGTTTAAGTTGTACATTTCAAAATTGCAGTCACCCTGAGGGTGGATTGTTGTGGATATCAATTACGATACCATGGGACCTTGGGACCAGGTTAACTTGGCACTGTTGTGAGCCAAACCGGTGGAGCATTCAAATATTCTGGATGGTACTTTCATAGCACTGTAATTAAGGAGCACAGATCTGACTGATAATGTTACCTGATGCATATTGTTGTCCAAGAGCTCATTTGTTTGGGATACAAAACTTCAGCAACAATTTTATTCCATGTCGGTACACTGTGCCTTCTGTTCAGTATATACATTATGGAAGCACAATAGCATTGTACACTATCATTGGGATAGCATTATTTGCATTTTCTAGGAGTTGATTTCAGTGCAACATCTTTAGAGTTGGTCTTTTGACCCTGCTGTTGGGGTAAATGACAGGGTGGAGTCTGCCCTATAGATGTGTGGGGAGGGGGACGTGTGTATCAGTGACAAGAGACTGATTGCTCCTTGAGGAACATGGAAGTAGATTAGATAGGGATCCCTAAACTGACCTCCTATCTGTGCTGAGAGGATGTGGTCAAGGCCACCACACACTCTGAGTGGAAGTGAATGGAGGGCCAGAGATGAGGGCAGATTGAGAGTAAATTAACTGGTTTAGGGCTAGATTGTCTGTGTGTGTGTGAGAGTGTGTGTGTCAGTGAGCACTGCATGGCACGGCATCAGACCTGACAGATGCAGATAACTACAAGGAAACAGGACACAGAGGAACAGGACATTAGGCAGTGAAAGGTTCCTTGAGTTATTGCTGTTAAAACACCACTAATATGAAAAACACGCGATTGTAAACATGTTGTGTATATCTGAAAATAATACAGCAGATAAGTTATGCTGGAAGATGTGGAACATCTAATCTGGTTTGTCGTAAATAAACGTTTACAGCTGTCATGTCTTGATGAGATTTGTGACAGTGTTGTTGTGTTGTGCTTCTGGGGCATTTGCACAGCTATAAGATATCAATGTAACCATCCTGGACCCTGTCTCTGATTGGTCAGAGCCTGGAGGAGCGCTGTAACCGGATCCTCCGGGACATGGAGGGTACCCTTACAGCCCGGGATCGCGTGGGCATCCAGGATTTTGTTTTGCTGGACGCCTACACCAGTGAGAGTGCCGTCCTGGACAACTTGAGGAAACGCTTCAACGAGAACCTCATTTACGTGAGTCTATCCCCTACACAGTCCGGAGCTATCACATAGCCTTCCTTTCAGCCAAAAAGCCACCCTACCTCAAGACGCCAGGGAGAACACAGTGTTTCTCCCCTAATTGAACTGGCACTTTGTTCTGCTGAAACAGCAGCTACTGTGCTGTAAGTACAGCCACAGGGTGAGCTACCTTACTTTCTGTAAGGCCATGTCTGATAATTACTCACACTGTAGATAACAAGCACAGCACATTCTCGTTGCACCCATGCAGTGAGGCATCCATCTCTCATCCAATTCTAATACATTTCCCACAGACCTACATTGGTACGCTCTTAGTGTCAGTCAACCCCTACAAAGAGCTGGGAATCTACACCAAGAAGCAGATGGATATTTACATGGGCGTCAACTTCTTTGAGCTTCCACCCCACGTGTAAGTTGCATTTGTGTACGTGTATAACGTGTGTGTGCTTGTATGTGTGCGTCACAAGATATGAAATAGAGTGCTGCCAATCTATCTATATCCATCAGCAGTGTTATTGAACCTGTTCAATTGCCCTCCCTTTCAGCTACGCCCTGGCAGACAATGTCTACCGCACCATGTTAACAGAGACCAACAACCACTTCATCTTGATCTCAGGGGAGAGTGGAGCAGGGAAGACGGAGGCCTCCAAGAAGATCCTGCAGTTCTACGCTGTCAGCTGCCCCAGTACCAAACTGCTGGACAACGTCCGAGACCGACTGCTGCTCTCCAACCCTGTGCTCGAGGTGAATAGCATAGTAGAGCAAACACGACATGAGAAATTAACATTGTTTGCACACTGCCATTTACAAATACAATGACTGATAATACAGTCTGTACCTCTCTAAGGCTTTCGGAAATGCCAAAACCCTGAAGAATGACAACTCAAGCCGCTTTGGGAAGTACATGGATATTCAGTTTGATCACATGGTAAGTGTCAAGACGTTGAGCACAGCATTCCCATAGTAAAACATCAGAGGAATATCAAACATCAGTACGTCAATCACTGTTAGATATTTAATGATCTAGGGGGGAGCTGTTGGTGGCCACATCCTCAGTTATCTACTGGAGAAGTCCCGGGTGGTACATCAGAACCATGGAGAGAGAAACTTCCACATCTTCTACCAGCTAGTGGAGGGAGGAGAGGAGGACATGCTACGCTGGCTGGGTCTGGAGAGGAACTGTCAACACTATAGCTACCTGGTACAGGTGGGAGAGGTAACCTATCAGCACTACAGTTACCTGGTACAGGTGGGAGAGGTAACCTATCAACACTATAGCTACCTGGTACAGGTGGGAGAGGTAACCTATCAACACTACAGTTACCTGGTACAGGTGGGAGAGGTAACCTATCAACACTATAGCTACAGTGGGGAAAAAAAGTATTTAGTCAGCCACCAATTGTGCAAGTTCTCCCACTTAAAAAGATGAGAGAGGCCTGTAATTTTCATCATAGGTACACGTCAACTATGACAGACAAAATGAGAAAAATAATTCCAGAAAATCACATTGTAGGATTTTTTATGAATTTATTTGCAAATTATGGTGGAAAATAAGTATTTGGTCAATAACAAAAGTTTCTCAATACTTTGTTATATACCCTTTGTTGGCAATGACACAGGTCAAATGATTTCTGTAAGTCTTCACAAGGTCTTCACACACTGTTGCTGGTATTTTGGCCCATTCCTCCATGCAGATCTTCTCTAGAGCAGTGATGTTTTGGGGCTGTCGCTGGGCAACATGGACTTTCAACTCCCTCCAAATATTTTCTATGGAGTTGAGATCTGGAGACTGGCTAGGCCACTCCAGGACCTTGAAATGCTTCTTACGAAGCCACTCCTTCGATGCCCGGACGGTGTGTTTGGGATCATTGTCATACTGAAAGACCCAGCCACGTTTCATCTTCAATGCCCTTGCTGATGGAAGGAGGTTTTCACTAAAAAATCTCATGATACATGGCCCCATTCATTCTTTCCTTTACACGGATCAGTCGTCCTGGTCCCTTTGCAGAAAAACAGCCCCAAAGCATGATGTTTCCACCCCCATGCTTCACAGTAGGTATGGTGTTCTTTGGATGCAACTCAGCATTCTTTGTCCTCCAAACACGACGAGTTGAGTTTTTACCAAAAAGTTATATTTTGGTTTCATCTGACCATATGACATTCTCCCAATCCTCTTCTGGATCATCCAAATGCACTCTAGCAAACTTCAGACGGGCCTGGACATGTACTGGCTTAAGCAGGGGGACCCGTCTGACACTGCAGGATTTGAGTCCCTGGCGGCGTAGTGTGTTACTGATGGTAGGCTTTGTTACTTTGGTCCCAGCTCTCTGCAGGTCATTCACTAGGTCCCCCCGTGTGGTTTTGGGATTTTTGCTCACCATTCTTGTGATCATTTTGACCCCACGGGGTGAGATCTTGCGTGGAGCCCCAGATCGAGGGACATTATCAGTGGTCTTGTATGTCTTCCATTTCCTAATAATTGCTCCCATAGTTGATTTCTTCAAACCAAGCTGCTTACCTATTGTAGATTCAGTCTTCCCAGCCTGGTGCAGGTCTACAATTTTGTTTCTGGTGTCCTTTGACAGCTCTTTGGTCTTGGCCATAGTGGAGTTTGGAGTGTGACTGTTTGAGGTTGTGACCAGGTGTCTTTTATACTGATAACAAGTTCAAACAGGTGCCATTAATACAGGTAACGAGTGGAGGACAGAGGAGCCTCTTAAAGAAGAAGTTACAGGTCTGTGAGAGCCAGAAATCTTGCTTGTTTGTAGGTGACCAAATACTTATTTTCCACCATAATTTGCAAATAAATTCATTAAAAATCCTACAATGTGATTTTCTGGAATTGTTTTTCTCATTTTGTCTGTCATAGTTGACGTGTACATATGATGAAAATTACAGGCCTCTCTCATCTTTTTAAGTGGGAGAACTTGCACAATTGGTGGCTGACTAAATACTTTTTTTCCCCACTGTACCTGGTACAGGTGGGAGAGGTAACCTATCAATGCTGTAGTTACCTGGTACAGTTGGGAGAGGTAACCTATCAACACTACAGTTACCTGGTACAGGTGGGAGAGGTAACCTATCAATGCTGTAGTTACCTGGTACAGTTGGGAGAGGTAACCTATCAACACTACAGTTACCTGGTACAGGTGGGAGAGGTAACCTATCAGCACTACAGTTACCTGGTACAGGTGGGAGAGGTAACCTATCAGCACTACAGTTACCTGGTACAGGTGGGAGAGGTAACCTATCAACACTATAGCTACCTGGTACAGGTGGGAGAGGTAACCTATCAACACTACAGTTACCTGGTACAGGTGGGAGAGGTAATCTATCAACACTATAGCTACCTGGTACAGGTGGGAGAGGTAACCTATCAATGCTGTAGTTACCTGGTACAGTTGGGAGAGGTAACCTATCAACACTACAGTTACCTGGTACAGGTGGGAGAGGTAACCTATCAATGCTGTAGTTACCTGGTACAGTTGGGAGAGGTAACCTATCAACGCTACAGTTACCTGGTACAGTTGGGAGAGGTAACCTATCAACGCTACAGTTACCTGGTACAGTTGGGAGAGGTAACCTATCAATGCTGTAGTTACCTGGTACAGTTGGGAGAGGTAACCTATCAACGCTGTAGTTACCTGGTACAGTTGGGAGAGGTAACCTATCAACGCTACAGTTACCTGGTACAGTTGGGAGAGGTAACCTATCAACGCTACAGTTACCTGGTACAGTTGGGAGAGGTAACCTATCAACGCTACAGTTACCTGGTACAGGACCTTTACAATTGAACAGTATGAGTATGTATTAAAGAGGCAAAGAATCAGTGATTCCATGGAGTGGGCCATTATCATCTGGATATTATCTCCTGTCTCACCCAGGGGGAATGTGCCAAAGTCAGCTCAATCAACGACAAGAGTGACTGGAAGATGGTACGGAAAGCACTCAGTGTCATAGAGTTCAGTGAGAGCAATATAGAGGTGAGTCCTAATCTCTCTACACTACCATCAGAGACTGAAAAGTGAACAGATCATATCACTTATCATAAGAAAAATGTATCACTTATGACCGGTGTCTTCTCTTGCCCATAATGTAGAGCCTGTTTGCAATCATTGCTAGCGTACTTCACCTGGGAAATGTTAAGTTTGTGGCTGACTCACAGGGATACGCCACTCTCAACAACAGTCCAGAGATACATTGGCTGTCCAAGGTGAGACACTTCTGACAGCAAACTACAAACTAATGGACAGTCACTCTATTTAGCAGTATACAAATCACAGAAAACGACCTAAGTACTCTCCCTTTTCAGACATTATGGCAACTTTTCAGATTAAGTTAAATCCCTTTTCAATTAGAGTATTTGGTGATGTGTGATTGGTTGTTTCTCTGCTGTGTAGTTGCTGGGCATTCCTGCACAGGTGATACAGGTGGGTTTGACCCACAGGAAGATTGAGGCCAGGTCAGAAGAGGTGAGGAAGATTTTTGGGCTCATTCATAGAACTTCATGCCATCACAGTAAATGTGCAACCTGTCTCTTGAAAGCCAATCTCTGTGGTTTGTCTGTTGTGCTGGTCAGTTGCTCAGTCCCTTCACCGTTGACCATGCAGTATACGCCAGGGACGCTCTAGCCAAAGCCATCTATGGCCGCACCTTCACCTGGCTGGTTAACAAGCTCAATGAGTCTTTAGCAAACAAGGTGAGTGACCTTTTTCAGTGTTCCACCAATAAGAGTGATGATGTCCTGGTCCAAAACGACATCTAACCAATCATGACACTGCTAACAAGTATAGGATATACAGTAAGTAGGAAGACAGTAATATAGGAGGCTGACTGATATTGTGCGTCCATGTAGGATTCCTCCAGGAAGACAGTGATTGGTCTGCTTGACATCTATGGGTTTGAGGTGTTCAAAATGAACAGGTGAGGGGAGACGCAGTTGGTCAACACCTGTTGTATTCGGCGCATGTGATATAATTTGATTTGACAGTGACATTTTTGAGTGTCTGAAATTATGAGCCTAATGACTTGTCTCTATATATTTCAGCTTTGAGCAGTTCTGCATCAACTACTGTAACGAGAAACTGCAGCAGCTCTTCATCCAGCTCACCCTGAAGTCAGAGCAGGAGGAGTACGAGATGGAGGGGATTGACGTAAATGCTCCTCCTCTACTCAAATCTGGTTTGGACTGGGCTACAAATCTGATGTAATGGGCTACACAGCTTCATGTTTTGTATTGTTGTTTTTCAGTGGGAGCCAGTGCCATACTTCAACAACAAGATCATCTGTGACCTGGTGGAGGAGAAATTCAAAGGCATCATTTCAGTGCTAGTATGTAGATACTGTAGACTGACTGGTTGACTGATTTACTGACAGTCAGATTGAAATGTAGTCAGACACGATATCTTTGGATTGGTTTAGCGCTTATGTTCAGTTTCATTTCCACTAGGACGAGGAGTGTCTACGTCCGGGAGAGGCCACAGACATGACCTTCCTGGAGAAGCTGGAGGAGAAGATGGGAGGTCACCCCCATTTCGTCACGTGAGTGAGGCAGTGTTTGGATACTGTAGCACAGTAATACATTTCAAACAAGACCTATTGGATAAAGCTGAGCTCCCCAGCTGACAGATGAGGATGGAGGGGTCACGGTCTGCCTCTGTAACACCTGACTAGAACATCCTCTTCTCTCTGTCCACATCCTGCAGACACAAGCTGGCTGACCAGAAGACCCGGAAGACTCTGGAACGAGGAGACTTCCGCCTCTTACACTACGCAGGGGAAGTCACATACTGTGTGGTCGGTGAGAAATGAGTTCCACAACGTAATATACCCTTCCTCTCACACAGTTTCTGTATACTGCTCTCCATATTTGTCTCTCTAATGTGTCTCTTTGATATTGTTTCAGTAAGCCAAATATGTCTCAAGAGTCGCCCCCAGTTCTCATCACTTTCTGTCTCACTGACATAAAGTGTTGGCAGTCTTTTTCAGTTTACTCTCAACCATACCTCTCTGTTTTCCAGGATTCCTGGACAAAAATAATGATCTCCTGTACAGGAACATTAAAGAGGTAAGTATGCCCAGGGCTCTCACTGGCACTGCTGTGGTCCGGAATCTACATCCTGCCAACTGCTGTATTATTCATTGTTAAGCACACCTGTGAATTATAGAGGAGCTGATTGTTAAGCATTGCTTTGGGATAGACTGACAGGACTTTTAAGAGGGAGGACAATGGGAGTGTTTGTTCTACTGCCTCTTGGTTTTGAAAAGAAACTAGTTCTTTATCTTTCATCCTGAGAGATTTAACTGAGAGATTTTCCACCTTCAGGTTATGCGCCAGTCTAAGAATGCCATTGTTAAACACTGCTTTCCCACCACTGAGCCGGACAGCAAGAAGAGACCTGAAACAGTAAAGAGACTTTCTGATGACAAATGATCCACCAAAGTGAATTAGAAACAAACCCATCCTTTACTGTTATGTGTGTATGGTGATCTGATCTTCCCATAAGCTTGCATGTTAATCCCCTGTCTCCTCAGGTGGCCACTCAGTTTAAGAGCAGTCTGGTAGGCCTGACTGAGATCCTCATGTCTAAAGAGCCCTGGTACGTCCGCTGTATGAAGCCTAATGAAGGCAAGCAGCCAGGTGAGGCCTCATCTATAAACCTTAACTACCACCCACACATACAGTACGGTAGTCTATTTGCCAAAGCCCTACAAACCTACATACTCAGTACAGCCATTACACCAAACGGAACCTTCCCTAATGGACTTGACCAATGCATGCCCTACAACGTGTTACTTGGTGCATTCATTCATAGTGCATGACCTGATGCCTGTAGCCTTGTGACCTCTCTCTCGCCTCGTGCAGGGCGCTTTGACGATGTGTTGGTGAGACACCAGGTGAAGTACCTGGGGCTGATGGAGCACTTGAGGGTCAGACGGGCCGGCTTTGCTTACCGCCGGAGATATGAGATCTTCCTGCAGAGGTCAACACAACCTGCACTTCACAGTTCTGTAGATCATGTGCAGTTGCTCTGTCCAGCACAAACTGCTCTGATACATGGCTGCATTACAGTATGTTGATCTGGTGCTCTCTAAACAATATTATTTAACACAGGTGTTTCCTGTTGTCCCTGTCAGGTACAAGCCCCTGTGTCCAGACACCTGGCCTAACTGGAAAGGTACAGCCGCAGAGGGGGTGGAGTGCCTGATCAAGCACCTGGGCTACAAGCCTGATGAGTACAAGATGGGAAGGTGAGGTGCTCTCCAGGATTGTAGGGTTGGGTTCACCTGGTAATACACAGTCTGGCTGTTTCTCACTGGCTTGTCTTTCATGACACAAAAAAAGGACCAAGATCTTTATCCGGCATCCCAGGACTCTGTTTGCCACCGAAGACGCCTTTGAGGTCTGCAAGCATGAGCTGGGTGGGTCCTGGCTCTAGCTTAAGCCTTTCA
Organism: Coregonus lavaretus; assembly: GCF_964263955.1. Classification (NCBI taxonomy): domain Eukaryota; kingdom Metazoa; phylum Chordata; class Actinopteri; order Salmoniformes; family Salmonidae; genus Coregonus; species Coregonus lavaretus. The sequence continues at coordinate 43,714,864 of NC_139991.1, read as the reverse complement.
AACAACAGATCACTACAAAAATTATGGAATTGGATTGTTAAATGGCGTTGGATTATTTCAAAGATGTTAGAAATTGAACCTATTTGCCTCTGAAGTCAGGTTTTATGTATGCCTCTTTATCTTAAAGCTACAAGGATCCAGGCAAAGTACAAAGGCTACAGAGTGAAGGGAGACTACATGAGACAGAGACAAGCAGGTAACTGCTGAACGAGACACAACAGGCCTCTACTTTGACTTCCTTGGAACTAGTTTAACAAATATGATACATAGGTCTATGATAACTTTATCAGCTTGTGTTGTCTTGTTAGCTACAAAGATTGAGACATGCTGGAGAGGCATGAAGGCCAGGAGAGAGAGGGAGAAGAGAGCCTGGGCTGTCAAGGTCATTAAGAGGTAAGAGACAAAAATCTGAAGAGACTTCCAAAGACAAAGGTCCAACATCTACCACACAGAATGAAATGACGTAAAACTCACCAATCAAATATCTTGTACTTATATTTTGTAGGTTCATCAAGGGCTTCATGACTAGAAATCAGCCAGCCTGTGTTGACAACACAGAGTACCTGGCGTTTGTCAGGCAAAACTACCTCACACGGCTCAAGGAGAATCTACCCAAAACAGTCCTGGACAAGAACACCTGGCTAACCCCTCCTCCCATTATGCAGGAGGCGAGTCTCAATAGGGAATTGACTGTATTTGAATACTAACCTCGTTCTGCACACCTGTGTGTCATGGTATAATGAGTATACTCATTACATACATTTGTACTTGTAGGCCTCACAGATGTTGAGGAAACTCTACACCAGGCACATGGTACGGAAGTACGTACACGGAATCATGACAGAGAGGAAAGCACAGGTAGGCCTACCCTACAAGCCAGGGTGCTTTAATGCATATGTGTACTGTATTTGACTATAGGGCCTCACTGATCCCTCTATATATCTCTATTGTGTTTGCTTACCCCATTTACAGTTGCATATCAAAGGAATGACCAGTTCCTTATTCAAAGGAAGAAAAGAGAACTACCCTCACAGTGTGGGCATACCATTCATGGACACCAGGATAAGTAAGGCATGATGTGCCCAATTGTGTGCCTCTTATAATAATGACCAGCATTTATGTCATTTGACCAGTTGCATTGTTATCTGGTCAGGTGAGGAAGACATCCACATTAAAGTCTACCAGATGATTAGGCAAGAACGCATCAAGGTAAACACACAGAGCTAAATAAGTTATGTAAAAGTTCAAATAAACTTGAATGTTCAAATTAAAGTATGCTCCATACCTTCCCACAGTACAGTGTTCCTGTGGTGAAGTACGACAGGAATGGCTTCAGGCCTCGTTTCAGACAGCTGATCTACACTGGAACTGCAGCCTACCTGGTGGAGGAGGCCAAGATCAAACAGCGGGTCGAGTTCAACAACCTCAAAGGTTAGCACCACTGAGTGTGGATTAAAGCTGACTAGATGTGTGTGCATGTGTCAAGTTTTTTCTCTTTCAATGGAATAGTCTGTGTGTGTATACTGTGTTAATTCAACCACTGTTCTAATTATCTGGGTGGTGTTCTTCCAGGTGTGTCAGTCAGCAACCTGAGTGACAACTTCCTGATCCTCCATGTCCAATGTGAGGATATCAAGCAAAAGGTTGGCTGCTCAAAAAGCTTTTCATTGATGTGCACAAATGTTTTTTCTATGATTAAGCTTTGCACCGGTTCTTTTCTGAATGGATAGAACTAGAATAGTAGAACATGTGCATTTCCATTGTTGCATTTTCTATTTGCTCAGGGGGACCTGGTGCTGCAGTGTGACTACCTGTTTGAGGCCTTGACCAAGTTGTGTCTGGTGGCCAACAAGCACAATTTTATCAAAGTAGTCCAGGGCAGGTAAGACCTATGTTCAACTCGTTACTTGTCTTTAAAAAAAATACCAACTGTCGCCAAAGGTATTAACGTAATGTTATATATTATGTCTGTGGTCATTTGCAGTGTAAAGTTTGACATCCAGCCGGGCAGAGAGGGGTTTGTTGACTTCAAGAGTGGCCAGGAGACCATGATTTACAGAGCAAAGAATGGCCATCTGATGGTGGTGAGTATGAAACTAAAGACTGTGTGGCCATTTAATTCTCAAATGAACAAATACATTTTCTAAACTATTGATAAACAGTAGGCTAGGACATATAAACACTTCTCTTATATTTACTCAGGAATCAACTCGAACAAAGTCCCGGTCAATGATAAATTGAACTGGATCCCCTTACACTCATCAAAGTAATGGACTGGGCCAATAATCAGATTCTACAAGGTTTTAGGCATCTTGGGACTTACATCATGAATGAGAACCTGCATCCTCTCAATAAGGGTTGGACATAATGAAATGAACAGAAATCTCAACAAATGGTTCATCCTGTGGAGAAAACCCCAAAAGAACGACTACTGATGTTCTACTCTGAAAATGTCACCAGTTATTAAGCTATACATCAAATGCATAGGCTCAGTTGTGACTTATCAAGCAAAGCTGTCATTATAATAGGGCTCATTTGTAAAATATGGTTTTGCTTTTGGTATATTTTCATACGTTGAAATGTATGCACGCATGATTATAAGTCGCTTTGGATAAAAGCGTCTGCTAAATGGCATATTATTATTATATTATGTCCCATTTTATAGAGATATAAACAACATGGTTAAATCATTCAAACATTTTGTGATTGTGAAGCCATACGTGTCATACTTTTATACTTTCTCACGAAGATGCTGTACCATATTTACATTAAAACCAACTATAAGTATTTATAAACATCTTTATTATTGTAAGAAAAATATGTGTTAAATACAGTGCAAAAGACACTTGTACATGTGAAATGATTGCGTAAAATGGTGACATTCTTTACAATGTCTGGAGGTGCTTTGTCTTTTCAGCTGTGATCTATCTTCCAAACAAGCTTCATCTTGTAACCACGTCACCCTCCAAGAATTCTTGTAACAGGCAGCAATGACATCAATTTGATCACACAGAAGAAAACCAGATTTCATACATGATCCAGCATCTCAAAAGGTTATTTGGGATGCCAAAAGATCATTAATCCATGACTACAGTATAAAAGGTGGCTTTATTCACACCACTTACAATTCAGAGGTGGGTTGTAACGTATTACTTCAGGGTTAAGTTCCCCTAGGTAAAGATCTAGGATCAGCTTCCCCTCCAACAATCCTTAATCATTAGTGGGAGAAATACAAAGCTGACCCAAGATCACCATCTAGGCATAACTTCAACCTAATTTATCACACCTTTCAGTGTCTTTGTACATACCACCCTCTGATGGACGAAATGAGTACATACAGAAAATAGAAGCACCCAATTTCTAAACACATGATAAAATGCTGTTATACAGTTTACATATCACTTATTCAAACTAATGAATATATATTTTAATACATGTTTTATCTAAAACTGCTGTGGTAGGAAAAGGTATTGTTCCACATTGTACATAATGTATATAATCCTTTAAATGCAATTGACCTGAACTGGCTATACTGCGACACATACCTGAACCTCAAAGCAATGTTGTAGTGACATGATAAAGTAAATCAGATTGTAAGCAGCACTTACACCCACAGACTTAAGGCACAAGATCTCTACTGGGCACAAGTAACATGTCTACATATAAAGACAAAACATTTGGAAATAAAGGAGGTAAAATAAATTTTGACCACTGATAAATAGATGAGCTCTTATGGAGGGTTTAGAAAACACTGATACGGCCATTTGGGACAGCACATTAACTCCAACACCCAAATCATGTTCTACTTATAATGATAGGAGACTAGCAACAGTTCGTAAGTGGCTGTGGTGCAGAAGCACAGAAGTCGCTTGTGGTCAATGTCAAGGATGTAAGATTACCTGTGGGTATACCGGTAGTGTGATCTCAGTGATGGGTAATGGTCACTGGCGAGGACTGCGGAGACTGATAATGTTGGTTGGCTGTTATAGTTACTGGTGGTGGTGGGTGCGGTCATCAGGGCGTTTGATGTGGATGCGGCGTACTCTCTCGATGCGTTCCCGTTCCTCGTCCTCGTCCAGATGGTGGGATCGGCCTGCAGCGCCCCCTGTAGCCTCCAGTAGAGCGTTGTCTGGACCACGCCCGTCCTGAGACTCATACAGCAGGATGTTAAGCGTCTCCTCATAGATACGAGCCTCTGGGAACTCCACCTGAGGAAAGAGAATACTGTTTAGACCACTGCTCTAGGTACAAAGACAAGACTACTCACTGACAACCAGGCTAGTCTATGATTTGGTCAAAGCAAGAAACATTAATATCTTCCTTTTCTGTGGTCGTGCTGTGGGAAACTGCATACCTTGGTTTGCTTCTTCTCTGTGGCATAGACTATGGAGGTGCAGCACACCTCAGCGATCTTACGGCCCTGCCCATAGAATGACCAGCAGCAGATCTCATCCCCAATCACATCCTTGATGAAGAGCACACGGCCGTTGAACCGCAGAGAGAGCTTGTCAAACAGCTCAATGTTCTTCAACATGTTGTCATCTGAGTTGCTGTGAAAAGGTAATGACACCAGATGTTTATGTCTAGTTGTCAATCTGTTCAAATCGCTATGTACATCAGTCTATCCATGATACAATCCAATTCACACATACATGTAAGAAATACAGTATAAGCTCATTATAAGTATTTTACCACAATCATATGTAATGTTTAGCCTACCTGGTGTAAGAGTACTTGTTGTTGCTCCTGTTGTATAACAGCTTGACTGTGGGCTGTAATCCAAAATAAAAAAAGAACAGAGGTAGTCAGGGTTGAGAAACATGTATGTCAAATCATACATGTCAATTGTGAAATATTATTTTTTACCTTGGAGGTAGAGATGAGTCTCTGTTCTTCCTTTGAGGATGTGACCAAGGGCACTTTACAGAAGGGCTCATACATATCTTTGTTCTGAAAGCATGGAGGAAACAGGACCCAAATAATTCAATGAGTACAGTGGCCATACCAGCATGCAGAGAAAGAGAGACACCAAGATAGAGATTGATTACAGGTAAGTGTTTACAGTGTGTTAAGGTAATACACAATACAGTGGAGGTTGGTGGGAGGAGCTATAGGAGGACAGGCTCATTGTAATGGCTGGAATGGAATCAATGGAATGGAGTCAAACATGTGGTTTCCATATGTTTGATACCGTCCATTTATTCCATTCCAGCCATTATAATGAGCCTGTCCTCCTATAGCTCTTCTCACCAGCCTCCACTGACACAATACCTCCAAGGCAGCGTGGCACTCGTCAGCTAGCCCCTGCACCAGGTAGTACTTGGCCTCTGCCAGGAGCTCTTCCACCTCTCTCCGGATTTCAGGCAGAGGTACAGAACCATCACGCAGGTAGTTCAGAATGGTCCCAAAGTGCTTTCCACACCTGTCAATAAGGATCCAACCTGCAGGAGAGGTCAGGATTCATTACATTGAGAAGTGGCAGAGACAACACAGTGGAGATAGTAGACTGTGTGTGTATCTTCATTTAGAGCCATATCAGATGGGAGGCATGCAAGGGGAGCTATCAGATGGGAGGCATGCAAGGGGAGCATGGAGCATGGACTTTACAGGACTCAAGACTTTGCAGTGGACAAAAGGTTTGGGAAACCCTGGCTGCAGTCAACCCATGTCATCATCAATGCCTTCTCCACAGATAGAACAAGGAGCTGTATAAATCTGAAACATCCCGTTGAAATTTCCACTCCCCATCAAATATGGTGAGGAGAGGAAGCCCAGTGGCCGGCGGTGGGAGAGTATGGAGCGAGATGGAACTGGGCCGACATTCTGCTGATTTTCTCATCTAAGAAAAGCCCGATCTCAATACAGTTTTCAGTTCCCAAAACTAGAATCTGTTACGAACAGAGTGAACTACGTTTTGTAGATGTGGCCCCTTTGCCAAAGCTTACATTTTCAAATTGCGTTGTTAACAAGAAGTGCAAGGACAAATTGAGTTATTGCACATGCGCACTTCACAGAGAAGGTGTTCCCTAATGGAAATATGCAAACACATGCTAGAATGCGTCACTAGGATCTCGCTAACTCGTGCTTGGCTGTGCCCAAAACGACACAGATGAACTATCTTGGTTTAGTTATAAATATCTTTGCCTTCGCTGTCTGTGAGGACCTCCATCCTGCCACTGAACATGGCCTTGAGCATGGTGTCCTGCTTGGTGAGGGTCTGCATGGTGGTGTAGTAGAGCGCCCCGCCCACATTCAGCTTCACATACTTCGAGCTGGGGCAGGAGCCCTTGAAGGAGGTGGTACGGGTTGTAGACGCTGGCAACGCCGAGCTCACCGCACTTACTCCTGACATCTCTTCCTGTGGATCCAAACAGTCCAAATGGAAGTCATGACAATGCAATGGTATTCACAGATGTTATCAATCAGGCACCCCAAATAAATTGCATAATAACTATCTAGCTGGTTTGTTGTTTATATCATTGTTTATAGCTAGCAGAAAAGTACACAGAACAAAACCTGTTCTTAAACTAGCTAAATAGTTAGCTATTCTGGGTTCTCAGAATGGGGTCAATGTGACAAGTCTGTACTAGCTAACGTTAGTCATCAAAAGTTCATTAGCAAGCTAATCATAGAAAACAATACTTATACTAACTAGCTAAGGGACTTAACTCCAGGTTTAACATACACACAGTGTACAAAACATTAGGAGCGCCTTCCTAACATTGAGTTGCACCCCCCTTTTCCCTCAGAACAGCTTCAATTCGTCGGGGCATACACTACAAGGTGTCGAAAGCGTTCCACAGGGATGAATGACAGTGTAGAATTTTATCAACCAGGAAATGACAGAGAGATTTACACTAGAGAACACTGTCACAAAGTCGGAACAGCTTTCTCCTTTTGACAACAAATGCCGCTCTGGCGCGAGAAATCAATAGTCGAATATCACAGCCAATCACAACACTGCTGGCGGGTAAGTAGCTACTACCACAACTTTGGTAATACTGTGAAACACTATCATTCCACTATTAGTGCCAGATATATTGTGGACATTTTCTGAAATAACAATGCAAAAAAATCCTATGTGTAGCACCTTTAAATATGTCGAACCTGGAGTTAAATCCTTTCTTACTAGCTATAATAACGTTAATTTACGTATTCTAACTAGCTGTAGTAGCTACTTAATAGTTATCTAGTTATTTGGATGTAAATTTCTAACTGGTCTGGCTAGCTAACTGACTTCATATGAATGCTACTGACTTTAGCCATAAACGCTAACTTGCTAGGAACGGTTGTTACAGGTTGGCATGCATTCCGCTAGCTTGCTATATGCCTCCGTCCTGTCGATATAACGTCACATATCTAGTCGTATGTGCACTATAACATTAGCTACATTGTCGACTGGATTAGTTCCTAGCTAGATAACATATGTATTTATTTTTTACCATAGAACCCTTGGTCAGTCAGCCTTGAAGAACAAAGTTGGCACCAAACATAGAGAATGACAGAGGCCTCTAGTGGCCAAAAGGCTATATTAGCATGGGCAACGCCAACTTCATTGGCTAATCCCTCCTGGTGACCCTGTTGGAGTCATGTCCAACCGGGTCATCAGGAGGAGTCAGCCAATCGTGAAGAAGAACATGGACTACTTCAAAATGGAGATAGCCTCAATGGCAGTGCCCATGCTGTCACAGACGCTTAAATGACACAGATACACAGATGAGTCCTCTATCTATCTCTATGGCACCAAACCACTAGCTAGATTTTGTTATGCACATAAACTTCCGGTTTAGCAGATGACGTCCAAAGAAAATAATGAGGTACGCGCTACTTCAGTGGGTACAAGTCACAGACACGTAACCTATGCTATGATAAATTATACTATAAAAAAACTAGAACAATTATGATAAATTAAGATTACATAATTCATTATAGATTAAATCAGCATTCCTTATCTTTAGCAGGAATGAAATGGAATGCTCTTTTTTAATTTCTAAAATAAAACATGAATGTGGATGTGACTGAAGATTATTCAAAATTCGGACTCTGTGCCATTATTACTACATAAACATTACCTGCGTGCCACCCTGATGGTCCAAGGGGAATTATTTATTTATTTTTAAGTCCAAGGGGGGTGAATACTTATTTGTAGGCTAATCATTTCTGCTTTATTGAGGAACATTTTACTTTTAACCCTAACCCTTTTTACTTAGATTTTATTTGAAAATGTAAAATACATAAACATGTTACATCCAGCAACATATACTGTACATATACTTTCAATGACTATTTATACTTTTAAACACAAAATAGATTAGTTGAAAGGCACACTGTAAGGCTTGGAGCAAATGAGGCCAACATATCCACAACAAACTAATAAAGGTGAACCTGCTGCTGTCTTTTCCTCAGACAATGGAATTTGATAAATAGACTCTCCTCTTTGCTGCACCCGTTGTACAGTACCAATCAAAGGTTTGGACACACCATCTCATTCAAGGGTTTTTCTTTATTCTTACTATTTTTTTACATTGTAGAATAATAGTGAAGACATCAAAACTATGAAATAACACATGGAATCATGTAGTAACCAAAAAAGTGTTAAACATATCAAAATATGTTATATTTTAGATTCTTCAAATAGTCACCATTGGCATTCTCTCAACCAGCTTCACCTGGAATGCTTTTCCAATAGTCTTGAAGGAGTTCCCAAATATGCTTAGCACTTGTTGGCTCCTTTTCCTTCATTCTACCGTCCGACTCATCCCAAACCATCTCAATTGGGTTGAGGTCGGGGGATTGTGGAGGCCAGATCATCTGATGCAGCACTCCATTAGGTGTGTTGGGTCATTGTCCTGTTGAAAAACAAATGACAATCCCACTAAGCCCAAACCAGATGGGATGGCGTATCGCTGCAGAATGCTGTGGTAGCCATGCTGGTTAAGTGTGCCTTGAATTCTAAATAAATCACAGACAGTGTCACCAGCAAAGCACCCCCACAGCATGACACCTCCTTCTCCATGCTTTACGGTGGGAACTACACATGCAGAGACGCGGTGTGGACTCCAGACCAAAGGACACATTTGCACCGGTCTAATGTCCATTGCTCGTGTTTCTTGGCCCAAGCAGGTCTCTTCTTCTTATTGGTGTCTTTAGTAGTGGTTTCTTTGCAGCAATTCGACCATGAAGGCCTGATTCACACAGTCCCCTCTGAACAGTTGATGTTGAGATGTGTCTGTGACTTGAACTCTGTGAAGCAATTATTTGGGCTGCACTTTCTGAGGCTGGTACCTTTAATTAACATATCCTCTACAGCAGAGGTAACTCTGGGTCTTCCATTCCTGTGGTGGTCCTCATGAGAGCCAATTTCATCATATCTGCTCTCGATGATTTTTGCGACTGCACTTGAAGAAACTTTCAAAGTTCTTGAAAGTTTCCGTATTGACTGACCTTCATGTCTTAAAGTAACGATGGACTGTTGTTTATTTTTGCTTATTTGAGCTGTTCTTGCCATAATATGTACTTGGCCTTTTGCCAAATAGGGCTATCTTCTGTATACCCCCCTACCTTGTCACAACACAACTGATTGGCTCAAACACATTAAGAATGAAAGAAATTCCACAAATTAACTTTTAACAAGGCACACCTGTTAATTGAAATGCATTCCAGGTGACTACGTCATGAAGCTGGTTGAGAGAATGCCAAGCGTGTGCAACACTGTCAGCAAGGCAAAGGTTTGCTATTTGAGGAATCTCAAATATAAAATATATTCTCATTTGTTGAACACTTTTTTGGTTACTACATGATTCCATGTGTTATTTCATAGTTTTGATGTCTTCACTATTATTCTACAATGTAAAAATAAAGAAAAACCCTTGAATGAGTAGGTGTGTCCAGACTTTTGACTGGTAGTGTATGTGCTTGTCTGATGCAACATGGGGATTTCATAAAAGGTAGCTTTATGGTCATATAGGCTATTTTAGTTTACTGAAAGCTACACAAATCTGATCCATTCACTTTTTTATGAGGACAACCAGACAGGTATGAAAAGTTAAGTCCTTAGTTCACAGTACTGAATTAAAGACAATGTCAAAGGGGAAACCCACGCTTTCCATACTCCATCCATCATCATATACATTTTTAAATTTTAGTCATTTAGCAGACACTCTTATCCAGAGTGACTTACAGTTAGTGAGTGCATACATTATTTTATTTTTTTCATACTGGCCCCCTGTGGGAATCGAACCCACAACCCTGCCGTTGCAAACGCCATGCTCTACCAACTGAGCTACATCCCTGCCGGCCATTCCCTCCCATACCCTGGACGACGCTGGGCCAATTAAATAAAAGCGTCTGCTAAATGGCATATTATTATTATTAATTCCAAGAAGGGGACAGCATTCTGCATTGTGTACTAAATCTGCCACAAGAGGGAGCACTGCTGATGCAAGTGGAAATAAGAATGAATGACCAAGTAATTACTTTTTTTGTTTAAATATACATTCTTTATAGAAACAAATGACAGGTTTTGTGAATATTTACAGAAGGTAAAAGTCAATAACATTTTCAGGTAAGAAACATGGTTACATCTAAAACGAACAATCAAGAGGAGAACATCTATTTTCTGTTTTACCTGTTGATAAATGTGTAATAAAGAAAAATGTAATGCATTACACAACATAAAAAATATACAAATTCATAAAATCTACTTCTGTACACAGAAATCTTACAAACATAAAAAACATCATATATTACTATCAAATAACATTATCCAACATCAGTTATTCAACTTATTCAACAGTTTCTATGCAAACTCACTACTTAAACTTCTGATTTATTAACATATAATCTACAATACACAATTTTGACTTAGAGCTTTTTCATTTTAGAAAGCGAGACATTTCATCAAGTTGAGTATGTACTGTATACATAAAAGGATCCCAGTCTTGTCGCTTATTTCTGAGAAACTTCCATGCTACTGTGCCTCCACCTCTTTGGGTTTGCAGGATGGGGTGGGGTCCCCAGAGGGTGGGGCACTGGTGGGTGTGGTCTTTCGAGGAGTGGCAGGTCTGCCAGGGGCTGTGGTGGTGGAGGTGGGCACCAGAGGGGGTGGGGCACTGAGAGTGGCAGTCTGAGGAGTCCTGTTCTGATGGCCACTGTGTGGAGCTGAGGGGCTGAGCCTAGGGTACATCACCCCACCCAGAGAGGACATAAAGGTGGGTGTGTGGGCTAGGTGGCCCTCCATGGGAGAGCCCTGGAGCTGGTGCATCCTGGCCCTCTCCTCTGCCTGCCGGTGCCTGTCCTGTAAGTACTGCTGTGAGTGGGGGTGGGGGTATTGCTCCCGCTGTCTGTGGCCTCTCTCAGGGTCATAGGTCATATGTACCTGCTGGCTCTGCAGGTACAGCCCTCTGTAGGGGTCTCGTAGTGGGTCCCAGGGGCCTGAGAGGTGAGGGGACACACGGTGGTCTCGACCTGCGGCTAGTGGACTGACCCCCATGAAGGGCTGGACACGGGCTCGCTCCATTGCACTAAGGCTACTCACTGGGTGCACGGGGCTCATGGAGAGGGGTAGAGAGTGAGGTAGATGACTGCTCTGAAGCATGCCTGCAGTGGGGAAGTGGTTGCGCCTTGATGAGGGTTGTGGAGCCTGAGAGTGAGGGTGGCCTGGTGAGAGTAAGAGGGTAATCTCCGGTGGCCCGGCCATAACCTCTGGCTCATCTCTGCGCTCCTGCTTTATGTTTAAAGATCCCTTCAGGGTTTGTGTGTTCTCGCTGGATTGGTGGTTCTTCACTGTGGTGTAAGGGTTTGAGGATCCCCTATCCTGCACCTCCAGCGCTGGAGAGGAGCTCTGCTTCACCTGGACTCTCCCAAGAGAGGTGCCCTCCCTCTCAGCCTGATGGCCCTGATCTGGGCTGCTCCTCTTCCTCCCTGGGCTGCTGCTGCCAATCAGATTACTAATCTGAAAGCCTGAGGATGTGTGGGTGGACTGATGGCTTCTTTCCAGAACATTCCTATAGAGAGGACAGAGGTGGGGAGGTTAACAGATGGTAGATATGATTTCTAGACTATGTGGATTGAAAAATAGGCAATTCTTTGAATATCAGGTGCTCCCCCTGCTACTCGCTGTTTATTATCTATTATCTATGCATAGTCACTTTACCCCTACCTACATGTACATATTACCTCGACTAACCTGTACCCCCGCACATTGACTCGGTACCCCCTGTATATAGCCTCAATATTGTTATTTTATTGTTGGTCTTATTTTTTTATTTAGTTTATTTAGTAAATATTTTTATTAACTCTTATTTTTCTTAAAACTGCATTGTTGGTTAAGGGCTTGTACGTAAGCATTTCACGGTAAGGTCTACACCTGTTGTATTCGGCACATGTGACAAATAAAATGTGATTTGATTTTGTTTCAAAATATTATATCACAACTTTTGAAGGCCTTTATGGATTGGAAATGCCATCTCCACACTAAGGCTGTCACTGACCCGTCTCTCTCCGACTCCTCCTTGGTAGCAGAGTGATCCCTTTTCTTAGCTTCCCTTTCCCTCTCGCTGCTATGGACCGTGGGCTTGCGGGCCACATCAGCAGGCCTGGACAGTGCTGGAGGCGTGAGGAAGGAGGGGGGCGTTTGGTGCAGGCGGTTCCAGGCTTCCTGAGCGGGGCTGACAAAACCTGGCAACCCATGGCCCTGCCTTCCACCAAACATGCTGCCTGGGCCTGAGAGAAGAAGGATTGATGTATTTTCAATCAAATCAATCAATTCACCAATTTAGTTGAAACAGTAGGTTGCCTTTGGTTGGCAATTATTTGAGAGCGAAAACCTACCAATAGATGGGGCACCCAGGCCGCCAAATGCATTAGTTGCCAGTTGTCCAAGGTTTCCATAGTGACTGGCTCGACCAAATGGATCTGAGGAACATCACAAGGAGAGCACGTCTTAATGTCTGTTATAAAACTGGTTGTTTGGATCCTGGATGCTGATGCTATCGCGTTGGGCCGAACAACGCCATTTACCTGTGACTGTATTCATAATACAGCACTGCCTCTTGTGCCTTATTGCTTAATTGTCTTGTACTTTAAACATCATTATTTCAACATTGCACCAGCAGCCTATGGCACTTACCAGTGAGGTGGCTAGCAGGTAGATAGTGGGCGTGATGAGTGGTGGCGCTGAATGGTGATGCAGACAAATGACCTGTAGGGGGTGAAGGGACAGTAGTGAGCGAATCAACCACACTGATGAAGGCTGTTGCCGAAACATGTCCGTTTGTTGACCTCTGCTGCTGCTAAAATACATTAATACAGTACCAGTCAAAAGTTTGGACACCTACTCATTCCAGGGTTTTTCTTTATTTAAAAAAAAACTATTTTCTACATTGTAGAATAATAGTGAAGACATCAAAACTATGAAATAACACATATGGAATAATGTAGTAACCAAAAAAGTGTTAAACAAATCACCCTTTATGACAGCTTTGCACACTCTTGGCATTCTCTCAACCAGCTTCATGAGGTAGTCACCTGGAATGCATTTCAATTAACAGGTGTGCCTTGTTAAAAGTTAATTTGTGGAATTTCTTTCCTTCTTAATGGGTTTGAGCCAATCAGTTGTGTTGTGACAAGGTAGGGGTGGTATACAGATGATAGCCCTATTTGGTAAGTCCAAATGTGAGATTTTTGGTTCCAACCGCCATGTCTTTGTGAGACGCAGAGTAGGTGAATGGATGATCTCTGCATGTGTGGTTCCCACCGTGAAGCATGGAGGAGGAGGTGTGATGGTGCTTTGCTGGTGACACTGTCAGTGATTTATTTAGAATTCAAGGCACACTTAACCAGCATTCTGCAGCGATACACCATCCCATCTGGTTTGGGCTTAGTGGGACTATCATTTGTTTTTCAACAGGACATTGACCCAACACACCTCCAGGCTGTGTAAAGGGCTTTTTGACCAAGAAGGAGAGTGATGGAGAGCTGCATCAGATGACCTGGCCTCCACAATCACCCGATCTCAACCCAATTGAGATGGTTTGGGATGAGTTGGACCGCAGAGTGAAGGAAAAGCAGCCAACAAGTACTCAGCATATGTGGGAACTCCTTCAAGACTGTTGGAAAACCATTCCAGGTGAAGCTGGTTGAGAGAATTCCAACATTGTGCAGCGCTGTCATCAAGGCAAAGGGTGGCTACATTGAACAATCTAAAATCTAAGATGTATTTGGATTTCTTTAACACTTTTTTGGTTACTACATGATTCCATATGTGTTATTTCATAGTTTTGATGTCTTCACTATTATTCCCGAGTGGCGCAGCGGTCTAAGGCACTGCATCTCAGTGCTTGAGGGGTCACTACAGACCCCCTGGTTCGATTCCAGGCTGTATCACAACCGGCCGTGATTGGGAGTCCTATAGGGCGGTGCACAATTGGCCCAGCGTCGTCCGGATTTGGCCGGTGTAGGCCGTCATTGTAAATAAGAATTTGTTCTTAACTGACTTGCCTAGTTAAATAAAGGTAAAATAAAAAATAACTAAAATTCTACAATGTAGAAAGTAGTAAAAATAAAGAAAAACCCTTGAATGAGTAGGTGTCCAAACTTTTGACTGGCACTGTATGTGCCTTTTCCTTCTTCACACCCAGCACCGAAGACTTTCTGTTAGTCTATAGACTTTTGAGTTGCACGCCAATTTATTTTTCTACGAATCAACCACACTCACATTGACATAAAGGAGTAAATGTGTCATCTCTACAGTAAGCAGACCGTACAATATCATCATAACTGCTCGTAGATCCTCATTTAACATCCACAATAATGAATATGACATGGAGTGGGCTGGCTAACCTGAGGAGGACAGGAGAGGTCTGGCCAGGTCATGGCCATAGGACAGTCCAGGAGGAAGACCCGGAGCAGCTGGCCGACTAAACAAGTCCAGCTTCACCCCACTCATATTCAGCTTATGTGGATCAAAGCGCATGTGCTGTTAAAGATAGACAGATACAATGGGGAGGAGAGACATGGACAGAGGGAGAGAGAGAAGAAAAAAAAGCTCAATAGAAATTGAGAGGTGAGTTGCTGAGACAGAGGAGGATACAGAAAGCATAACTTCACTGATTATCAATATTTGAAACCTTCGCTCCATTGAGTGAAATAAATGAACACATCTTATGTACCTTCATCCTCTGTTGGTGGTGATGAATCTGCCAGGCGATCTGTGCATGCATTGCACACCATTTGCCAGCCTTCTGCAAGAATAAATAGAAGGAAAATAATTTGATTAGTCTTAAACCTGAGGGCTAGAATTCTGTCAACAAGCTTACATAAGGCTGGGGAATGGCATATTCTTACCCTAGCAGATGATCTGAATGGATCAGTTATCTGTGAACGGAGCAAGAACGGAAGAAGAACAGAGGATTAATATCTGAACATACACTACAGTATTTTATTCATACTTTGATGGATAGATTTATTGTACAGAGAACAGAGGCCTACCCGTGGGCCCTTTGGTAGGATATTGTGAGGGACTTCTCCTGGCCGTGTCACCACATCCATAGGATTAGACTAGGGGGAGATGGGAAGTCACATGTTTAGATTGGGAAGAGCATGTGTGGGGTGATTAACACTGGGTAATGAAGGAGAGACAGACAGAGGGAGTCAGTGATGTGTTATAGACCTTGGGCTGGAAGGCTCCTTGCAGAGAGCTGAAGGGTTCTGGGGCTCCTGAGTGGGGGTGCAGGGCTTGCATGCCTGGCATCGCTGGGGGATAGGAGGGGAAGAACTGGGCAAGACCACACACAGGTTAAGATAAGAATAAATGAAGTGCGACTTTAGGGTAAACAAAAGGATAACAATAGGGTAACAATCACTTTGTATGCTCAGAGTAGATCTGTGACTGTACTGCTGAGAGAGTACAGAGTAAAACAACAGCAAATATCTGAATTCATTGAGAATCATATTATAATACGAAATAATTCATTTGAAAGCTAATCCAACGGAACATATCCCATCTTTCTGAAAGCAGTACTTTCACTTACATTTTGATGTCTTTGGTAGGGGCTTTCCAGATTAGCTGGGTACTTTTCCAACTGAAAGAGAAAAATGTTGTAAGAAAACATTAGTAACATTAACAATATTAGACAAAGAAGAAACATCGATGTAAAAACGCTACTAATGATTGTTTTTGAGCATTTTGTAATCTTGAAGTCCTGATCTAGTGCTAACGACTATGCACAGCAAGGTGCATTCTTTTCAGCTCATTGACTGTTTAACAGATGCATGTACACACTTCAGATGTCTATGATAAGAGTTTCCATATATTGGCTGCTTAAACCCAACTGAAGCCCTGCCAATGCTGGCAAAAGCGTCCATGAGCAATTACCCACGATCAAAAGCACTCTAATGACCTCATTCCTTTTGCTGCGGCACAGTCATTTATCCTGACAGCAGGGCTTTGAGTGTGTCAAAACAGCCATGAGATCGATTTCCACTGGCTTTACCAAGCTGTCAGTGGAACAGCCAGCCATTTCAGGGCTCATATATTTTTTTCCCCTATGATGAAATATTTCAAACTGTTCCCTGGTGGGTGGAAAAAAGTTTAAAATGGCTGAAAGCGAAAATGTGTCTCTCAGGGACTGTATCTGGTATTTCTGTTTTGTTGAGATACTGTAATAAAGGTTTCCCCCAGATTAAAGGAGGCGGCTGCTGAGCCTGAGGCTACACTATTAAGAAGGTTGAGTTCGGAAAACAGCAAAAACAAAGCACAGCATTATCTCTCTCTCGTTTCTGGGTGACCTAAAATGTTCCTCACTATGAATGTGGGTTTTGATAACATTAAAGAGTAACTTTTGTGAAAAAACATACCAGATGTTTTAGGCTTAGTTATAGTGAAACACATCAATTCTGGTCTTCATTTTGACAGTTCGTCGCAAAAGTTATATATTTTAGTATTTTAGTAGTAGATCTAGCTATTTTTGCCCCTGGCGTTTCAACTCTACCATTCAAATCGTGATGTAGAGGCCTCTACGTCATCTCAAGGGAGGGGATCGGTATGAAATACACTCCCTTCTAGATGTGTTCGGTGGTACCACCTCAAGGCTTACTATAAAAGCAAGATGCTTCCTTGACTAGACTACTGACGTTATACAAATTTCAAATGGAAGTAAGGCACATTTCCGCATATGACCAAATTCAAAGTTTTTGCTTACAGTTTCATTCCTCCTTTTACGAAGGAAGAAAACAAGTAGACTATGAGGATTATATGTTTATATTCATAGCTACATCCACCATAACAAGAAATAGATGACAATGGCGGTCATGTCAACTCGTTGTCTTTTTTCCTAACTGCTATGACTTATTGGTGGCATACTCCACTAAGACAGTAGACTCATAGTTACTGCGTAAACACTGCAATGCAGGTTGGATTGAATTGAGCACCTAATCTTCATTGTCAAGGTGATGATTGCACTTTTCTTCCCAACACAGTACCGCAATAAAATGTGATTCTACATTTCAACTATTTGTTTTGCGCCCCATGGGGGATTCGAATTTACACCGCAAGTGGCAATAGATGTCAGGAACTCGGCGCCTTACCACTGTGAGCTAACGTCCAGAATCGTATTTACTCATGATGCACATAATGTTATTATCAGAGTGTGCTAGTGGACTTCTGGTAAGTATGCTTTAGTGAAAAAGTGTTCAACTATGTTTACCCACCCCCAAAATGAATATTTATGAGCAATTCCCCCCACCCACAACTTCTCACCTGAATGCATTTTTTTTAAATTGAAGGGGTTGGGCAAATGCTGCAATTGGGGTTGAGAGTTACCCTTTAAATCATATGAAGCAGTTTGTGGTGGCCATGTGCTGGACTTACATTTAGGTCAGCTGTGCGACCCATATTTGGGGGTGTAGAGAGGATGCCTAGTGGAGGAGGCAAACTGTTGGGGTAGGGTGAGAAGGTGAGCTGGTGCTGGTGTTGGTGCTGATGTTGGTGCTGGTGTGTGTGCTTGTGGAACTCTGTCCTCAGCAGAGGTGGCCCCGAGCCAGCCCCTCTCTCTGCAGTCTGCGCCAGGAAACGGTTGTTCAGTTCTTGGCGAAGCAGGTCGTGCTCTGTTGTGGGGGAGAGGTGAGAGGTTAAAGGTCATACTCTATGACGAAAACTGCTCTTTCTCACCCACAACCCCTATCACCACCTACACCTGTTGTACATTAAACACCAATGTATCCTTCAATATCTATCTCCTTTACTGTTCAAGACTCTTACCTGAGTAGCCTGCTTCAGTGGAGTGTCCTACGATGACATTGGTTGGTAATCCCAGAGGGCTTGTGAACATGGCCGGGCGGCGATGCCCGTGACCTGGCAGGAAGAAGTGGGGTGCGGGCAGCGCCGAGATGGACAGGGGGAGGGCCGGCAAGGGAGAAGAATGGCGCCCGAGGTGGAGGGATGGTGGGAGGGTTCGCTTGTGGGACCCCTCTATGCTGCTGCTGTAGGGAGGAGAAAGGCAAGGTTGTAAATAAATAGCACCTCATCTAGGATATCAGTATTATTAAATGGTTTGAACAAGTACTTTCAATGCCATGTCCTACCTGTTGTGGAGACCAATGTACAGGGGATGGCCCTGGTGATGTGACGATGGTTCTCTCTTGACTTGGGATAGGCCTGGCCCTGGCAGAGTTGGGGTGGTCGGGTTGTGAGGGGACGTCCTCTCCTTCTTCACACACACAGCAGGAAGTGGGCTGGTGAGAGGGGCTGCAGGGGCAGGGCTGCCTGCAGGCTGAGAGCCAGGGGCGGGGCTGGCAGCAGGCAGATCGAGGGGTGTGTCGCTGCTCTGCTCCTGGCTGCGTTGTAGACCTGACACTGTGGCAGCGCAGCACACCTTCTCCTCGTCCACCTCATCAACACCTATGTCTATGAGCAACCAGAGAACATTGGTTACCAACCACAGTTTGACAGAACTGACAGTCATTTAAAGCTGCAATATGTAACTTTTTGGGGCGACCCGACCAAATTCACATAGAAATGTTGTTATAGATCTGTCATTCTCATTGAAAGAAAGTCTATTTGCGCTATTTCTATGCTTCCCGTTCTTAAGTTTCGTTTTTTTGTGTCTTTTACTTTCGGTTTTGTACACCAGCTTAAAACAGTTATGGAACAATTATTCTCTACACTATACTTGCTTGCTTGTTTTGTCACCTAAACTGAAATTAGGCAAACTATTAAAAAAATTGCAACCAGGAAATGGTGGAGTGATTTCTGCATTATGCATCTTTAATATTCTTTCACACTTCAGATAAATACTGAAACTGATTATACACTATATATACAAAAGTATGTGGACACCACTTCAAAATTAGTGGATTCGGCTATTTCAGCCACACCCGTTGCTGACTGGTGTATCAAATCAAGCACACAGCCATACAATCTCCATAGACAAACATTGGCAGTAGAATGGCCTTACTGAAGAGCTCAGTGACTTTTAAAGTCGCACTGTCATAGGATGCCACCTTTTCAACAAGTCAGTTCGTAAAATGTCTGCCCTGCTAGAGCTGCCCCAGTCAACTGTAAGTGCTGTTATTGTGAAGTGGAAACGTCTAAAAGCAACAACAGCTCAGCCGCGAAGTGGTAGGCCACACAAGCTCACAGAACAGGACCGCCGAATGCTGAAGCGCGTAAAAATCGCGTGTCCTTGGTTGCAACACTCACTACCGAGTTCCAAACAGCCTCTGGAAGCAATGTCAGCACAAGAAGCTCAGTCCCGTGTAGCTCAGTTGGTAGGGCATGGCGCTTGCAACGCCAGGGTTGTGGGTTCGATTCCCACAGGGGACTAGTATGAAAACAATGTATGCACTCACTAACTGTAAGTCGCTCTGGATAAGAGCGTCTGCTAAATGACTAAAATGTAAAATGTAAGAACTGTTCTTCGGGAGCTTAATGAAATGGGTTTCCATGGCCAAGCAGCTGCACACAAGCCTAAGATCACCATGCGCAATGCCAAGCATCAGCTGGAGTGGTGTAAAGCTCGCCGTAATTGGACTCTGGAGCAGTGGAAACGCGTTCTCTGGAGTGATGAATCACGCTTCACCATCTGGCAGTAGGGATATAGCTCAGTTGATAGAGCATGGCGTTTGCAACGCCAGGGTTGTGGGTTCGATTCCCACGGGGGGCCAGTATAAAAAAAATAAAAAAAAATTGGATTCACTAACTGTAAGTCGCTCTGGATAAGAGCGTCTGCTAAATGACTAAAATGTAAAATGTAAAAAATGATAAAAGCCCTAGTCCTGTGGCCTCCAATACTGAACACTAGGCCTACATCTAGAAACGATGAGGCAACTAACGGGTTCAAGTCTTGGGCAAATGAGCATGTTCATTTTACAAAGTGCTTACAATTTGTTAGTTGCACCATTATATTTTCCATTCACCGCCAGACAGTGTAAGAAAATGTAAGTGTAAATTCAACAAACAGCCTATTTTCCCAGCACCAAACAACACTAGTCTCTATTCCCTGCAGTCTTTGAGCTCTGACAAAAGCCGAGGGCCCTGGGGAGAGACTAGTGGTGTGTTTAGCATTCTTTGTAATCATAACATTCAATAGGCTGAAGTCCAGACGGCTCATTGGAAGACTCAATGAAAGACATCCAAAGCAAACAACAAATGCCCTCTCCAAAGCCCACCACAAGCAGCTTGGAGGTAGGGAGAGTTAAATGGAGACCTCCTAATCACTTTCACAAGGCATATTAAACCCCTGGCTCAGCTCTAAAAGGTTCTCACCGCCAGCCAGTGGGATTAGAGCATGCTTTATGCTGCCTGGCCCTGGATGCGCGTCTCCGCTTGGCTCTTACAGGCCAAATGAGGCCAAATGTGACCACGTTAGTTCTAATGAGCTTTGAGTTTAAGAAATCGTGGGTTGTGAAGGGAACACAATCTATCAAGCTGCCCATATAAGGCAACAACACCTCAGTCGGGTAAAGAATACTGAATGGGAAAAATACCATTCAGTGATGTTGCTTTGAGCAGCATTCTCTTGGGTGAAAATTGGGTGAATTTCAGCTATAGTTAGATCACAATATGGAATTGATGGAGACGCTAAGGATGATAATAGGGAACATTGCAGTAGATTACAAAATTGCTTGAGCCAGTAGTCTCATTAAGAATGACGTGTGACTCCAAGCATCACTTCTTGCTAGCCACAACGAAGCAGCTAAGCCACTGAAAGTGGAGGTTCAATCCAATTTATAGCTAAAAGATTGTGTAGAAAACATTTATCAACTATTTCACACAACTCAACACATTCAAATGCACACATATCTCTGTCAAAACACTTGCATCATTATTCTGTTTTACTTCAACATAAATCCCTCTAGCTTAGAGACTTTCCACAGGGTAGAGTAACATTCAGTGTCATACCCACGTTGTGCAATTAAGAGTGTGTGGGTATCCTTAAATTACAATGGCCACAACACCTTGACAACAATTTGGTAATACTTGATAATTGTGTGGTTTGAATAAGGATGTTGCCCTTATTCCAGGGAACAGAAATGGAATGTCAGAAAAAGCATATAAGAGCACGTCACTAAGAGAGACAAATATATCTATTCTCTATAGCAACAGCTAAGCAAGGACAGAGAGTCAAGTACAAAAACATAGAGAATGAAAATATTCTTACCATTAGTTGTCCTTAGTGTGAAGAGCTTTTCAGACTCAAGCCCTGAAACCTGAGTAAAAATGAGAAAATAAAAATGTTAGCCTAGTTAGAGGCTAAATTTGGATTTTGTAAGTGGTGGAACTGTCCCCAAAAGTGATTGCTTTTCCATGGTAATCTTTAACAGGACCATCCGGTATGCTGGCTCTTGCTCCACTCCCAGACTCGACGTGAGCTCCACACTCAAGGGGGGTGTGTTCAAGTTCCCAATAAATGTATGGTCCCGTGTGCCTCAGTTGGTAGAGCATGGCGCTTGCAACGCCAGGGTTGTGGGTTCGATTCCCACGGGGGACCAGTATGAAAAAGTATCCACTCACTACTACTGTAAGTCGCTCTGGATAAGAGCGTCTGCTAAATGACTAAAATGGAAAATGAATGGAAATGAGATCAGAGGAACCAAAGGTGAGGCATAACTCTTGGTGAACCCAGTCCAATGACATGAGAAGGAACGTTTTCTGAATGAGATTAAATCGAAACCATTCTAATTTCATGTAGTATGTGACAGCTCCATGAATGCATCTTTTTGACCGGATAATAAAAAGCATCACAACATCGATTACACACTAAGAGGCAATTAATGTAATCAGTCATATCTTTCATGTAAGAGCACTCACTAGAAATACGTAAATGCCCATGACATTTATCTTGTGAAAAACAAATTAGAAAGTGGATGACACAAATTAAGTTAGTAGCCAAGTATCATATTACAATCCATAAATTACATTTAAAACAGTCTGTTTCTAATTACACTGCTTAATATTGGCCAGATTCTCATACCAGGCAGCAGAGGACTCACACACACACAGACTAGAGTACTCAACCATTTAAAATAAGCTATGTAGTGATATTATATCTGATGTTCTCCTGTGTATTCCTCATCTTTAAGCATTATGTCCTTTGTAAAGTGTAAATCATATGGATGCTGGGAAAGCGCATGATTATAGACTAATGACATCAAATAGACATCAAACTGACCAGATTCAATAGCTAAATGAAATTGTTGATTTACTGGCTCTGAACTCAGCTGAAATTCAGCTGTGGTAAACCATCATGAGGTTCCTTTGGTGTTGCAAATGTAAGGACCTTAGTTCCAGATATTCCTGGAATCCATCAGTTGATTAACAACCTTGCAAAATGCCACATTACCGTAATCTGGTTCATATGACCCTTGTCATGAGTTTAATTTCAGTATTGGAGCTTCCATATTTAACAGGAGGTTGCTGACAAAAATAGATCATATGGAGGAAATAAGAGACTTGTTGTGATTATCAGAACGTCCTTACTTTCGTAAGAAGCCCTAATGATATTCACAGTGTAATCAAGTTAGCTTCAGCGCATTCCTTAGATCAAATCCAATAATGAAATCAAAGAGGGCTGGCATTATTAACATGTAGACATTTTAAACAGGGTTAAATGAGTATAATATCCATAAGACACACAGACTGAACCTCACACTCACAAACCAGTACCAAAACACAAGTTAGAGTTTGTGGCCATTTACCCTCCTTGACGTCAACTATCTCCCAAAAATAGTCTGGTCAGGACGGAGGAGGACCACCACTGAGACCAAAGACACCCCACACACTGTTTACGCTGCCCTGACCTATTAAATAAAAAGGTCAGCTAAAAAACCTGACCCCATCACAACTCTTTGGAGGACCCCCCTCCCTCTCAGTACAATACAGCCTGGCCAGCTGACAGCACCGATGGAAATACATCAATACATAACAGAACATGTAAAGCACTGATAAGTTAACAGTTCTGAAAAGTGAGAATGTTTATCTGACCTTGTCATCGATGTCACTCTCACTGTCACACTGCGTGAGAAAGGAAGTAAAGTGCTGCATTAATTCATGAGAACAGCTTCATCCATCACCAACACTCAAACTGAAACTCTATCAAATCTATCTATAAATAATGCATTAAAAAAACCTTGAGATCCATTGAGAAACGTATCATGGTTAGATTAGGACTAAAAGCTGTGGTTATGTCTAGTAGAAATGTGTTTATGCTTGGAGTAATATGGCAAAACCAGTCTGTTTACATATCGAGAGAGAGAGAGAGAGAGAGAGAGAGAGAGAGAGAGAGAGAGAGAGAGAGAGAGAGAGAGAGAAAAGGGACATTATTATCCATTAGGTCTGTCGCCTCGTTCCAAGTGACAGACGTGTGTTTAACGGCTGTGTGTACTGAACCGTTTGCTTTAAGGGAATCATCACGCCAGGTGACACAGCAACACAGCTGCGAGCTACTATATCAGCCGGTCAATTTCTACTGAAACCACTGATAAATCATGTGTCAGTCCCTCCCTCAAGTCCTGCTCACTGTCAACGTGTCAAGATTACTCAGATATACAAATCACTAATCCATGTTGACGTGACACCTGTTTAGCTGCATTACTAAATATCAGCCTGTTAGCTTCTGAGGACATTTTGTTACAGACTGTTCTTCTCAGTATGCATGCGCTAATCACTGACCCGGTTTTGTCCTCATACTCTGAGCAGTACCATAGGCAGATCACTGACATTAATTCTGTCAGAAAGGATTGAAGTCACTCACCGAATAGCCCCGACCAGAGAATGAACTCTGTGGAAATAAATTATAACGTTCATGAGCAAGGGCTTATAAAAGACTGTGATAAATGCCTTCTGTAATCAGTCATTAGGTTGTTGTTGGCACAAAAAAATCCCTTTATCCAGACAATACTGTTCATACCTCACTGTGGTGTTCTTTAGAGTTGCTTCTCTGAGGCGTGCCCTGTGTTCTGGTGACCTCAGCTCTGTCTTGCCTTCCCAGAAGCCCCTTCACCTGAGGGACAGACCCAGAGGACAGATCAATCCCTCACTCAAAGGCTTCCAATTTAACTAATTATCATAATTTCTTTGAGTCCAGGTTTATCTACATAACATTGAGTTGGTAGACAGGGAATTTACCAGCTCATAGCCCCTCTGCCCAGAAGAGAATTTGGCCCACCAGAGGGCACTGGTGTATTACAGGAGTGATTGACTACACATCAGTGAGGACATCCATTTCAATGACACAGTTAACCCGATTTAAAATAAGCAGAGTTCATGTCCAGACTCATTCACTGACCGTGATGGGCAATTAGCCCTAGCCCTGACCCATCTCAGAGCCGGAGGTGGCTTTTCTTTAAAGGCAAGATCAATGCAGTGCATGCATAAATGGGCGCGCGCGTGCACACACACACACACACACACACACACACACACACGCACACGCACACGCACACGCACACGCACACGCACACGCACACGCACACGCACACGCACACGCACACGCACACGCACACACACACACACACACACACACACACACACACACACACACACACACACACACACACACACACACACACACACACACACACACACACACACACACACACACACACACACACACCAACATTAGGTTGGAATGGAGACCTTGAATGATCCATGCAGCATAATGCAGATTTTATACAGATATTGATTCAGGAGAGAGCAAGTTGTTTCATGACACAGGAACAGTATAATAATGTGGTGTTGATCTGGGGTTTCATGGTTTAAAGCTACCGTTCCATAATGTTCAGCCCATCCTGCAGTGTTAATTTGACTGCTACACTTCACTGCTTTGACAGGCAGGCACAGAACACTGTATGTCTATCTCCTGTGTGTGTGTGTGTGTGTGTGTGTGTGTGTGTGTGTGTTCGTGTAAAAATGATTAAATAGCATAGGTGGGATTTTACAGCGGCAGTGAACATGTCAAACAGCCATCTTCCAGCTAGTCTCATGACTTGATTTGACACAGTGAATGTGCTGTGTCAATGTGCAACGTGCTGCAGCAAAGTACATGCTCTTCCTGGTAGTCAGGTGAAACAGAAGAAAGGATGTTCTGAGGTCATTCTACTCCCTAGAGCACTCTGGAGGTTGCTTCAGTGACACAATTAAACTGCTCGATTGAACAAGTGTGAGTAGGATTCATCCATTTCGTAGAGTAGATCCCATTTACCTACAGTGTGCTAAGATAAACAGTAAATTCAAGGAACAAAATACATTTAGAAACAAACCTGATAATAGCTCTCTCCTGTATTGCATAGGAGGCTACCACCCAACATACTGTTTTGCATACTGTTCAGAACACGAGAGATCCACAAGGGGTCGTCTAGGCGATACCTTACAACAAGTAGTATCTGATCGACACATACAGATTGAGGTGCAGGAATTGGCTAGGCCAGGGACTGATATGGAGTAGGTATAAGTGTGTGTTTGCCTGGTGTGCTCTCTGTTACAAACACAGACACATCCTGCGCTGAGGAGGAACCTCTTCACAAAGCACCTTATCTCATCTTTTTATTGGCCCTCGTTTCCTGTGTGGCTCCCTCCTAACTTCCTGCAAAGCAGAGAGGCTTGTGTGAGGCAATTACTAGACCAGGATGAGAAGATTCGGAAATGAACCCGATTACACAGTTCATTGACTGTCTGGTGCCGACAATTAACACCTCATGACGGAGACGTTTTCTATTTTATTAAAAAAATTTACAGGACAAAAGCCGTATCACCATTAGAAAAATATCTGTGGGATTGAAAGTGAATGACTTGAAACAGCTAAGGAAGAACTCCAGATTAACATATAGGTTCTTAGCTAGGTAAACAACCCATTAAGAAGACAAACTGTAAGACCTCTTTTACTTCACTGGGCAAAATGCCCACACACATTAGGAGGTAGACAGGTTTTGGTGTGTAGGAGAGCATATTCATTAAAATAGAATGAAGGTTAATTGATCCATAGACTACCTGCTTGTTCTTCTTTGATCTGTTTTTCACCTTCCCTCGCTCCTTCTCTCCATCCTGCTCAAAGTCAGCTCGATTGTCAGTGAATCCATTCATAGGGATCACATCCCCCTCAGCAGTCTGTTCAGTCTTCCGTTTCTTCAGCACCTGGCTCTCCCACTTCTCCTTGCCCTCCTGCGACCTCAGGCTCTTTGTGCTCTTCCTCAGAGCCACCTACGAAAGAGCAAACACAGAAGAGGCTTAATATCTACAGCACAGAAGGAGAGCCACCTCGGTATGGATGATGATAATGCTTACAATGAGTCAATATATATATATATATATATATATATATATATATATATATATACACATACAGTGAGGGAAAAAGGTATTTGATCCCCTGCTGATTTTGTATGTTTGCCCACTGACAAAGAAATGATCAGTCTATAATTTTAATGGTAGGTTTATTTGAACAGTGAGAGACAGAATAACAACAACAAAATCCAGAAAAACGCATGTCAAAAATGTTATAAATTGATTTGCATTTTAATGAGGGAAATAAGTATTTGACCCCCTCTAAATCAGAAAGATTTCTGGCTCCCAGGTGTCTTTTATACAGGTAACGTGCTGAGATTATAAACACACTCTTAAAGGGAGTGCTCCTAATCTCAGTTTGTTACCTGTATAAAAGACACCTGTCCACATATGGAATCAATCAGATTCCAAACTCTCCACCATGGCCAAGACCAAAGAGCTCTCCAAGGATGTCAGGGACAAGATTGTAGACCTACACAAGGCTGGAATGGGCTACAAGACCATCGCCAAGCAGCTTGGTGAGAAGATGACAACAATTGGTGCGATTATTCGCAAATGGAAGAAACACAAAATAACTGTCAATCTCCCTCGGCCAGGGGCTCCATGCAAGATCTTACCTCGTGGAGTTGCAATCATCATGAGAACAGTGAGGAATCAGCCCAGAACTACACAGGCGGATCTTGTCAATGATCTCAAGGCAGCTGGGACCATAGTCACCAAGAAAACAATTGATAACACACTACGCCGTGAAGGACTGAAATCCTGCAGCGCCCGCAAGGTCCCCCTGCTCAAGAAAGCACATATACAGGGCCATCTGAAGTTTGCCAATGAACATCTGAATGATTCAGAGGAGAACTGGGTGAAAGTGTTGTGGTCAGATGAGACCAAAATATAGCTCTTTGGCATCAACTCAACTCGCCGTGTTTGGAGGAGGAGGAATGCTGCCTATGACCCCAAGAACACCATCAAGCACTGAGATGCAGTGCCTTAGACCGCTGCGCCACTCGGGAGCAATATGACAAGGGAATCCATCCAAAACCTCTAATAAATAAATAAAAACCCATCTTAAAGAAAAAGAGAATTGAACAAAAGCCAAAGCTCATGATACTTCTGGGCATGGTTGTGTATTGAGGTCATATCCTATGAGGCAGGCCTGTGAGACTAGAATATGGGCGGCCAGCTGCTGCCCATTGTCAGGCTGTGGCGTTTGGCAGTCTGGGCTAAATGCCCCTGGACTAACCATGCCAGTGGCCTGTGAGGGGGTTGTCAGTGGTGTTGATATACAGTACCAGTCAAAAGTTTGGACACATCTACTCATTCAACGGCTTTTCTTTATTTTTACTATTTTCTACATTGTAGAATAATAGTGAAGACATCAAAACTTTGAAATAACACATATGGAATCATGTAGTAAGTGTTAAACAAATCAAAATATATTTTATATTTGAGATTCTTTAAAATAGCCACCCTTTGCCTTGACATCTTTGCACACTCTTGGCATTCTCTCAACCAGCTTCACCTGGAATGCTTTTCCAACAGTCTTGAAGGAGTTCCCACATATGCTGAGCACTTGTTGGCTGCTTTTCCTTCACTCTGCGGTCCGACTCATCCCAAACCATCTCAATTGGGTTGAGATCGGGGGATTGTGGAGGCCAGGTCATCTGATGCAGCACTCCATCACTCTCCTTCTTGGTAAAATAGCCCTTTACACAGCCTGGAGGTGTGTTGGGTCAATGTCCTGTTGAAAAACAAATGATAGTCCCACTAAGCGCAAACCAGATGGGATGGCGTATCGCTGCAGAATGCTGTGGTAGCCATGCTGGTTAAGTGTGCCTTGAATTCTAAATAAATCACAGACAGTGTCACCAGCAAAGCACCCCCACACCATAACACCTCCTCCTCCATGCTTTATGGTGGGAACTACACATGCAGAGATCATCCGTTCACCCACACCGCGTCTCACAAAGACACGGCGGTTGGAACCAAAAATCTCCAATTTGGACTCCAGACTAAAGGACACATTTCCACCGGTCTAATGTCCATTGTTCATATTTCTTGGCCCAAGCAGGTCTCTTCTTCTTATTGGTGTCCTTTAGTAGTGGTTTCTTTGCAGCAAATCGACCATGAAGGCCTGATTCACACAGTCCCCTCTGAACAGTTGTTGTTGAGATGTGTCTGTGACTTGAACTCTGTGAAGCATTTATTTGGGCTGTAATTTCTGAGGCTGGTAACTGTAATGAACATCTTCTGCAGCAGAGGGAACTCTGGGTCTTCCATTCCTGTGGCGGTCCTCATGAGAGACAGTTTCATCATAGCGCTTGATGGTTTTTGCGACTGCACTTGAAGAAAGTTCTTGAAATTTTCCGGATTGACTGTCCTTAAGGTCTTAAAGTAATGATGGACTGTCATTTCTCTTTGCTTATTTGAGCTGTTCTTGCCATAATATGGACTTGGTCATTTACCAAATAGGGCTATCTTCTGTATACCCCCCCTTACCTTGTCACAACACAACTGATTGGCTGAAAGAAGGAAAGAAATTCCACAAATTAACTTTGAAGAAGGCACGCCTGTTAATTGAAATGCATTCCAGCTGACTACCTCATGAAGCTAGTTGAGAGAATGCCAAGAGTGTGCAAAGTTGTCATCAAGACAATGTACTTGGCCTTTTGCCAAATAGGGCTATCTTCTGTATACCCCCCCCCCCCCCCC
The DNA here is from genome assembly GCF_964263955.1 of Coregonus lavaretus. NCBI lineage: Eukaryota > Metazoa > Chordata > Actinopteri > Salmoniformes > Salmonidae > Coregonus > Coregonus lavaretus. The sequence goes on along the minus strand of NC_139991.1, from coordinate 43,685,376 downwards.
CCCACCTTGTCACAACACAACTGATTGGCTCAAATGCATTAAGAAGGAAAGAAATTCCACAAATTAACAAGGCACACCTGTTAATTGAAAGGCATTCCAGGTGACTACCTCATGAAGCTGGTTGAGAGAATGCCAAGCGTGTGCAACACTGTCAGCAAGGCAAAGGGTGGCTACACTTTTTTGGTTACTACATGATTCCATATGTGTTATTTCATAGTGTTGATGTCTTCACTATTATTCTACAATGTAAAAAATTAAGAAAATAAAGAAAAACCCTTGAATGAGTAGGTGTGCCCAAACTTTTGACTGGTAGTGTACATACTATCAAGCACAGTGGAGGCAAGCAATGAACATGAACAATAATCAGTTACAGGTCATCTAAGACACAGATGTCTATGAGAACTTGGAAAGGAGCAATGCAATAAATACTCCCCTGCCCCGATGGCTTTTGGGGTATTGTTCAATGCAAGCACAACTAATCTCACTTAGCCAACGAGTGTGAACTGTGAGCATTCCCTGCTCAGCGTCCCCCTGCCTACAGCTTCAGCTATCCATGAAAACAAGTGATCTAATGGTACAAGTGTAAAGCACTACCGTGAGCTAATCTCCACAACCATTGCCATAGTGATATTAATATTCATGGCACTGCTAAAAGACTAGCGGCGTGTGGTAAATTATGTGTCATTGTGTTTCTCCACCTCCCTGGACAGTTACCAAGCATGTCTGATCAAAACAATCACTGCTAGCTTGGCTCTGAATTAGCATCAGGCATACACATCTGTGGAGAGGCAGAGGGGGAGAGGGGGAGAAACTAAACTAACCCAAAAACCAAACAAGGGCTGAATGAGAGAGAGTGGGTGAAAATAATCTGGCGTAGATCCGTTTTGCCAGCTACAATGAATAGAATAGGGTGAAACCAGCTAAATCCAGGTTAGGGTTTGCAGTGAGAATGGCTTTGAGAGCGAACATTGGATCTAAATCCCAGGTAAAGCCCAGCGGCTTACAAAGGATTCAGTGGATGGAATGCTCTCATCAAGTTCCACTATCACATATGTACCTCCATCCAGTCACTCTCACCATCCATGAAGCCAAAAGTGAATGGCAGTAACATGCATGTTATAACACGGTCTCTCCTCGGTGAACAGAAGACATGAAAATCAAGCTATTAACAGCTCATGTGCCACAGCTTCTGCAATCAGACCTCACATATCAGCTCTCACCAGGTAGCTGAACATAACCTGGCCTGCAAACGTTCCACAAAAGACATGAGATAGAAGAGGCCAGGGAAACAAGGGGGAGGTTACAGTATTCTATTCAAATCCAATTTACGTCCAATCAGCCAATGGCACAGTAAGTGCTGCTTCAGCCTCCATTAACTGCTCTGTAAATCACTAACTCTATTGATGTGACATAGATTTCAAAGGTGCAACGCAAGCAGGGGTACAACAGAGTCAGTCAGTTAACAGTATAAAGCTAATAGCATCCGCTAACATGTCTTTACCAGAGTAATAGATAGCTAATTTCAGAGAGCAATTTTCCCATGACACGATATCATACAAGACAGTAGTGCACAGTTCCTTCTAGATATCTGGAAAGATCAGTTACTATGCCTACAGTTATTCCTTCCTATGTTCATTTATTAAAGCACTGCACTGTAGGAGCGTGGACCTAGCAGATCTGATGTTCCTGGGCATTGCACCATTAGATTCATGATGGATTCCTAAGCTGTGTGTAAAGCTACAGGTCTACAGATAACACAGCTGCTGCTTAGCTGTTTAACAGCTTAAGTCCTAGAGGCCTGAGGAGATACAGTCCATGGCTCTACCTCATGTACACACTGTAGATCATCTGCATTTATATGCATGATTATTTGTCTTTATCCTCCTGACCACGACAGAGATAATAGTGTTAACAGCCTGTCCATAGATCAAGCACTCCATCCATCCCAACATCCCCAGCTAGACCGCTTTCTGTCATTAGGAACTGTTCGATCACATGCCACTATAGGCCAACATCTTCTGGTACAAGGTTCACTTTAAATGCCTGTGACTTTTAAAGATGCCATCTGTAGTGTGGCCAGTGGTGGAAAAAGTACCCAATTGTCATACTTGAGTAAAAGTAAAGATACCTTAATAGAAAATGACTCAAGTAAAAGTGAAAGTCACCCAGTAAAATCCTACTTGAGTCAAAGTCTAAAAGTATTTGGATTAAATATTCATAAGTATCAAAAGTAAATGTAATTGCAAAAATAGACTTAAGTATTAAAAGTATAAATCTTTTCAAATTCCTTATATTAAGCAAACCAGGCGACACCATTTTCTTGTTTTTTTAATTTATGGCTAGCCAGGGCCATGCTAACACTCAGACATCGTTTACAAATGAAGCATGTGTTTCATGAGCCCACCAGGTCAGAGGCAGTAGGAATGACCAGAGATGTTCTCTTGATAAGTGTGTGAATTAGACCATTTTCCTGTCCTGCTAAGCATTCAAAATATAACGAGTACTTTTGGGTGTCAGGGAAAATGTATGGAGTAAAAGGTACATTATTTTCTTTAGGAATGTAATAAAAGTTAAAGTAGTCAAAAATATAAATAGTAAAGTAAAGTACAGATACCCCAAAAAACTACTAAAGTAGTACTTTAAAGTATTTTTACTGAAGTACTTTACACCACTGAGAGTGGCTATAGGTACACTAGGTTCATAATCACTTGATTATTTGAATGCTGAAATGGAGTTGGCATGTCATTTCCCACAGTGCTTGTGACACATAATTAAGTGGTAGTGGTAATTAGACACTTAAAACTCTATTTCCCATGACACATCCAACAGCCTAAGGTCACAGGTCCTGCTACTGAATTACTGGACCTGCACTGACTGATTGCAATTTATACACCAGTAATGGACTGGAGACAAGTCATAAATATTCTGACACTGCCATGGCTTTGCCTTACAAGTGTAAATGTGTAGGCTACTTTGTCACATCAACTGTCAAACATATTTTAAGGAGGTACTGGTGGGCAAAAAATAAACATTATGAAATTGTAATAGAACATAATGTCACTTTTCTTGTCTCACAACCTACAGTAATGATAAACACAAGAGCTGAAAATGGAGCCAGTTTATTATCACCTAGATCTATATGTAAACACTACTGTACATTCTGTCCACATATCACAGTATCTAGACTATCTACAGTCCCTGGATGGCTGTTGTCTTTATTCTTAGAGGATACATGCCTATTGTATTCAGTGTAGCTGGAAAAACAGATCTATCCCAGATTATTTTCACCCACTCTCTCTCATTCAGCCCTTGTTTGGTCTTTGGGTTAGTTTAGTTTCTCCCCCTCTGCCTCTCCACAGATGTGTATGCCTGATGCTAATTCAGAGCCAAGCTAGCAGTGATTGTTTTGATCAGACATGCTTGGTAACTGTCCAGGGAGGTGGAGAAACACAATGACACATAACTGTGTGAAACAATGAGTGATTTCAACGTGGAGCTTCTCTTTCTCTGTGCAGTACAACACAGCTACAACGCTTCTGCCAAGTACAGATATATTCAAGGACATTCAGTGCTTTTATAGACTGATGTTGTCATTCATAAGTGTGATATCAGTATCATACAGAATCATGTCTGACTTACTGTTCATCGACTCAACACATTATCTGCACTGCCAGCTCAGGTGAATCAGATAAAAGACAGACACTGACAAGTGATCATAATCAGAACTTTGATTAGATGTTCCTGCTGACAAAAGCAGACAGACAACAAACCTCTTTGCTTGACATCATGGGAAAATCAAAATAAATCAGCCAAGAACTCAGAAAAAGAATGGTAGACCTCCACAAGTCTGGTTCATCCTTGGGAGCAATTTCCAAATGCCTGAAGGTACCACGTTCATCTGTACAAACAATAGTATGCAAGTATAAACACCATGGGACCACGCATCTGTCATACCGCTCAGGAAGGAGACGCGTTCTGTCTCCTAGAGATGAACGTACTTTGGTGCGAAAAGTGCAAATCAATCCCAGAACAACAGCAAAGGACCTTGTGAAGATGCTGGAGGAAACAGGTACAAAAGTATATATATCAACAGTAAAATGAGTCCTATATCGACATAACCTGAAAGGCCGCTCAGCAAGGAAGAAGCCACTGCTCCAAAACTGCCATAAAAAAGCCAGACTACCATTTGCAACTGCACACGGGGACAAAGATCGTACTTTTTGAGAAATGTCCTCTGGTCTGATGAAACAAAAATAGAACTGTTTGGCCATAATGGCCATCGTTATGTTTGGAGGAAAAAGGGGATTGCTTGCAAGCCGAAGAACACCATCCCAACCGCGAAGCACGGGGTGGCAGCATCATGCTGTGGGGGTGCTTTGCTGCAGGAGGGACTGGTGCACTTCACAAAATAGATGGCATCATGAGGAAGCAAAATTATGTGGATATATTGAAGCAACATCTCAAGACATCAGTCAGGAAGTTAAAGCTTGGTCGCAAATGGTCTTCCAAATGACCCCAAGCATACTTCCAAAGTTGAGGCAAAATGGCTTAAGGACAACAAAGTCAAGGTATTGGAGTGGTCATCACAAAGCCCTGACCTCATCCTATAGAACATTTGCGGGCAGAACTGAAAAAGCGTGTGCGAGCAAGGAGGCCTACAAACCTGACTCAGTTACACCAGCTCTGTCAGGAGGAATGGGCCAAAATTCACTCAACTTATTGTGGGAAGCTTGTGGAAGGCTACCCGAAACGTTTGACCCAAGTTAAACAATTTAAAGGCAATGCTACCAAATACTAATTGAGTGTATGTAAACTTCTGACCCACTGGGAATGTGATGAAAGAAATAAAAGCTAAAATAAATAATTATCTCTACTATTATTCTGACATTTCAATAAAGTGGTGATCCTAACTGACCTAAAACAGGGAATTTGTACTAGGATTAAATGTCAGGAATTGTGAAAAACTGAGTTTAAATGTATTTGGCTAAGGTGTATGTAAACTTACGACTTCAACTGTACATGACATAGCTTTCACCTGGATTCACCTGGTCAGTCTATGATCCCTTATTGATGTCACCTGTTAAATCCACTTCAATCAGTATAGATGTGGAGATGGCAGGTTAAAGAAGGATTTTTAAGCCTTGAGACAATTGAGGCATGGATTGTGTATGTGTGCCATTAAGAGGGTGAATGGGCAAGACAAAAGATTTCAGTGCCTTTGAACAGGGTATGGTAGTATGTGCCAGGTGCACCGGTTTGTGTCAAGAACTGCAACGCTGCTGGGTTTTTCACGCTCAACAGTTTCCCGTGTGTATCAAGAATGGTCCACCATCCAAAGGACATCCAGCCAACTTGACACAACTGTGGGAAGCATTGGAACATTGAACGCTTTCGACACCTTGTAGAGTCCATGCCCTGACAAATTGAGGCTGTTCTGAGGGCAACTCAATATTAGGAAGGTGTTCTTAATGTTTTGTACACTCAGTGTATGTTTAGGCAATACAGACATAGGCTAGAGTAAAACATAACTGTGCTATCCTTGATGGCTGTTTATAGTGGCTTGATTAATGCCTCTGCTCCCCTCTTCTGCCAGGTACTAAGACAATTAGATTACACACCATCAGTACCTAATGATGACTTTTCCTCAGAGAGCCTATTCACAATGGCCTCCTGACATTACACTGGGATCATCTCCTCAGCTTTGGGCATTGTAGTGGAACCCTAACCTAACTGCAAAGCAGTAGAGCTGAAAACCCAACACAGGCAGACACACAGGGGTGACCAAAAAAAAAGAGAGAGCGAGAGAGCGAGAGAGAGAAAGAGTTAAACAAGAGAGTGTTTGCACTACGCCCTGGAACTCTAAATTTGGCACTGTACCATATTCGGCAGATAGCCCTACTTATCAGGGCTAAATAGTATATATCCACAAAATGGGGCCAACAGTCATTATTAAACCAGTGGATTGAGGTCATGCAGTAGCAGTACATTCTACATTTTCATTTTCTAAATAAAACTAGCCGTCTCTCTCTGTCTGTCAGTCTGTCAGCGCACTGCAACAGACAGACATAATGGTGTTCCATGTCAGTTCCAGGCCGTTCAGGGCGACTGATGGTTTATTTACAGCACAAGCCGACAGCAGCAGAACAAAGGCTAGGAAATCACAGAGGGGGTTTATGGCAGGGAGAGTCAGCCTGTTTCCTGTCTCACAGCCTGGCTGGGCGGTGGGCCCAGGGAGAGATGGACACACACACACACACACACTTTTACAACTGCGGCCTGCGGCCCTGCAAGTTGTCCATTATGTGGAACTGTGACGAACAGGGGTAAAACATGAAACGTTCAGCATTATTTGGCTGAGTGAAATCATTGTGCTACCACCATGCTTAAGAGAGGAGAATGTAATCCTTGGACATAAGAGTCTAGCTGGAGACTAAGGGGGGTGGCAAGGACAGATAACATAGAGGAGGGTAAATCAATGAGGGCCTGAGGGAGTAACACACTAACCTAGTTGTGGGACTATATTCAGGCAAACTGAACAGGCCACAGAAATATGGCCACAGAGAGGTATTTTCAGTGTTCCTAGAACTAGAAGATTGATTCTACTGAAAAAAGGATGAAAGCAAAAGCACGGCTTTCCTGAAAGCACACCATATTATCAGCTGTCAGTGAACACATTCACATACACAGACAAGTGACACCTGCTTGTTTAAAGTCCTTGCAGGTCCCCTGAAACCCAAGCACTTTCTCAATCTTGTCCACACAAGGAGCTTGTAAAAAGCATTCTCCGAACAGACAGACACACACCACAAAGAGACGAGGAGCTGTGGAGCAGCAGCCTTTCCCCCTCTTGACTGCCTGGAGAGCTCTCAGCTGGACAGATGGGCCAGAGATCTGGGAGGCTGGTGCACATTAACTATGCAGCAGGGCCATGGCTGTAATAAAGAAGCACTAGAGATTTACCAACCAATAGCTGGAATATTTCAATGATATGCTTCTTGATAAAATAAGACCACTGCCTGTACAAGTTCCGCCACAGAAATAATCTTGAATATAGCAACAACAACAAAAATACACCGAGAGCAGTGTGTGTAGAATGCTCTGCGACAGTGTTTCTCACGTGTTGCTGCCTATTCAATTAACCTTTAGCTTTTGACACACTGGTAGTGTTTATCAAACAGTTACTTAGATGGCATCACCTCTGGGGTGTACAGTACACACCTGACTGGGAGGGTGGACTCCGAGAACACATCAAACATATCCTTTTATTTCTGCAAATAGGATGTCGAAATGTCTGCTTGGGGGCCCTACTGCAGTAGGATATTAAACACTTGTAACAGTCTGACAGCTCGCTTTACAAATGACTAATCCTAGATTTAGTATTAATGTAATTCTATCTGGTGAAATCCTAGGAGCTCAGTCATCATAAAAAAAGAGAGAGAGCAGGGAGAGATTCTCTCTGCTGGCAGAGCAGAGCTAGAGAAGAGAACAGACTGTATAACAGAGAAGCGTTTCGCCGTTTAAAGGGTAGAGCTGCTGCAGGCGTCCCTCATTCATACATACATTTAGACTAGTGACAAAGCCAGACTAGCTGGTTACAGAGCTAATGAAACTAACCCTGTGCAAACAAACCAGAGTCATGTCCTGGTGAGTTACACCATCTAAGTTACAGCACTCACTGCAACAATCATTATACAATTATGCAGGCCTCCTTTATTACAATCCAGGCCAGGGTCATGTTGCGCTGGAGTCATCATCAGTCATCCTCATCCAGAATATACTGGAAATGATGTTGACAATATGCAACAGCTGTATGCAGCAGCTGTTTCTACAGTGATTAATGTACAGTTAGCCGACTACTGTGTATCCATATAGCAAAGCAATTCCATGAGTTACTTCTGAGAAGCAAGGGTTGACAGGAATAGATAATGATCATCATTATCGATGAGAGAAGATTCTGTTGAGTCCCGTCTTGTTTTGCGCCCCTGACATTTGGTATAACAATAAGTTTCTCTTTCTAGACAGTAAATGAATCAGAATGATAATGAGTCTTCTGTCAGGGCCATATGCACCACTCACTGAGTCAGCTCTGGCTTTTTACTGCCGGGTTGTCTTTCACACAGTGTCACTTTGATACCATTTATCATGTTTACTGTTAGTCACCATCTGGCGGGAAGCATTAAGAGGAAAAGGTCATTTTCAAGCATTTCAAGCACTTGGTTTTCTTGAACATAGAAGTATCCAATGCCTTTATTATTGTCTATTTTGTATCTCTTTTGACATATGTCCCTGTGGTAGCCTAGCGGTTAAGAGCGTTGGGCCAGTAACCCGAAAGGTCGCTGGTTTGAATCCCCGAACTGGCAAGGTGGAAAAAATCATATACACTAAAACTCCTGCTGATGAACACTGCACTCGGAAGCATTTAAGAGAAAGAGAGGAGCTTTCTTTAAAAATGGGTCAAGCATAGGCCCATTTGTGGACCATCAGCAAATCAGAACATATTCAAAATGTGTGACATCTACCAGTTCTCTCTGACAAACACCAGGAATTATCATGACATTGACCAAACCATCCAGTGTGCAGTTGTGAATCAATAAAAACCATTCTTCTGTAATGGAAGTAAGTCTGATCTATAGAAATACATGGACTGAGTGACACCTCAAAGCATCATAATGGCTGTTGTTGGAATAAATCAATAGTAACCTAACAGCATATGTTCAGTCATCAGCCTCTCAGCATATTGGCCCTGCAAACCAACCAATGTGTGTTTACAGCAATGTCCTGAAAACCTTGTTACAAGGCAGGTACAGTATATTTACATTGTAGATAGCCTATACAGTGTTACATAAAATGGTTATTATATAACTTTTACACAAAATCACAATGGAGATAACCTGGTCAACTGCACATAACCCTGGCAGAGATCATATTGAGCCACGAGGGCCACACAGGAAGATTTAATCGACTTATCGACTTATGTGCATCATGCCCAAACATACAAAAGTGTGTCAAAAACAACATACATACTGTAGGCCAACGTTCTTACCTCTAAAGCATCCAGACTGAGAAAGCTGGCTATGGCAAATCCATCAATAATGTCCTCCTCCTGTGACACTGACCCTCGTCTCTTTCTCCGAGAGGGGCGCGGGGGCCGGACATAATGCAAGTTGGTAATTTTTCTATATTTACACAGGGCCTTATTCTTGACCGTGCTTTGCCCTCGGTCAGAGCCAGATGATGGACTCCGGTTTTGGTAATTCCTGTCAATCGCATCCCCTCTTCGCACGCGGTCTCGTTGAGATCTTGACCTCCGGCTGCGCTTTATTTTCCCGTCCATTTTAGAACTCAGAGCCGAGGCGAATACCACACGACAGAGCGAAATTCGTTCTTTGTCCATGTGAAGTAGCAGTGTGCAGAACAGCACTTACTTTGTTTTACAAATTAAATAAACGATCTGAGAGAATCCTCGATCCAACAATAACAGACAAGAACATTTTCGAAGGATGGTTTCGACTAGAATGCGAACCGTGGCTGCCTTTCTAATGGCACCACCACGACAGCAGATTGTTACTTTGTTGCGCCTAGAGTGTAACTCTTACAATAATATTAACTTGGTTTGCAACTTTTTTGCTTGGATTGTTTCCAGGCTGCGACAGAGCGACCTGTCAGACAAAGCTACAACGCTGTATCATGTCGGACTGTTCTTCTTCCATCACCGCCCGGACAAATCTATGGTCAGTCCACTGCGATATCTTAATAAAAAACGATTGTGCTTGGCTAGAGGGATCCAGTTTGTTTAAGTAAAATAGCCTAAACAACCTCTCACTTTGATGGTGTTTGGCCGATTGATTGATTGTTACTCTGGCCTTAGATATGCAAAAGAGAGATACATGAATAATCCACACAACTCAATGAATTCCGTGATTTGTAGAATCATTCATTCACAGGCTAACGTTATTTGTTCAAAGCTTGTCAATATTCACGCCAAAGTAAGCAAACCCCAACGATTCGCCTTTCCTGAGTCGGTGTTGTTTCTAAATAAATCCAGCCTCGAATGCTTCTTTCCTTGGTTGATATGGTTGGTTCGAATGGCCCGTTGATCTTGAGTAAAACGTTGGGTAAATGGTGTTAAAACACACGTTAGATTTAAAGCCCACTTCGCCCTACATTGCATTTTCGTTTGTACAGTATATCCTAGTACCCTGAACAACTGACGTATTTCCGCCACTTCTGCACGGAAGTGTCTGAAATGATCAGCGACTTAACGCTGAGGGGAGGAGGTGAATGATGTACCCTTTAATGACCATACTTTTACCTTATTTACTGCTTGAAAAGGTTTGTTTTAGTTCTGTTCTTCATACTGCATTATTATAGGGTTGGAGGTTATTACAACACTGAGTAGCCTAGGCTGAGAATAGGCAGATCTTATTGATACTTGCAACAAACAACAACAAAAAAGAGTTAGTGATGGTGAAATAAAGGGTTTGGAGGGAATGTGATTAATTTATTTCACCATTAGTCATGGATAAATACAAGCAAAACAGTTTTTCTAGATGGATTCTCTTTTTTGCATAATAGCCTATTACTAATGGGAAACTGTAGCCTAAGATGTGTGTTAAATATATATACAGTACCAGTCAAAAGTTTGGACGCACCTACTCATTCAAGGGTTTTTCTTTATTTTTTACTATTTTCTACATTGTAGAATAATAGTGAAGACATCAAAACTATGAAATAACACATATGGAACTTGGGAATGGCCGGCAGGGATGTAGCTCAGTTGGTAGAGCATGGCGTTTGCAACGCCAGGGTTGTGGGTTCGATTTCCACGGGGGGCCAGTATGAAAATGTATGCACTCACTTAACTGTAAGTCGCTCTGGATAAGAGCGTCTGCTAAATGACTAAAATGTAAATGTAAATGTTTGGGATGAGTTGGTCTGCAGAGTGAAGGAAAAGCAGCCAACAAGTGCTCAGCATATGTGGGAACTCCTTCAAGACTGTTGGAAAAGCATTCCAGGTGAAGCTGGTTGAGAGAATGCCAAGAGTGTGCAAAGCTGTCACCAAGGCAAAGGGTGGCTACTTTGAAGAATCTCAAATATAAAATATATTTTGATTTGTTTAACACTTTTTTGGTTACTACATGATTACATATGCATTATTTCATAGTTTTGATCTCTTCACTATTATTCTACAATGTAGAAAATAGTAAAAAATAAAGAAAACCCCTTGAATGAGTAGGTGTTCTAAAACTTTTGACTGGTACTGTATATGTGTTACACTAAGGCAGTGTTAAATTAATCGGAGTGGCCACAGATCCGACTTTTCCGGATCCTTCTTCCCAACAGCTAGAGAAGGATTCTCTACTTTATGCACAGTCTCTGCTCTACTCGTTCGGCTGCTCAGAGAACAGGCTACTCTGGCAAATGGCTCTCGTTAATTAGTTAGATCAAAGCTGAATCGATGTCTGCAAGATCACTTAATGATAGTGTTCTACATAACAGAACCGAATATAATAGCATAGTATGACGTTACTGTAAGACAAAAAACACCAACTAATTTCTTATGAGATTTTAGGATGATTGTGCGAATTGTCACATTTTTCTCTCATGTGGCCACAACTCAACAGTGCGCAGCACTAGGCAAAATATGTGCTTTGATTGAAACAAAACACAGGTATGTTACAGTTTGTTAACACCATCTACTCTACAATTCACTCACTGTAGGCTACATGATCTAAATGCATATCCCCATGAAACTGATTGAGATGAAATGGTTGGCATGCAGATGCTGCATGGACGTTTCACCAGTAAAACTGGCAGTGATAAATGTAAAGGGAGGCCACAAAAGTGTGTGCATAATGTAGATCATAATGTGATCTTGCAGACGTTGATTCAGCTTTGATCTAACTTTATTAAACTAGAGGCATTCGCCAGTGAGAATCCCGCACATGCGCAAAAGCTTCGGGACCTTTAGCTGTTGGGAAGAAGGGTCCGGTGCAGCCTAGGCCAGAAAATTATTCAAAAAATGTAGGCCTAATTCTGATGCACAAGCATGCTCGGCATCTGCATTCCTGTGCCGAGAAAACAAACAAACCTCCATAGCTGTAGGACCTACATTGATTCACGTCAGTGCTCAAAGTGTCCTGCTACAATTGCCTCAGGAATAGGAAATAGTAGAAACACTTCCTTAATCCGCAGGTTGCCATTATCAGTAGCATCCAGCCTTTATTGAGCCTGCCCATGGTTTGAATCTCTCCCAGAGGAACCTTAGCAGAATGCTAAAAGATGCATGAAGCATGAAGATGCTCATATTATCCTCTCTGTTGTCCTCTGGGTTTCTGAACAAAGTTGATCTGATAACTGCTTTATGACTGCAGTTCTACATTATGCTCTATTATCATTTAACATTTTCCTAACTCTGTTGAGTTTAAACCTCTTTGATGTACTATCCTTGTATAGTGAGAGCTGTGCTGCAATAGTTACTACATTCCCCCATTCCCCATGTGTCTCAGGTCTCTAGAGGTGCGCTGACAGACTCTGTGAGTTTATCCTAATTAAGTGCTCCATTTAGAAAGGTCCTGGAAGTTGAATTTGTACAGAAGTGCATCACTAGGCTGCTGGGGAGCATTGACAAATTGGACATGTATGCTCTGAAACATTCAATACTCATAAATGTCAATTTGCTTCATTTTGCTCTTATTTCTCTGCTATTACATTGGATGCAATGGCGATGCTAGCTGGCAGACAAAATATAAATCTCAAATCAAATCAAATTTTATTTGCCACATGCGTAGTTGAGGTAATATGTACATGTGGGTAGAGTTAAAGTGACTATGCATAAATAATTAACAGAGTAGCAGCAGTGTAAATATATGGGGTGGGGGTGGGGGGGCAGTGCAAATAGTCCGGGTAGCCATGATTAGCTGTTCAGGAGTCTTATGGCTTGGGGGTAGAAGCTGTTGAGAAGCCTTTTGGCTTGGGGGTAGCAGAGAGAACAGTCTATGACTAGGGTGGCTGGAGTCTTTGACAATTTTGAGGGCCTTCCTCTGACACCGCCTGGTATAGAGCTTGGCCCCAGTGATGTACTGCGCCGTACGCACTAACCTCTGTAGTGCCTTGCGGTCGGAGGCCGAGCAGTTGCCATACCAGGCGGTGATGCAACCAGTCAGGATGCTCTCGATGGTGCAGCTGTATAACTTTTTGAGGATCTGAGGACCCATGCCAAATCTTTTCAGTCTCCTGAGGGGGAATAGGCTTTGTCGTGCCCTCTTCACGACTGTCTTGGTGTGTTTGGACCATGATAGTTTGTTGGTGATGTGGACACCAAGGAACTTGAAGCTCTCAACCTGTTCCACTACAGCCCCGTCGATGAGAATGGGGGCGTGCTCAGTCCTCTTTTTTTTCCTGTAGTCCACAATCATCTCCTTTGTCTTGGTCACATTGAGGGAGAGGTTGTTATCCTGGCACCACACGGCCAGGTCTCTGACCTCCTCCCTATAGGCTGTCTCATCGTTGTCTGTGATCAGGCCTACCACTGTTGTGTCGTCGGCAAACTTAATGATGGTGTTGGAGTTGTGCCTGGCCATGCAGTCATGGGTGAACAGGGAGTACAGGAGGGGACTGAGCACGCACCCCTGAGGGGCCCCCGTGTTGAGGATCAGCGTGGCAGATGTGTTGTTACCTACCCTTACCACCTGGGGGCGGCCCGTCAGGAAGTCCAGGATCCAGTTGCAGAGGGAGGTGTTTAGTCCCAGGATCCTTAGCTTAGTGATGAGCTTGGAGGGCACTATGGTGTTGAACGCTGAGCTGTAGTCAATGAATAGCATTGTCACGTAGGTGTTCCTCTTGTCCAGGTGGGAAAGGGCAGTGTGGAGTGCAATAGAGATTGCATCATCTGTGGATCTGTTGGGGCGGTATGCAAATTGGAGTGGGTCTAGGGTTTCTGGGATAACGGTGTTGATGTGAGCCATGACCAGCCTTTCAAAGCACTTCATGGCTACAGACGTCAGTGCTATGGGTCGGTAGTCATTTAGGCAGGTTATCTTAGTGTCCTTGGGCACGGGGACTATGGTGGTCTGCTTGAAACATGTTGGTATTACAGACTCAGTCAGGGACATGCTGAAAATGTCGGTGAAGACACTTGCCAGTTGGTCAGCAGATGCTCGGAGTACACGTCCTGGTAATCCGTCTGGCCCTGCGGCCTTGTGAAGGTTGACCTGCTTAAAAGTCTTACTCACATCGGCTACGGAGAGCGTGATCACATAGTCATCCGGAACAGCTGGTGCTCTCATGCATGTTTGAGTGTTGGTTGCCTCGAAGCGAGTATAGAAGTGGTTTAGCTCGTCTGGTAGGCTTGTGTCACTGGGCAGCTCGCGGCTGTGCTTCCCTTTGTAGTCTATAATAGTTTTCAAGCCCTGCCACATCCGACGAGCGTCAGAGCCGGTGTAGTACGATTCAATCTTAGTCCTGTATTGACTCTTTGCCTGTTTGATGGTTTGTTGGAGGGCATAGCGGGATTTCTTATAAGCGTCCGGGTTAGAGTCCCGCTCCTTGAAAGCGGCAGCTCTACCCTTTAGCTCAGTGCGGATGTTGCCTGTAATCCATGGCTTCTGGTTGGGGTATGTACATACGGTCACTGTGGGGACGACGTCATCGATGCACTTATTGATGAAGCCAGTGACTGATGTGGTGTACTCCTCAATGCTATCTGAAGGATCCCGGAACATGTTCCAGTCTGTGCTAGCAAAACAGTCCTGTAGCTTAGCATCTTGACTTAAGGGAAGGTTATGACTGTGTCTGCTTTTCTTGTTGCCATTCCCAGGTGCCAAGGCATTGAGTCTAAACGCACACTTCAGATGAACCTTTGTTATGAGTGTAGTGGTCTACTTTGTAATTAAATATGGTTGATGAGTTGCAGTGAAATGATATGAAACACAGAACAGAGGAGGGACAGAACTGAAACCATCTTTTGTGAGAAACAGGAATATATGGGCCTTGTTTTCTCTGTCGTACTTATCACAGTTTTGGAATGGTTGGCTAGTAATAAACTAGTCCTGAACATATCTAAAACTAAAAGCGTTGTATTTGGTACGAATCATTCCCTAAGTTCTAGACCTCAGCTAAATCTGGTAATGATGTGGCTGTTGAGCAAGTTGAGGAGACTAAACTTCTTGGTGTCAATTTAGACTGTAAATGGTCATGGTCAAGGCATATTGATTCGATTGTTGTAAAGATGGGGAGAGGTCTGTCTGTGCTAAAGAGATGCTCAGCATTTTTAACACCAATTTAAGTGGCGGGAAACAAACAAAAGTGGCCACTTCTCACAACAATGGATCAAAAATGAAATCACAGATAATTATAAGGGAGCAGGAGAACTTATAAATTGTCTACAAGAATTACAAGGACTTTTCAAGCACCAAATTGAGGAAATGTCTGATTTTCAAGGTAGGCCTATTCCAGTACTTGAATTGTTTTATTTCATTACCAGATCATTTTGTGAATAAGCCCACTAGGCTATGTAATTTGTTGTCATTATATCCAGAATAATTAATAGGAATAGCGTTGGATGTTGCACAATAGTCTATCCTAACAATTGCGCACACTAGACTCGGTGTCCAATCCGAGGCACAAAAACATGAATTTATTAGCTTGATGCTTTGTCTGTTAAATCTAAGGAGCCCCTGCTGTAAAT
The DNA here is from genome assembly GCF_964263955.1 of Coregonus lavaretus. Classification (NCBI taxonomy): domain Eukaryota; kingdom Metazoa; phylum Chordata; class Actinopteri; order Salmoniformes; family Salmonidae; genus Coregonus; species Coregonus lavaretus. The sequence continues at coordinate 43,669,688 of NC_139991.1, read as the reverse complement.
CAAGCAGACAACAACAGATGATCAACATCAATTCACTAGGGATATTAGATCTAACGTGGATCCAGCCACAACTGTCTTCACCGGCGTAAGGAATGAGACACCAACATTTTGTGGACATTCCTCTTGAACACCTTTTTTTCCAGCACTTGGGCTGTTGTTGCATCGCATGCACTATCACAACAGCTGTTCGTCACTTGACTGTCATTCGGAAAATTCCTTCCTGAATCAGATGATGATGTGTGAAAATATCAAGGTGTAACTGATCAGCTGGACACCAAATGTCAGTATCGATTTAGGTTTTCAGTATCAAGGTAAGGTTAGAAGCATTACATTTTGCAATACATATATTATTTTGGATTTGTGTGCCCATGAAAACTGTTTTCACCCCGTAACATAAGGAGACACGAAATGTTACGTAGTTACACTGCATTTCTGAGATCTCTATACAAAAAACTGTCCGACAGCTAGATCCAGGATTATTACAGGGTTCAAGTTCAATGTCTAATTTAACTGATTAATGCTTAATATATGATATAACGACAACTTACACTGCCATAAATGCAAGGGCAGAAAATTAATGTTTTATGTCACACGATTTTGGATAAATCCACCAAGACACCAACCATAATAAAGGGTTAAACATAGGTTTTAAATCAACTTGTGAATTTGATTGAATTATAGCTATGATCCCCCTTTATATCTTAATGTAATGACATGAAGAAAAAAATGGCAGATTAATATCAATGACATCAACAGCTGTACCAAGTTGTCCAGTGTAGGAAATCCTCACTGGTACCCTAGTTTATAGAAATACCCTTATGTACTGATGTGTGGGTAACTGTCAGTACTGTGTGTAACTAGGACCTTTTTTTGTTGTTCTATTGTTTTATTTTAAATGTGTGTTATTCAGTCCTTGAGCACTGCTTGTGTATTGATGTTCTTCTGTATTATGTCATGTTTTATGTTTTGTGTGCACCCCAGGAAGAGTAGCTGCTGCTTCAGCAACAGCTAATGGGGATCTGAATAAAATACTAAAAATACTAAATATACACTGTCATTTCAGTCACGCACAGATCTGAGAGATCACAGGGCAAATTTGCAAGAATAACCAGTAATGTGTAACGCAATTCTTCAATGTTATTCAATACTAGATGGGCCCAGGCAGTCACCACAGCCATTTAATTTTGTGTTACATTGCCCTCTGCTGGTGTAATGCCTGGCTATTTGAAAACCCCTTGAGAAACCAGAAACATGCCTGTCAGTAGAGGGCAGCACAGCTCTATCACAAGCACAGAGAATGATAGCGGCCTCTAGTGGCCAAAATGCTATTTTAGCAATGGCAGCGCCATTGAGGACTTCCACCATGGTCCCCCCATTTTAAAGAAGTCAAAGTTGTCAATTGGGTGGGGATTCCTATGGGTTGTAGCCTCAATGGCTCTGCCCATGCTGTCACAGACCCTATAATGGCACACATGTAAAGATGAGTCCTCTATCTATCTCTATGATTCTAAGTCACTCATTGTGCTGTTGGATCCAGTTCTCTAGCCTTTACATTGTACCTTTTACTATGGGATGAATGGTTTATCCACAGGTTCCACATTCAACTGTATAAATCTTTCTCTGTGTGCACATTGAAATACCTGACAGAAACGCTCTCGTTAAAATAATCTTGTCATCTTTAGCTAACGATGATACTGAATCTTTTCAATGTCCCTGTATGGTAGACATAATAGCTAAGCAAACGTACAATACAAAATTACAAAACTCGGATCAATTATGTCCCGGTCCCCTGACCATCCACTCAAGAAAAAATTGTCCCACGGCTGAATGTAGTTGATGATCCCTGATTTAGCCTATTGTCCTGTGCCCTTTAACGCATGATCAAGTAAGAAAATATTATTAGTTGGCATTTCTGTTCTGTGCAGACTTTTTCATTCCTCTCACTTTGCTGAAAAGAAATACTGCTTTGGTCACAAATCAACTTTTGCTAGAAACATTAAGCTGCCCTCAGCAGTTTTTACCCAGCATACAAAATATATTATAAAGTCAGGTTTATGCTGATGGTTGTAAAGCTGTACATTAATATTCTCTATGGGTGATTTGGTTTGTCGGCATTATCAATTTCACCAAGCAAATAACCGTTTGCTAATGTTGTTAGATGCAAATAAGGGATTTACCAGATCCACATATCAAATCAAATCAAATCAAATTGTATTTGTCACATGCGCTGAATGCAACAGGTAAATGTGTAGACCTTACAGTGAAATGCTTACTTACAAGCCCTTAACCAACAATGCAGTTTTAAGAAAAATAAGTGTTAAGTAAAAAATACTATATACAGGGGGTACCGGTACAGAGTCAATGTGCGGGGGCACAGGTTAGTTGAGGTAATAGATGTAATATGTACATGTAGGTAGAGTTAAAGTGACTATGCATAGATAATAAACAGAAAGTAGCGGCATCATAAAAGGGGGGGGGGGGGGACAATGCAAATAGTCCGGGTAGCCATTTGATTAGCTGTTCAGGAGTCTTATGGCTTGTGGGTAGAAGCTGTTAAGAAGCCTTTTGGACTTAGACTTGGCGCTCCGGTACCGCTTGCCGTGCAGTAGCAGAGAGAACAGTCTATGACTAGGGTGGCTGGAGTCTTTGACAATTTTTAGGGCCTTCCTCTGACACCGCCTTGTATAGAGGTCCTGGATGGCAGGAAGCTTGGCCCCAGTGATGTACTGGGCTGTACACACTACCCTCTGTAGTGCATTGCGGTCGGAGGCCGAGCAGTTGCCATACCAGGCAGTGATGCAACCAGTCAGGATGCTCTCGATGGTGCAGCTGTAGAACTTTTTGAGGATCTGAGGACCCATGCCAAATCTTTTCAGTCTCCTGAGGGGGAATAGGCTTTGTCGTGCCCTCTTCACAACTGTCTTGGTGTGTTTGGACCATGATAGTTTGTTGGTGATGTGGACACCAAGGAACTTGAAGCTCTCAACCTGCTCCACAACAGCTCCGTCGATGAGAACGGGGCCGTGATCGGTCCTCTTTTACCTGTAGTCCACAATCATCTCCTTTGTCTTGGTCATGTTAAGGGAGAGGTTTTTATCCTGGCACCACACGGCCAGGTCTCTGACCTCCTCCCTATAGGCTGTCTCATCGTTGTCGTGATCAGGCCTACCACTGTTGTGTAGTCAGCAAACTTAACGATGTTGTCGTGCCTGGCCATGCAGTCATGGGTGAACAGGGAGTACAGGAGGGGACTGAGCACGCACCACTGAGGGGCCTCTGTGTTGAGGATCAACATGGCAGACGTGTTGTTACCTACCCTTACCATCTGGGTGCGGCCCTGTCCAGGATCCAGTTACAGAGGGAGGTGTTTAGTCCCAGTGTCCTCAGATTGAAAATATTAAATGACTGTGCTCAGACCATGACAGTTCTTGGATCATTTTGGTCAATTAAATAGAAGTATTGCCATTGGGCCCTGGAAAATATGCACGTCTTTATTCTTTACTGTTTTTAGCTTATGGTGCAGCTTCTTCGATGCATAATGCTACTGTAGCATTATTTAACAGGAGCTGGCTTCAGTCCTTTATTACTGCAATATAATTTAGTTCTTGCTGATATTTCTTTATTATGTAAGGCATTATGCAATTTTACACATCATGTGATAATGATTATGTGGGGAGGGGATATTTATTTTCTCTCCATAGATGTTTATTATCTTTGGAGATTTTGGGACAAGCTTTATTTATTCTGTATGATTTGAGGCCCCACAGACCCCTCCTCCCCTGGTCTAGACTGTTGACCGTTGCCCTGAGGAACAGTTTGGGCCTCCGGGTTGGATTGTGTAATTATAGTAACGCACATTCAGCACCCGCCTGCTTTATGTGGGGTGCTCTGGGAAATACCTGTACAGCAAAAAGCACATCAGCAAAACTCCACAGAATGATATTGTGTAACTTCCTGGCTTTATTCATGGTGTTTCCTAGAAAGCACATCACACATCCTTGACTGACCTTGGTGGCTTGGTTTCTTGGTGATGGAAGTAGGCTAGTCATGTTCTTGGTTTGACATGGGCTTTGAGCTGGCGTGATATAATATGCCATTTAAGGAGGCATACTGTATATTGTAAAGCAAAAAACAAAGATGTTCCTAATTGCAAATGACCTTGCTTAATCAATAAGGGAAAATAGGTTTAGATCACAAGGGTTCACAATAGATTACAGATGAATAAACATTTAAATACAATTGGCAATTTATATAAAGTCAGAGCTGCTGAAAGTAATTGGTGACAAATTGTACCAGATTAAAACAATTGTTACCTCAACTGATTAAAACTATTAAAACAATTGTTAACTCAACTGATTAAAACTATTAAAACAACTATTGATCAGCTTTGAACACTGACTGTAATAGGGCTATTCACGAGAACGTGGCTTCTAAGCACCACAGCCAGCACAACAGAGAGAGAGACTTGCTTTGGCAATGTTAACATACGTTTCCCATGCCAATAAAGCCCTTAAATTGAATTGAATTGAATTGAGAGCGAGAGAGACAGAGAGATGGAGACAGAGAGATGGAGAGAGAGAGAGAGAGAGAGAGAGAGAGAGAGAGAGAGAGAGAGAGAGAGAGAGAGAGAGAGAGAGAGAGAGAGAGACCAGTAACAAGGATGCGTTTATCTCTGTACAGAAGCAGTGAGTATCGGTGCTCTTATCGGACATACCTTGGCCCTTTTGTCAGCCTGCTAAAACAGTCTTCATCAAGCGAGCAAGAGAAAATGCGAGTAAGGATTACATTCATGTCTCATCAGTAACTCCTTCGTATTTTTTTTCATGATTTTTTTAAATCATCAAGAGGGGTGACTGAGGGAAACCAGATGGGATATTAGCCTACTCGCTTCTTTTGCCATCGATTTGAGCCTACTACTGGCAAGTGGAAAACAAGCCCTACTTTTGCTCAATTGAGCGAGAGATTCTGTCATTCTAACAATGTGGCAGTGTAAGCAGTTGGTTGGGGGGCAGAAATTCGCCCTAAAATCTCTTCTCTCTTGAACCAATTTGGAGAGGATAACCTGTGCAATGGAATGGAATTGTGATTCTACATTGGCATATTGTTTTTATAGACAGTCTTCTTGCCTACTATAATCCCTGCGGCGATAGTGGCGCTGCTGACAGGATATCTCATTTTCTGCGCGGGAGCACTGAGGTGGCTATAAGGATAAACACATAAACAAAGATTGGTCACCAAACTTGGATTGTGCATGTTTTTCTATCACTGGTAGATGCTGTCGGTTTCCCTTCTGTTTCATGGCTGGGGCACGGCGGATAAAAACTTTGTTGACTTTAAACATCTGCATGTTCGTGGGCATTATACTGTTCTCGGTTTACTGCAGAATTCAGGATCGCTCAGAGGAACTCATGAAGAACGGCAGGACCACTGAGCAAAGATCCAACCGTAGAAATGGGAAAGTCACTAACTTTGTGGAGAAGCAAACTATTCTTCAGAGGCTTGAGCATCTTGAGGATGTAGTCTACCATCAATTGAACGGTAAATTGTTGATCCATGTGATCATGAACATCAAGTCAGCTTGGTGCAACTTTATTTCACCCCACATCAGGGCTTTATGAATTACTTTTATAGTGCCCCTACTGAGTTAATCATGCATTTTACAGTGTCTCTTGGATTTGCCACATCTCAGCTGTTGTACAACCCATGGGTATTGTCATTATCTGATATTGGAATAACTGATCAACCTGGCCCACATCCACCTCATCCATTATAGTCCCACTCACAGCATCACTTTCAGCCCAAATGTCTAATCTGCTTTTAAATAATTCTGAAATAACCCAGACAAAGTGCTCTGTTTTTCTCTAAAAGACTGGCATTATAAAAGTCTAATCCAGGGTTCCCCAACTGGCGGCCTTCAGGCTGAACTTGGCCCTCTGTGATTTTATTTAGCCCCACAAGTATTCTGAGCAGATTCTTTGTATTTGTTTTATTTAATTTTTGGGACAATAAGACTGTAAAAACACCAGCAAATCAGCTCCAAGTGATTTGAATTTTGGAAATATGTTTCAAAATATTCCCACGCATAATACAGAGATCTTATACAAATGTAAGCAAGGTTTGAAATGATTATGTTTTAGTGAAATATTATATCTGTTTGGGCTTCTTGCGGTCAATTTGCAGTCTGCAAATGATTTGTAATTATGTTCTGGCCCCCTGACCATCCACTCAAGAAAGAAATCGGTCTGCGGCTGAATCTAGTTGATGATCCCTGGTCTAATCCATATGGAGAGTTATACTTTATGTTTTATATAAAATAACATTCTAGATAATTAACAGTATTACTGTATACACAAGGTGTGATTGGCCATACATGTTTTTTTTTAACTAGATCAAATAAAATTGTATTTGTCACATGCACCGAATACAACAGGTGTAGTAGACTTTACCGTGAAATGCTTCCTTACGAGCCCTTAACCATCAATGCAGAATTTAAAAAAAGTAAGTAAGAAAAATTAGCTAAATAAACCAAAGGAAAAAATAGTAACACAATAAAAAAACAATAACGGGGCTATATACAAGGGGTACCGGTACCGAGTCAATGTGCAGGGGTACGGGTTAGTCAAGGTAATTGAGGTAATATGTACATGTAGGTAGGGGTAAAGTGACTATGCATAGATAATAAACAGAGAGTAGCAGCAGAGTATGTGAAGAGTGTGAAGTAATGTGAATGTATGTGTGTGTAGCATCAATATGCATATGTGTTTGTGTTTTGTGTGTGTGTTAGTCCGTGTGTATGTTTGTGTGCTGGAGTGTCAGTGTAGTATGTGTGTGTGTGTGGTTAGAGTCCAGTGAGTGTATATCGGCAAGTGCAACAAACAAAAAAGAATACATACGAATAAAATAAGGGGCTCGTTGGCTGGCCCTCACTACATATTCGTCGCCAAACCCACTGGCTCCAGGTCATCTATAAATCTCTGCTAGGCAAATCCCCGCCTTATCTTAGCTCATTGGTCACCATAGCAACACCCACCCGTAGTATGCGCTCCAGCAGGTATATCTCACTGGTCATCCCCAAAGCCAACACCTACTTTGGCCGCCATTCCTTCCAGTTCTCTGCTGCTAATGACTGGAACGAACTGCACAAATCTCTGAAGCTGGAGACTCTTATCTCCCTCACTAACTATTGCCTTACCTCCATAACTTACTACATTTGCACACACTGTATATAGATTTTCTATTGTGTTATTGACTGTATGTTTTGTTTATCCCATGTGTAACTCTGTGTTGTTGTTGTTTTTATTGCACTGATTTTAGGTTTAGATTTTAGTCATTTAGCAGACGCTCTTATCCAGAGCGACTTACAGGAGCAATTAGGGTTAAGTGCCTTGCTCAAGGGCACATCGACAGATTTTTCATCTAGTCGGCTCGGGACTGCTTTGCTTTGCTTTATCTTGGCCAGGTCGCAGTTGTAAATGAGAACTTGTTCTCAACTGGCCTACCTGGTTAAATAAAGGTAAAATAAAATAAAAATGCAAATAGTCAGGGTAGCCATTTGATTAACTGTTCAGCAGTCTTATGGCTTGGGGGTAGAAGCTGTTAAGAAGCCTTTTGGACCTAGACTTGGCGCTCCGGTACCGCTTGCCGTGCAGTAGCAGAGAGAACAGTCTATGACTAGGGTGGCTGGAGTCTTTGACAGTTTTTAGGGCCTTCCTCTGACATCGCCTTGTATAGAAGTCCTGGATGGCAGGAAGCTTGGCCCCAGTGATGTACTGGGCCATACGCACTACCCTCTGCAGTGCCTTGCGGTCAGAGGCCGAGCAGTTGCCATACCAGGCGGTGATGCAACCAGTCAGGATGCTCTCGATGGTGCAGCCGTATAACTTTTTGAGGATCTGAGGACCCATGCCAAATCTTTTCAGTCTCCTGAGGGGGAATAGGCTTTGTCGTGCCCTCTTCACAACTGTCTTGGTGTGTTTGGACCATGATAGTTTGTTGGTGATGTCGACACCAAGGAACTTGAAGCTCTCAACCCGCTCCACTACAGCCCCGTCCTTTTCCTGTTGTCCACGATCAGCTCCTTTGTCTTACTCACGTTGAGGGAGAGGTTGTTGTCCCGGCACTACACTGCCAGGTCTCTGACCTCTTCCCTATATGCTGTCTCATCGTCGTCGGTGATCAGGCCTAACACCGTCGTGTCATCGGCACACTTCATGATGCTGTTGGAGTCGTGCGTTGCCACGCAGTCGTGGGTGAACAGGGAGTACAGGAGGGGACTGAGCACGCACCCCTGAGGGGCCCCGTGTTGAGGGTCAGTGTGGTGGATGTGTTGTTGCCTACCCTCAGGAAGTCCAGGATCCAGTTGCAGATGGATGTGTTCAGTCCCAGGGTCCTTAGCTTAGTGATGAGCTTGGAGGGCACTATGGTGTTGAACGCTGTGCTGTAGTCAATTAACAGCATTTTCACGTAGGGGTGGCCAACTCTCTAACTGGAGAGACACTAATAAGGTGCTGAATCAGATTGGTTTTAGAGGACTGTCTGGAACAAAAGCCTGCACATCCAGTAGCTCTCCATGAGAAGGGTAATGTCCATTGCCCCTCTTTTTAGCACCTAAAATAGTTAACAACATTCTCTTTGAGGAGCTCAATTGAAATCCACCACAAAGCAGTTTAGGAGGATGGATGCTGTCAGCCTTAATTGATGGGTCTCAACCTTGCTGCAAACAAGTGTAGAGGACAAACTAGTTATCCTGAAATATCACCTCTTCTTTGCTGCACAAAACAAGGTCTAAAATCAATTAATAACAAAGTCACCCAATAAGAAATCTCTATACCCCATGGTCCTGGGTTTATATATCAGGTTTCAGTGATGAAATTCAAGCCAGTTGGGGACATTTCTGCAGCAGGTTTGACTGTTATATCACATTTACTGATTCATCTTCATTATCCAATGTGGTGTTTGTCTGATCCGTTTGCTTTATAAAATCCCCCTCAAGGGACAAGCTAATTTAATCAATTTATTCAAACAATAATTGCTTGAACTCATTCCCAATGTTTTGACTATGCCACTTATAATTCAGTGTTTAAATGCATAATTAATTCAGAAGTTGGATTAGCAAGATGCCAGGTCCTGCTGTAATTGACAGTATAAGCCATTCTACTCACATTACAAGTCAATCATCCTGTCCCCTTTTTGTGTATTTCTTCCTACCAGTAAAGTCTAGGTAAATAATAACAACAACCTTCAGTTTCCTTTAAACCTGGCTATCCTGTTTGTCAGTCAGACTGGGAGTTTATAAAGATGACTTATTATAATTTCATCCAACATCATCTTATCTTTCACAAACAAGGTGCTGCAGTCAGTAGACATGTCAATTATTTCGCTTGTCTATACTTCAATTGCCAACTCTCTTATTAATCTAGATGCTCACCTTTTGTTTACTTTCTAGAGGGAATAGAGACAGCTCAAATGATTGACGGATTGAGATGAAAAGTGTAACTGCTTGCTTGCTTTTGTGATCCTGAGGCACCTCCGACAAAATGAGTCTGACATTTTCCTCTGACTTTCCACAGGTCTGGGAAAGCCGGTTGGGGTACTGGAGGGACCAGTGGGCCAGGAACAGGGGCAGGCCAGGACCCCTGCAACTCTGAGAAACCCTGTCCGCGACCCAGATGGGGGAAAGTATGAAGAGTACGGCTACAACGCACAGCTGAGCAATCAAATCCCACTGGATAGATCCATTCCTGACTACAGGCCGAAAAAGTAGGTCCTAAACCCTGCCCTCACAGCTTGAAAACCAGAAGGTAACATAATAAAGCATTATGAGTTTAGGGTACTGATGTGACAGCTTTTCACTAAATTGTGTTGACAGGTGCAAGCTGATGACTTACCCAGATGACCTCCCTCAGATGACAGTGGTGTTCATCTTTGTAAATGAGGCCTTGTCAGTGATCCTACGGTCAGTCCACAGCCTGGTCAATCACACACCTGCACACATCCTCAAGGAGATCATCCTGGTGGACGACAACAGTGACAGTGGTAAGACAAGGGCTTTTACAGTGTGTGTGTGTGTGTGCGTGTGTGTGTGTGTGTGTGTGTGTGTGTGTGTGTAAGAGGGAGAGAAAGTGAGCGAGAGAGAGAGAGAGAGAGAGAGAGAGAGAGAGAGAGAGAGAGAGAGAGTGAGAGAGACGTGAAATTATGGTTTTCTAGTTTGAGCTCCAACACTTGATTATTTTTGTTGTTGTAGTGGAGCTAAAGCTGAACCTGGATCAGTATGTGAATAAGCAGTATCCAGGCCTAGTGAAGATTGTGAGGAATAGCAGACGGGAGGGACTTATACGGGCCAGAATCCTTGGCTGGAAAGCTGCCACTGCACCAGTTGTTGGCTTCTTCGACGCACATGTTGAGTTCAACACAGCATGGTGAGGAACAGATTCTTATTTCCCCTTAGATTGACACTTGAAAAGGAGTTTAAAATAGTCTCATGCATTATCATCAATCAGATGCAGATTCCTCCCAACACTGAGGTGCCATACAGTATACAGTGAGGGGGAAAAAAAGGTATTTGATCCCCTGCTGATTTTGTATGTTTGCCCACTGACAAAGAAATGACCAGTCTATAATTTTAATGGTAGGTTTATTTGAACAGTGAGAGACAGAATAACAACAACAAAAATCCAGAAAAACGCATGTCAAAAATGTTATAAATTGATTTGCATTTTAATGAGGGAAATAAGTCTTTGACCCCCTCTCAATCAGAAAGATTTCTGGCTCCCAGGTGTCTTTTATACAGGTAACGAGCTGAGATTAGGAGCACTAGTGCTCCTAATCTCAGTTTGTTACCTGTATAAAAGACACCTGTCCACAGAAGCAATCAATCAATCGGATTCCAACCTCTCCACCATGGCCAAGACCAAAGAGCTCTCTGAGGATGTCAGGGACAAGACTGTAGACCTACACAAGGCTGGAATGGGCTACAAGACCATCACCAAGCAGCTTGGTGAGAAGGTGAAAACAGTTGGTGCGATTATTCGCAAATGGAAGAAACACAAAAGACCTGTCAATCTCCCTCAGCCTGGGGCTCCATGCAAGATCTCACCTCGTGGAGTTGCAATGATCATGAGAACAGTGAGGAATCAGCCCAGAACTACACGGGAGGATCTTGTCAATGATCTCAAGGCAGCTGGGACCATAGTCACCAAGAAAACAATTGGTAACACACTACGCTGTGAAGGACTGAAATCCTGCAGCGCCCGCAAGGTCCCCCTGCTCAATAAAGCACATATACAGGCCCGTCTGAAGTTTGCCAATGAACATCTGAATGATTCAGAGGAGAACTGGATGAAAGTGTTGTGGTCAGATGAGACCTGGAGGAGGAGGAATGCTGCCTATGACACCAAGAACACCATCCCCACCGTCAAACATGGAGGTAGAAACATTATGCTTTGGGGGTGTTTTTCTGCTATGGGGACAGGACAACTTCACCGCATCAAAGGGACGATGGACGGGGCCATGTACTGTCAAATCTTGGGTGAGGACCTCCTTCCCTCAGCCAGGGCATTGAATATGAGTCGTGGATGGGTATTCCAGCATGACAATGACCCAAAACACACGGCCAAGGCAACAAAGGAGTGGCTCAAGAAGAAGCACATTAAGGTCCTGGAGTGGCCTAGCCAGTCTCCAGACCTTAATCCCATAGGAAATCTGTGGAGGGAGCTGAAGGTTCGAGTTGCCAAACGTCAGGCTTGAAACCTTAATGACTTGGAGAAGATCTGCAAAGAGGAGTGGAACAAAATCCCTCCTGAGATGTGTGCAAACCTGGTGGCCAACTACAAGAAACGTCTGACCTCTGTGATTGCCAACAAGGGTTTTGCCACCAAGTACTAAGTCATGTTTTGAAGAGGGGTCAAATACTTATTTCCCTCATTAAAATGCAAATAAATTTATAACATTTTTGACATGCGTTTTTCTGGATTTTTGTTGTTGTTATTCTGTCTCTCACTGTTCAAATAAACCTACCATTAAAATTATAGACTGATCATGTCTTTGTCAGTGGGCAAATGTACAAAATCAGCAGGGGATCAAATACTTTTTTCCCTCACTGTATGTTCTCCAATATTTAGCTACATACTGTACTATTTTAAGCCTGGAATTCATTACACTGAGATCTGCTGAGAGTGTTTGTGCATCTGACAGAAGAGCACTTTTATTTGCATATCAGAGGTAATCCTTTCTTTCAGTAATGGAAAGACAAGGAGGTACAGTAGTCACCATAATCCATCTTCACCACACCACTTTAGAAAGAGCAATTCATTCAGGCAAGGTGACACTCTCTCTCAGAGGTTAACCCTATTTGTTCTAAAATGATATTGCAGCTGTGAAATGTAGACTCCTTAACTGCACTCATATTGCAAAAGTTATGTCCACAATGGAAATTATATCTGATTGCATTAGTCAAGTTTTACACGGAAAAACCGTGGGTGGCTTTTGACCATTTCTCTGGATTCCTCATGTCTAACTCATTGTTAAAAAAAGTTTGGTCCAAATCAGATGTTAGGTACTATATTTATTGAATATTATATGAATCCTATAAATTAAAATGGCCAATTTGGATGCAATCAATTAGTTTAATTTCTCAGAGATCAAATTATATTTCAATAAAATAATGTTACAGAAAAGCTAATCTTATCTGTTTCTAAATACATAAACGATTTCAGAACATTCTGAGATCGTGGGTGTCGAAATCCTCTTTCTTGTGCTTTTTGAGGTGGAACAGTGTTTCACTACAGTTGTAATACAGAGAACTGTTAGCTACATAAATTACTATTTATTTGGTTTTGATCTCTGGAACAGACGTGAAAAAATATGAGAACTGTACCTTCCTCTGCTAGCAGTGAGGATTCAGGATGTTTTGATGATGATGATTAAATGCTTGAACAGACTGTGGTGACCCCATTTTCCCACTGGGAACAGATGAGATGACAGAAACATGATTTACTTTCATGCTTTTCCTATCATGTCAGCATGTACACCACAGTGTACAGTTACCAGTAAACATCTCAAACTCCTTTAGAATATTTATAGAGATAAAAAATGTGACTAAAATGTGTTTCCTTTCCTCCTTTGACAGGGCAGAACCAATCCTAACCAGAATCAGGGCAGATCGAACACGTATTATTCTCCCGTCGATCGACAACATCAAGTACAACACGTTTGAGGTGCAGCAGTATGCTAACGCAGCCCATGGTTACAACTGGGGCCTTTGGTGTATGTACATCATTCCCCCTCAGGCCTGGCTGGACAGAGGAGATGAGACGGCCCCCATCAGGTATGGGAAAAATACAGTATATCTCTCAGACATTATTGGGGGCAGGTGCTTTGGCAGTTCTCTGATGCAATACTCTGCAATACAGTGCCTATAGAAAGTCTACACCCCCTTGAACTTCTTTCACATTTTCTTGCATTACAACGTTGGATTGAAATATATTTAATTGTAATTTTTGTCATTGATCTACACAAACTACTCCATAATGTCAAAGTGAAAAGAAAATTCCACACATTTTTTAAAATTAATACAAATAAAATAAGTATTCACCCCCTTTGTTTAGGCAAGCCTAAATTAGTTCAGAAGTAAAATAACATAATAAGTTAAATGGACTCGCTCAATGTGAAATAATAGCGGTTGACATGATTTTTGAATGACTACCTTACCCCTTCCTCTGTCCCCCATACATACAACAACTGTAAGGTCCGTCCCTCAGTCAAGTATTGAATTTCAAGCACAGATTCAACTACAAAGACCAACAAGCTTTTCGAAAGCCACATAAAGAAGGGCAGTGATTGGTAGATGGGTAACAATAACAAATCAGACATTGAATATATCTTTAAGCATGGTCAAGTTAATAATTATGCTGTGGATGATGTATTAAAGCATCCAGACACAAAGATGCAGTTGTCCTTCTGAACTGAGCTGTTGTTCACAGGAAGGAATGCTTAGGGATCAGGGCTGGGAATTGCCAGGGACCTCACGATATTATCACGAAACTTAGGTGCCGATATGATATGTTTTGCGATTCTCACGATTCTATATGTATTGTGATTTCATACTGTGATTTTTTTTGCGATTCGATATTTCAAACATACTGCTGATGTAGAGGTACAAGAGAGAGCCATGAGAAAATTAGTTTTGAACAGTTATGGAAATAAAAGTGCTGAAAACAAATTGGCTCCCTGTTTAAAAAGAAGATGGAGAACAAGCTATGAAGGAAAAATACTGGAGTTTTGGTGCAGGTACAGCCAACTAGCGCAAAAATTATATTGCGATATTGTCAAAATGATACGATATGATATAAAGTGTTGGCTGGAGTGGTGTAAAGCTTGCCGCCATTGTACTCTAGAGCAGTGGAAACGCGTTCTCTCGAGTGATGAATCACGTTTCACCATCTGGCAGTCCGACGGACAAAATCTGGGTTTGGCTGATGCCAGGCGAATGCTACCTGCCCGAATGCATAGTGCCAACTGTAAAGTTTGGTGGAGGAGGAATAATGGTCTGGGGCTGTTTTTCGTGGTTCGGGCTAGGCCCCTTAGTTTCAGTGAAGGGAAATCTTAACGCTACAGCATGCAATGACATTCTAGAAGATTATGTGCTTCCAACTTTGTGGCAACAGTTTGGGGAAGGCCCTTTCCTGTTTCAGCATTACAATGCCCCCATGCACAAAGCAAGGTCCATACATAAATGGTTTGTCGAGATTGGTGTGGAAAATCTTGACTGGCCTGCACAGAGCTCTGACCTCTACCCCATAGAACACATTTGGGATGAATTGGAACGCCGACTGAGAGCCAGGACTAATCGCCCAACATCAGTGACCGACCTCACTAAGGCTTTTGTGGCTGAATGGAAGCAAGTCCCTGCAGCAATGTTCCAACATCTAGTGAAAAGCCTTCCCAGAAGAGTGGAGACTGTTATAGCAGCAAAGGGGGGACCAACTCCATATTAATGCCCATGATTTTGGAATGAGATGTTTTGACGAGCAGGTGTCCACATACCACTTGGTCATGTAGTGTATCGTCAGACATAATATCCCGATATGTAACTGTATAGATCTTTTCCCCCATCACTATTAGGAATGTCACCATGAGGCCATTAGTGATTTTAAAACAGCTACAGAGTTCAATGACTGTGATGGGAGAAAACGGAGGATGTATCAACAACATTGTAGTGACTCCACAATAATGACCTAAATGACAGAGTGAAAAGAATAATACAAATATACAGAATTCCAAAACATGTGTGGTGGAAATTCAACACCAGGGACACCTGAAGTCAATATCAAATTAATCACTCTTTATTATCACGGCCGGAGAGGTTCACAAACTCAATCCAAGCTTCATGAAAACTCTGAAAAGGGCGTTCCCTTTAAGTCCTTATATACTGCTACACAAACAAGTCATATAAGCATGATTGACATTATTCATTATTCATTATTAACATTGGTTCCTGCATGTGACTGACTGATATCTCACGAGGCTTCTTCTATATTGCACAATACAGGTGTGCAAAGCTCTTATGAGACTTACTGGTTCTAAGAAGACTCACTACCAAAGGTGTTTCTAACATGTATTGACTCAGGGGGTTGAATACTCATCTAATCAAAGTATATTAGTGTTTTATTTTTCATTAATCGTATTTTTTTTTTTACAATTTATCTTCCACTTTGACATTAGAGTATTTTGTGTCGATCGTTGACAAAAAATTACAATTAAATCCATTTGAATCCCACTTTGTAACACAATCAAATGTGAAGAAATCCAATGGGGGTGTAGAATTTCTATAGGCACTGCATGTTTTTTTACAGAAAACGTGGGCTTGAAAAACATGTTCTTAAAATATACAAGATGTTCCAACTCGCTTCTGTACTGGGTAGGCTGCTAGGCACTAATCTGTTATTTCTCCGTTCAGGACCCCTGCCATGATTGGCTGCTCCTTTGTGGTGAACAGAGAATACTTTGGAGAGATTGGCCTTCTAGACCCAGGCATGGAGGTGTATGGAGGAGAGAACATTGAATTGGGCATAAGGGTACGTTTCTAAGTGGTACATGCTTAAACTAAGAACTGATGAATAGAGTATGTTGTGTAAAGTAATCCATTCGTTTAGGCTATACTTCTGATAAGTAAGATTCACACCCTGTGGTCCATTATGTGTTAGCCATTACAATGTGATTATAAAGCAAGGAAATCATTATGTAATTGGGACTGGAGAGTTTAAGAGTTTGTGTGCTGTAAGTGATGCATGAAGTTCAATTAAGCTCTGTCACAGTAAAAAGGATATGGGTGTGATTTAATATGAATGTAACGGCAGCAAATTATTCTATTGATTTTGGCCCTATTATCATTTGAGTGATCCAAATAGATTTCAGGGTCTTAAAAAGGAATAGGCTGCCATTATCTGAAGTATGATTCAAAACAAGTTTTTAAGTTTCAAGTTTTAATGTCTCGTGCACAAGTACAGTGAAATGCCTTTCTTGACAGCTCTAAACCCAACAATGCAGTAATCAATAACAATGAAATACTAAAAATAACATACGGTAGAACAAAAACACAGGATAAATAACAATAATTAATAAGAAGAACACGACAAAGTAAGCATACTATATACAGGGTCAGTTTTACTATCAAACAGAATGGAAAATTCCATCGGATCATTTAACATAGGTCCTACAATAACTCGTGACTTGGCATCAATGGCTTGTTATTGAAACATATGGGGCTGTTCTGACACGTTTCTCTCCCAGCATGTTTTATTTGGCTCTGCTGAGATCATTAAGGAATCATTAGGCTCTAAGCATACAGGGAGACCAGTTGGTATAAATATTGATTGAAGTGATCCTGCACCGCACCACCTGGTATACTGCTGAATAACAAAACATGCCCTTGTAGTGCACCAAAAAATGGTCTGTGTCAGGTGATTTGTGCATTATTTATTTCCCAAAAGCCTGTACCCATTTGAATTCCTTTACGTTCTAATAATATTACTGAGATAGTTTAATTGTTTTTGGGAGACAGGAATATTTTGGTTTGTAGACTGTCAAATATCTGCAGTGACATTGGTGTGGAAGTTGTGTCCCAGTGTGAGAACTGAATGTGTTCCAGAACTCTGCAGTCACCTACAAGCGTCCCACTGGCACACAGGTTTATTTCACACTTCCGACGTGATCGTTATGACTTGAGCAGCGGTGTGCGGGAGACGAGAGGAGACAGCAGGATAGAGACGGATGGAGGGAGAGAGAGAGAGAGGGAGAGAGAGAGGGGTGGGGACAGGAAGAGAAGAAGGGGCCAGGTTTGCACCTATTACGCTCAGAGGGGAATAAAATACAAAACATTTGGTCCAGGTAATGGAGACAGTGGGAAAGGGAGCCAGCACAACAACAGAAACCCAATGAGAGACAGATGATTGTATCAAAAGAGATCTAAGCCAAATTATATTATTGTTAACCCTACAACACTATTGTGAGGTACCTCTCTGTGCTGTGCTCACAAAACTGGAGTATGGAGAGGTACTCTAAAAATGACTCTGGCAACACAACCAGCACAGTATAATCATACACACAAGGAAGTGGCCCTTTGCCTGAAAAATGTCAAAGCAACTGGGCAATTGCAAGTTGTTAACAGCTTTCCATGTGCCTTTGGGAAATTGCCTCGGCAGCATCTCTCTCAACAATATTTATTTTTTAGAATAAAATACTATATTACTATTGTGGTCAGGCTTCTTTCTTTCTTTCTCTTTCTTGAACTGTTATGTCTCAGGTATGGCAGTGCGGGGGGAGTATGGAGGTCTTACCGTGTGCTCGGGTGGCACACATTGAACGCATCAAGAAACCCTACAATGATGACATTGATTACTATGCAAAGCGCAATGCCTTGAGGGCAGCCGAGGTGTGGATGGATGACTACAAATCACACGTCTACATGGCCTGGAATATCCCTATCAATGTGAGTCTAGTGTAGTTCCCTAAGGGGAACAATATTCTACAGCTCAATTGCGTCTTAACTGGTCATTGGTTTTGGTGCTTTGAATTGTTTTCTAACTCAACAGAACCCTGGAGTTGATTTTGGAGATGTTTCTGAGAGAATCGCCTTGAGGAAGAAATTGCAATGTCGCAGTTTCCAGTGGTACTTGCGGAATGTGTATCCAGAGATGCGAGTGTACAATGACACCATCACCTATGGTGAGGTGCGAAACAGCAAGGCCAGTGGCTATTGCTTAGACCAAGGACCTAATGATGACAACAGCGCGATTCTCTACCCGTGTCATGGCATGACATCTCAGGTCAGGAAAAGTTCTTAGAACCTTATATGCTTGAATGCATAGAAATGTAATCCCCTTACACAAGCTCTTATGTTAGTTCAGGAAAACATTTAGAACTATCCCATATGCTCTGGCCCCTGCCCACATCCACAAAATGTAATGCATCCCTACCCTTTTGCGTTCAAGCCCTTCCATTGTTCATCTTACTGTGGTTGTTTGTGCTTTTCTTTAGCTTGCTTTAGCATGGTAATTCAGTGAATTCCAAATGAATTGTCTTGGCACAGGGCAATTTGACAAGGTTACCTCTACTCAGAATAGTGCAGCAGCACCTGTGATGGGCTCCAACATCCTCTCTGGCATCTAGTTTCCTGAGTGTTGTTCACCATTAATAATTCAACCCCAGATTTTGTAATCATCTGTGCCCTTACTTGTGACATTCATTAGATTGAAGCTACATTTTGGCGTGTGAAATGAAATAGAGATCAAGCTCATAATGTCAAATTACAATTAACTCTTCAGATAGGATCACTGGGTCTCATTTATAACAAATGTACTCACCTAAGGGATCTGTATGGTCCATTATGCTCATAAACAATTTAGCTTTCATTAGCATGGAACATACATACATGCACATATCCCTGTGGTATCTATCAAGGCTACATTGTCAGTATTTCAGCCAATTACACAGCAAAAGTTTGTTGGACATTTCAACAGTAACTAAGGACGGGCCTTGCATGGGATTTGACTAATGTTCAATAGAGCTGTATTGAAGGCTTACTTGGTCATAGCTCATCTTTCATTTCAAGATGGCCTTTCCACTGGGTAGTTGTAGTTCAGCTGTTGAAAGAGCAGGCACTGGTTTGACAGCTCTTGTTCAGCTCAAGAGGCACTATGACCTTTTGTACTCACGGTATCAAGAAAGATCTTTCTCATGAGACAGCTCAATGATTACACAAGAACATGTACCATTCCTATGTGTATAGATGTATTCAACAAGTTTTGTATTGTCCAACGACTATGTGGGTGTATGTATAGAAAGTATTTGTGTGTAACATTTCATATATTTTGTCAGAACTTGATGTTTACTTGGCATTGACGTTTTTTTTTTAGCTGGCCCGTTACACCTCAGAGGGGATTTTGCAGCTTGGTCCCCTGGGTTCCACTACATTCCTGCCCAACACCAAATGTCTGGTGGACGAGGGACGAGGGCGGAGGCCAAGTCTAAAAATATGTGATGGAGCATCACACTCATCACAAAGGCTTTGGGACTTCAGTCAGGTAAAACCTCAAAATGTAATGACTTGTGGGGGAAAAAAGGACTCCTGCCACAGCTGTATTGCTTGTTAATACTGCAATTATAACCACAGCTTGTTCCTCTTCCTTCTGTAGAATGGCCCAATAATCAGCAGAGACACTGGTCGTTGTTTGGAGGTGGAGATGTTTAAAGAGGCCAGCTTCGGCCTGCGGCTGGTGGTCCAGAGGTGCTCTGGTCAGAGGTGGACTATCAGGAACTGGCTCAAACCTCCACGACACTGAGGGCAGTCTCAACAAGGAGGTGCACCATATACAGGCCAGCTGATGTCTACAAAAAAGACATGGAACCCTTACCCTGTAGCACTTGGACTATCCTCTTCACAAAGATTGTGTTCCTTTGGATTGAGGCTATAGACTCTGTTGTCTGCTCCTGGAAAGGTCAAGGAATTTCAAAAGCATCTTAACAACAAGTCATCACAAAGTATGGAGGATACATATCCCTACGAAGAACCAGAGGATGTACCATATCCGCTACAGAGGTTGTCTATGACAATGATAGTTGCAGTCTGCGATACTAAAGGAGGTAATACAAGCGAACAGGCACATGTTGACAAACCAGTTCATTTTGAGTGTGTTTTGTTTCTGATTACAGATTTCATTCATATCACGCCATAATCCCTGAACACAATTATTTGCCTTCAATCATATGTCTGTCTTCTGGAGGCCTAAATTATCTCACATTTATGGACAATAGAGGAAAAAGTGAAAAACGCAAATTGTACACAACAATCTGGATAGAATGATAATAGGACATTAAACATTATGACATATTTGTGTTCCTTCTTGACGAGTGATTTTGTATTAGAGCTGAATGTTTGACTATTGTTAATCATGAAAAGTATTGGTTTCTCACCTCTACAGCTGGTTCCACATATATTTATGCAAAGGGCTGACCTTGAGTCTCCAGGCTCTCTAATTATATGTAAGTGTTTCACTCAGACAACATGTAAACTAATCTCTGTGATCAAGCACAGCATGATCAGATGTGTCATGTCAGATGATGTTTCATTACTCCAACTGTCATTTTCCACCATCTGCACACCAGAGGAGATTCAATCATGAGCTCTCATATCAAAGATTTCCAATCACTATTGGGGTCTGTTTAATCAAAGTCTTGGTCCCTGAGTCCTACATCCAGCAAGACCTATCACCAACAGCTCTGAAAGTACTAGCGGTATAAATACAGCACATACAGGCCAGACTTTGCATTAAAAAAGTTAACTGATTTAAGTGAATGGTGCTACAAGGCAAAGTCTTATCTCTTTATATGAGAGGGGCTGCTCTTGTGCGTCCACATCTGAACAGGTCTGGATGTGATGTGGGGGAGTAAAAGTGGTGTCAGAAATGGAAAGGTCGATTGTGACTGACAGGTTATCGACAGAGAGCTCAATCAAACAGAGTGCTGTAGTAATTGCTTTTCTCACTTGAGTTTAATGTAGAGGGGCTGAGATTGTGAAAGGGCTCTTAATGGTCGCTGGATAGGCCATGCCCTTCCACTTGTGACAGTCACCTCTAGCCATTTTGAGTTTACAGTAGGAGTGGCATCCATAGAGACACAAGTGCAAGCACACATCCCACACTAAGCTGCACCCACACCCATGCATTGATTTATGAAAATAAACACAGTTTCAGGTGTGACATTGAAGATACTGTACCTGGTCCCTCCTGCTAATTTTCCTTATGTAGAACCTGGTTATGCCATGACAAGTTTCTGCTGTTTAGTATTCACTACTATTGCAACATTTGAGATACTGAAATAGAGCATGTGCAACCTGTGCAACATTTTTTGCAATTCAAGGTCAAGACAGGTTTAAAATGCTTTGTATTTTCTGCAATGCCTTTAAACAGGGGTAGAGCAAAGATGATATGTTGATGAAAAATGCATGAGTGTCATGAGATGCAGAAGGTGATAGCTGTGTTTGTTTTAATCTTGCGTAGAGACTGCCTCGCACTGAAGACTAATTCTTTGTTCCCTCATCATGCTACGCCGGAAAATACGGGCCTAACTCCACTTCCCCTCTGTAATAAAAGAGTGGGTTTGGCTCAGAGGGAGAGAGGATAAGTAGGTGGCAGAATGCAGAATGGACCTCAATATCCCTCACAGGAGGAGACCGCTGGAATATAAAATGTAGAATTAAACTGGTAGTGGATATCTTTACGCTATGATGAAAGCAAGCACAGTTCCCTGCTATGCTTTACACTCGACAACCTGCTGTGACAGGTTTTTCCAGAAACTATATATTTCAGTCAGAAACATAATGGATGAATATTGATATGTTCATAGTCAAGTAGTAGACCCATGCATATAAAACATTTATGAAAAGCTTTGGAAAAAGGATTCAATTTCTCATGGTGCCCATCTCAGATGCCAGATATGATTTGAACTTGAGATAATTCTAGAACGCCAAAGTCTACAAGAGATAAATGTTATCTTAAATGTTAAAAGTGATAAATGTTACAAGTGGTTTTGTTGGAGCAGTTGGAGATAACTCTGGGAAAGCTCTTCACCTGTGAGGTAAGTCCCACAGTGATCTGAGTCATTGATGTCCAAACCCTGGAATCATTGTACATGGGACGTAGCTTGGGTGAACCAGCTAGGAGGCTGGAGAAGGCTTATCAGAGCCCAGCAGGCAGTGTTAGCGGGTACAGGGGAGGAGAGGACTTGAACCTGATACCCAGAGTACTATGGCACATTGCCACTCGGCTACAGCCTGTCAGCACAGCCTGGAGCCACATCTAAAAAACCCTCCAGCTATTTGAGCCCAATCTGCCTGTGTGTGTGTGTGTGTATAAGAGATTTAGCATCTCCATAAATAACTCTGCTGATACCGTTTGAATAATTTAATCATTTTGAAAAAAATGTTTCTGTGACAGTGTATGAATTTACTGGAAATCTAAATTGGATAGAACAGCACATCTACAGTGGGGAAAAAAAAGTATTTAGTCAGCCACCAATTGTGCAAGTTCTCCCACTTAAAAATATGAGAGAGGCCTGTAATTTTCATCATAGGTACACGTCAACTATAACAGACAAATTGAGAAAATAAATTCCAGAAAATAACATTGAAGGATTTTTAATGATTTTATTTGCAAATTATGGTGGAAAATAAGTATTTGGTCACCTACAAACAAGCAACATTTCTGACTCTCACAGACCTGTAACTTCTTCTTTAAGAGGCTCCTCTGTCCTCCACTCGTTACCTGTATTAATGGCACCTGTTTGAACTTGTTATCAGTATAAAAGACACCTGTCCACAACCTCAAACAGTCACACTCCAAACTCCACTATGGCCAAGACCAAAGAGCTGTCAAAGGACACCAGAAACAAAATTGTAGACCTGCACCAGGCTGGGAAGACTGAATCTGCAATAGGTAAGCAGCTTGGTTTGAAGAAATCAACTGTGGGAGCAATTATTAGGAAATGGAAGACATACAAGACTGATACTGATAATCTCCCTCGATCTGGGGCTCCACGCAAGATCTCACCCCGTAGGGTCAAAATGATCAAAAGAACGGTGAGCAAAAATCACAGAACCACACGGGGGGACCTAGTGAATAATCTGCAGAGAGCTGGGACCAAAGTAACAAAGCCTACCATCAGTAACACACTACGCCGCCAGGGACTCAAATCCTGCAGTGCCAGACGTGTCCCCCTGCTTAAGCCAGTACATGTCCAGGCCCGTCTGAAGTTTGCTAGAGTGCATTTGGATGATCCAGAAGAGGATTGGGAGAATGTCATATGGTCAGATGAAACCAAAATAGAACTTTTTGGTAAAAACTCAACTCGTCGTGTTTGGAGGACAAAGAATGCTGAGTTGCATCCAAAGAACACCATACCTACTGTGAAGCATGGGGGTGGAAACATCATGCTTTGGTGCTGTTTTTCTGCAAAGGGACCAGGACGACTGATCCGTGTAAAGGAAAGAATGAATGGGGCCATGTATCGTGAGATTTTGAGTGAAAACCTCCTTCCATCAGCAAGGGCATTGAAGATGAAACGTGGCTGGGTCTTTCAGCATGGGCAACGAAGGAGTGGCTTCGTAAGAAGCATTTCAAGGTCCTGGAGTGGCCTAGCCAGTCTCCAGATCTCAACCCCATAGAAAATCTTTGGAGGGAGTTGAAAGTCCGTGTTGCCCAGCGACAGCCCCAAAACATCACTGCTCTAGAGGAGATCTGCATGGAGGAATGGGCCAAAATACCAGCAACAATGTGTGAAAACCTTGTGAAGACTTACAGAAAACCTGT
Organism: Coregonus lavaretus; assembly: GCF_964263955.1. Taxonomy (NCBI): domain Eukaryota; kingdom Metazoa; phylum Chordata; class Actinopteri; order Salmoniformes; family Salmonidae; genus Coregonus; species Coregonus lavaretus. Next base: position 43,645,827 of record NC_139991.1, on the reverse strand, counting down.
GACCTGTGTCATTGCCAACAAAGGGTATATAACAAAGTATTGAGAAACTTTTGTTATTGACCAAATACTTATTTTACACCATAATTTGAAATAAATTCATTAAAAATCCTACAATGTGATTTTCTGGATTTTTCTTCCTCATTTTGTCTGTCATAGTTGACGTGTACCTATGATGAAAATTACAGGCCTCTCTCATCTTTTTAAGTGGGAGAACTTGCACAATTGGTGGCTGACTAAATACTTTTTTCCCCCACTGTATACTGAACAAAAATATATACGCAACATGCAACAATTTCATTGATTTTACTGAGTTACAGTTCATATGAGGAAATCAGTAAATTGAAAGTAATTCATTATGCCCTAATCTATTGATTTCACATGACTGGGAATACAGATATACATATATTGGTCACAGATACCTTAAAGAAAATGGGCCTCACAATGGGCCTCAGGATCTTGTTTTGGTATTTCTGTGCATTCAAATTGCCATTGATCAAATGCAATTGCGTTCGTTGTCCGTAGCTTATGCCTGCCCATACCATAGCCCCACCTCCACAATGGGGCACTTCACAACTAAAACAACGTTGGAGGCGGCTTATGGTAGAGAAATTAACATTAAATGATATGCAACAGCTCTGGTGGATATTCCTGCAGTCAACATGCCAATTGCATGTTGTGTGACAAAACTGCACATTTTAAAGTGGCCTTTTATTGTCATGCTGTTTATTCAGCTTCTTGATATGCCACACCTGTTAGGTGGATGGATTATCTTGGCAAAGGAGAAATGCTCACTAACAGGGATGTAAACAAATTTGTGGACAACATTTGAGAGAATAAGCTTTTTGTGCTTATGAAACATTTCTGGGATCTTTTATTTCAGCTCATGAAACATGGGACCAACACTTTATATGTTGCGTTTATATTTTTGTTCAGTGTAAATTAAGAGTGCAACAAAACTCACAAAGCACAACAGTATTGTTTTTGTCAAAATATATTTGGTAGATATGCTCGTTGCCTAAAATTGCATTTCCCATCCTCTAAGATGTATACTTGTTTATTCTCTATCAGATGAAAAAAGCAACCAACAATGCAGGAAATAAAACAAAATAAATGTCTCCTTGAAAATAAGTAAGTATTTGTATTTGTATTTATTATGAAGACAGCAACTACTCTTCATGGGGTCCAGCAAAATTAAGGCAGTTATACCATTTTAAAAACATTACAATACATTTGCAACACATTTCACAACATATTAAGTGTGTGCCCTCAGGCCCCTACTCTACTACCATATATCTACTACCACATATCTGAAGGCTGAGGAGGGTACCTTACCTAAAACATCAAAGTCTCTTCATCAAACTGTAGATGCTTTGAAATGATAACTCACAACAATACAGCTGTAATGCTCAGCTTCTTTTGATGTTTTGTTAGTTCCTTTTTTCTTTGTGGTGTAAGTTCTGATAATGGTCTTGGTTGAAGGCATGAGCAGAGGGAGGGAGCAACCATCAAAGCACTCATCCATCCATTTCAGTTGAATACGGCACACCTTCACTGAGATGCAACGCAGTTCCTGTTTCATGTGTACTGCACCCATCATCAATAAAACATTTGTGTCAAATGCAATATTGTTGTTGAGTAGGATGCCACAGTATGTGCAATATCAGTGGGTGAAAGTTTAGTATCCTATATGCAGAGATATGTGCTTTAATATCATCCTCTTGCAGGAAAGCTGACTCTAGTAACATAACACAGCCAATAACATTGTAAATATAATACTTTACATGTACAATGCCTCTAGTATAGAAATGCTGAAGGCTGAGGAGGGTATCTATCCCAGGTATTTTAGGGAGAATACCATGCCGTCCTTAGAGATTCATGTGAGCTGTAGAGCTACCAAAAACAACACATACATTTTAGTCGTTTAGCAGATGCTCTTTTCCAGAGTGACTTACAGTAGTGAGTTCATCTTAAAGATAGCTAGGTGAGACAAACACATATCTCATAGTAAGTACATTTTTCCTCAAAGTAGCTATCAGCAAAGTCAGTGCTAGTAGGAAAAAGTCAAGTGCGAGTGTTAGCTCACGAAAGGCAAGAGTGGAATTATTTAAGATACTCTTTGAAGAGGTAGGGTTTCAGACGTTTTAGGAAGATGGGCAGGGACTCTGCTATCCTAACATCAGGGGAAAGCTCGTTCCACCATTTGGGGTGGTAGGACAGAGAAAGATTTGACTGGGCCAAGAAACCAGAGGTGGGTTGGGATGTAGGATTTGAGCATAGCCCGAAGGTAGGGAGGGGCAGTTCCCCATGCTGCTCCGTAGGCAAGCACCAGGGTCTTGAAGATGATGCGAGCTTTGAAGCCAGGAAGCCAGTGGAGTGTGCACAGGAGTGCGGTGACATGGGAGAGCTTGGGAAGGTTGAACACCAGGCGCGCTGCGGTGTTCTGTATAAGTTGCCATTTTCTGTTATTGTTGTTGCAGCCGAGCCAACAGAGAGTTGCAGTAGTCCAGATGGGAGATGACAAGTGCTGCCTAAACCTGTCATGTGGTTGTCTCACTTTGCTACCTTAAGATGAATGCACTAACTATGTTGCTCTGGATAAAAGTGTCTGCTAAATTACTAAAATGCAATAAAAAATAAAATAATGATCCCCATTCCCTAGAGCGGTGAGCTGTGCATTACACTACATGGCTACTATGTGTGATTCAACATGGCATCATCAGCCTGCAGCCAGTCACCCAGTAGCATCACAGCTCCTGCATGTGTCAACAGAAGACAGCCAGCCTTTTACTGGGCTGGATTGATGTTAGGATAGCATCATCCCATCCCCCTATAATCAACAAATAGATGGGTTTACACACTAGACTAGACTACAGTATGTCTCACACTACCCTGATGGAATGATGCTCCCATCTTTATGATGGAGTGTGTTTCCTGTTCAATTTCTGAAACGTTTCAGCACATCATATGCTCTTGAGAGAAATCTTTCTCCTATGTTGTCCTGTTAATGAGTACCTACATCTTCGGTAAATCACAGTATTATGGTTCGGGCTGTTCATGAAATTGAATGGCCTCTGCTCTATATTACTGCTGGAGGCGATGAAGAGAGTGGAATCATTTGAATGACAAACTTGTCAGAACAGCTTGCACTTGGTGAATGTACTTATTCCATTACAATATCAAAATAAATGTTTATTTCCACATTATCAGTATTAATGAGATTTCCTTGCTGAAGGCAACAGTTACCCTGAATAAATAGAATTCATAATCTCCAAGGTGATGGATGGGCCATCACTGTTAGTGTCACTTCCATGTTGCCATATTTCTGCGAATGTGGAGGTAGCTGATAATAAAGTATGTGGGAACAAGTTGAATGTAGCAGATTTGATTACATTAGCTGTGCTCAATGATCTTACTTTATTTCCCTTAGATAAGATATTGAATAAATGACACATTCACATGCAAATCTTGTCTAAATCTTTAAAACCTAATTGAATATATTAGCATATTTTCAGCTACATTTGGAAAGCTCACATGTGATTTGCCAGTGTGGTGTAATTGCATCTTCTTGCCTTTGTGTAAGTGAGCAGAGCAGTTTGGCATAAGCTTTTTGTACTCTGAATCCCTCTTTACAAGAGCAGTAGAGGGTCATACTTACGAAGTTCGCTGTTGTGCATCTTCAGCCATGCCTCTTTTGAATCAGACTAAACTAAACTGTCAAAGTGATTAATCCAAGCAATAATTATCACACAAAAATAAGTCTCTCAGTATTTCTAAGGGGGAGTTCATTAGCTATTCACTGGTAATTACATATATCATCATTGTGTTTTAATTCAGAGTCAGGTTTTTGAGTCTGAGAACTATACCTCCCACCAGGTCTGTCTCAAGGGGGCTCTCTGCCCCCAGAGGTTACCAAGGCAACTAACTGACTCCCAGGTGGCACTGTTATGATCAATAATGGATATTGTACATAAATCTAGGAGCTGAGAGACAAAATGTGACTGGAAGGTGGGCATTTGATGCTAGTTCCTACTTAGTAGGGCCGTTTGAATTTTTTGTTTTAAACAACAAACGGGTATGTGATCTGTAGGCCTAAATATGAATAAAACGGTTAAATTATGAGCCTTGTTTAGCCAAGGTGAAAGCACTGAGCTATATAGGGAGAAAGAGAGGATCCTTTCTGGCTTGCCATGATTGGCTGAGATAATGGAGGGACTGGACATGCCAAGAGATGAGTCCTGAGTGGTCTGTCATGTCACAGGTTTCTGTCTATAACAGAATGGGGCCTTCCCTGGTCAGAATAGATAATCTTGCTAATTTTTTTAAAATATAAAGATATAGCTATGGACTAAAGGTCTTCTCGGGTCCCGAAAAATGAGACCCGAACCGAAATGGACCCGTGAAATTCCCACGCAACCCGACCAGGATTATTATTTTTTAAATCAATACCTGACCAAATTGGATCCTAGGTGGACCAGATCCATCTCGAAACATGTCCAAAATGAGAGCAACTCAGATCCAAGTTGGGTCGGGTCTGTATTGGACCCAAATGGATCCGCAATATTTAAAATGCAGCTTTATTGCCGTGCAAGCCAGCAAAATGTATTTGTCTGGCAGTGAAGTATCATGAGTACATTTTCTTTTGTATCAAAAATAATGGATGTGTGGTCTACAGCTTAGTATTTTTATAATGGCATCCCTATAGTTTGATGGAGAATATTATGAGGTTTTCCTTATTTCTGTTGACCAAATATTTGAGTTGGAGGATTTTTTTATGTGAGGCATGATCGCGTGCCAGACAGAGCATCGCATAATTCAGTTTTGTCTGTAACCAAATATTCTGTATTCTTTTACTGTGTGCAACATGAAAATCTAGCCTATTTAACTGTTTTGAAAAAAAAATGGAATTAGAGTCTTCCATCTGCATTCCTGTGTCATTTCCAACAATTGGGATTACAGTGCCTTGCAAAAGTATTCCTCCCCCTTGGTGTTTTTCCTATTTTGTTGCATTACAACCTGTAATTTAAATGGATTTGGATTTCATGTAATGGACATACACAAAATAGTCCATATTGGTAAAGTGAAATGAAAAAAATAACTTGTTTCAAAATATTCTAAAAAATAAATAACAGAAAAGTGGTGCATGCATATGTATTCACCCCCTTTGCTGTGAAGCCCCTAAATAAGATCTGGTGCAACCAATTACCTTCAGAAGTCACATAATTAGTTAAATAAAGTCCACCTGTGTGCAATCTAAGTGTCACATGATCTGTCACATGATCTCAGTATATATACACCTGTTCTGAAAGGCCCCAGAGTCTCCAACACCACTAAGGAAGGGGCACCACCAAGCAAGCGGCACCATGAAGACCAAGGAGCTCTCCAAACAGGTCAGGGACAAAGTTGTGGAGAAGTACAGATCAGGGTTTGGTTATAAAACAATATCCGTAACTTTGAACATCCCATGGAACACCATTAAATCCATTATTAAAAAATGGAAAGAATATGGCACCACAACAAACCTGCCAAGAGAGGGCCGCCCACCAAAACTCACGGACTAGGCAAGGAGGACATTAATCAGAGAGGCAACAAAGAGATCAAAGATAGGAGCTGCAAAGCTCCACAGCGGAGATTGGAGTATCTGTCCATAGGACCACTTTAAGCCGTACACTCCACAGAGCTGGGCTTTATGGGAGAGTGGCCAGAAAAAAGCCATTGCTTAAAGAAAAAAATAAGCAAACAGGTTGTAAGGCAACAAAATAGGAAAAATACAAAGGGGGGTGAATACTTTCGCAAGCAACTGTAGGTCTACATGGTTTAGTATTTCGTTATGACAATACTATAGTTGGATGAAGAATATTTTGATGTTTTCAGAGATCCCTTTTTTTTGTTGGACCAAATTCTTGAGATTAGAGGATTTTTATGTGGGGATTTTAGGATGCTAAAAACAGTCAGCGATGGCCTAGCGATTAGTGCTGTGTGTTGTAAACATACGTAAATTGTTTTTGGTAGGCTATTTCGATTTCTAACTCATATTAGCCTAATATATTTTGTTCTAAATTAAATATAGATATATATCCTTTATATAATTAGCCTATACAGCCTTGAGTTTGGTTTGGATGGGGTTGATAGAAAATGAAGCTGAGGTCAGCCGGGTTACAACAGCCTCTCTTATACCAATTAAAAACTATATCAAAGCCTTTCTTACTGCTTTTGAAAACTACAATAAATGTGTTGATCCCTGGCTATTGCCTGCTAAAAACGACTGGCTAAAGAGATTAATACATTTGACAGATGATGACGATCAAGACGCAATCTAGCACTGAATGATACATCTCTATTATAGATGGGAGTTATACTGAAATGCCCCAGTGTTGGTGGTGCTAAATAACCACCATCAATCACAAAGGAGACAGATGGCTTAACAGCCCAGCAGTTATGAATCAACCATATAGTGATTTTAAATGAGAACATTTGAATAACTTGAGTTACATTTTACTGGTAGTAGCACAGGCCAATAGAATAATGTATTATATTCTCACTGTTGTGTGTAATTAATGCATCACATTGGAAAAAGAGGATGACTTGTCAGCTCCACGGTTTGTAATGATATTCCTTATCAGCTCACTCACAGTTCAAGGTGCTGATGAAGGGTCTTATGTTTTATTTTGTGAGGTATTTCATCTGTATGGCAGCTAGAGCCATCTGCAGGCAAAGCTTCCACAATACAGCCTTATTCCTCAATGGTAAAAATAGGATCCAAATAAATACACAGGCACTGTTAAGTGAATTAATCAGCAGAGGGCAAGCCTGCAGAAATGTGTTAACGCAATGACCTTCGCGACCATTACTCAACAGAGATGCCTGTAATGCTAGTGACTGAAAGGTTATGGGACACTGGACTGTTGAGCACAAACCACAACTCATTTAAAGAAAATAAAAAAAATATTGGATGAAACATTACATTTGGCCTTAATGCTATAAACCCATATAAAACACATTGAATAGCACATTCATACATGGTAAAACAGATAGTAAAACATTTAATTAACAGGAAGTATGTTTTGAAGTGTCTGTCCTATATCTGAGAGATCTAAGAAAGCGCAATTAAAAAAAAGTAATATATTATTATTATTATTATTTTTACAGTGGAATGACCTGTATTAGCCTGGGTACTAGCCTCTTTAGCTAATCCACTCCCTGTACTCCATGTCTTTGGCAATGACAAGGAGTGGCAAGGAGTGGAATGTTAGCTAAATAGACTGGTACTCAGACTAGACCCGTATACCTTTGATGTGGAAATGCCCTATTCACTTCCATTCATTTTTCGGCCCAGTACTGGGTTAACTTCAGACGAGTCTTGTGAGCTTTCGATGGTGGGGTCATATTAGTTTGTAGACCAAACTGTTCAGACGCTACAGACAGAAGTTGGCACATCGGCGGTACCGACTTCAGAGTCCCGTGAAGCTTGTGGGGGTCTTAGAGCAAAACGTAGAACGCCATCGTGAGCGTCTCAGCTTTCTATAGTGTAGTGATATAGGTTTTTTGTTTTACTTTTACCCCTTTTTCTCCCCAATTTCGTGATATCCAATTGGTAGTTACAGTCTTGTCCCATTGCAACAACACTCCTACGGACTCGGGAGAGGCGAAGGTCGAGAGCCATGCATCCTCCGAAACGCGACCCTGCCAAGCCGCACTGCTTCTTGACACACTGCTTGCTTAACCCGGAAGCCAGCTGCACCAATGTGTCGGAGGAAACACCGTCCAGCTGGCGACCGAAGTCAGCTTGCAGGCGCCCGGCCCGCCACAAGGAGTCGCCAGAGCGCGATGGGACAAGGAAATCCCGGCTGGCCAAACCCTCCCCTAACCCGGACGATGCTGGGCCAATTGTGTGCCGCCTCATGGGTCTCCCGGTCACGGCCGGCTGTGACACAGCATGGGATCGAATCCAGGTCTGTAGTGACGCCTCAAGCACTGCGATGCAGTGCCTTAGACAGCTGCACCACTCAGAAGGCCCCAGTGATATACGTTTTGTCTCCTGGTCTGACAAACACCGCTGTAGCCCTGACATCGACGGATGTGGTGGATTGAGACGCAGCCCATGCAAAAAAAAATATCTCTATCTTAAACTGACAGATTTTTATGGGGATTTTTGTATTATGGTAATTAGATTTCAGCGCAGGTGCGGACATCAACTCGAGTAGTCTTAATCCATTCACGTGCTTGTACTACAGTATATTTAGTACAATATCAAAATGCGCCACAGAACAAATTCTGTTTGGTGTAAATGCACGAAATTTGGTGTAAACATAGTTCATACAATGTGTAGACAGGCCACATTGACATTTCCAGATTGTAATTATCTGTCATACTTCCATTGTCAATCAAAGTTGGGATTTTGAGAAAATGTGAAAAAATCTTTAAAATGACTTCAGCATATGTATTTTGACATATATTTCAGATTTCAATTGTTTAAAAGCATATAGTATTGTTATTTGTCGTTTGTGACCTACAGCCGTATCTGTATCATATCTTTGGACACTTTGGACATATCATACTGTTTCCTTTACACATTTCATGAATCAAGTCATGTGAATACATGTTCAAATGATCAGATCTTAATGTGTTTTTGTACATAGATTTCCTGGACCAATATATATATATATATATAAAAAATATCTAAAGAATTCCACACACACACTAGCTCTCTCTCTCTCTCTCTCTCTCTCTCTCTCTCTCTCTCTCTCTCTCTCTCTCTCTCTCACACACACACACACACACACACACACACACACACACACACACACACACACACACACACACACCTAGAGTATATGCAGTATAAGCAAATCCAAACATTAAACATGTTCAGATCTTAAAGGTGCAATATGCAGAAATCGCTTCGCCATTTCCTAGTTGCAAAATGTTTGATAGTTCGCCTAATTTCAGTTTATGTGACAAAAGACAGTTTAGAGAATCATTGTACCATCTGTGAAATATCTTTTCAATAACCAAAAATATTGTATTTTCAGCAGTTTGAAGCTGCTGTACAAAATAGAAAGCAAAAGAAGCAAAAACGAAACTTAAGAACGAGAAGCATAGAAATTGCGCACATAGAACAGATCTACCGCTTCTTAGACTTAGTTTCAATGAGAATGCCAGATCTATAACTCACATTTCTATGTGAATTTGGTCTGGTCACCCAAGAAGTTACATATAACAGCTTTAATTTGGGGTAAATAGATTGTCTGTACCAGTGTATATATATATATATATATATATATATATATATATATATATATACACTACCGTTCAAAAGTTTGGGGTCACTTCGACATTTTCTTGTTTTTCGAAAGAAAAGCAAATTTTTTGTCCATTAAAATAACATGAAATTGATCAGAAATACAGTGTAGACATTGTTAATGTTGTAAATGGCTATTGTAACTGGAAACGGCTGATTTTTAATGGAATATCTACATAGGCGTACAGAGGCCCATTATCAGCAACCATCAGTCCTGTGTTCCAATGGCACGTTGTGTTTGATAATCCAAGTTTATCATTTTAAAATGCTAATTGATCATTAGAAAACCCTTTTGCAATTATGTTAACGCAGCTGAAAACTGTTGTGCTTATTAAAGAAGCAATAAAACTGGCCTTCTTGAGACTAGTTGAGTATCTGGAGCATCAGCAATTGTGGGAGGACAAAGGACAAATACATTAGAGTGTCTAGTTTGAGAAACAGACGCCTCACAGGTCCTCAACTGGCAGTTTAATTAAATAGTACCCACAAAACACCAGTCTCAACGTCAACAGTGAAGAGGTGACTCAGGGATGCTGACCTAGGCAGAGTTGCAAAGAAAAGGTCCAGTGTCTGTGTTCTTTTGCCCACCTTAATCTTCTCTTTTTATTGGCCAGTCTCAGAATCTATGTACTATTTAATGAAACGACAGTCCATCATTACTTTAAGACATGAAGGTCAGTCAGTACGTAAAATGTCAAGAACTTTGAAAGTTTCTTCTAGTGCAGTTGCAAAAACCATCAAGATGATGAAACTTAACATGTGTAAAACTTGTTCAGTTTGAGACACAAACTGAACAAGTTTCACAGACATGTGAGTAACAGAAATTGAATAATGTGTCCCTGAACAAAGGGGGGGGGGGGGGGGGTCAAAATCAAAAGTATCAGTCAGTATCTGGTGTGGCCACCAGCTGTATTAAGTACTGCAGTGCATCTCCTCCTCATGGACTGCACCAGATTTGCCATTTCTTGCTGTGAGATGTTACCCCACTCTTCCACCAAGGCACCTGCAAGTTCCCGGACATTTCTGTGGGGAATGGCCCCAACCCTCACCCTCCAGACGTGCTCAATGGGATTGAGATCCGGGCTCTTCGCTGGCCATGGCAGAACACTGACATTCCTGTCTTGCAGGAAATCACGCACAGAACGAGCAGTATGGCTGGTGGCATTGTCATGCTGGAGGGTCATGTCAGGATGAGCCTGCAGGAAGGGTACCACATGAGGGAGGAGAATGTCTTCCTTGTAACGCACAGTGTTGCGATTGCCTGCAATGACAACAAGCTCAGTCTGATGATGCTGTGACACACCGCCCCAGACCATGACGGACCCTCCACCTCCAACTCGATCCCGCTCCAGAGTACAGGCCTCTGTGTAACGCTCATTCCTTCGACTATAAACGCGAATACGACCATCACCCCTGGTGAGACAAAACCGAAACTCGTCTGTGAAGAGCACTTTTTGCCAGTCCTGTCTGGTCCAGTGACAATGGGTTTGTGCCCATTGGCGACGTCCTGTCTCCCTGTAGCGCTGTCTTAGGCATCTCACAGTATACATAGCAATTTATTGCCCTGGCCACATCTGCAGTCATCATGCCTCTTTGCAGCACGCCTAAGGCACATTCACACAGATGAGCAGGGACCCTGGGCATCTTTCTTTTGGTGTTTTTCAGAGTCAGGAGAAAGGCCTCTTTAGTGTCCTAAGTTTTCGTAACTGTGACCTTAATTGCCTACCGTCTGTAAGCTGTTAGTGTCTTAACGACCGTTCCACAGGTGCATGTTCATTAATTGTTTATGGTTCATTGAACAAGCATGGGAAACAGTGTTTAAACCCTTTACAATTAAGATCTGTGAAGTTATTTGGATTTTTACGAATTATCTTTGAAAGACAGGGTCCTGAAAAAGGGACGTTTCTTTTTTTGCTGAGTTTATATATAATGAAAACAACACACTCTCGCTCACACACATACCCCTAGCAGTATAAACAAAACCAATGCAAGTCAGTGAAGAGTGAGGCATGCTACAGCTAGTGCTCAAAGATGACCTATTTTGCATACCCCACTCTACCATGAGACATCCATGCACACCCACATGTGCGTATGTCTGTAGTATGTGTGTACACACGTGTGCTTGTGAGAGAGGGAAAGAAAGATGGAGAATGTTGCAGGAGGGGGTCGCAGTTCCGGAGCAAACCACTAGGTGTCATCCTCCAACAACCGTAAGCACCTCCTCACTCACAGTCTGGACTAATCATTATCCTATTGGTGTCACCTGTGTCTACCTGTTCACCTGTGTATTTATGCCCTCACTTCCCTGTGTTCCCTTGCTCTGTTTTCTCTGTTAGTTTCCCGATGCCAAACAGTACTGCTCAGTGTCTGATTGCGAGACGTATGTACAGGTACTTGAGAATTGTTCTCCCTGTTTCATTGTTGTTTTCAGACGTAGTTAGTATTTCGTATGTTTGCTGTCAGCCTGTTTTTGGAGACCAATTTGCTCCTCCTTTATTTTTTAGTGACAAGTCCGTTATTTTGTATCCTGGTTTTGGGACCACCAGTAAAGATCCTTGTTTCACCAGCTCTGCCTACTGCCTACTGTCTATCCTGCACCGCACCTGGGACACACCAACCCATACAGGAGAATGCTGTAGCATGCCTCACTCTTCATTGACTTGGATTGGATTAGCTTTTACTGTATAATATATAATAATATGCCATTTAGCAGACGCTTTTATCCAAAGCGACTTACAGTCATGCGTGCATACATGTTTTTTTTTTTTTGTGTATGGGTGGTCCCGGGGATCGAACCCACTACCTTGGCGTTACAAGCGCCGTGCTCTACCAGCTGAGCTACAGAGGACCACATACTCTAGGAGTGTGTGTGTGTGTGGATTTCTTTAGATATTGTTTTTATATACAGTATATTGGTCCAGACAATTACAAAAATTTGAACATGTTTAAGATCTGAGAAAAATAGAAAATGCTGTAAAATGACTCACTCTCCAGTCTCCAATTAATTTGCTTATACTGCATATACTCTAGGGGCGTGTGTGTGTGAGAGAGAGTGTGTGGCTTTCTTTACATATTGTTTCTATATATGCAGTGCATTCGGAAAGTATTTTGTAACGTTACAGCCTTATTCTAAACAGGATTAAATTGTCACCTCCCTGACCAAGGCCCTTCTCCACCGATTGCTCAGTTTGGCTGGGCGGCCAGCTCTAGGAAGAGTCTTGGTGGTTCCAAACTTCTTCCATTTAAGAAAGATGGAGGCCAATGTGTTCTTGGGGACCTTCAATGCTGCAGAAATGTTTTGGTACCCTTCCCCAGATATCTGCCTCGACACAATCCTGTCTCAGAGCTCTACGGACAGTTCCTTTGACCTCATGGCTTGGTTTTTACTCTGACATGCACTGTCAACTGTGGGACTTTATATAGACAGGTGTGTGCCTTTCCAAATCATGTCCAATCAATTGAATTTACCACAGGTGGACTCCAATCAAGTTGTAGAAACATCTCAAGGATGATCAATGGAAACAGGATGCATCTGAGTTCAATTTTGAGTCTCATTGCAAAGGGTCTGAATACTTATGTAAATAAGGTATTTTTTGTTTTTATTTTGAATACATTTGCAACCCTGTTTTCGCATTGTCATTATGGGGTATTGTTTGTAGAAAAAATAACATTTAATCAATTTTAGAATAAGGCTGTAGAAAAAATCAAAGGGTCTGATTACTTTCCGAATGTACTGTGTGTATATATATATATATATATATATATATATATATATATATATATATATATATATATATACTGTATATACACACTGAGTATACGCTGCTCTTTCCATGACATAGACTGACCAGCTGAATCCAGGTGAAAGCTATGATCCCTTTTTGATGTCACCTGTTAAATCCACTTTAATCAGTGTAGATGAAGCAGAGGAGACAGGTTAAATAAGGAGTTTAAGCCTTGAGACAATTGAGACATGGATTGTGTATGTGTGCCATTCAGAGGGTGAATAGGCAAGACAAAATATTTAAGTGCCTTTGAACGGGGTATGGTAGTAGGTGCCAGGCGCAACGGTTTGTGTCAAGAACTGCAACGCTGATGGGTTTTTCACGCTCAACAGTTTCCCGTGGGTATCAAGAATCGTCCACCACCCAAAGGTCCTCCAGCCAACTTGACACAACTGTGGAAAGCATTGGAGTCAACATGGTCCAGCATTCCTGTGGAACGCTTTCGACACCTTGTAGAGTCCATGGCCCGACGAATTGAGGCAGTTCTGAGGGCAAAGGTGTTCCTAATGTTTGCTATACTCAGTGTATATTCAGTGACCTCCATAAGTATTGGGACAGTGACACATTTTTGGTTGTTTTGGCTTGAAATTAGACAATGACTATGAGGTTAAAGTGCAGATTGTCATCTTTAATTTTATGCTATTTTCATACATATCGGGTGAACTGTTTAGAAATTACAGCACTTTTTGTACGTAGTCCCCCCATTTCATGGGACCAAAAGTATTGGTACAAATTCACTTATATGTGTATTAAAGTAGTCAAAAGTGTAGTATTTGGTCCCATATTCCTAGCATGCAATGATTACGTCAAGCTTGTGACTCTACAAACTTGTTGGATGAATTTGCTGTTTGTTTTGGTTGTGTATCAGATTATGAATGGTAAATGAATGGTAAATCATGTACTGTGTCATTTTGGAGTCACTTTTATTGTAAATAATAGAATATGTTTCTAAACACTTCTACATTCATGAGAAAGTTACAGACGCTCAAATATCATACCCACAAGACATGCTTACCTCTCATCATTACAATAACAGGGGAGGTTAGCATTTTTTGGGTGGTATGATATTTATGGCTCTGTAACTTTCTCACTCATCATTATTAACTATTCATTCACCCATGCATTTTTTTCTTGATGTATTCCAGGGGTATCACAAACAAGTCTACGCTCTTCACGTACGATTCTGAACACTTGTTGAACAAATATCTCCATGCCCCAAAACATATATATATATATATATAAATAAAAAGAACACATTTGCGTCATTAGTCCTATAATTTATATAGCAGGCAATTAAGCTTATCTCTTTGTCTGCAGTGGTGTCCTGTTGCTGGCTTTCTCCACCCACAAATGGGAAGGAGGTGACCCGATATCTCCAGGAAGCTGTGGTGAAACTGTCCTGTGATTCCGGTAATGTCCTTAGGGGGTCAGAGGAGCGCACATGCCAGGGGACTGGTCAGTGTTCTGGTGAAACCACGACCTGCGTGGCTAGTATGGACCATCGCTGAAATTAAAAGCAAAATGTTTTATAATTCTGGTACAAATGATCACTAAAATCAACAGCAAAAGTGTCTGTGCTACTACGCTATGACCTGTTATGTTACTGCAAAATGAACTCAGTAAGGCTGAGGATCAACATCATGGCCATATTTCCAGTGGGGTCACATCAACTTTATCATGCTTTATGTTTGAAATCAGTTGCTTTTCTATGTACTGCCAGTCCTGTCTTCTCTTGATTTCCCCAAATCTTTAAAAGGCGTTACTATACCACTCATCCATCACTCTGGGCACAGACATCAATTCAACGTCTATTACACGATTGGTTCAATCAATGTCATTTCTTTGAAGTGATGTGGAAACAACATTGATTCAACTAGTGTGTGCCCAGTGGGATGTGCTTTGTTTCAAACCCACCAATGCCTTTGACATGAGTTGACAGGGACAGATATGGGGGAATATTGCTATGGCAGTGAGACCAGACTGAATTTGAGTCATGAAGAGCACACATCATTGCCAATTGATTTCAATAATATTTATAGCGTAGGCTACTGTTATGCTACTGACGGTTACTGTAGCCGCTATACTGTTATTTACGTACGTGTGAGGCCCCCATCATGAATAACATAAGGGTCAAATTGAGTACCTGGAAATCAAAAATGTGCATTCTCCTTTTCAACTGTGGACAAGCCGATGATGGCTCCCCTCTGGGCACAGATGCCAATTCAACGTCTATTCCACGTTGAAACGACGTTGATTCAACCAGTGTGTGCCAAATGGGTCCCTCTTAAACCACAATGAAGTGACAGTACATGCTCTTCGTTTTGCAGATCATCTCGTGGGAATTGTGATTTGTTCAGTTATTGGCGCAATATCATCAATCCTAATGATAGTAACACTCAATCAACAGCAGGAAAAAATTAAATGTATCGCATAGTGATCTTCATGCCTTTTATTTTCCTTTACACACTTCCTCTGAAAGATACAGCTTTTATACTATATGTAGTTATGCATTCAAGGTTGTGAGCTCCATGCTAGAGCAGTTACACATTTCTGTTTTCTTTCTGGTTTTTATTTGTTCAGTGAAACTGCAGCGTCTGCGATGTCGGATGATGGACAAGATCAGATCATGTCTGATGATGGACAAGATAATATCAGCTTTTTCCAATAGACATTCTGCAGGATCCAGACATACATACCAGACATACTGGAACCATGTCGTCCAAAAATATATACCTTTGAATCATCTGTCCATAGAACGTTCTTCCAAGAGTCTTTATGATCATCCAGGTGCTTTTTGGCAAACTTAAGTCAACTTTTTGGACGAGATGGGTCCCATTATGCCTGGCGAAAACCAAACACTGCATTCCACAGTAAGAACATCATACCAAAGGTCAAGCATGGTGGTGGTGGTGTGATGGTTTGGGGATGCTTTGCTGCCTCAGGACCTGGACGACTTGCCTTAATAGAAGGAACCATGAATTCTGCTCTGTATCAGAGAATTCTACAGGAGAATGTCAGACCATCCGTCTGTGAGCTGAAGCTGAAGCGCAGCTGGGTCATGCAGCAAGACAATGATCCAAAACACACAATCAAGTCTACATGTAAATTGCTAAAAAGCAACAAATTGGAAGTTTTGGAATGGCCTAGTCAAAGTTCAGACCTAATCCCAATTGAGATGTTGTGGCAGGACTTGAAATGAGCAGTTCATGCTTGAAAACCCACACGTCACTGAGTTAAAGCAGTTCTGCATGGAAGAGTGGGCCAAAATTCCTCCACAGCGACGTGAGAGACTGATCAACAGCTACAGGAAGCATTTGGTTGGAGTCATTGCAGCTAAAGGTGGCACAACCAGTTATTGAGTGTAAGGGGGCAATTACTTTTTCACACAGGGGAATTGGGTGTTGCATAACTTTGTTTATGAAATAAATGAAATAAATATGTAATTGTTGTGTTATTTGTTCACTTATGTTCCCTTTATCTAATATTAGGTTTTGGTTGAAGATCTGATAACATTCAGTATCACAAATATGCAAAAGTAGAGAAAATTAGAAAGGGGGCAAATACTTTTTCATGGCACTGTATCTCTTTACAACCACTTCTACAGTACATTGGTCAAGAATTCCAGTACAGAGAATGACTGCCTCACCGAAAGCCTTGACTGCCTCACAGAAAACCTTTCAGTTAACTTCAGTATTATATTCTTCAATAGACACACTTCATAACTGTTTGTATGTAACCCACTTCAGCACTTTTGCATAAAGGACTCAGGTATGACTATGCCTCAAGGTCAGAGTTGCAAAAATATAAATGTGTTCTACTGCTGACAGTGAAAGTAAAGTTAATAACACCATAATGTATCTAGTTCTATAACAAAACACAATACTGTTGAGATAAAACAGTATTGTACCAAATGACATGTATATATTTGCACTTCTAACTGTAATGCAAAATGTGAATGTGCTGGCATGTAAGAATTATTTTAGTAATGATGTCTCTTCCACTACCAAACGAATAAATGGTATCACGGTACTGATTGAGTCAGGTGTGAGGTTCATTGTTTGAATGATTTATGACAGATAGGTTTTGGACTTTGTTTGAGCTGTAAAGATTAAGATGACTTATGTCACATTCATAATCTATTTACTCTGTAATAAATGGAGCCCTCTGGCATAATATTGACACACAATTCCCTACTACAGCACTACAGTCTCAACCAAAGTGCAGTAGTGGTCCACCATGTGGTTATTCTAGGAAACTGCTACCACCACTGATACATAAAATACATAAAATACATGGTGTTTTGATGTTTTTGTATTATGTTGTTCATTTATTTAATCACATCAAATCAAACAGGACTGCCTGGCCCTCTTCCGGGGGACCCATCATCGTGCGACTCTCTTCTCCGGCCTTCACCTAGTGCACCTGACGACAAAAATATATTTATTAACGTCTTCAATATCTGGGTTGGGAGCGCGCGCGTGGGAGTGAGAGTGGGTGTCCGGGGGAAGAGCCGAGCAGCATCACTTGAGAGACCAGTGCAATCAACGTTGACATATGAGATGAATGTGTGGATGTCTTTGTATTTGACCATGTCACCACTACAGAACTCATTTTTTTGTATTTTATTTATTTCCATCGTTATTGAAAATCAATGTTACCTATACTTGCGTTCTAAATAGTAGGCATTTTAGGTATGTGAAAATATAACGTTTTATAGTATGTGACATTTCTAAAATCAAGTATGCTTTAAATGCCAGGATGTTATACTCATTTCGGCTTTTCATCTAGTAGAATTCACTGCATACTTTTGAAGAAGAGAATCGTCTTTCCAGACTCACGTGTGTTTGACAACCGCTGATAATCAGCTGATAATGAACGAATGGTGGGAATCAACGCAATTGTGCATTAGATTACGCATTCTCAGGATAGGCGAGTCTTGCATGTTGATCTGTTGCTTACTGCATTCGTCTTTACTAAACAGTAAATTCAAAATAGCATGTAGTAAGATCAGTACACAGTATACAGTGGGGCAAAAAAGTATTTAGTCAGCCACCAATTGTGCAAGTTCTCCCACTTAAAAAGATGAGAGAGGCCTGTAATTTTCATCATAGGTACACGTCAACTATGACAGACAAATTGAGAGAAAAAAAATCCAGAAAATCCCATTGTAGGATTTTTAATGAATTTATTTGCAAATTATGGTGGAAAATAAGTATTTGGTCACCTACAAACAAGCAAGATTTCTGGCTCTCACAGACCTGTAACTTCTTCTTTAAGAGGCTCCTCTGTCCTCCACTCGTTACCTGTATTAATGGCACCTGTTTGAACTTGTTATCAGTATAAAAGACACCTGTCCACAACCTCAAACAGTCACACTCCAAACTTCACAATGGCCAAGACCAAAGAGCTGTCAAAGGACACCAAAAACAAAATTGTAGACCTGCACCAGGCTGGGAAGACTGAATCTGCAACAGGTAAGCAGCTTGGTTTGAAGAAATCAACTGTGGGAGCAATTATTAGGAAATGGAAGACATACAAGACCACTGATAATCTCCCTCGATCTGGGGCTCCATGCAAGATCTCACCCCGTGGGGTCAAAATGATCACAAGAACGGTGAGCAAAAATCCCAGAACCACACGGGGGGACCTAGTGAATGACCTGCTGAGAGCTGGGACCAAAGTAACAAAGCCAACCATCAGTAACACACTACGCCGCCAGGGACTCAAATCCTGCAGTGCGAGACGTGTCCCCCTGCTTAAGCCAGTACATGTCCAGGCCCGTCTGAAGTGCATTTGGATGATCCAGAAGAGGATTGGGAGAATGTCATATGGTCAGATGAAACCAAAATATAACTTTTTGGTAAAAACTCAACTCGTCATGTTTGGAGGACAAAGAATGCTGAGTTGCATCCAAAGAACACCATACCTACTGTGAAGCATGGGGTTGGAAACATCATGCTTTGGGGCTGTTTTTCTGCAAAGGGACCAGGACGACTGATCCGTGTAAAGGAAAGAATGAATGGGGCCATGTATCGTGAGATTTTGAGTGAAACCCTCCTTCCATCAGCAAGGGCATTGAAGATGAAACGTGGCTGGGTCTTTCAGCATGACAATGATCCCAAACACACCGCCCGGGCAACGAAGGAGTGGCTTCGTAAGAAGCATTTCAAGGTCCTGGAGTGGCCTAGCCAGTCTCCAGATCTCAACCCCATAGAAAATATTTGGAGGGAGTTGAAAGTCTGTGTTGCCCAGCGACAGCCCCAAAACATCACTGCTCTAGAGGAGATCTGCATGGAGGAATGGGCCAAAATACCAGCAACAGTGTGTGAAAACCTTGTGAAGACGTACAGAAAACGTTTGACCTGTGTCATTGCCAACAAAGGGTATATAACAAAGTATTGAGAAACTTTTGTTATTGACCAAATACTTATTTTCCACCATCATATGCCAATAAATTCATTAAAAATCCTACAATGTGATTTTCTGGATTTTTTTTTCTAATTTTGTCTGTCATAGTTGACGTGTACCTATGATGAAAATTACAGGCCTCTCTCATCTTTTTAAGTGGGAGAACTTGCACAATTGGTGGCTGACTAAATACTTTTTTTCCCCACTGTATACAGTGGTGGTCAAAAGTTTTGAGAATGACACAAGTATTGGTCTTCACAAAGTTCGCTGCTTCAGTGTTATGAGATATTTTTGTCAGATGTTACTATGGTATACTGAAGTATAATTACAAGCGTTCCATAAGTGTCAAAGGCTTTTATTGACAATTACATTAAGTTTATGCAAAGAGTCAATATTTGCAGTGTTGACCCATCTTTTTCAAGACCTCTGCAATCCGCTCTGGCATGCTGTCAATTAACTTCTGGGCCACATCCTGACTGATGGCAGCCCATTCTTGCATAATCAATGCTTGGAGTTTGTCAGAATTTGTGGGGTTTTGTTTGTCCACCCGCCTCTTGAGGATCGACCACAAGTTCTCAATGGGATTAAGGTCTGGGGAGTTTCCTGGCCATGGACCCAACATTTCGATGTTTTGTTCCCCGAGCCACTTAGTTATCACTTTTGCCTTATGGCAAGGTGCTCCATCATGTTGAAAAATGCATTGGTCGTCACCAAACTGTTCTTGGATGGTTGGGAGAAGTTGCTCTTGGAGGAAGTGTTGGTACCATTCTTTATTCATGGCTGTGTTCTTAGGCAGAATTGTGAGTGAGCCCACTCCCTTGGCTGAGAAGCAACCCCACACATGAATGGTCTCAGGATGCTTTACTGTTGGCATGACACAGGACTGATGGTAGCGCTCACCTTGTCTTCTCCGGACAAGGTGTTTTCCGGATGCCCCAAACAATCGGAAAGGGGATTCATCAGAGAAAATGACTTAACCCCAGTCCTCAGCAGTCCAATCCCTGTACCTTTTGCAGAATATCAGTCTGTCCCTGATGTTTTTCCTGGAGAGAAGTGGCTTCTTTGCTGCCCTTCTTGACACCAGGCCATCCTCCAAAAGTCTTCACCTCACTATGCGTGCAGATGCACTCACACCTGCCTGCTGCCATTCCTGAGCAAGCTCTGCACTGGTGGTGCCCCGATCCCGCAGCTGAATCAACTTTAGGAGACGGTCCTGGCGCTTACTGGACTTTCTTGGGTGCCCTGACGCCTTCTTCACAACAATTGAACCTCTCTCCTTGAAGTTCTTGATGATCCGATAAATGGTTGATTTAGGTCAAATCAAATCAAATCAAATTTTATTTGCCACATGCGCCGAATACAACAGGTGTAGACATTACAGTGAAATGCTTACTTACAAGCCCTTAACCAACAATGCATTTTTAAAAGAGATTTTATTTTGTAAATTGTTAAGTAAAAAAATATAAAAGCAAATAACTAAAGAGCAGCAGTAAAATAAAATAACAGTAGGGAGGCTATATACAGGTGGGTACCGGTGCAGAGTCAATGTGCGGGGGCACCAGCTAGTCGAGGTAATTGAGGTAATATGTACATGTGGGTAGAGTTAAAGTGACTATGCATAAATAATAAACAGAGTAGCAGCAGCGTAAAAGAGGAAAGAGGGGGGTGGGGCTGTTGAGAAGCCTTTTGGACCTAGACTTGGCGCTCCGGTACCGCTTGCCATGCGGTAGCAGAGAGAACAGTCTATGACTAGGGTGGCTGGAGTCTTTGACAATTTTTAGGGCCTTCCTCTGACACTGCCTGGTATAGAGGTCCTGGATGGCAGGTAGCTTGGCCCCAGTGATGTACTGGGCCGTACGCACTACCCTCTGTAGTGCCTTGCGGTCGGAGGCCGAGCAGTTGCCATATCAGGCGTTGATGCAACCAGTCAAGATGCTCTCGATGGTGCAGTTGTAGATTCTTTTGAGGATCTGAGGACCCATGCCAAATCTTTTCAGTCTCCTGAGGGAGAATAGGCTTTGTCGTGCCCTCTTCACGACTGTCTTGGTGTGTTTGGACCATGATAGTTCGTTGGTGATGTGGACACCAAGGAACTTGAAGCTCTCAACCTGTTCCACTACAGCCCCGTCGATGAGAATGGGGGCGTGCTCAGTCCCCTTTTTTTTCCTGTAGTCCTCAATCATCTCCTTTGTCTTGATCACGTTGAGGGAGAGGTTGTTATCCTGGCACCACACGGCCAGGTCTCGGACCTCCTCCCTATAGGCTGTCTCATCGTTGTCGGTGATCAGGCCTATCACTGTTGTGTCGTCAGCAAACTTAATGATGGTGTTGGAGTCGTGCCTGGTCATGCAGTCATGGGTGAACAGGGAGTACAGGAGGGGACTGAGCATGCACCCCTGAGGGCCCCCGTGTTGAGGATCAGCGTGGCAGATGTGTTGTTACCTACCCTTACCACCTGGGGGTGGCCCTTCAGGAAGTCCAGGATCCAGTTGCAGAGGGAGGTGTTTAGTCCCAGGATCCTTAGCTTAGTGATGAGCTTTGAGGGCACTATGGTGTTGAACGCTGAGCTGTAGTCAATGAACAGCATTCTCACGTAGGTGTTCCTCTTGTCCAGGTGGGAAACGGCAGTGTGGAGTGCAATAAAGATTGCATCATCTGTGGATCTGTTGGGGCGGTATGCAAATTGGAGTGGGTCTAGGGTTCCTGGGATAATGGTGTTGATGTGAGCCATGACCAGCCTTTCAAAGCCCTTCATGGCTACAGACGTGAGTGCTACGCGTCGGTAGTCATTTAGGCAGGTTATCTTAGTGTCCTTGGGCACAGGGACTATGATGGTCTGCTTGAAACATGTTGCTATTACAGACTCAGTCAGGGACATGTTGAAAATGTCAGTGAAGACACTTGCCAGTTGGTCAGCACATGCTCGGAGTACTGGTAATCCGTTTGGCCCTGCGGCCTTGTGAATGTTGACCTGCTTAAAAGTCTTACTCACATCGGCTACGGAGAGAGTGATCACATAGTCATCCGAAACAGCTGGTGTTCTCACGCATGCTTCAGTGTTGCTTGCCTCGAAGTGAGCATAGAAGTGATTTAGCTCGTCTGGTAGGCTTGTGTCACTGGGCAGCTCGAGGCTGTGCTTCCCTTTGTAGTCTGTAATAGTTTTCAAGCCCTGCCACATCCGACGAGTGTTAGAGCCGGTGTAGTACGATTCAATCTTAGTCCGGTATTGACTCTTTGCCTGTTTGATGGTTTGTCGGAGGGCATAGCAGGATTTCTTACAAGCGTCCGGGTTAGAGACCCGCTCCTTGAAAGTGGCAGCTCTAGCCTTTAGCTCAGTGAGGATGTTGCCTGTAATCCATGGCTTCTGGTTGGGGTATGTACGTACGGTCACGTTATCGATGCACTTATTGATGAAGCCAGTGACTGATGTGGTGTACTCCTCAATGCTATCTGAAGAATCCCGGAACATATTCCAGTCTGTGCTAGCAAAACAGTCCTGTAGCTTATTAAGGTGCAATCTTACTAGCAGCAATATCCTTGCCTGTGAAGCCCTTTTTGTGCAAGCAATGATGACGGCACGTGTTTCCTTGCAGGTAACCATGGTTAACAGAGGAAGAACAATGATTTCAAGCACCACCCTCCTTTTAAAGCTTCCAGTCTGTTATTCTAACTCAATCAGCATGACAGAGTGATCTACAGCCTTGTCCTCGTCAACACTCTCACCTGTGTTAACGAGAGAATCACGGACATGTTGGCAGCTGGTCCTTTTGTGGCAGGGCTGAAATGCAGTGGAAATGTTTTTTGGGGATTAAGTTCAATTTCATGGCAAAGAGGGACTTTGCAATTAATAATCTGATCACTCTTCATAACATTCTGGAGTATATGCAAATTACCATCATCAAAACTGAGGCAGCAGACTTTGTGAAAATTAGTATTTGTGTCATTCTCAAAACTTTTGACCACGACTGTAGTTTTAGTCAGTAGTAGGATAACTAAGTGGGACTTCACCCCTTCACCCCAGGGAGTTGTGCACCCTTGGCATAAGAAATGTTGAATGGAGAGAGCCTGAGTTGTTGACATTATGTAGATAATCCCTTTCATGACCCTCCTAAAACACATTGGCGCAGGCTTATTAGATCCATTCCCCTCTGACAGTGAGTGAGGAGACAGAGAGTCGCACCCAGGGGTAAAGAATGGGCAACCCAGAGGATAGGCCTACAGGCTCTTCATATAAAAATTCCTCACTACCTCTCTATTGCGTCAATCTTTCTATTAGAACTCCATCACTCCCCTCAGATGCAGGAGCCACAGTGTCAACATGTAAGTGAATGTTATATGCCCATAGATGTACGTAGAAGTTGAAGTCACATCAAAATAACCTTATGAACATAAGGTCAGTAAACCATGGCTCCGACAGTGGGGTAACCAGAAAGGTCATGTTTTGGAGTTTGGGTCTGGAACTAAAAGTTTACCCCTCGTTCATACAGTAGCTGAGGAGTTGCTTAGCAGTTTCTGCTGTGAATGTACATGCTGTCCCTGCACATAGCTGAGCGGTGCGATTACTATGGAGAAGACAAAGCGCACCAGTATGTGACAAGACTGCAGAGGCCAAGCTCTGAATAAACCCCATCGTTGCCGCGCCCAGAGTCATCCACCAACTACTTGCCATTTACGTCTTGGAGCTATAAATACAGATAATTAAGATTTACCCTCTCCAGGTCCCAGGGCAACAGAGGAGCAACACCACTGCCCCAACCATGCTAATGAACTACTTCTCATCCCATGGATAAGGCTTACTGCTTGATAAGTTCTAGAATGGATCAGCTGGGTGTATAAAGGGTGTGAGTGATGCTCCACAGCGGAACAAAGTCTGATTGTCCAGAGCAATCCTTCCCACTATGACGCAGCCTTCCTGAACTGTTTGGGGGAAAATATTGCTGCCCTTTTGTGTGGTGAGGCTAAGTCATTAAACCTGACTTAGTAATTGTAATTAGACAGAGATTGGATTAAATTATCCAGTCAGGGGAAAACCAAGAGAGGAAACAGGTTTCCCCCCCCTAGTACCACTCTCGGGCCATTCTGAAGTCATGGCTGACCACAACAAGGTATTACCGCGTCCTCTTTTCCGCCGAGATGCAAACTGGGATCCTTTCCGTGAGTGGACACGGCCTAGCCGCATGATCATGGAGCAGGACTTTGGCCTCCCTCCTTTCCTGGATCCAGGCGATGTGAGCTGGATAGACTGGGCTAGGAGGAGACTGGCATCATCCTCCTGGCCAGGGTACACACGCCATGGCACTGCTCCCCCTGCTGCAGTGGCACCCCAGACCTCAGCCAGACTTCAGAGACAACTGTCTGGAGGAGTGTCAGAGATCAGGACAGGACAGGACAGCTGGAGGATCACACTGGATGTCAATCACTTCTCACCAGAGGAGATATCAATCAAAACCAAGGGGGGCTTCCTGGAGATTACAGGTACGAACGTTATTTCTCTGATCTGAGACAGCAGAATATGGTGGCAGTTTGAACATTCATTGTTACTTAAAAGGTTTGACAATTAACTGTTGAAATATTTTATAGCGGTCTCAAGTCCACACTACTTCAATTATTGTCTCAACTTATATTTTAAGGTCAACATGAAGAAAGGGAGGACGAACATGGATCAGTCTCAAGGTGCTTTACAAGAAAATACAAGTAAGTTGTAATGGTGGAATAGAAAATAAGGTCCCTCACAATGCTATGACAAAGACATACCGGCAATGAAACTAAGAACTCAAAAAATAATGTGTGGAATTGAAAGTCTTTGCTGTTGATTGCTATAGGAAGACATTCTAAATAGTTTCCCACGGTTTACTTACATTTGTAAAAACAGATGACAAGCAGTCTATTGTATCACAGTAAACAAGTCCTTGCCTGTCTGTGTTGTAAACAGATTATTGTTGTTTGTTTGTTGAAGGCTGCCCCCTGGTGTGGACTTGCAGCACGTCAGCTCGTCTCTGTCTGGTGAAGGGGTTCTCTTAGTAGAAGCACCCCTCCCAGGCTCAACCACCACCATCCTCCCCAGTGACATGGTCATCCCCATTCAGATCAAGCACAAGCAGGAAGGGAAAGAGTGAATCCAGTTGACCAGAAGTCATGATCCATTACAATTAGATGTAAAGCTTGGGGTAGAGCTTAAAAGTTGATGTCGGTGTTGACAACTTTTGACAAAAAATTTGAATTAAGTCTTGGTCATTTAAAATGACAAATGTAGTGGCTTCTATAGCTATTGAAACACCATAACTTTATTTACTCTCACTGTAACCACAAGCGTGGCATGTTTTTCTATGTATTATGTTAAATCATTTCCCACAAGGACTAGCAAAACCAAGATAAACTGAAAAATCAAGACTGTTGAAATGTACTTTCTCATTTGTCAAATTATAGATAATCTGGGAGGAAACATGACCATGCTTAAGAATGCTGGAACAGTTCTGCAAAGCATACTTTTCAACGTTATTTATTTCTATGAATATAATCTCTTTTGAATCAAAGCAATAAACATTCCATGGCAAAATGACCCATATTGAGGGGGGCTGGGGCTCTTATGTATGCAGTGTCTGTCTTTGTATAAAAACTGCTGCCTGTGCACACACATTACTTACTCTAAAAACTGGAAGAATCTACTGGGAATTAGACCTGGAAGTAGTAGAACGTTTTTTAATTAGCCCAAACCAAAAGAGCTACTGTGTAAATACAGGGTAAAGTGAAGTCATTTCCATTTTAGTTATTTATCAGACACTGTTATCCAGAGGAACTTACTGTTAGTGCATTCACTAACTGAATGCACTAGGTACAACGACCACATCAGTCAAAGTAAGTAAACTTCCTCAAACTTCCTCAATAAAGCAGGTGAGTGTTAGTGCAAGAAAGGTAAGTACAACGCTAGGGTGTGGGTTTCCCCCCATTCTCTTCTCTCATTTCCCTCAAACTCTTGCTTACTTGACCCAAATTGACCCTAAAGGACTTGGCAAATGTTCCCGATTGTGTCAATGTTGCCCTGCATTTGCCTTCAAGTTTGACAGCTTTATGATAAGAACTCTGTTTAAATACAAATCAGAGATATACTTGTGCTTGATGTGTGCTCCAAAATCTTATTTCATTGGCGTAGGCGTGTAGACACGTCAGAGGCCACAACGTCCAGTCGTCCACTAAGAGGTGTTGAAACCCTCTCAGGGCGTCCCTTACAAAAAGGCATGAGTGTACACAGCGTTTGGTCAGTAGAGACGGTGAGCAACATCGATGGATACCTCCAGCCTGAAATCATCTAATGGTACTGTACAACTTCAGATTTCGGCTGAGGCTGTTAAATGTGTTTACTATGGCACCACAAAAAAAATATTTTCTATTGTATTAATGAATTCATGTTAAAGACAGTGCAAGTAATCTATTCTCTGAATTTTCACATGACAGTTTTACAATGGTCTGCAATCTCTGGAAAATATTTAATCTCTCCTGTACTTGTACTAGGTGTCACATCAAATCAACAAATAGGGATTTACACCCATTAACCACTGGAAGTCCCAGGAGTGCAGTCTGTGTCAGCTGAATATCATGTTTGCATTAGTTATCCTTTCCAAATATGACTGACTATTTCTGGCAGTATAAGAATCCATAAGACTTGTGGAACCTTGCCAAGGTGTGGCCGTTTCTCTCTCAGGCTGATACAGAGAGACTCATCCATGCTTTTATTACAAGCAGGATTGACTACTGTAATGCTCTCCTGTCTGGTCAACCTAAGAAAGCCATTGGTCAACTGCAAAACATACAGAATGCTGCAGCACGGGTACTGACCAAGACCAGACGGAGAGCACACATTACACCGGTTTTAAGGTCTCTACACTGGCTGCCTAGAATTCATTTTAAGATTATTATTTTGGTTTTAAAACAATCCATGACTGTGTGTGTGTGTGAATTTGGGGCGGGGGGGGGGGGGGGGGGGGTGTGTAGCAAATATTTCACTGTTGGAAAAATGAATTGTGTCATGCACAAAGGAGATGTCCTAACCGACTTACCAAAACTAGTTTTAATGACTCCAACCTAAGTGTATGTAAACTTCCGACTTCAACTGTACATATATGGACAAGCAATGACAGAGCGGCATGGACTAAGATACAGTAGAATATTATAGAATAGAATGCAGTATATACATATGAGATGAGTAGTGCAAGATATGTAAACATTATTAAAGTGACTAGTGTTCCATTTCTTAAAGTGGCCAGTGATTTCAATAGGCAGCAGCAGCCTCTAATGTGCTAGTGATGGCTATTTAACAGTCTGATGGCCTTGAGATAGAAGCTGTTTTTCATTCTCTCGGTCCCAGCTTTGATGCACCTGTACTGACCTCGCCTTATGGACGATAGCGGGGTGAACAGGCAGTGCTCAGGTGGTTGATGTCCTTGATGATCTTTTTGGCCTTCCTGTGACATTGGGTGCTGTATGTGTCTTGGAGGGCGGGTAGTTTGCCCCCGGTAATGCGTTCGGCAGACCGCACCACCCTCTGGAGAGCCCTGCGGTTGCGGGCGGTGCAGTTGCCGTACCAGGTGGTGATACAGCCCGACAGGATGCTCTCAATTGTGCATCTGTAAAAGTTTGTGAGGGTTTTAGGTACTATGCCGAATTTCTTCAGCCTCCAGAGGTTGAAGAGGCTCTGTTCGCCTTCTTCACCACATTGTCTGCGTGGGTGGACAATTTCAGTTTGTCGTGATGTGTACGCCAAGGAACTTGAAGCTTTCCACCTTCTCCACTGCGGTCCCGTTGATGTGGATAGGGGGGTGCACCCTCTGCTGTTTCCTGAAGTCCACGATCATCTCGTTTATTTTGTTGATGTTGAGTGAGTGGTTTTTTTCCTGGCACCACACTCCCAGAGCCCTCACCTCCTCCCTGTAGGCGGTCTCGTCATTGTTGGTAATCAAGCCTACTATTGTTGTGTCGTCTGCAAACTTGATGATTGAGTTGGAGGCGTGCTAGGCCACGCAGTCATGGGTGAACAGGGAGTACAGGAGGGGGCTGAGCACGCACCCTTGTGGGGCCCCAGTGTTGAGGATCAGCGAAGTGGAGATGTTGTTTCCTACCTTCACCACCTGGGGGCGGCCCGTCAGGAAGTCCAGGACCCAGTTGCACAGGGCGGGGTTCAGACCCAGGGCCTCAAGCTTAATGATGAGCTTGGAGGGTACTATGGTGTTGAATGCTGAGCTATAGTCAATGAACAACATTCTTACATAGGTATTCCTCTTGTCCAGATGGGATAGGGCAGTGTGCAGTGTGATGGCGATTGCATCGTCTGTGGATCTATTGGGGTGGTAAGCAAATTGAAGTGGCTCTAGGGTGACAGGTAAGGTAGAGGTGATATGATCCTTGACTAGTCTCTCAAAGCACTTCATGATAATAGAGGTGAGTGCTACAGGGCGATAGTCATTTAGTTCCGTTACCTTTGCTTTCTTGGGTACAGGAACAATGGTGGCCATCTTGAAGCATGTGGAAACAGCAGACTGGGAAAGGGAGAGATTGAATATGTCCATAAACACACCAGCCAGCTGGTCTGCGCATGCTTTGAGGATGCGGCTAGGAATGCCGTCTGGGCCGGCAGCCTTGCGGGGGTTAACATGCTTAAATGTCTTAATCACGTCGGCCATGGAGAAGGAGAGGCCACAGTCCTTGGTAGTGGGCCTCGTCAGTGGCACTGTGTTATCCTCAAAGCAGGCGAAGAAGGTGTTTAGCTTGTCTGGAAGCGAGACGTCGGTGTCGTCGACGTGGCTGGTTTTCCTTTTGTAGTCCGTGATTGTCTGTAGACCCTGCCACATACGTCTCGTGTCTGAGCCGTTGAATTGCGACTCCACTTTGTCTCTATACTGATGTTTTGCCAGTTTAATTGCCTTACGGAGTGAGTAGCTACACTGTTTGCATTCTGCCATATTCCCAGTCACCTTGCCATAGTTGAATGCGGTAGTTCGCGCTTTCAGATTTGTGCGAATGTTGCCATCTATCCACGGTTTCTGGTTAGGGTAGGTTTTAATAGTCACAGTGGGCACAACATCACCTATACACTTCCTGATAAACTCAGTCTCCGTTTCAGTGTATTCATCTACCCGGAACATATCCCAGTCCGCGTGATCAAAACAATCTTGAAGCGTGGATTCCGATTTGTCAGGCCAGCGTTGAATAGTCCTTAGCACGGGTACTTCCTGTTTGAGTTTCTGCCTATAGGAAGGGAGAAGCAAAATGGAGTCGTGGTCAGATTTGCCGAAAGGAGGGCGGGGGAGGGCCTTATAACCATCCCGGAAGTTCGAATAGTAATGGTCGAGGATTTTGGCAGCGCGAGTACAACAGTCGATATGTTGATAGAACTTCGGCAGCCTAGTCCTCAAGTTTGCTTTGTTAAAATCCCCGGCTACAATAAATGCAGCCTCAGGATATGTGGTTTCCAGTTTGCATAAGGTCCAGTGAAGTTCTTTGAGGGCAGTCGTGGTATCGGCTTGAGGGGGGATATACATGGCCGTGACTATAACCTAAGAAAATTATCTTGGGAGATAATACGGTCGGCATTTGATTGTGAGATATTCTAGGTCGGGTGAACAGAAGGAGTGTGTGGAAGGAAAAGCAGCCAACAAGTGATCAGCATATGTGAGAACTCCTTCAAGACTGTTGGAAAAGCATTCCAGGTGAAGCTGGTTGAGAGAATGCCAAGAGTGTGCAAAGCTGTGATCAAGGCAAAGGTTGGCTATTTGAAGAATCTCAAATATAACATATATTTTGATTTGTTTAACACTTTTTTGGTTACTACATGATTCCATATGTGTTATTTCATAGTGTTGATGTCTTCACTATTATTCTACAATGTAGAAAATAGTAAAAATAAAGAAAAACCTTTGAATGAGTAGGTGTGTCCAAACTTTTGACTGGTACTGTATATATATATATATATATATATATATATATATATATATATATATGTGTGTGTGTGTGTGTGTGTGTGTGTGTTGCTTCAATGGCCTGGGCTATTGTTTGTTTAAATTCAAACCAGGTTAATCTCAGTTTGTCAGTGTCAGAGTAGCCACTCATTTCAGTCATTTGTGTGGTATTAAAAAAGAGTCAGCTAATGTCTTCTGTCATGTAAATGAGGTAGAACTGCAGCAAATGTGTTTTTAAAAGCCAGATTTTATTCCAGAACCTGCTAATCCAAAAAACGCCTTTGCTCAACTGTAGTCTATACCACATTGCAAATGTTATTATGGGTTTATTATAAAGGGGCTTTTTCTTCAACAGTAAATTCACCATGCATCGAATTGCATATTGGTTCACGGATTAGTTTACAGAAAATGTTGGTGTGTTTTTTTATGATAAAAAAAAAAAAACTCAGTATATTTAGTGTTACATTTAGAAAAGGTTTATATTAGGCCTCCTGAGCGGTGAAGCGGTCTAAGGCACTGCATCGCAGTGCTTGAGGTGTCACTACAGACCTGTGTTCGATCCCAGGCTGTGTCACAACTGGCCGTGACCGGGAGTCCCATAGGGCGGCACACAATTGGCCCAGCATCAATGTAGTTCTGGGCTGATTCCTCACTGTTCTCATGATCATTGCAACTCCACGAGGTGAGATCTTGCATGGAGCCCCAGGCCGAGGGAGATTGACAGTTCTTTTGTGTTTCTTCCATTTGCGAATAATCGCACCAACTGTTGTCACCTTCTCACCAAGCTGCTTGGCGATGGTCTTGTAGCCCAATCCAGCCTTCTGTAGGTCTACAATCTTGTCCCTGACATCCTTGGAGAGCTCTTTGGTCTTGGCCATGGTGGAGAGTTTGGAATCTGATTGATTAATTGCTTCTGTGGACAGGTGTCTTTTATACAGTTAACAAGCTGAGATT
Organism: Coregonus lavaretus; assembly: GCF_964263955.1. NCBI lineage: Eukaryota > Metazoa > Chordata > Actinopteri > Salmoniformes > Salmonidae > Coregonus > Coregonus lavaretus. The sequence goes on along the minus strand of NC_139991.1, from coordinate 43,614,433 downwards.
AGGAGCACTCCCTTTAAGAGTGTGCTCCTAATCTCAGCTCGTTACCTGTATAAAAGACACCTGGGAGCCAGAAATCTTTCTGATTGAGAGGGGGTCAAATATTTATTTCCCTCATTGAAATGCAAATCAATTTCTAACATTTTTGACATGCGTTTTTCTGTATTTTGTTGTTGTTATTCTGTCTCTCACTGTTCAAATAAACCTACCATTAAAATTATAGACTGATCATTTCTTTGTCAGTAGGCAAACGTACAAAATCAGCAGGGGATCAAATACTTTTTTCCCTCACTGTAAGTTAGTCTAGTCATCTAAACCTTGTAGTAATCATGGCTGAATTACCAACCAGGCACGAAGGGCACCTCCAGTGGGCCCCCCTCTAGCCTTTAGGCCCCCCCCCCGACCTTTTGTTAGTCAACCAGATTTAAATTTTAGTCATTTAGCAGACGCTCTTATCCAGAGCGACTTACATGAGCAATTAGGGTTAAGTGCCTTGCTCAAGGGCACATCGACAGATTTTTCAACTAGTCGGCTCGGGGATTAGAACCAGCGACCTTTCTGTTACTGGCACAATGCTATTAACCACTAAGCTACCTGCCGCCCTGAACATGGCATAAGTCAATGCAAAATGTGCAGACTTGCAGGAAATTAGCTTCAAAACTGCACAATTTTCTCAAGGGAACATCGACAGATTATTCACCTTTTCAGCTCAGGTATTCAAACCAGCAACCTTTCGGTTACTGGCCCAACACTCTAACCGCTAGGCTACCTGACACCTAGCAAGCTCATTTTCAGCTCATTGTATCTTGTTAGGCCATGTCTACACTTACATGCGACTTCTGCTATCAGAATACAAAAATCTCATTAGAAAGACAGGTCTAGATACACAAAAGTCGCATTGTGGTCGGATTGTGTTCAGATTGTGTGTCGGATTTCTCCTCAGTCTGGACGCAATCATGCTACCGCAAGCACATACACTGGGCGACATCACCAAGTCTCCAGAAAACTTGTATTTTAGGAGCGAGAGGCACCTTTTTTAATTAAACGTTATCCTAACCTGCTTGCAATCCCTTTAGTTTTGATAGCTAGCTTGCTGGCTAGTTACAGAGGTTAGCTGGCTAGTTAGCTACAGTAGTTGGCAACTGCCATCAAGTTGTTGTTGTGTTATTATCAGATTTAGCCTGTCCACCGTTGACAGAATGCATACTGCATTTGAATATAGCACGGAAAAAGGGAATCCAGACACAACGTGGACACGGTAGACACATTTAAATGTAGGTGTAGACGCATGACTGGTTCGGAATTCCATGATCAGAACTCCATGATCAGAATATAATATATATAATATAATTAGGCAATAAATTATTCTAATCATTCATATCAAACATAAAAATAGACAATACATATTTGACTCATATCAGTGATGACCTTCTTTGCCTTCTCTGCATTTCTGACTTCCTGAACAGTGTCTTCCACTTCACCTTGTATCTGAACCAAGTCAGCCTCAAGCTTCTTCTTGGTGCTCAGAAGGCTTGTGTTCTACACAAATCATGTAAAGAATAAGTTCCTGTGTTCATAAAAATTAGGACAAACGTCAACAAACGGTATGAACAAAATGACTCTTCCTGAGAGTGCAGCAGTCCAACACGTTCACTGGCATCCACCAGCTCCTGCTCAGCCACTTTGCGGCCTCTCTCTGTCTGGTCCAGAGCAGCCCTCAGCTCCTCAATCTCAGCCAACATCAAGTTGTTCCTGCGCTCCACCATGGCTGTCTGTTCCTTCATGTTATCCTGTCCTCTGATTGCATCATCAAGGTGCAGTTGGGCATCCTAATAATAAATAGGTTATAGACTATTTAGCAAACGTGGGAAGTCATTAAGTTATTGACTTCGTAAACACATTTTGACTGAAAAAAAATGAAGCTTAAAGTGGCAATATGTAACTTTTTGGACGACCCGACCAAATGCACATAGAAATGTGAGTTATAGATCTATCATTCTACTTGAAAGCAAATCTACGAAGCGGTATATCTGTTCTATGTGCGCTATTTCTATGCTTCCCATTACTTTTACTTTCGGTTTTGTACACCAACTTCAAACAGCTGAAACAACAATATTTTGGGTTATGGAAAATATATTTCACAGCAGTTTAGATGGTAAAATGATTCTCTACACTATACTAGTTTATTTTGTCACATAAACTGAAATTAGGCGAACTATTAGCGTTTTAGCAACCAGGAAATGGCAGAGCGATTTCTGCATAGTTCAACTTTAAGCAGCTTGTCGGTTGGCATGACTTAGCTGGATCTCCATCTCATTGAGATCTCCCTTCACCTTCTTCTTGACTCTCAGGGCATCATTTCTGCTCCTGATCTCAGAGTCCAGATTGCTCTGCATGGTGTCAATCACCCTCTGGCTGTTCCTCTTGATCTGATCCATCTCCTAATCCTTCTCTGCAAGCTTTCTGTTGACTTCACCCTTGACCTGGTTGACCTCCAGCTGAACACGCAGAATCTTGGATTTCTCATGTTCCGTAGCTTTTTATTACACAAGAAACAAAGAAGTTGAACAAAATGATATACATTTTTGACTAAGCTTGCTCGGCCTATTCATGCAAATGTTTTTATATTTAATATTTCACAATATTAAAGTGTTGGACACTGTTAAACATATAGGTCATAGAAAGTAGTACCAGCAGTGTGGCAGCTTCTTCAGAAGTGGTTGAATAAGCGCAAGCCTGATGTCAGGTAACAAGTTATAGGCACAGAAGAGGAAATCACTGACTTGAAGAAGATCTATAAGTCCGTCAGGGAACACAAACATGAGCATGACAGTTAAAATAAATAGTGTTTGAGTTAAGGATTACATTTTACATTTCAGTCATACCTTATTCGGGCATAGTAATAGGTTATCCATTTAGATAGAGAATTAGAGGACTGTTTGCTTGGTTCTTAGCTCTATTGCAGTTGACTGAGGATGTTGACTTGAAATGTATTCTCTTTGATCACTGCTATGATTGTGGGTCACTGAAACCCCTGTTTAGAGACCGTTATGCTACGCTATTGACCCATCCAGTGGTTTGTTGTGACAAGCGTTGCTACTTGGGGCCTTCACATGCTCCCGGTAGTAATTTAATTGGCCATTTGTACCACAAAGTGAGTAACATAATATGAAATTGCAATATGTAGAGTAATTGTTAACACTGTGTGATGCGTGATTTGAAGGAGTCAGGCGCAGGAGGGTAAATCACAGTATACAGAGTTTATTCCGTAATCCAGTGTAACCAGTCCAGTGCGCAAAACAGGCGCATTGGAACAAACATGCACACCGGGACAATACAAAATACTGAGCTCAACCGAGCTACTAATCCTCACAATGAACAATCACCCACAAGGACAAGGGGGCAGAGGGAACACTTATACATGGACTAATGAGGGGATATGCACCAGGTGTGTGTAATAGACAAGACAAGACAAATGGAATTATGAGATATGGAGCGGCAGTGGCTAGAAGGCCGGTGACGACGAACGCCGAAGCCTGCTCGAACAAGGAGGGGAGGCAGCTTTGGAGGAAGTCGTGACACACTGTATAATCATTTTAATGAATAAGCATGCATAGATATTATACATATTTATAAATAGTGTACCTACAATTTCATTATTTATAAACATTTATAATAATTTATAAACATTATAAGAACCACAATTTATAAGCAATTATGGCATGTATAATAATTTATAAAACATGTATAAGCATTTACAATGGCTTATTCAGTAAAGTTATTGTAAAGGATAATATGTACAGTAGTTTACCTATTAGCCAGTCCTCTGAACTAGTATTAATTTTAAGTCGTTTTTACAATACTACTATTGTATTACTCTTTTATAATGACCTTGTTGATTATTCAGACATTTTTACAAATCTGTTTCAAGAATCAACATCATTTGAGCAAATTCATTATTTTAAGGAAGCCACACTAGATAATGAATGTAATCAAATAAAATGAAATGTTATTTGTCACATGCGCCGAGTACAACAGGTGTAGACCTTACTGTGAAATGCTTATTTACAAGCCCTTAACCAACAATGCAGTTCAAGAAATAGAGTTAAGAAAATATTTACAAAATAACTAAAGTAAAAAATAAAATAAAAAGTAACACAATAAAATAACAATAACGAGTAATTTGTACATGTAGGTAGGGGTAATGTTCAGGATTGGTATCGTTGTAAAGTATCCATCCAGTATTTGAAACATTGTAGTGTCTTTTTAGAGAGCTGGAGAGATGAATAGAAGGCACTAGAAACAATTAATTGGAATATATAAGAATTATCTAGCTGATTAGTAATGTCACAGGAGAATAATGCCTTGGATGGATCTGTGTTTGATTTGCATATTTTCACAGATCACATAATATATCATCATGGGAATACAGGAAAATGAATACCTCTCCAAATCTTTTTATTGTAATTTATTTGGAGGCAGGAGAGAAGGAGTGCAACAATCTCTCTGTCATTTTCCTCCTCTTCTTTTTGTCTTGATTGTCTGTGATAGGCATTGCATAATTCACCCTTTCCCACCGGATCCATTTGGTTCCTCCTCCTCAGGAAGTGGAGACGCCAGAGACAAGGACTGCCTTCAGCTGCTGCCTTCCTGACGGTGCCTGCGATCGCTCTGCGATGCCTTGTTCATTTCTAGTGAGGAGCTGCAGGCAGTAGCGAGGGACCACGCAGGGGAAGGATGCATTTAAAGCAGGATGTGTGCTGGATGCTGGGAGACACGGCAGCGATAGCAGCAGCAGCAGCGAGCACGGAGGGCCTGGGAAGCGTCCACCCCCTCTCTCTCCTCCTTTTCCTCCCCCCCTGCAGGACCATGCTTGCGTGAGGGATGAGGCTGTGCACAGGGACGCCAGGCCAGAGCTGCGGCCTACTTCTTCTCACAAGAGCCGGGCTCTCGACTGCAAGATCTGTGAACGCTTTGCCACCATCAAATCAGCATCTTTGGTAGGCAGGCTCCCTCTCCCGCTGGGAGGGTCTCTCTCGCCATCCTCTCAGCTGCACATCTGTAGTCATGGCAACCGGATCCCGTTAATAAGTGTAATTTTTTCCATCCTCAGGTTCCCCCCTCTGCTTTTATGTGTGTGTAATTGTTTGGATTTCTATCAAATCTCTTTCTATATCTGTTTATCGTGATGTGTTTTTGTTATTGATTTACAAGCTGTGTGTAGACGTACCTTTAGCATTTTCATCCCAGAATAGTAGGCCTGCAAAACAGGCTCATACCTATTGAGCTCTCCATTTGTGGCTACATACAGTATGTACGTGACAGATGTATTAGCATGAAGAACACCACATTGACATTCAAGACACCCTTGCTATGTTCATGTATGTATTTATCGTAATTGATGATGCATGTGCTATGTTACTAGCATGAAATCTGAGCTGAGCAGCCATGATCATTTAGTGAAGAGGAGCAGTGTACATTATTTCCTGCCCTGGCTAATACTATCCACAGATACTGTAGCTAATAACCCTCAAGAATGTCCACCAATTAACAACTGTGCGTGTTTGTGTGTTTGCGTGTGCGTGTGCATGTTTGTATGTGTGAAAGTTATGACAGGATTTGTGACAGGTGGTCGGTCATAGAGGCCTTTTTAGTTATAATTGATTGGACTTTACACATGTTGGACTTGAATGCTAATGAGATTATATTGAGTAAATTCTGGATGAATTTACTGTAGTTATACTACATTAAGGGTGATATTCAGAGACTGTGATCTAGAGTACAAGCAAATACATAGAACCAAATGAATACTGTAGTTACCCTTAGGTGTACAGTACATAGTCTTCGTGAGGTCTCTCTTCTCTATTTCACTTAAGGTATCCTTGCAAAGATAATCAAATATGTCAAGTTATGTGTCAGATTCACAAAGGACATTGTTCTACTATATTTTACAGTCTATTACTGAGTGCGACTAGGGTACTCGTGTTTCTCCCTTTGTGAGTCCATATTTAACATACATTTTAATTGTACAGCAGTCTTCTCAGGCCCTCTTGCTTTTCACCCCTGACTGTTCTCTCTGTGCCCTCCGACCCCTGACCCCTGTGTCCAGGTCACCAGGTAGATCCAGGAGCATGAGCAGGACTCTGAGCTGCGGGAGCAGATGTCTGGGTATAAGCGCACGCGGCGGCAGCACCAGAAGCAGCTGATCGCCCTGGAGAACAGGCTGAAGGCGGAGATGGACGAGCATAGGCTCCGGTTGCAGAAGGAAGTAGAGACCCACGCCAACAACACTTACATTGAACTGGAGAGACTGGCTAAACGGCACGCCGTTCACACAGACAAAGAGGTGAATAATGATGTTGCCTGGTAGGACAGTAGGTCCTGGTTGCTATGAATGAGATGTAAACTGAAGATGTTCCAGCCCCTTAATTATATAGCATCCTTAGCATTTTTCCCTTTCAGCATAATGTCAGAATTTTAAACAGTACATCAAAGGGAGGTGGTAAACAAAATAATTCTGGAACATTTAATATGTTCCCGTACAGATAAAGGCAGCTACAGCAGAGGAGAAGAGGATCCAGCAACAGATCATTGCCCAGCAAAAGAAGGAGCTGACCACCTTCATAGACAACCAGAAAAAAGAGTACAGGCTCTGTAAAGATAAGATCAAAGAGGTAAATGTACAAATCATTTACACATTTTTCCACTTTGTCTGTGATGAAACTGTTTGCATTTTCCATTGATTCCATGCATGACCCACTAAGCCCTGGTTCTTATCTGGATGTTGCAGGAGATGAATGAGGACCCCATTACGCCCAAGGAGGAGAAGCAGGAGCGTCTTTCCAGGCACAAGGAGACGGTGCAGCGCTCACAGGCTGAGGATGAGGCCCACCTCCTAGACCAGCAGAGGCTGGTCTATGACAGGAGCTGCCGGGCTCTGAAACGCAGGACACTGGTCAAGAGGCACGAGTTTGAACAGGAGCAAATGAGAGAGGTACAGTTCCTCTCTGATATTTAGTTTGCCAATGATGCTGATAGAATTGCCTCTAGAATTGTCACCCCAACCTATTTTGTTAAATGGCCTAATTTGCATTGTAGAAATCTGAAGTACTGTATATTCGAAATGAAATGGGAAGATGAGGAATATGTCCCACCTCAGGAGCTGAATAAGAAGAAGACCCAGAAGGAGATGGAGCAGGCCCTGATGATCCGACAGGACGAGTCCACTCAGGAGCTGGAGCGCAGGCAGCTGCAGACGCTGCAGAGGCTCCGTGTTGAGCTGATCCGCCTGCAGCACCAGACCGAGTTGGAGAACCAGGAGGAGTACAACGGCCGGCGGCAGAGAGAGCTGCACAGAAAGCACGCCCTGGAGCAGCGGCAGCAGCCCCGGAACCTCAAGGTGCATAGAATCTATACTGCAGCTGCTGTGCTGTACATTTGGTTTAGTGTGTCTGCACATCTATGCAAAGACCCTTGAATTAAAGTCACACCCCTGGTCAGACTGAAGCTCAGCCGGCAGTCATAACCGGCAAAATGATTGTTTCTTACTGTATGTTTCTTACGATTGTTTCTTTCTATTTGTCCTTCTGGAGATGTTGGAGATGCAGATCAAGAAACAGTTCCAGGACACATGTAAGGTGCAGAACAAGCAGTACAAAGCCCTGAGGAACCATCAGCTTGAGGTTTCTCCTAAGAGCGAGCACAAGGCCATCCTAAAGTCACTGAAGGAGGAGCAGACACGCAAGCTCGCTGTGCTGGCCGAGCAGTACGAGCAGAGCATCAACGAGATGATGGCCTCACAAGCGGTAAGGGCACTACTCACCCTTAACCTCCAAACAGCTACACAATGCTTACTGGTACATGTATTATTTAACCCCCTCTCTCTCTCTCTCTCTCGCTTGTCTCTTTGGTCCCCCAGATGCATCTGGAGGAAGAGCAGGAAGGGGAGTGCCAGGCGTTGAAGCAGCAGCTGCAGCAGGAGATGGAGCTCCTGGATGCCTACCAGAGCAAGACCAAGGCCCAGACAGAAGCCCAACATGAGAGGGAGCTGCAGATGCTGGAGCAGAAGATCTCCTTATGCAGGTCCCACCTGGAACAGAAGGTATGTTTTGGTTATGTTGTAACACAGACTCACCTCTTTAGACTGAAACCGTCACTTATTTGATTATCACTATTGTGGATTCAGATTGAAGAGGAGCTGGCCTCACTTCAGAAGGAACGCACTGAAAGGATCAAGCAGCTTTTTGAACGGCAGGAGAGGGAGATGGACGCTTTCGATGCAGAGAGTGCTAGGCTGGGGTTTGGGAGCTTAGGTTCGCTGGACTTCCCCAAGGAGGACGACAGATGAAAATGGATGTGTGTGTGGAGGACTCTTCCCTTCTGGTGTATGGTGTAGACACATGTGCCTGCACTCTCACTGTTGACTTGACCATCGTCATCTCTACAGTGACAACGCTGGATAACCCTCTTTCTCTCTTTCTCTTTAGAGTCTTTTAGATACCACATCACAGCATAGAGCTGACATTTGCCATGGGAACTACTTTTCTTAAACTTAAAAAAAGGGGAAAATTAAACAAGATTAATTCACAACACAAGTTAAAGTGTGTAACTCAAAAGTCATGCGTTGGAGATTACAAGAATAGAATACTTATAAAAAATAAGAACGGACTCTTTCCTCCATGCCATCATCCTCCTTTTGGTATGAATTCATTAAATTCAGGAAATGTTAGTAAAGATTTGCACTTTGATATGTTTAAGTATTAACCCATCATGTTCATATGATGCTTAATGCGTATGTTACATGGAGGGCATTGTAATTGTGGAATGTGAGCTGCGGACTACACCGTGGTGTTTAGCTGCTTCTTCTTTCTTTTTTTCCTCGCAGAATGTGAATAATACTGGATGTGAATACTGTAAGCTAAAAGAAGGTATCGGGACGGTGTCAGATCTTAAACAGTTTTATAGAGAGATTTTACTTAATTCCATATTGTGCTAAAGCATATGGTCTTTCACTTTTTAAACTATTCCGGTACTTTATTTTTCATTGTTCAGTATTTAGGATTTATTGGCATCAGTTTGATCAAGCTGTGTATTTTATCAGAATGATGAAACTCCGTAAAACTGCTTATTATTGCATGCACTTTAAAGACACATTCAGGTTGTGAAGTAAAGCATGACTGTCAAGAGATTTTAGCCGTTTGTAAATAAAAGTGGTCATTGCATTTTTGTTTTAATGCCTATTGATAAGCGCCATATTTGATATGAAAATGTCACAAATGCCTTTATTTAAGTTGTGCCTATGAAGCTGTTTTGATTTGTCGTTGTTGTTCTTTCATGTTTGTTTAGCACGGCCAATACCATTGTTTGTTCCATCCAAATTTGTGAATCATTTAATGTTCACTAATCAAAGGTGAGAATTGTGTTGTATAACTTTTGATATAAATATTTGTATTTGAGAACATAAATAGGAGATACAGAAGCATTGGTCGATTACTGATGACAGAACTTCACATTATACTTGGAAATCTGTTTTTTTCTTACAAATAGAACTGACATGGTAATACGGTAGATCAACATACTGAAAACTCGAATCACTGAAGACTTTTATCAGATTGTATAAAAACAAAGTTAAATGGTATCACAGAATTACTGTAAATGCATTTATTTATTTTTTTGCTGTCTGGTAATAGTTAACCAGGCAGGTGGTTGCTTTGTCTGGGTTGCATTCAAGTCATAGCTGTTTAGTAACCAGATGTACAATGTTTTGCAGTGTTCACTGTTGTTATTGAACATAAGGTTGCAAAATGTGCCCATTACAGTGACTGGGAAGGAAATTGTTTGGTGCTTGATTTCTAATATCACCATCAGCCTTCATAGTCCTTTGACACAGACAGAAGACCAGATTGAATGCCTGTCTGGATGTTACAAACTATTTCAAAATGTCCAGGGTTAACAGTTTTGAAAGATTGTTTTATGTTGAGATCTTGAATGCAACACTGGTATTTTGACAGTTGCCTCCAAACCCACTCCCCAGTCCTGTTCCTCACACATTGATATCATTTAAGTGATGGAAATAATGCCCTTCCAAGTGATGGGCTGGGCAAGTGAGATTAAGAATGTTGAAATATCTGACACATAAATGCAACAAAGCTATGAAATTCGAAATACATTAATAAACAACTAATATTTTAAATGTAAGAAACCCAGTACGGCATTATTTATACCTCCAGACTCATGACTTGTGGCAAGACTTCAAGTGCCAAAGTTATACAGTAGGCCACAGTTTTGGAATTATTTGTTGTAAATTACTCCTTTGAACAGGGCATATTTTGAGGTTGGAAGGTTTTGGAGATTTATTGACGAATGGTTTAGATCCATTTGCTCTTTTCTCTGGGTTGGTTGAACTTGAGACTGGTTCAAACCTGTTATGAACCAAACTGTTTATGTGGACTTATGTTATCAAAAAAGGGGACTTCCCTAAACTAAACCACACAGCGTTTCCTGTGTGGTACAGAGATGAAATAAAATAGATTCTCTTGAAACAAGAGTTCTGCATCAACATCTTGCATCCAATGTCAGTGCTCCCCTGAATGAATGTGCAATTATTTTCTCATTTCCTGTATTATTACCGTATATGCTTTACATAAAGTATACACCCTGACAATTATGTAAGAAATACAAAAATAGTTACAGCATATTAGATTCACTAGAAGTGACAGTCCATATTCCCCACAGTGCTGTGTATGTGAACTGGTGGTGAGGGAAGTTACACGGCAGTGCTTCCTGTTTCCTCAATGCCCTGTGGTCTACCATCTTACCATGCAGACTGTGTATCTGTTTGATCTGGCTGTTGGGTAAGGACACTCATATGGTAGAGGGGTTGTGGCAGATCCGGTCTACCCTCACCTGAGTTGTGCTGACAGGGATGTGGTCGTATGAATTCCCCCGGACATTTCTCAAGCGGTCAGTCATCTGCTCCCCTCCAGAAACACTTCTGAGTTGAAAGGAGGAAATGTGGATCATAATCATGAAAAGTGAAATGAGTGTACTCTTTATATATAAGAGTACTAGTCCTCTGTAGCTCAGCTGGTAGAGCACGGCGCTTGAAACGCCAAGGTAGTGGGTTCGATCCCCGGGACCACCCATACACAAAAAATGTATGCACGCATGACTGTAAGTCGCTTTGGATAAAAGCGTCTGCTAAATGGCATATTATTATTATTTATATTATTATAAGTGCATGTATTCTCACATAGCACAATGACTATACAGGAACCGAACCAGGATTCATGTTATTCATATTGAGTAAAGAAAGCAATGATGTGTAGGTGATTATGACACCCACAGGGAGGTCAAGGGAGCAAGTCCACACATCAAAGTCTGAGTCAAGCAGAAATGGAGCAACATACATAATTATACATTATGTCTTAGGTTAGCAAAATGGTTCTGTTAAAAATAACTGTTTTCAGTATTGACTGTTGCCGATGTAAGACCTTTAAACAGGTTAACATTCACAAGGCCACGGTGCCAGACAGATTAAATTTTAGTCATTTAGCAGACACTCTTATCCAGAGCGACTTACAGGAGCAATTAGGGTTAAGTGCCTTGCTCAAGGGCACATCGACAGATTTTTCACCTAGTTGGCTCGGGGATTAGAAACAGCAACCTTTCGGTTACTGGCACAACGCTCTTAACCACTAAGCTACCTGCCGCCCCAATTAGCAGGACGCGTACTCAGAGAATGCGCTGACCAGCTGGCAAGTGTCTTCACTGAAGTGTTCAACCTTTCCCTGACCCAGTCTGTAATACCTACATGTTTCAAGCAGACCACCATAGTCCCTGTGCCGAAGAACGCCAAGGTAACCTGCCTAAATGACTATCGCCCCGTAGCACTCACATCTATAGCCATGAAATGCTTTGAAAGGCTTGTCATGGCTCACATCAATACCATCATCCCAGACACCCTAGACCCACTCCAATTCATATACCACCAATGTTCCCTCAAAGAATGTTTGGCACTAAGACATTTTTGGGTCTGCTGAGCGCAAACTTCAACGATGTGAAAATTCTCTTCAACTTCCAGCTCGCATTTACTGTGAACACTGAGGCTGTACCCGCTTTAAGTTACAGTTTCAGACAGTGGTCAAGTAGGCTACTTTGGCTATTTGATCATAATGTAGGCCTACCAGAGTGGCCTACCATCAAAAACAATGGAAAAAATGCATCCCATAACACTTTAACATGGAAATAGCTGTTCTATCATTCAGCCTACAGAAGCAGCCAATGTGTTGTGTTCAATGTAGGTCTACATTCCATGAGACTTTTGAAAAACCCCACTAAGGAATGAATATGGTCCACACACACCAACACAGTCATGAAGAGGGCACGACAATGCCTCTTCCCCCTGAGGAGGCTGAAAAAATGTGGCATGGACCCTCTGATCGTCAACAAGTTCTACAGACGCACCATCGAGAGCATCTTGACTGGCTGCATCACCACTTGGTATGGAAATTGCTTGGCATCCGACCGCAAGGCGCTACAGAGGGTAGTGCGTACAGCCCAGTACATCACTGGGGCCGAGCTCCCTGCCATCCAGGACCTCTATACTAGGCAGTGTCAGAGGAAGGCCCTAAAAATTGTCAAAGACTCCAGCCACCCTAGTCATAGACTGTTCTAGTGGTGAATTATTATTAATGAACTGTAGAGTTTAATGGACTATGAGGTAGAACTGGGTGGTCCTCTGTAGCATCGATGATGTCGTCCCCACAGTGACCGTACGTACATACCCCAACCAGAAGCCATGGATTACAGGCAACATCCGCACTGAGCTAAAGGGTAGAGCTGCCGCTTTCAAGGAGCGGGACTCTAACCCGGACGCTTATAAGAAATCCCGCTATGCCCTCCGACGAACCATCAAACAGGCAAAGAGTCAATACAGGACTAAGATTGAATCGTACTACACCGGCTCTGACGCTCGTCGGATGTGGCAGGGCTTGAAAACTATTACAGACTACAAAGGGAAGCACAGCCGCGAGCTGCCCAGTGACACAAGACTTCCAGACGAGCTAAACCACTTCTATGCTCGCTTTGAGGCAAGCAACACTGAAGCATACATGAGAGCACCAGCTGTTCCGGATGACTATGTGATCACGCTCTCCGTAGCCGATGTGAGTAAGACTTTTAAGCAGGTCAACATTCACAAGGCCGCAGGGCCAGACGGATTACCAGGACGTGTACTCCGAGCATGTGTTGACCAACTGGCAAGTGTCTTCACTGACATTTTCAACATGTCCCTCACTGAGTCTGTAATACCAACATGTTTCAAACAGACCACCATAGTCCCCGTGCCCAAGGACTCTAAGATAACCTGCCTAAATGACTACCGACCCGTAGCACTGACGTCTGTAGCCATGAAGTGCTTTGAAAGGCTGGTCATGGCTCACATCAACACCATTATCCCAGAAACCCTAGACCCACTCCAATTTGCATACCGCCCCAACAGATCCACAGATGATGCAATCTCTATTGCACTCCACACTGCCCTTTCCCACCTGGACAAGAGGAACACCTACGTGAGAATGCTATTCATTGACTACAGCTCAGCATTCAACACCATAGTGCCCTCAAAGCTCATCACTAAGCTAAGGATCCTGGGACTAAACACCTCCCTCTGCAACTGGATCCTGGACTTCCTGACGGGCCGCCCCCAGGTGGTAAGGGTAGGTAACAACACATCTGCCACACTGATCCTCAACACGGGGGCCCCTCAGGGGTGCGTGCTCAGTCCCCTCCTGTACTCCCTGTTCACCCATGACTGCATGGCCAGGCACGACTCCAACACCATCATTAAGTTTTCCGACACAACAGTGGTAGGCCTGATCACCGACAACGATGAGACAGCCTATAGGGAGAAGGTCAGAGACCTGGCCATGTGGTGCCAGGATAACAACCTCTCCCTCAGCGTGACCAAGACAAAGGAGATGATTATGGACTACAGGAAAAAAAAAGAGGACTGAGCACGCCCCCATTCTCATCGACGGGGCTGTAGTGAAACAGGTTGAGAGCTTCAAGTTCTTTGGTGTCCACATCACCAACGAACTATCATGGTCCAAACACACCAAGACAGTCGTGAAGAGGGCACGACAAAGCCTATTCCCCTTCAGGAGACTGAAAAGATTTGGCATGGGTCCTCAGATCCTCAAAAAATTATACAGCTGCATCATCGAGAGCATCCTGACTGGTTGCATCACCGCCTGGTATGGCAACTGCTTGGCCTCCGACCGTAAGGCACTACAGAGGGTAGTGCGTACGGCCCAGTACATCACTGGGGCCAAGCTTCCTGCCATCCAGGACCTCTATACCAGGCGGTGTCAGAGGAAGGCCCTCAAAATTGTCAAAGACTCCAGCCACCCTAGTCATAGACTGTTCTCTCTGCTACCGCACGGCAAGTGGTACCGGAGTGCCAAGTCTAGGTCCAAAAGACTTCTCAACAGCTTCTACCCCCAAGCCATAAGACTCCTAAACAGCTAATCATGGCTACCCGGACTATTTGCACTGCCCCCCCCCACCCCATCTTTTTACGCTGCTGCTACTCTGTTAATTATTTATGCATAGTCACTTTAACTATACCCACATGTACATATTACTTCAACTACCTCAACTAGCCGGTGCCCCCGCACATTGACTCTGCACCGGTACCCCCCTGACTGCTCTTCTCTGTGTCACGGAGGCTCTCCGCACTGCTAAAGCTAACTCTCTCTCCTCTGCTCTTGTCCTTCTAGACCTGTCTGCTGCCTTTGATACTGTGAACCATCAGATCCTCCTCTCCACCCTCTCCGAGCTGGGCATCTCCGGCGCGGCTCACTCCTGGATCGCGTCCTACCTGACCGGTCGCTCCTACCAAGTGGCGTGGCGAGAAGCTGTCTCCGCACCACGTGCTCTCACCACTGGTGTCCCCCAGGGCTCAGTTCTAGGCCCTCTCCTATTCTCCCTATACACCAAGTCACTTGGCTCTGTCATATCCTCACATGGCCTCTCCTATCATTGCTACGCTGACGATACACAACTAATCTTCTCCTTTCCCCCTTCTGATAACCAGGTGGCGAATCGCATCTCTGCATGTCTGGCAGACATATCAGTATGGATGACGGATCACCACCTCAAGCTGAACCTTGGCAAGACGGAGCTGCTCTTCCTCCCGGGGAAGGACTGCCCGTTCCATGATCTCGCCATCACGGTTGACAACTCCATTGTGTCCTCCTCCCAGAGTGCGAAGAGCCTTGGCGTGACCCTGGACAACACCCTGTCGTTCTCCGCTAACATCAAGGCGGTGACCCGATCCTGCAGGTTCATGCTCTACAACATTCGGAGAGTATGACCCTGCCTTACACAGGAAGCGGCACAGGTCCTAATCCAGGCACTTGTCATCTCCCGTCTGGATTACTGCAACTCGCTGTTGGCTGGGCTCCCTGCCTGTGCCATTAAACCCCTACAACTCATCCAGAATGCCGCAGCCCGTCTGGTGTTCAACCTTCCCAAGTTCTCTCACGTCACCCCGCTCCTCCGCACACTCCACTGGCTTCCAGTTGAAGCTCGCATCTGTTACAAGACCATGGTGCTTGCCTATGGAGCTGTGAGGGGATCGGCACCTCTGTACCTTCAGGCTCTGATCAGTCCCTACATCCAAACGAGGGCATTGCGTTCATCCACCTCTGGCCTGCTGGCTCCCCTTCCTCTGCGGAAGCATAGTTCCCGCTCAGCCCAGTCAAAACTGTTCGCTGCTCTGGCACCCCAATGGTGGAACAAGCTCCCTCACGACGCCAGGACAGCGGAGTCACTCACCACCTTCCGGAGACATTTGAAACCCCACCTCTTTAAGGAATACCTGGGATAGGATAAAGTAATCCTTCTACCCCCCCCCCCCCCCCCTAAAAAAAGAAAGAAAAAAGAAAAAAAAAGATATTGTAAAGTGGTTATCCCACTGGCTATAGGGTGAATGCACCTATTTGTAAGTCGCACTGGATAAGAGCGTCTGCTAAATGACGTAAATGTAAATGTATATATAGCCTCCCTACTGTTATTTTATTTTACTTCTGCTCTTTTTTTCTCTTCCCAACACTTTTTTGTTTTATTCTATTTTCTTATAAAAAATAAATGCACTGTTGGTTAAGGGCTGTAAGTAAGCATTTCACTGTAATGTCTGCACCTGTTTTATTCGGTGCATGTGGCCAATACAATTTGATTTGATTTGATTTGATTTGATTTGATTAGCTCAATTGGTAGAGCATGGCGCTTGCAACGCCAGGGTAGTAGGTTCGATCCCCGGGACCACCCATACATAAAAATGTATGCACACATGACTGTAAGTTGCTTTGGATAAAAGCGTCTGCTAAATGGCATATTATTATTATTATTATTAATCAAGAGCATAGAGTTAGATTTCTTTGTTACTGGGCCAGGGATTGAATTGGGTCATTTCACTGTGTGTGTGTGGGGTTTGTGTATGTTTCAAGGATTTAGGGCCTTGTCATGTTTAAACTAAACATGAGTGTGTGTGCAAGACAGGGGAGTGAGTGATTGGTTGGAGTACTATGTGCATAATAAAAGTCGAGTTTAGCCGCCCTCAGAGACAAAGGAAGTGGGCGGAGCAATAAAAGAGCGGGAAACTGAAGAGGGGACTATATAAGATGGAGGGAGAGAGTAAGAGGGGGTTCCAATCTGCAGATTGACCTGGCTTTGTTGAATAAAAAATTAAGTCATTCTTGATGCAACAAAAACTCTGTAAGACCTTTGATTTTTAATAAAGTATAGTGGTTATTTTCCACAACATTCTCTCTGCTACTGCATGGCAAGCGGTACCGAAGCATCAAGTCTGGAACCGACAGGACCCTGTACAGCTTCTACCCCCAAGCCAAAAGACTGCTAAATAGTTAACCAAAAAGCTACCTGGACTATCTGCATTGAACCTTTTTGCACTGACTCTTTTTGACTCTATGCACACATACACTGGACTCTACCCACACACTCACACATACTTACACTTACACTCCAACCCACACACACTTACACACGCATCACATTCGCTGCTGCTACTGTTTATCTATCCTGTTGCCTAGTCACTTTATCCCTACCTACTGTATATGCACAGTACATACAGAATATACCTCAATTATCTCGTACCTCTGCACATCGACTTGGTACTGGTACCCCGTGATATAGCCAAGTTATCGTTACTCAATGTGTATTTATTCCTTGTGTTATTATTTTTATATTATTATTATTATTTATTTAATTTTATTCTGCATTGTTGGGAATTTCACTGTTAGTCTACACCTGTTGTTTACGAAGCATGTGACCAATAACATTTGATTTAATTTGGCCCCACCTTGGTAATTAATTTCACAAATGTCATCACTGATCATTCATCATTGTTTTGGTCATGGTTGGTTCAATCAAATAGATGGGGATTGTGGTTGAAAATGGAGCAGCATGTTTATTAGTTATAAACAACACCATAGTTGGACCATCCTCATCTGATGAAAAGTGGGCCTCTCTGAAACACAGATTAAACAAACAGGAGTTTCCTGACAAAATCAAGAGCCTTTTAGGTGTGGCTTGGTTTGATGCTGGGGACAGAGAACTACAGGGTGTGGTACTGTTGTCTCCTGGCCTACTTTGGTGACTCTGACCCTTTCTTTACACTGTCTTTTACACACTGGTGAAAGTCTCCTCTTGAGAAACTCTCTTCCTGTGCATTGACAAGTTCTCATCAGCCCACATGCAACGGTTTCTCATGAACCTGAAAATGGGTACAGGATCTTAACTGACGTATGTAACCACTGTGAGCTCACTCTGTTTTGTTTCCTCTATTGACAAGAGCACAGTTATACAGTATTTTCTATACTGAACAAAAATATAAACACAACATGTAAAGTGTTGGTCCCATGTTTCATGGGCTGAAATAAAAGATCCCAGAAATGTGTTTACATCCCTGTTAGTGAGCATTTCTCTTTTGCCAAGATAATCCATCCACCTGACAGGTGTAGTATATAAAGAAACGGATTAAACAGGATGATCCTTACACAGACGCACCTTGTGCTGGGGACAATAAAAGGCCACTCTAAAATGTGCAGTTTTGTCACACAATACAATGCCACAGATGTTCCAAGTTTTGAGGCAGCGTGCAATTGGCATGCTGACTGCAGGAATGTCCACCAGAGCTTTTGCCAGAGAATTGAATGTTAATTTCTCAACCATAAACCACCTCCAACGTCATTTTAGAGAATTTGGCAGTACGTCCAACCGGCCTCACAATCGCAGACCACGTGTAACCACGCCAGCCCAGGACCTCCACATCCGGCTTCTTCATCTGCGGAATCGTCTGAGACCAGCCACCCGGACAGATTATGAAACTGAGGAGTATTTCTGTCTGTAATAAACCCCCCTTCTGATTGGCTGGCTCCCCAGTGGGTGGGCCTGGCTCTCAAGTGAGTGGGCCTATGCCCTCCCAGGCCCACCCATGGCTGCGCCCCTGCCTAGTCACGTGAAATCCATAGATTAGGGCCTAATTAATTAATTTCAATTGACTGATTTCCTTAAATGAACTGTAACTCAGTCAAATCGCTGACATTGTTGCATGTTGCGTTTATGTTGTTGTTCAGTATATATTCCATGCACCTACTGTGTGTAATTATGTTGTTCTCTAGAGCGCATAAAAAGAACTCTGATGATTTAACCATATGTACTTTGGATGGTGTCCATATTGATGGTGTCCATATTGATGGTGTCCATATTGATGGTGTCCCTGCTTATAAATATCTGGGCATCTGGATAGATGAAAACTGCCTTTTAAAAATCATATTGATAAGTTAGTTAAGAAGCTGAGAAGACAAATGGGCTTCTTCTACAGAAATAGGTCCTGCCTCTCGCTAAATAGTAGAAAGCAAATTATTCAGTTGTCGTTCCTTTCAGTCCTAGACTATGGCGACATCATCTATATGAACACAGCTGCCACTTCATTAAAGCCGTTAGATGCAGTTTATCATAGCACACTGCACTTTATTATGGACAACAATTTTAGTGCTCATCACTGCATTCTCTACCAGAAAGTTGGTTGACCCTCTTTGATGTCACGTATGTTGATATATTGCTATGTTTTCATTTATAAAGCCCTATTACAAAAAGTCCCACTGTATCTAACATCTTTACTAAACTTTTGACATACGAGTTACCACACCCGGTCTCAGGGATGGCTAACTCTGGAAATTCCTTTGGTCTCTACTGAGTTAGATAAATCAGCTTTTCATTTTCTTGCACCTTATTTGTGGAACAATCTTCAAAAAGTTCTTAAATTTGATGTTCTGGTTCCTCTAGGGCAATTCAGAAAGCTGATTGAGGACCTTATTACTGATGAATGTGTTTGTTTTTTTATGACCGGGTTTTTCTTTCTGCTTGCATTTTGTATTTATAATTTCTGTATTTTCTGTAATTTCTGAAATTCAGGGCTCATCTGTAAAAGAGACATTGGTCTCAGTATGACTCTCTGATACAATAAAGGTAAAAAAAGTAAATTAAATGAACTATAAGGTAATCAAAACGATATCATCATATGATACCCCAACGGAACAGATTGCAACACTGCATTAACTTATTTTAAAACTTCACAATCACTTACTCTAGGAGGCGACAGCACTACTACAATGAATTGTGTCAGAGTAGGTTGACATTTACATTTACGTCATTTAGCAGACGCTCTTATCCAGAGCGACTTACAAGTTGGTGCATTCAACTTATGATAGCCAGTGGGACAACCACTTTTTCCCCTTTTTTTTATGGGGGGGTGGGGGAGGGGGGGTACAAGGATTACTTTTACACTATTCCAGGTATTCCTTAAAGAGGTAGGGTTTCAAGTGTCTCCGGAAGGTGGTCAGTGACTCCGCTGTCCTGGCGTCGTGAGGGAGCTTGTACCACCATTGGGGTGCCAGAGCAGCGAATAGTTTTGACTGGGATGAGCGGGAACTGTGCTTCCGTAGAGGTAGGGGGGCTAGCAGGCCAGAGGTGGATGAACGTAGTGCCCTCGTTTGGGTGTAGGGTCTGATCAAATCAAATCAAATCAAATCAAATCAAATTTTATTGGTCACATGCGCCGAATACAACAGGTGCAGACATTACAGTCAAATGCTTACTTACAGCCCTTAACCAACAGTGCATTTATTTTTAACAAAAAAAGTAAAAATAAAACAACAACAAAAAAAGTGTTGAGAAAAAAAGAGCAGAAGTAAAATAAAATAACAGTAGGGAGGCTATATATACAGGGGGGTACCGGTGCAGAGTCAATGTGCGGGGGCACCGGCTAGTTGAAGTAATATGTACATGTGAGCCTGAAGGTAAGGAGTTGCCGTTCCCCTCACAGCTCCGTAGGCAAGCACCATGGTTTTATAATAATATGCCATTTAGCAGACGCTTTTATCCAAAGCGACTTACAATATGCATACATTTTATTTTATTTATATTAATTTTTTTGTATGGGTGGTCCCAGGGATCGAACCCACTACCTTGGCGTTACAAGCGCCGTGCTCTACCAGCTGAGCTACAGAGGACCACAGTTTTGACCTCTTGTGACTGGTATAAAACAAATGACCTCACATATGCATAGGTTATTACATGTATTTGTAATAATGTATGTGCTCAATCCAAATATACAAATGAATATACCTGCAATGCTGTAATATTTACTGTAGATAAATCTGGTATCTGTGAACCTTGTGGGAGTGAGTTCAGACCGCAGACAGTGGTGAACATACACATTCATTTAGATTTGGTATATCAAAGAAAGTAATTCAGGTCTGAAAAACATTTCTGGGAAATGTAGTTGCTTCACAAAGAAAGAGCTGAGCACGTCATTTCCTCCAATGACAAATGCATGGTTTCAGTCTTTTAAAAGTTTTTCAGGGGAGTGATCATGACTAGTCTGTGTCTGACACTTGGCCTGTGTCACTGTATGGGAAATGAGTGGTCATGTAAAGAATATGTGTCCTCAGCTGTCCATATCACAAGCAGCAAGAAGTAAGTAAAATACAATTTTAAAACCATTATTGCGATATTTCATATACTGTGAATAACTATATATTCAACCATCTGGATACTGTAATTTACTTGCTGTAATGTCACCAGTATCAATGTGCAGACATTGAATGAATGATGCTGTGCACATGATTGGATATTGATTTTTGTTTTTGTGTATGAATGATTGTACTCAGTGCACAGCTACAAACTTAGTATATTTCCACTCAACTTTTATTGTGTCCTGTTACCACAGCTACTTATCGCAACATATATATTTCAGAACTTCTTCATACTTCTAATTTAGATTGTCATGTAACAATGCTAAGGTCTGTGATATAGGTGTTAGTGTCATGATTTTAATTGTCTCACCTTGATCCTCAGCATTGCTCTCTCTGTTACTGGTTGCTGCCATTGATTCAGTTAGTGCTGGAGTAGTATGTAGGAAGCAACCGTGTGGGAGTTCCCTACAAAGAAGTTTGAAGCTAACCAAACTCATACACAAGGAATCTGTGGACCTCTTAAAAACATACGTAAGTAGAAAATTCAAGGCATAATATTGTCCAGTATTATAGCCTCATGTAGCATGCATATGAAGGAATCATGCCCAGTCTAATGGGAAATGTAAAACTACTTTTAAGCTACATTATGGCCAAATCATAATGGATTATAAGCTACCTGTTGGCTTTTGTAAAAGTGCTACCAAGAACTTCTACTAATTTGATATTTTTTTCATTGATATCCAGAAGGTCAGTCAAGGAGACATGTCAGAGCTGTTCTGCCAGATGTCAATCAACAACGTTCCTGACCCAAACATCTCTGGCCTTGATCCCTCAGAGCGGATGTTGAGCATCTACTCCCACTGTAAGGCTTTCCTACCACACCTGAAGAGGGTCACTGAGCAACAGACAGACTTACAGCCACCCTCCAGCGCACTGCTGAGCAAACTCTCTACTGCCCAGAACCGCACCAATGGTCTGGCCAATCAAATAAACTGCATTTACCAAACCTTCTTTCCAAACCTGCCCATCCCACCTGAACCTGTAGACGGACCGACTTCAGTACCCCCCTCCCAGAACGTGTTCCAGCAGAAGGTCTATGGCTGTGTGGTTCTAAAGAGATTCAAGGAGTTCCTGTCACGGGTCACACGTGAATTAAGGACCCTAAAGAGCCAAGTGTGCACTAGGAGGACATCATTTGCAGACACAAATGCACTGTTCTGAGGCCGACTTCCTATTTATTTTATTTATTATTTATTGTACACTTGTTTAGAACTTATGGAAGCTTATTGCTGCCACTGAAAAAAAACTGGCCGGCCAATATTTTTCAGTGGCAGCAATAATTCACTTGGCATACTACGTCATTTCAACATCGTCATTTGTGTAATATTTGGTTGTGACGTTCAATCTTTAATCATCCACTCAAAAAGACAGCCAGAAGTTGGTTGAATTCCCAATGTGTTATCGATATGCCTTCAACCATCTAAAAGCGCAACCAAATTCCAATGAAAAACAGATTATACTTTTTTTGTCATCTAAATGTGTTATCGCTGCACTTTCAACTATTTAAAAGCACAACAAAGCTCAAATGGGAATAAAATGTCAGATATTTTGTATTTATGCAACAACTTAATGTGTTATCACTGTGCTTCATCTAATAGCACAACCAAATGACCTGTATTGCAGTTGAGATTACATTAAAAGTACATAGTGCAAGTGATTGATGCTGTTTGAGATTCTGTGCAGATTATAATAGCAATTGTGAAGATCTCCACAGACCTGGGATCTTTGCATGCTATCTTGAACATGAATGCTTTCTATGATTGTAGAAGACATTTATAGTTAGAGTAACCTCAACGTGGCCATGGGTGTGTTACTCATTTTAAGGTTGAATAAATACTGTTACATTAGTTTGTAAGACAGCCTTACATTTGGGCTATATACTGTATTGCAAAAGTCACACAACCAAATATCAGCATTTGAAGGAGATGTATCTTCTGCTTGGATAGTTCCATCTGTGCCACCGACTTAGTATGGCTTTAACTCTAGTTTGTCTACAAATTAATAATTTATATGTTGGATTCACGTCTCCATCTAAACCAAAAATCTAAGTTAAAGAATAGGACTACATAAAATCAAACTGCACAGATGGATCTATCCAAGCAGAATATACATCTTCTTACAATGTTGATATTTGGTTGTGTTGACAACTAAACACAATTTAATATCCAGTTTGTCTACAAATTAATAATTGATATGTTGGATTCACACACCATCTCAACCAACAATCTAAGTGAAAGAATTGGATTAAATCAAATAAAATCAAACTTAAATGCATTTTAAATCAGCTGAGCTACAGAGTGGTCCTCTGTAGCTCAGCTGGTAAAGCACGGCGCTTGTAACGCTAAGGTAGTGGGTTTGATCCCCGGGACCACCCATACACAAAAAAAGATGTATGCACGCATGACTGTAAGTCGCTTTGGATAAAAGCGTCTGCTAAATGGCATATTATTATAATAAATTTGACCTGATTAAGTCCTATTCTTTAACTTAAATTTTTGGTTGAGATGGAGACGTGAATCCAACATATGAATTATTGACTTGAAGATTCAATTTGAAATCAACCAAAGCTTGAAACCCTAGGTGTATATGTATTGTCTATTTTTAGTTGAACCCTTGGTTGAATTTAAACAATAGCTGTTGATGACTTCACAAATTCTATACACTGAGTGTACAAAACATTAAGAACACTTTCAATTCGTCGGGGCATGGACTCTACAACATTCTTAATGTTTTGTACGCTCAGTGTATATAGGCCTAAATAGTGTCATTGGTGATATACACTGAGTGTACAAAACATTAGGAACACCTTCTCTTTCCATGACATAGACTGACCAGGTGAATCCAGATTAAAGCTATGATCCCTTATTGACGTCACTTGCTAAATCCACTTCAATCAGTGTAGTTGAAGGGGAGGAGACAGGTTAAAGAAGGATTTTTAAGCCTTGAGACAATTGAGACATGGATTGTGTATGTGTGCCATTCAGAGGGTGAATGGGCAAGACAAAATATTTAAGTGTCTTTGAATGGGGTATGGTAGCAAGTGCCAGGCACACCGGTTGGAGTGTGTCAAGAACAGCAACGCTGCTGGGTTTTTCACACTCAACAGTTTCCCTTGCGTATCAAGAATGGTCCACCACCCAAAGGACACCCAGCCAAACTTGACACAACTGTGGGAAGCATTGGAGTCAACATGGGCCAGCATCCCTGTGGAACACTTTCGACACCGTGTAGAGTACATGCCCCGACGAATTGAGGCTGTTCTGAGGGCAAAAGGGGGTGCAACTCAATATTAGCAAGGTGTTCCTAATGTTTTGTACACTCAGTGTATGACAAAGGTACAAATTCAACATATTTTACACAAGGTTTGTCTATGTTGAAAATTGGTTACCATGATGACATAATCCTGTGGTTGAAATGTCACCCTCAAAACAACAGTTAATGTTGATTACATTTTTCAAATCGAATGTATTTTCCATGTTGAACCCACGTCACAATACGTTGACAAATTACGTTGAAACAACGTTGATTCAACCAGTTTGTGCCAAGTGGGAAGCTTCCGTTGGGAGTAATATAAACTTTGACTAACATATGTAGTTATATTATTTGTGTGGAGAATGTATTAACTTGTGTTAATATTGCCCTGCAGTATTATTGTAAATACTGTGAGATTTTAAAATGAATGTCTTTTGTCAAATCTGAGTCACTTTTATAGTTTTGTAAGCTAATTTCACTTAATGTTTTTCGCAGGCTGTGCTCAAATAAAGTCGGTGATATTAACTTTAGACTGCAAAACTTCAACACAGTAGTCCGAACATGAGAGATTGTTCTAAACCAGGAAGCAATTGAGACACTGAGTCTGTGATCTCATCTCACAATGACGCATGTCTTGAAGACAGCACAGCATCTGATAGGAAAGATTTTGTGAAACTGGCGGGCTTCTGTCTGGCCAGTCACAAGGTGTGGGTGTGTATGGGTCAGATTATCTGTGTGTTCTGGGGTGATGTGTTCACATAGATGTAATGGTTAATTGCATCACACCATATAAGGCACATCTGTACTGGCACGCAATACAAGAGTTTATATTATTATTCAAACATTCTATATCAAACTAATTATCAATAGACTGTCAGTTTACTTTATCAGGTGCCAATTACAACCAAAGTATGTTGCGTGAGTGTTACTTGGGTGGATAAAGGTTGTTAAGTAAATGTGTTTGCAGTTGACACATGAATGAATGTAACTGATAGTTTGGTAACAGTGAGCATCTGTCGAAAACAATCCGAAAAAGCAGTATAGACAAATGCCATCAGAAATATTCTAGGCTTTCCTTAGATCACGAGCTCATGCAAAACTGGAAGTTGAGGAGGGATACACTCTAGGTCATGAATCAAGTTCCCTGTTTTAACCCAGAACTTTATTTAAAGAGACAAGTGGCTAAGTCTGGGCAACAAATCCTAAAACGTTACTGGAATAAAAGGTCATTAACACAGATTCCCTTTGTGATGGAAACAGACTTGATAATCATCATTATTTAGGTGAACCTAAGCACTAACTAGCTTTCTATTTATTATGTTATTTTCTATATCCAAAATGAGGCAAAAAGTCATATATATACAGGGAAAATGGGAGGATGATAAAAGCTGCTACAGTCAGCTAAAAGTCACTCAGCTCACAAGGAACAGACAGAGAAAAACTCCCTTCAGATACATTTGGCAAATTTTATGGGAGAACCAGGAAGTCTGCAGGAGTATTCTCCTTTGGGAGAGTTGTTCATGTAAATGTAATGTACTGTGCTGAAAACTACAAATAAAACCAAATTACAGTCAACTATGGTAAATCCCTGCTCATTTACAAGAATGCACACAATACAATTAGGTCAGTATGTTCAAGTTCAACTTTCAACTTTCAACTTTATTGTCCCAGAGGGCATTTGGTTTTGCAGCAAAGGAGGATAAAAAACAACATTGAACATACAGTATAAAATCCACATGGATCACAATGACACACAGTTATAGTGAATACAATGGTCTAGCTAGTCCATCAAGTCATAGGGCTCACAGCCATCAATACTAATATATAGAGTAGTCCTACTAGTGATCCACATTAGCAGCAGCACAAAAGTAAAGCAAGCCAAAGTTGCCTAATAAGTAAAGTGCTCTGTGCAATCTTAGGTCATCTCGTCAACAACATATCATCAATGTGCTGACAAAAACCAAAAAACATTAACGGCAACATCACCTTCATCATCATCAACAACATATTACCATTGTCATCCTTAACATCACCCCTACCTCCTTATCTTCCCTGTATTCAAAAGGGCAATGGCCATAAGGGAGTGCTTGTACCCTGTTAGTCTTAACAGTGGGGAATCTATTTTAATGGGTGACTTTCACTTTTACTTGAGTAACTTTCTATTAAGGTATCTATACTTTTACTCAAGTATGACAATTAGGTACTTTTTCCACCACTGGTGTAGAGGATGGGCACAGTCAGACAGGATGGATTCTGCCTTCTTCACCACTTATCTGTTCTGTTGTACAGGTGAGACAGACTACTCTGCTGGACTTCTGCGATCTTACTGCCCACTTTCACTATTCTAGCTAGGGCATGTTTTGCTTTTACACCAAGGTTGCCGTAGCAGCAAATCAAATTTTAAGACAAGACTCTATGAATGACATAAAACAGAGTCATCAAGGCCCTGTCTACCTGGAACTTTGCCAGTTTCCTGAGACAGAAAAGGTGTTGCTGGCCCTTCTTACACAACATGTCAGTGTTACACTCAAAGTTCACTTTATTGTCAATCAATGTGCCAAGATACTTGTAGTTGTCTACACTGTCTACCACCTGGCCTTTGATGATAGTGTTCTGAGGGTAGGGGATTGATGCCTGAAATTCATACACCTATCTTTGTTTTTTGTCACATTCAACTGTAAGAATGCACTGTCACAGCAATGTACAAAATCATCAACAACAGGGGCCATGGGAAAATTCATTGGACTGAAGGAGACTGACTATTACAGAGTCGTCCCCAAACTTCAGGATGTGTCGGTTCTCGTACTGGCTACGTCAATCATAAGTGTACAGGATATAGAGGAGTGGTGAGAGGACACAACCCTGGGTTGAGCCTGTTGACGATGACAGCTCCCCTGACAGTCACCCATTCACCCTCACCCTCTGGGTTCTGCTGGTTAGAAAGTCAAGGATCCAGCCCACTACATGAGAGTCTACACCAAAATTATTAGTGAGTTGGTTCACTAACAGGTGGGGTTGAATGGTGTTAAAATCAGATGAGAAATCAACAAAGAATAACTTGGCATCAGTTTTGCTACCCTAGATGTTTGCATAGAAGGTAAATTAGGGTGACAGTAGCATCTATGCAAATATGCAAACTGAAACAGATCAAGAAGATGCTGTGTCTTGTCCAGAAGCTCTTTCTTAATCAGCTTCTCAAAGGACTTCATGACCAAGGAGGTCAAGGTGACTGGTCTGTAGTCATTAAAAACCTTTGGGTGGTTGTTCTTGGCAACTGGGATCACAGTAGACTGTTTCCATAGATTTGGCACCCTCTGCTGGCTGAGTGACAACTTAAAGATGTAATTAAAGATAGGGCCTAGTTGCTCTGCACAGGAGGTGAGCAGGCGGCTACCTATATTGTCAGGTCCCGGTGTAAAACTAACTAACTTGACCTCCTGTGCCAGTTGCTTATCAGAATTAAAACCATCTAGTGACACTTTCTTCTTACTTTTATCCTGCAACCCCACAATAGTTCTCATACCCTCCCAGGCTGAGACTAAATTGTTACCAAGATCTCTTTGAATTTTGTCCTTATACATCTGTTTAGCTCTCCTGATTTCACCTCTTTCTGCAGCCTATTTAACTCAGTAAGATTACCATTATAAATGTATCTTACTGTTTAACATAACCCTGAGAGACTTGCTAACCCGTAGCTTATTATTGGGGGTACGTACACCTTCACCACCTTATCTGGGATGACTACATCTTCACAATATGAAACCCAGGAGCTAACAGCATCAGTGAGATCCTCAATATCGGCAAGAGTCTTTAAACATGTCCCAATCAGTACACTCAGTCAATACACTCCTGTAGGGTCAGGGAGGAATCGTCAGTCCAGTTCTTAATCCGCTAAGTAAGCACTTCACCCCTCCGCAGGGCTGTGCGATACACTGGGATAAGGGCCATGCAGTTATGGTCAGCTGTGCCCAGCGGGGGTAAGGGGGGGGGGGGGGGGGGGATCTTGTTATTTCTGGTAGGGCATGTGACGTACTGATGGAAGTTCTCAAAGTTAGGTTCCCCAAGGATGATGTTTGGGGCATCTGGAAATGTTGTTTGTAATTTCTGCGTAGCCTGGAGTATTACCTTTGCGGCATTACTCTCATTTGCCTTAGGGTGGATGCAAACCACGGTGACAAATATTTAACGAAATTCCCAGGACAGAAAGTGGGGCCACAATGACACGGATAGCAGTTCAACATCCTTCGTGGATAGTCTTTCCCTAACCAGTAGGCTACCGTTTTGTACCAGTGCTCATTCACATAAAGACACTCCATCACCAGTGCTTAATTTGTACATCGGGATGTCCCGGAACACATAGTGAGGGGGGAGTTGGGTGGTTATCCGTGGGGCTCTGAGGTACCGGAATACATTGAGAAGAAAAGTGTCAAACAAGACGTAGCAGCCAGGTAGCCTACTATCTATGTGAAACGGACAGCACTTTCCAAGGTGCTAATTAATTCAAAGCATTTTAGACATCACTGCAGTATGCCCACATACTTGAGTGTAGCTGCGGGGCTTACACAAGTCCGAATTTCTTATGGCCTAATTTTCTAGACATCAATGTACAGCAACATTTTTAGATGACACTGCAGAACACCCGCTGTGGGGCTTACAAGACCTGAATTTCATATAATTTTCAACAAACATCACAATATTGGAATATAACTTCCAATAAATCAATATAGGCTACAGCAGAACACACATATGAGGATACAGTATATATGCCTCCTGCCTATGTGATAATATGAAGCACATATTCAGATTACAGACTTGTTCTGTGCTGTGAAGGTAAAGGAAAAAAAAAAGTCCTACCTTAGTTTTCAAAACCTCCCACAATGACTCTCCCCATGTCAAGTCCATTTAATTCCTGAGAGTCAACTTCTTGCTCAAAGCCATGAGCGGGCATGTGGCTGTGATGTTTAGCCTCCTTCTAAGGCTGTTCTGAAGACTCTGGCTGTAGTGTCTATGTTCTTTCTCCATTTTGAGTGTTAACCTGGGTGTCATCTTTAGCCTTGTCTACAAGGCTTACTGCCACCAAATGCGCCTTGATTCAGGCATTTTCTGAGGGCTCTTTGTTTTTTTTGTTTTTTTTTACATCTGATGCATAGGATGTTAATTGACTGTACATTCCACCCACTCTTTTGCTAGTTTAATCCCTCCAGTCGTTTGTAGACCACAGCTCCCTAGCTTTTTGCATGTTGTACAGCCCAACTTTGAATTCTGTATGACAAGCCAGGGGTTATACGTTTGCTTGTTCTTGAACTGCAAATTGCACCTGCTCTGAGCACTTCGTCGGTGGATGCATTGTCCCCCTCTCCCCCAGCTCCCCGTCTCCCTCTCCCGCTGAGTCTGACTCGCTAGTAGGCCTACTAGCTAGTGGAGGTTCCGGTGGTGATGCTGAACTGGCGGGATTAACATCGCCATCAGGCTCAGCGGGAGAGGGAGACGGGGAGCTGTGGGGCAGTGCACTCCTCTCCCCCAGCACTGACAGTTCTCTGGCTCGTTCTGGGTTCCATTCACCATCTTTCTCTGGATTTTTGGACTCTGGATTTTTGAAACTTGATTGCCTTTTCTTATCAATGGTTTATTTGGCTTTCCCACGATTCAAATTCTGTAGGGAGACGACTAGGCTACATTTACATTTTAGTCATTTAGCAGAGGCTCTTATTCAGAGCGACTTACAGTTAGGGAGTGCATACATTATTTATTTTCATACTGGCCCCCCATGGGAATCGAACCCACAACCCTGGCGTTGCAAACACCATGCCCTACCAACTGAGCTACACGTGATGTGATTACGAAGGGACCTCTTCACTAGCTGACCACCACTACCAAGACCTGTGTAAAGATCAGTTACTTACCCCACTGGCCCTCCCCATAACCTCTATGTACAAATAAGAGAGCAGGTCTGGAATCAGTGTGGCAGGATAGGATGATTACAAAAAAGGATCACCGCGCATTTACATGATGGTCTTTCTGGGGGGCGGGAGAAATAATGAGGAGGCAACTTGATTTAATGCTGATCGCTTTTATAAGAATGTTTACAGTTTGAACAGTGAAATAATTAATAAATCATGCCGTGAGAGGTACCGGATCTGGGCAAATAGGTGACGGAACAAACAAAGCCAAATCTGAGAGGTGCAGGATCCGGCTCAAATTAAGCACTGTCAGACCACCACCCAGTGTTTTACTGGTAACATCGGCCTCTCGGTCCAAGCGTATAGGCGCCCCAAACCTGTCAGTCACCAGCTCAGAGTCCAAATCCATATTCTTAAACCATGTCTCCGTGAGATCCAGTATACAGGGATTTCTGAATTCATGTTGGAAACGAACATGGGCTTGCAGTTCATCAGTTTTGTAACGAAGAGACTGGGCATTTGCTAGAATGATAGAGGGTAGGAGAATGCGTGACAGAGACTGACGCTTTGCCCTTTCCTGAACTCCACTCTTTCCCCACTTCTCACCTGCTGGTAGAATCCCATTGCCCATTATTATGATCAAATGCATCGACGTTTGGGTAGATTAGATCCAAGGGAGGATTGGCATTGTGGGGATTATTCCATTGAAGAAGAAAACTTCCTGCTGTACTGGATCCATTTATTGTGAATGGGAAAGATCTTGCAAACTTTGTACCAGGTGAAACACCATCCACTATAAAAACAAGGCTGCTATGCCATGTTCCCGAAAGCAATTAGAGGAAGAGTTCAACACTGCCCTTTCTATTGAATGTATCTACTACATCATTGTATTCAGTGATTTAAAACAGATAATCTAAAACTGGTCAAATTCAAAATAACAAAAACAAATGGAGAAACACTTTGCTGCTGGTCGCTGCAAGAGCATGCGCACTATGAGAGAACAACCTGAGATGAATGGAAAAAAGTTTAGATGGGCAGTGACGTCTGTGGTGTTTGTCATGTTTGGCTAAGGTAAGGGAGACCCCCCTCACCACAGTATAAGCACTATGACTGAGGGAGTAATGCTATGACTGATGTCTGGGAATACAGTATATGAGGTATGTGGAAGTTAAAGGTTTTTGAGAAGGTTAATTACATACAGTACCAATCAAAAGTTTGGACACACCTACTCGTTCAACAGTTTTTCTGTATTTTTACTATTTTCTACATTGTAGAATAATAGTGACAACATCAAAACTATTAAATAACACATATGGAATCATGTAGTAACCAAAAAAGTGTTAAACTAATCAAAATATATTTTATATTTGAGATTCTTAAAAGTAGCCACCCTTTGCCTTGATGACAGCTTTGCACACTCTTGGCATTCTCTCAACCAGCTTCACCTGGAATGCTTTTCCAACAGTCTTGAAGGAGTTACCACATATGCTGAGCACTTGTTGGTTGCTTTTCCTTCACTCTGCGGTTCAACTCATCCCAAACCATCTCAATTGGGTTGAGGTCGGGTGATTGTGAAGACCAGGTCATCTGATGCAGCACTCCATCACTCTCCTTCTTGGTCAAATAGCCCTTACACAGCCTGGAGGTGTGTTTTGGGTCATTGTCCTGTTGAAAAACAAATGATAGTCCCACTAAGCGCAAACCAGATGGGATGGCGTATCGCTGCAGAATGCTGTAGTAGCCATGCTGGTTAAGTGTGCCTTGAATTCTAAATAAATCACTGACAGTGTCACCAGCAAAGCACCCCCACACCATATTCTCCATGCTTCACGGTGGGACCCACACATGCAGAGATCATCCGTTCACCTACTCTGCGTCTCACAAAGACACGGCGGTTGGAACCAAAAATCTCAGACCAAAGGACAGATTTCCACCGGTCTAAAGTCCATTGCTCGTGTTTCTTTGCCCAAGCAAGTCTCTTCTTCTTATTGGTGTCCTTTAGTAGAGATTTCTTTGCAGCAATTCAACCATGAAGGCCTGATTCACACAGACTCCTTTGAACAGTTGATGTTGAGATGTGTCTGTTACTTGAACTCTGTGAAGCATTTATTTGGGCTGCAATTTCTGAGGCTGGTAACTCTAATGAACTTATCCTCTGCAGCAGAGGTAACTCTGGGTCTTACTTTCCTGTGGCGGTCCTCATGAGAGCCAGTCATTGCGCTTGATGGGTTTTGCGACTGCACTTGAAGAAACTTTCAAAGTTCTTGAAATGTTCCGTATTGACTGACCTTCATGTCTTAAAGTAATGATGGACTGTCATTTCTCTTTGCTTATTTGAGCTGTTCTTGCCATAATATGGACTTGGTCTTTTACCAAATAGGGCTATCTTCTGTATACCACCCCTACCTTGTCACAACACAACTGATTGGCTGAAACGCATTAAGAAGGAAATAAATTCCACAAATTAACTTTTAACAAGGCACACCTGTTAATTGAAATGCATTCTAGGTGACTACTGAATGAAGCTGGTTGAGAGAATGCCAAGAGTGTGCAAATCTGTCATCAAGGCAAAGGGTGGCTACTTTGAAGAATCTCAAATATAAAATATATTTGGATTTGTTTAACACTTATTTGGTTACTACATGATTCCATATGTGTTATTTCATAGTTTAGGTGTGTCCAAACTTTTGACTGGTACTGTAACTGTGACCTGTTTCAGGAAACTAGGCGTATGTTGCGGGTCACTACTTCACAAGAGAGCCGTTTGAATGTAAACTTTTTTTTTTAATCAAAATGCGTTTTTTGGCAGAAATGTCTTCTCGATCATGTGAACTTTATTGTGCCTTAGTAACAAACTTGTATGCCATCTGTAAATACAAATAAAATTGTAAAATTAAGAGCCTAGTTGGTTTAGCCAAAGAAAAAGACAGCAACCTCCCCGCTAGCCATGATTGGCTGAGATAATGAGTGGGCTGGACATGCCGAGAAATGAGTTTGGATTGGTCTGCCATATAGCACGCTTCTGTCTATTTGAGTCAGTATGTCTAGCGTTAGAAATTGCGTAATTCAAATCTGGTATTGGAATAAGAGAAAACATAATCAAGAGATTCAATCCAAGCTACATTTATTATATGCAAAATGTATGTATGATAAGTATGATGGTTCTTATACGGGCTCACTGAAATACCACGCAGGGCAGACAGAGAACTGATCCATTGTTACAGGCTCTTCTTCAAATACTCTGACAGAGATAGTTCCCGCTCCCTGCTGGCCAATCAGAGTAGAGATTGAGCGTGGTTTAGACTTACTCTGCCTATCCGTTGGCGCACAGGCTGGTCCCAGCCCCTTGGCGCTTCACTGTTGCACACTGTTGCCAGGCATAAGTTGTTATCATCACAACTTGTAGAGTCAGCACCTTTTTGCAGTACATGTCCTTGAGCGCAGTTTAACAAAGAGGCAGTGTTCGTGTATGTGTCTGTGAGAATCACAAGTTCTTATCTCATCCTACCCCCTAACGTTCCTCACATAATTCACAGCTTGTTATGTGAAACAATTTATATCAGTACAGTACAAACCCATTATGTTTAATCATGAATGCATTCCTTCTAAGATAGGCATCACATCTAGATCCCCACACTAGGTAATCCTGTCTAACGCAGCTTTAATTTTTGCTCTCCACTTTCTGGAGGACCGTGTTTTGAAATCAGTGGAATTAGAGTATGATAGCTAAGGAGATGGAGAAAACACCCGTCTCCGGATTACATCTTCAAACTAAGGGCAACCATGGCATTCGACAGGAGACGCGTCCATCCATGAATGATGTATACGGGTAAAATAGTCTAGCTAGCTACATTTTCAGATATTACACGTTTCTAATTTTGACATAAAGAGCCATTTGCTTGGCTAGCTATAGCCTACTGTTAGCTAGCTAACATTGAACTTGGTTGGTTAGCTACCTGCAGGGTAGAAACGTAATGAGTTGTGATTATGGTTAATTGTTTAGCTAGCTAGCTAACGTTAGCTGGCTGGCTCGCTAGCTAACATTACGTGTATGACCTTATTATTCGTATATCAGTGTTAGAAATTGCGTAATTCAAATCTGGTATTGGAATAAGAATCAAGAGATCTTCAATCCAAGCTAAATTTATTATATGCAAAATGTATGTATGATAAGTATGTTGGTTCGTATACGGGCTCCCTGAAATACCTCGCAGGGCAGACAGAGAACTAATCCATTGTTACAGATTATTCCTCAAATACTCTGACAGTTCTCAGTTCCCGCTCTCTGCTGGGCCTATCAGAGTAGAGACTGAGCGTGGTTTAGACTTACTCAGCCAATCCGTTGGCGCACCCCTGTTGCCAGGCATAAGTTCTTATCATAACAACCTGTCATGGTGAGAAGAGCCAGCTCCCCTAGACACCATTCCTACGTCCAAGGATGGTTCACAGATCACAAAGGACTAGTATAGTCTAGTATTTGGAGACACAAATTATTATCTTATCTTACCCCCTAAAACAGCTCTTCACATCAATCACAGCTTGCCAGGTGACACAACCTACATCAGCCCAGTCTAGAATGCATTCTTTCTAAGTTAGTCATCCCATCAATTATGAGAATAATAAATCCCCCACATCAGAGCCATTGGCTTAGCTAGCTATAGCCTAATGGTTGCTAGATTACATTGAACCTGGTTGGTTAGCTACCTGCAGATTCATGCAGGGTAGTAACGTCATGAGTCGTGATTATGGTTCATTGTTTATCTAGCTAGCTAGCTAACGTTAGCTGGCTGGCTCCCTAGCTAACGTTACGTGTATGACCTTATTATTTGTTTCTCAGAGCCATTTGCTGCATGTCTTAACAAAAGGCTCCACTATGCAAGTAACCATTTCGGGTGAGTTCGGAAATTCAGTCTGGCCATCTACTCCGATTTCAGAGCACACTCGTCTGAGTGTGCCAGAGCGCAGAATAACTAATGAATTTACGAACGCTCAACATCCGTTGAATATGGCCGGTGTCAGTAAAAGTCGGCAAAAAAGCATAATTAAATTGTTGCCAGCAGCACAGTTACAGTCACCAACGCTCTCGATAACATGAAAACAGCCTGTCCAGCTCTGCTAGGGAGAGTAAAATGGTCAGAGTGGGATGTTCTCTCATTATGTGTCTGGAAGTCGCTAGCAGCCAATGTTAGCCAGTTAGCTTGGGTGCTTGACTGCCATTGTGAGGTCAGAACGTTCGGATCAACCCTACTCATTGGCCAGAGCGTCCGGTGTGCGCTCCGAGAGCGACACGTTTTGAATTTACGAACAGACAATCTGACAGCACAGTTGCAGTCACGAACGCTCTGGATAACATAACAGCCTTACCAGCTCTGCTAGGGCGAGTAATGTTCAGTGAGCTGTTCTGTTCATTTGTGTCTGGAAGTAGCTAGCAAGTTAGCTTGGGTGCTTGACTTCTGTTGTTAGTAGAGAAAGCTCGGATCAAACCTTAAAGATATGGGTGGGGCTAAAGCTTGAGAGGGTGTGAACGATGCTGAATGGGTGTACACAAAGAAGGGCTCTAGTAGTAGTACAAAAAGATTCAAAGGCCATTTTCTGAAAAGTGAGTTTACAACTTTATCAACTTTCAAAGCAAAATTACTTTCCCATTGTTCCTCAACTATAGTGTATGATATACCATTTTGTAGTTCTGAGTCTCTACTTTTATCCAATGTAAAAAACACAATTTAAAATTATGCTACATAAGACCGATTTGAGCCTGTCGGTCACAAATGCACTTTGATGTCGATTAAGCTTAAAGCTAATTCAAGTTTCATTCTAGATCTCTCTCCAAGGCTATCTGAGAATTGTAAAAACCTGTAATTCCTACATTATCATTCAAATTAATACCAAAATCATACACCTTTTTAGTGAGTGGTTTTCTATTTTAATGTTATCCCAATAAAAAGAGAAGGTCAAATCATTTACATTATTCCTCGCTACAATAACATCCCAAAAAAAGGAATTAAAATATTTTATTTTACAGTACAAACATACAATATATGGATATTCAAATGCTAAGACAGCTAACATGCATAGCTAACATTCATATATATGGGGGGGATTATCATTGTTCCCATTTCTAACAGTCAACAAATGCTTGTCTGCGAAGGTTTCATTCTTTGTAAAAGTCGGATGCACATTTGACTTGAAAGTACCATCTCAATATCAGGAAGGTGTTGCCATAGCTCAAGTAAATTTGCAGTATGCTATGTTGTATACCAGTACCAGTATGCTAGGCTGGTTAGTTAAACATGGCATTGGCAATAAGTACTTTGTTTCTATTGGTCAGTAACCTTTTAATGCACATGGAAATCGAACCTTTGATTCCAAATTGATGGCAGTGGCAGCACAACAGTTTTGTGATGGTATAGATAGAAGATGCATGCTCTTGGTTTTCCTTGTGCAAATGTTTGTAGCTCATTCCACACAGTGTCATAGATACAGTATACTAGGAGATGAATTGCATGCACTTTAATCATAGAGCTGCATGATTGGCTATTGCTTGTTTATTGCGATATTATTACTGGTTTATTGCATTGCTATTTAATTGATTATTGATTGATAGCATTTATTGCATTGTTTATATTCTTGCATAAAAAAATATATTGTGACAGATACAGGTTGTCACCAAAACAGCATGCTAAATTCATAACATACCTACTGTTAATCTGTGTATATTTGCATAGTTACTCATCCATATTTTCAATGCAATCCATTTGTAGCTACTAGATAGTAGAAGCTTAAACCTTCACCTGATCAAAAGCTCATAACAACCCAAAATCAAACCATAAACAGAGCTTTCTAATAGTTTGTCAGAGAACGTAGTCAGTGACGTGCAGTCAGTGTAGGCAGGGTAGGCCTTGTTTACCCTGTGATAATCTAATAAAAAAAAGCTGTTATGAAAAGCCCAAAAGAAAATCATAATTTTTTGTTATCTAATGTTTTTCTCAGTGATTCTGGTGTTTTTTATGCAAAACCTCAGGAAAGGCGCCAGGGTATTCATGTCTTCCTTTCCAGC
Source organism: Coregonus lavaretus (assembly GCF_964263955.1). Taxonomy (NCBI): domain Eukaryota; kingdom Metazoa; phylum Chordata; class Actinopteri; order Salmoniformes; family Salmonidae; genus Coregonus; species Coregonus lavaretus. The sequence continues at coordinate 43,577,105 of NC_139991.1, read as the reverse complement.
CATTCAAATCGCTGACGCTGTGGCCGTTCCTGTCTCCAGTCACTGTTAATAGACAGGGTCAGCATAGGCATCGTAAAATGCAATTTCCTTTGCAATTTGAGGGTTATTCTACTGTTGAGAATACACTACCGGTCAACTTTTAGAACACCTACTCATTCAAGGGTTTTTCTTAATTTTTACTATTTTCTACATTATAGAATAATAGTGAGACATGAAAACTATGAAATAACACATATGGAATCATGTAGTAACCAAAGAAGTGTTAAACAAATCAAAATATATTTTATATTTGAGATTCTTCAAATAGCCACCCTTTGCCTTGATGACAGCTTTGCACACATGCCGAGAGATGAATTCAGATATGTCTGCCATGTAGCCCGCTTCTGTCTATAACATTAGCTGCTCAGTATGTGTAGGTAATCCTTTCTAACGCTGCTTTTGTTAAAGATATCACAAAAGACTGCAAAAGTGTTGCTAATGCTATCCACTTTCTGGAGGACCAAGTTTTGAAATCAGTGGAATGTCTGGTGAAAGCAGAGTGATAGCTAAGGAGATGGAGAAAATTCTGGCGTTTGATTGCAAATATGCGGAGGTAGTCGAAAAGAGAACACACAGAAGGCTGTTGTGTAAAACACCTGTCTCCGGATTACATCTTCAAACTAAGAGCAACCATGGCATCAGTGACAGAGAGGGAGAAGCGTTCATCCATGTACACACATTTTCACATTTTCGTAATTTAGCAGACGCTCTTATCCAGAGCGACTTACAAATTGGGTAAGAGAGTCTAGCTAGCTACATTTTCAGATATTATATGTTTCTCATTTTGTCAGAAAGTCGTTTTTATTGCAAGTTAAAGCGTACTGTTAGCTAGCTAGCTAACGTTAGCTGGCTGGCTCGCTAGCTAACGTTACGTGTATGATCTGTGTAGTAATATTAATTTATTTATCTCAGAGCCATTTGCATTGCTAGTTATAGCCTAATGTTAGCTAGCTAGCTAACATTGAATGAACCTAGTTGGTTAGTTTTAGCTACCAGCAGATTCATCCAGGGTAGTAACGTTATGAGTTGGGATTATGGTTAATTGTTTAGCTAGCTAGCTACATGTCTAAACAAAAGACTCCACTATGCAAGTAATCATTTCACTGTACCGTTTACACCTTCTGTATCCTGTGCATGTGACAAATAAACTTAGATTTTATTTGATATAATGTGTGTTTACCAGAGACGGTAACGTGAAGAACAACATGACCTGCACCAAAGTCAAATTAGGATATAACGTTAGGCCAACGAGACAGTGTCCAAGTTCAAAAGCTCTCCAGTAGAATGCCCTGCTTTTATTTCGTCACACTCACAACCTTAAGCTATTTTCTGTAATTAGCCCGCCATTAACTTGTAAATAATGATCTTGTTGTGAGTTTATTTTCCTGTAATAAAGAATATAAATTAGTTAAAGTTAAGACGTTGTCAGCTATATGATATGGTCATTATTTGAACTGGCTAGCCAGCTAACTCAACGTTAGATAGCTAGCCAACAAGCTAGGAACGAACCAAAACATTGTTTAGAAAGTTGCTTTTAGTTGCCTGCTTTGCTAGATTGACATATACTAAATACATTTTTAAACGGATGGGTTTATTGGTGTTAAAATACACCAGTTATGCTATTTTGGACCACCAGGCTGCTGATGTCGTTTTTGTGTTTATACTTTTTCATAACAACAACAACAAGTTTGATGTCGGACAACAATAGAATGTTCATGATGTCACTGCGACAACTCTCTACAGACATGTCGATAGATGTAGTATAAACCAGCCTTTAGTCTTGAAATCTTTGGTTGTTTAGTACACTACCATACTCACTCTGTTTAGCACATGGCCTCACATGTGAATCCTTAAAGAGATGGGTGGGGCTAAGGCTTAAGAGGGTGTGAACGATTCTGAATTGGTGTAGACAAAGAAGAGGTCTCCAGTAGGTTTACCAAAACATTCAAGGGCTGTTTTCTCAAAAGTGGGGTAATAAGTTGATCAACTTTCTAAGCAGAATTACCTTCCCATTGTTCCTCAACTGTAGTGTATGATATACCATTTTCTCTACTTTTATCCAATGTAAAAAAACACAATTTCAAATGTTGATACATAAGACCGAATTGAGCCGGTCGGTCAGTCACATTTGGTGAACATTTTTGTCAATTTCGGTTAATAGCCTATGTCACTCTGGTTGTTGGCGCTATCTGTTGTATGGTGAACTTGGGCTTCATTAAGGTTTATTTGTGAGCAAATCTGGCTTTGATAATAGCCAGTGCTTACCCAGATACCGACCGCACGTCACTGCTTAAAGTGTGCCCTAAATGGCCACTAAATAAAATACCATAAAAGAGTGCTGGTGCTGCATAGTAATAAAAAAGGTGGAAGATCCTCACTTGCACAGGTTCGTCGTGTCCATATTCAAAAAGCGAATGTTCATTCTTGTCTCGATCTCAATATCTTTCAGTATCTGAAAATAAATTGTTGTTTTACTACCAGTATATTACTTAGTTACTAAACTCTGATGATGCCTTCAACTATGTGTCCTCTAATAACAAGACAACAGCAGAGGGATGGGGCTGGAGAAATGTAACCACTTAAAAATTCTAAGACAGAGCTATAGATGCAAGGGCAGACCATCCATCAGATCAGTTTTAACCATGTTTTGAAGCTATACAGTGTTTGTTTGCAATATCAGTGTTAACAAACAATGGTGTAAAACAAGCGTATATTTTAGGTTCTAATGGGGTACGCCAATTGAACTAAGTTCATGAGGCAGATATAAGTTATATTCTTCAAGAATCAATGGGTATATATCGTTACGGCTCTATTCAATCCGTATCGCGGAAGTTCAGCGTTACAGCGTGATTTAAATTTAAAGGCAATATTCCCGCGTTAGCGGAGACTGCATTCACGGTAAACACTGCATATGTCGGCTCAATCAGAAATTACCTTTACATTTATATCACACAATCTGCAACACTCCAGTGATACAGATTGAATAGAGCCTTAAATTTAAAAGTCAAATTGTTTCTTTTGAATCACAGATGTTCCCTTTAAAGAACAACGATGATTCAATGGGCTCTCCAGGAGGCTCACTTAAATAATCTATACTTATTATTTTTATAGTAAAAACATTTGAAAAAAGAAAAGCTAAAGCCATGACTTTTTCTTAGACACAACATAATGTTTTATTACAAACCTTTAGGAAATGTTCAAAAGTGATCCCCTCGTAAAACTCATCTGGTTCCTGAGAATGAAGAATGAGATTATTGAATATAATAAAAAAAAATAAAAAAACATAATAGTTGGATGTCTTTATAGTAGATGGTTCCAGATCTAACACTCAGAGTGAGGAATAAAATGTTTATAAAGCAGCCGTACCATGTGACCCACGGAGATACTGGCTACCTCCAGCATGGCAGCGTCTGCTATACCTTTAGCCGTTTCCTTCCCCAGGGCTCCGCTCCGAGACAGCAGCTCCTCCACTACCTACAGTACATACAGAGGCAAGGCAGTCATGGTAACAACAGTGATAGGTAGATAGAGTATTTTTGTATTTTGAAAGACAGGGCTGGGCAGTGGCTTACATGTCGGTACTCCTCCAGAGTGATTGTTCCATCGTTGTCTGTGTCGTGCATGTTAAACAGGACTGGGAAAAAATAAGAAAGTGTTCAACTTAAACTATTTTCTATCGGTCTGTCTTTACAAATATTTCCTTACCAAAGATCTGCAAGTGTCATGAGGCATCACTGTAATGTATTTGCTGAGTAATGCTGTATATTGAGATATATTGTTTATTGTTTATTTATTTAGCTTTTGCAGCAGCAGCAGCTACTTTTCCTGGGGTCCACAAAAAACACAAAACATGACAAGTAACAAAACACTGATACACTGTGAGGAAAAATATATAGTCTGGAGGGACAGCCTTGAATTGTACATCTTGTATCATACAATCATTGGTTCCTGTAGGTGCTGGGTAGAGATATGAGGGGGAGACGGTCATGACCCCCTCCTCAGACCTTTTGGCAGAACGCCCAGAATATGTTCTATAAGTTAAGATAGGAGACGGTGCCAGTCACATGCAGGAACCAACCCTATGAATCATACCTATGTAGCTTGTCTGTGTAAGCAGTATATAAGAGAACTAACGGGACTGCCCCGGCAGAGCTCACTTCAGACCGGTACTTTATGCATCTATGTTTGACTGTAACCTCTCCAGCTTGCTGACAATAAAGAGTGATTCATTTAATATTGACTTTGAGTGTCCCTGTGTTGAATTTCCATGACAACTGATAGACAAGGACAGTCACACAAATTTAAAATACAACGCTATACAAACAATACAACAACAAAAATTATACAAACAATACAACGACTAAATAATGTGCGTGTTTCTGTGTGTGCGTGTATGCCCTCACAGTCCCTATTGTTCCATGAGAAGTTGTTTAATCCATTTTGTAAAGGTAATTTTTAATAAAGATCTGTTGTATCCCAGCAGAAAGTTGACAGATAATTGAGTCTAGTATTGATTCAAGTCACAGTGTGAGCCATTGTACACATCAAACGGTATACAGTATCTTGTACAACCGATGTTTTCAATGTCATTGTAGTAAGTACACAAGCTAACAATAATGTTGGGTATCCATTTCAACATAGTGTAACATTTTGCCAGTGATACTGTACTGCAATACATCTATCTTAACGCCAGTCCATGCAGAACATTTTAATGATGGCACTCACAGCGGAGTTTTTCCCTCCTGATGTTCTCTCTCTGTTCCTCTGTCATGTTCAGTGCTGGAGGTCTGAAGTGGGACATGACCACCAGGAACTCCTCAAAGCTGATCTCCTGGACTGTCCCCTCACCATTCTGATGGAAGTTTCTATAGAGGCATACGAGCAAAGAACATAAATATCTTCATTGAGTGGACAGATGAGGTCATTGCATGTTTTCTGTATTGCTCATTAGAAAGTAACCATGTCTCATTCTAGAAACAACCCATAGGCCCTACATCCTAGGCACTTCCCATAAATGTGAAAGAAATTGATACTGTATACAATATGGTAGTAGCTCCAACTTGCCTATTGATATCTTAGGTTGTATGACTGCCATATAGAGTATACAGTGGGGAGAACAAGTATTTGATACACTGCCGATTTTGCAGGTTTTCCTACTTAAAGCATGTAGAGGTCTGGCATTTTTATCATAGGTACACTTCAACTGCGAGAGATGGAATCTAAAACAAAAATCCAGAAAATCACAATGTATGATTTTTAAGTAATTAATTTGCATTTTATTGCATGACATAAGTATTTGATACATCAGAAAAGCAGAACTTAATATTTGGTACATAAACTTTTGTTTGCAATTACAGAGATCATACGTTTCCTGTAGGTCTTGAACAGGTTTGCACACACTGCAGCAGGGATTTTGGCCCACTCCTCCATACAGACCTTCTCCAGATCCTTCAGGTTTCGGGGCTGTCGCTGGGCAATACGGACTTTCAGCCCCCTCCAAAGATTTTCTATTGGGTTCAGGTCTGGAGACTGGCTAGGCCACTCCAGGACCTTGAGATGCTTCTTACAGAGCCACTCCTTAGTTGCCCTGGCTGTGTGTTTCGGGTCGTTGTCATGCTGGAAGACCCAGCCACGACCCATCTTCAATGCTCTTACTGAGGGAAGGAGGTTGTTGGCCAAGATCTTGCGATACATGGCCCCATCCATCCTCCCCTCAATACGGTGCAGTCGACCTGTCCCCTTTGCAGAAAAGCATCCCCAAAGAATGATGTTTCCACCTCCATGCTTCACGGTTGGGATGGTGTTCTTGGGGTTGTACTCATCCTTCTTCTTCCTCCAAACACGGCGAGTGGAGTTTAGACCAAAAAGCTCTATTTTTGTCTCATCAGACCACATGACCTTCTCCCATTCTTCCTCTGGATCATCCAGATGGTCATTGGCAAACTTCAGACGGGCCTGGACATGCGGTGGCTTGAGCAGGGGGACCTTGCGTGCGCTGCAGGATTTCAATCCATGACGGCGTAGTGTGTTACTAATGGTTTTCTTTGAGACTGTGGTCCCAGCTCTCTTCAGGTCATTGACCAGGTCCTGCCGTGTAGTTCTGGTCTGATCCCTCACCTTCCTCATGATCATTGATGGCCCATGAGGTGAGATCTTGCATGGAGCCCCAGACCGAGGGTGATTGACCGTCATCTTGAACTTCTTCCATTTTCTAATAATTGCGCCAACAGTTGTTGCCTTCTCACCAAGCTGCTTGCCTATTGTCCTGTAGCCCATCCCAGCCTTGTGCAGGTCTACAATTTTATCCCTGATGTCCTTACACAGCTCTCTGGTCTTGGCCATTGTGGAGAGGTTGGAGTCTGTTTGATTGAGTGTGTAGACAGGTGTCTTTTATACAGGTAACGAGTTCAAACAGGTGCAGTTAATACAGGTAATGAGTGGAGAACAGGAGGGCTTCTTAAAGAAAAACTAACAGGTCTGTGAGAGACGGAATTCTTACTGGTTGGTAGGTGATCAAATACTTATGTCATGCAATAAAATGCAAATTAATTACTTAAAAATTATACAATGTGATTTTCTGGATTTTTTTTTTAGATTCCGTCTCTCACAGTTGAAGTGTACCTAGGATAAAAATGACAGACCTCTACATGCTTTGTAAGTAGGAAAACCTGCAAAATCGGCAGTGTAGTATCAAATACTTGCTCTCCCCACTGTACATATTCAACCCTTTCCGATCTACACAAATGCTAGCGGGTAGGGGCTAAAGGCTAGGGGTTGTTTCTGGATCAGGCTCACATTTGACTAATCCCTGTGAGGCACCACCAAACCTACTGTATAATGAAAATCATACTATGTAGGTTAAAGCTAGGGGCATCTTGAGAGCAGTTAACCTTTAGTCTTGTTCTTTTTGAGGTACTTAACAGAAACACGATAACCAACCTTTTGTCAAAGAAGGCCTCTATAATTTGGGTTCGGATCGGATTGCATGCCAGGTCTGGAATTGTGTTGAGGTCATCTCGTCTACAGGTGAAAAGACAAGAAGATGATTAGGTTTGCAGCAGGAAGCTGGCCAATTATAATACATGCTAAACAAAATGCAAAACAAAAGCCTAAACAAAAGCTGTTAGGCTTGTTTATGCTAAAGAAATGGGAAGAACCACCTAATCAGAAATTGATTATGCCAGGATTACACCCATGTGTGTCTAAAAACCCCAAAGTAACAAAGTACAACAGCACAAGTTAAAAAATAAAGTGTGTTAGAATGCCAAAAATAATTAGGGAGTTCTACCTCAGCGTGTCTTCATTGTGGCTCAACTGCTTGAATCTTTTGTGAAGGATTCCAATTTGCTCGAAGGAAACTGAGGAACAAAAAAGGGACTGTCATGAGTCCAAGACAGAGCGGTACATCCTGCCAGCCTACCACAGCAGGTTACAGACCTAGATGGATGGAAGAGAAATCATGTGCATCTTCAAGAGGCATCTCCAATTAGCAAAATGCCAGGCAGCACATCAGTTACCACTGAATGGGCAGGAAACCATGACAAACTGCAGAGTAATGCTGTTAATGGAACTCAATTGTTTTTTAACCTTTGCAAATACAATTTATGTTTGTGTCCTGTTCTTATCTCTAATTGATCATTTAGGCTGCCTGATTTGATATCCTCAGACCTAACACATTATATACTCGGTGTAAGCAGAGAGCAGTGCTGAATGTTTATATATTTTCAGTTGATGGCATCTTTCCTCATATGAAAAGTGGATTTGTATATTCAGATGTAAAAACTATTTCACTTTGCATTCTCTCATTGTCTATGTGAGTGCATAGAATTTAGAGAAATACATTGTTTTTAAAAGTTTATTTCTAATATAACTTAAATAAACTGTATATTACATGTAGTCTGAAATAAAAAAAAACTGGTTCTGTCTGAACAACATGTCACACCCTGATCTGTTTCACCTGTCTTTGTGCTTGTCCCGTCAAGTCCTACCAGCATATTCCCGTGTTTCCAGTGCTCTAGTTTTTGTTTTTCCCAGTCTTCACCGTTCTGACCTTTCTGCCTGTCCTGACCCTGATCCTGCCTGCTGTCATGTACCTGCCTGACTCTGATTTGGCTTATGACTCTGCCTGCCTTGACTTACCGATTGCCTGCCCCTTGTACTGTAATAAACTCTGAGACTTGTACTATCCGCCTCCTGTGTCTGCATCTGGGTTTTAGCCTGAGCTGTGATACAACAGGGATAAGCTCAAAGTATTCAAATTCATTCAAACAAGGACTAACAATCGCCACAATATTTGAATTGAGAGCGAGTGAGTGTGTGTGAGTGAGTGTGTGAGTGAGTGAGTGAGTGAATGAGTGAGTGAGTGAGTGAGTGAGTGAGTGAGTGAGAGAGTGAGTGAGTGAGTGACTGACTGACTGACTGACTGACTGACTGAATGAGTGAGTGAGACAAAAGTGGGTGAGTGAGTGTTTTTCAGTGTGTACAAACAATACATTCCTCAGGTTATTGTATAGGCAAACTAGTATGTGAAGAGCTAATATTGGATTACCAGTGGTATGAGGAAACTCACTGAGGGTGGGGATTTCAGACAATGTTAGAGACAGAGATAAAAACAACTCTCTGTTCATGGCCTCATTGCTTGCATGTTTTTCTGAAGCTATACACACAATGTCTAATCTATTATTCATGGTGGTTCAGTCAAGCCTACACTGTAAACTTACATAAGATACCTGGAGAAAAAAGTTGCTACTCCACATGCAATTTGCAGTTTGAATATTTTATAGCCACTGCATGGAGATACAGTACTTGGCCTACACTAGTGTCTTTCTATCATCATGTCAGAATACAGCCTTTAAACAAATATAGGAGATTCATCTGGTCTAATACTATTACCAAGTCTTATTTCCAAGGACATTCCATAGTTGGTGAAACAGTCTTCTCCTTGTTCTGCTTTTAATTTAGACATGGTAGTGTGATAGAATGAAATGTGCCTTAGTACCATAACGAATACAATAATACAGTATCATAATGTGTACCAGCAAGCAATATGCTAATCATTTAATGGTATATGAATGTTGATAATACGATCTGTTTGCTCTAGTGATGTCTGTTTGTGCTGAGTTTGATTGGTTATGCCTAGGAATTCCTATAGGGGCAGGAGAGGCTATATGGACACGCCTGGTGCCCAAATTGATGATAACATACAAATCAAATCAAAACAAATGTAATTGCCACATGCGCCGAATACAACAGGTGTAGACCTTACAGTGAAATGCTTATTTACAAGCCCTTAACCAACAATGCATTTTAAGAAAATAAAAAAAAGTACGCAAATAGTCCGGGTAGCCATGATTAGCTGTTCAGGAGTCTAATGGCTTGGGGGTAGAAGCTGTTAAGAAGCCTTTTGGACCTAGACTTGGCGCTCCGGTACCGCTTGCCGTGCGGTAGCAGAGAGAACAGTCTATGACTAGGGTGGCTGGAGTCTTTGACAATTTTTAGGGCCTTCCTCTGACACCGCCTGGTATAGAGGTCCTGGATGGCAGGTAGCTTGGCCCCAGTGATGTACTGGGCCGTACGCACTACCCTCTGTAGTGCCTTGCAGTCAGAGGCCGAGCAGTTGCCATACCAGGCGGTAATACAACCAGACAGGATGCTCTCGATGGTGCAGCTGTATAACTTTTTGAGGATCTGAGGACCCATGCCAAATCTTTTCAGTCTCCTGAAGGGGAATAGGCTTTATCGTGCCCTCTTCACGACTGTCTTGGTGTGTTTGGACCATGATAGTTTGTTGGTGATGTGGACACCAAGGAACTTGAAGCTCTCAACCTGTTCCACTACAGCCCCATCGATGAGAATGGGGGCGTGCTCAGTCCTCTTTTTTTCCCTGTAGTCCACAATCATCTCCTTTGTCTTGATCACGTTGAGGGAGGTTGTTATCCTGGCACCACACGGCCAGGTCTCTGACCTCCTCCATATAGGCTGTCTCATTGTTGTCGATGATCACTGAGTGTACTAAACATTAGGAACACCTGTCTTTCCATGACAAAGACTGACCAGGTGAATCCAGGTGAAAGCTATGATCCCTTAGTGATGTCACCTGTTAAATCCACTTCAATCAGTGTAGATGAAGGGGAAGAGACAGGTTAAAGAATGATTTTTAAGCCTTGAGACATGGATTGTGTATGTGTGCCATTCAGAGGGTGAATGGGCAAGGCAAAATATTTAAGCCCCTTTGAACAGGGTATGGTAGTAGGTGCCAGGCGCACCGGTTTGAGTGTGTCAAGAACTGCAACGCTGCCGGGTTTTTCACACTCAACAGTTTCCTGTGTGTATCAAGAATGGTCCACCACCCAAAGGTCATCCAGCCAACTGTGGGAAGCATTGGACTCAATATTTACATTTTAGTCATTTAGCAGACGCTCTTATCCAGAGCGACTTACAGTTAGTGAGTGCATACATTTTTCATACTGGCCCCCCGTGGGAATCGAACACACAACCCTGGCATTGCAAGCGCCATGCTCTACCAACTGAGCTAATATGAGCCAGCATCCCTGTGGAACGCTTTCAACACTTTGTAGAGTCCATGCCCAACGAATTGAGGCTGTTCTTAGGGCAAAAGGGGGTGCAACTCAATATTAAGAAGGTGTTCCGAATGTTTATACACTCAAAGTATGTCGCGCAGCTGAGAGTCGAGTGGAGCTGAATGGATTTGGTTCAGTCGTCCTGATGAGCCCTTCCCGGATAGCTACACTGAACTAAAATATAAACGCAACATAAAGTGTTGGTCCCATGTTTCATGAGCTGAAATAAAAGATCCCAGAAATGTTCCATACGCACAAAAAGCGTATTTCTCTCATATTTTGTGCAAAAAAATTGTTTACATCCCTGTTAGTGAGCATTTCTCCTTTGCCAAGATAATCCATCCACCTGACAGGTGTAGCATATCAAGAAGCTGATTAAGTTTTGAGGGAGCGTGCAATTTGCATGCTGACTGCAGGAATGTCCACCAGAGCTGTTGCGAGATAATTGAATGTTAATTTCTCTACCATAAGCCGCCTCCAACGCTGTTTTAGAGAATTTGGCAGTCCGTTCAACCGGCCTCACAACCGCAGACCATTTGTATGGCGTTGTATGGGCGAGTGGTTTGCTGATGTCAACGTTGCAAACAGAGTGCTCCATGGTGGCGGTGGGGTTATGGAATGGGCAGACATAAGATACGGACAACAAACACAGTTGCATTTTATCGCTGGAAATGTTAATGCACAGAGATACCGTGACGAGATCTTGAGGCCCATTGTCGTGCCATTCATCCGCCGCAATCACCTCATGTTTCACCATGATAATGCACAGCCCCATGTTGCAAGGATCTGTACACAATTCCTGGAAGCTGAAAATGTCCCAGTTCTACCATGGTCTGCATACACATCAGACATGTCACCCATTGACTCTGAATCAATGTGTAGGACAGCGTGTTCCAGTTCCCGCCAATATCCAGCAACTGAAGAGGAGTGGGACAACATTCCACAGGCCACAATCAACAGCCTGGTCAACTCTATGCAAAGGAGATGTGTTGCGCTGCATGAGGCAAATTGTGGTCACAACAGATACTAACTGGTTTTCAGATCTACGCGCCTAACAACAGAGGCATATCTGTATTCCCAGTCATGTGAAATCCATAGATTAGGGCCTGATTATTTTATTTCAATTGACTGAGGAACCTGTAACTCAGTAAAATATTTGAAATTGTTGCATTTTGCGTTTATATTTTTGTTCAGGATAGTTTATGCTGGCAACAACAGCAGCATGGCACTAGTTAAAATAAAATGATGTTAATTTCAATGGGAGAAATAACTTGTAGTATTGGTCACCTTGACCTGCCAATTAGCTAACGTAACGAAAAGCCGACGCGAATGACCAGTGCAACGGTGTATCAAGGTGCTTGCCGACGTGGCGGTAGCTAACGTGGCCAATTTGTTCCATCCCACTTGATATTATTTTGAATAGGATAGCAGCCTACACGAGAAATAACTTGTAATATTGCATAGTAACCATCTGGATGTCACCGTGATACAGTCTAACTACAATGGGGAGAGTTTGCGCTGCAAGCCGGCAACACAACAACACGGGGCACAGTGTCCTTCGCTCCCGCTTGTCAAGAACTGCTATCCGGCAGTAATGTGAGGGGAAGTAGCTAGATAGTGTAGCCAATATAAGGCCAGGGTGAGAGCTAAAGCACATTTATTGTAGTGATTTTCACTGAAAATGTACAACTACGGCATTAACGTCTACATTTTAGTTGATAAAAACTGAAGAATTACTCCGATTAAAAACGGAATGGTTCTGAACACTCTCCCAAGTCCCAACTTCGGAAGCCAAGTTTCAAATTCTCGCTGAAGTTTCTAGCCACAAGCATAAACTAGCTAGCTGGGAAGGGCTCATCAGGATGACTGACTGAATCAAATCCGTTTGTCTCCACGCGACTCTCAGTTGTGCGACATACGTCATCAGTTTGGGCACAGGCGTGTCCTTATAGCTTCTCCCATAGGGGGCTCACGGAGCTTCCCAGTTCATTCATTACACTGACGTGAAGCTGAAGCAACTTCTCTGTGTGATTCATTTCTATATTTCTCCCCTTTCAGGTACGAATTCGATTTAGAATATCTTTCAAATCCAATCAAATAAAATGTTATTTGTCACATGTTTTGTAGACAACAGGGGTAGACTAACAGTGAAATGCATACTTACGGGTCCTTTTCCGACAATGCAGAGTTAAAGATAATAAACATTAAAAATAAAATAGAAATTATGACATGAGGAATAAATACACAGTGAATAATGAATACAAACAACGAGTAAAAATAGCATGGCTATATATAGGTAGAAGAAAATAACATGGCTATATACAGGGAGTACATTGTTCATTCTTCATGTCAGAATGTTACAGATATTAACTGTGTGTTATTCATTAGCTAATGTGCTATTTGGATGTTAAGAACCACTCTGAAATTTGCCATTAGCCCTTTTGCTTGCTAGCTACCTAGGAGGCTAATCACGAGTTTCACGAGGCATCTGCGTGATCAGAGCGTTCCCGGTGCAGCTGTGAGTGAGAGAAGGACCATGCACATCTCCTGTGTGTGTGTGTGTGTGTGTTTGTGTGTGTGTTTGTGTCTGAATTAATGAGTGAGAGAACTTTTGGGAAATGTGAAGAAGATGATATATGTTATTACAAAGTAGAGCACTAAGACGAATGTATACATGCTCATACATGTTGTCTTTGTTTATTGAAGTGAGTTTATATAGGGATGACAATGGATAACAATGGTATAAAGATGGAAACGATACAAGGATAGTTAATAGTGATAATTTATAAAGGGGTGTCTCATGCATTTAAAAAGGTTAAAAGGTTTGTCATCGCATTTCATAATGCAATTTAAAAAAGCATAATAAATAAGAATACATTGATAAATGTAGCATACTGGTTATTGAATAATACTAAAAGCTATACAAATTGAAAGAAGATATTGATTTGTGCACCTGAGAAATGTATGTAAATTGTTGATGATTTTATGAAAAATATTAATTACATTGATGTGAAGCTGAACCAACCTCTGTGTGATTAATTTCTATATTTCCCCCCTTCAGGGGTATAACAGTACCTCATCTCCTTGCAGGGCATCAGGAAAAACACTGCAATAGGCTACTTGCAAACATCCTCATTCAGTAGTGCTGTAGCCTACAGCAATCTGTTTTGCTCTGGAAATAGCCCCCAGAACACCTACCACACACGATGACGTTTGTTATGGGGATCCTGTATTGTGGGGCGTTTCATTTCACAATGATGATACACTTTAGCGCAGGATTACATAAACCCAGAAATATGACTCTTCTCAACAATTATAATCGTATCCTACAGGAAAAAACGTAATACTCACAGCCCGTCTTCTCTGAGAGATCTCTGTATTCGGGTTCATCAGGTAACGACTGTAATGCGCCCATAACTCAATAAACGCGCCTGCCGACCAATCTAGACGCATGAAAATACCGATTGGTCTCGCTCAGGACAACGCAGGTAGGCTATTGAAATCGAAACGGTGTCAGTTCAGTGGAACATATATTCTTTCATTAGCACATCCCCAACACCAACTCATGTTACAGGTCGATATGTTGGCTGCAAGGTCCTAATGCAAATGCATTTCAAGCTGTCAGCCTTTGCACAGCGTGCACTTCCGCAACTTGGCTATCTGACGACACCACACTTTCTTCAACAGTGCATTATTTAGGCTCCTGTGATGTAGTTATCTTAACTACAGTCAGCAGTGTCCTACTTAGGCTACATTGTAGTACAGTACTACATTCAATCTTTAACGCTTTATTGCATGGGCTGCATTCATATCACCTGCCCTGCAGTGTCTATAATGTAACCCAGTCACATAAAAGACCAAGCAATATTCCATATTTTTCCATATTCCACACAGATGTTGAAATTGACCAATGTCATGCAACTAAAGTCTACCTTGAAGCCAAACCTTCCTAAAACAGCTGTTTTCTTGGGGAGAAGTGTCTTAAAAAACAACCTGGTCTTAGAACATTTTGTATTATTGTGTAAGTAAATCCGAGACATTCCATTTAGTATGAAATGTTATGTTTGGTATGGTTACATAAGACAGATGGTTAATTAAGGCAAAAATGAAAGTAGGAAGCGAACGTCTAGCAACTCAAAGATTGCGAGTTTGACTCTCATCACTGACAACGTTAGCATTTTAGCAAATTAGCAACTTTCCAACTACAACTACTCAGCATGTTAGCTAATCCTTCCCCTAACCCTAACCCTAACCCTTTTGGCTAACCCTTCCCTTAACTCTAACCTTAACCATTTAACCTAACTCCTAAACTTAACCCTAACCCTAACGTTAGCCACCTAGCTAGAATTCGACATATCATACGTTTTGCAAATTTGTAACATATTGTACATTTAGCAAATTCTTATTATATTGTACATTTAGCAAATTCATAACATATAATATGAATTGTAATTCGTAACATATCGTACGTAATAGCTGATGGACATCCACAAAATAATACCTACATTACGAAACGTAACATATCATACTATAAGAATTATCTCGGATTTTCATACAGAATAGTACAAAATGCTCTGAGACCAGGTTGCAACCAGGAAAATAGAAAGCAGAAAGACTAAGAAACTGAAAATAGATGAAAAAGAGGACCCTGGGGGATTACAGAGGAAGTACTAATAAAGATACAACTTTTTTTTTTTTTATGTATAAGAACAAAAATAATGTAATGAATAAAGAAAACATACACTACCGGTCAAAAGATTTAGAACACCTACTCATTCAAGTGTTTTTCTTTATTTTTACTATTTTCAACTTTGTAGAATAATAGTGAAGACAAATCAAAATATATTTGATTCTTAAACAAATCAAAATATATTTGAGATTCTTCAAATAGCCACCCTTTGCCTTGATGACAGCTTTGCACACTCTTGGCATTCTCTCAACCAGCTTCATGAGGTAGTTACCTGGAAAGCATTTCAATTAACAGGTGTGCCTTCTTAAAACTTAATTTGTGGAATTTCTTTCCTTCTTAATGTGTTTGAGCCAATCAAGTGTATTGTGACAAGGTATACAGACGATAGCCCTATTTGGTAAAATACCAAGTACATATTATGGCAAGAACAGCTCAAATAAGCAAAGAGAAACGACAGTCCATCATTACTTTAAGACATTAAGGACAGTCAATCCGGAACATTTCAAGAACTTTGAAAGTTTCTTCAAGTGCAGTCGCAAAAACCATCAAGCACGATGATGAAACTGGCTCTCATGAGGACCGCCACAGGAATGGAAGACCCAGAGTTACCTCTGCTGCAGAGGATATGTTCATTAGAGTTAACTGCACCTCAGATTGCAGCCCAAATAAATGCTTCACAGAGTTCAAGGAACAGACGCATCACAACATCAACTGTTCAGAGGAGACTGCTTGAATCAGGCCTTCATGGTCGAATTGCTGCAAAGAAATCACTACTAAAGGACACCAATACATTTATTTATTTATTTTTCTTTGGGGGGGGATGGATCAGCTTAATATTGCAGATAGATTGTATCTTCTATCAATGTAATTGTCTGCATCACTTCCAATCCCCCATGTTTTTTATATATATACTCCCCTTTATTACTTTTCAACCCCGCCATCCTTTCCCTACTTGGAGTAAATGAGTGAACAACAATGCCCAGGCCTCTACTTCCGGTCTATACTTACTATCTACACCTTATGGACACAGTTAATTTTACAATAATTCTATTATATATATATATATTATTTTTTTTCTCCTGAACTTCTTCTACTCTCAACCTCTCCGATCATTTTCATGATGTCCATCCGGTTTGCTTCTATATGCCATATCTTTCTAACTGTGCTCTTTCCCAAAAGCTCCCAACATACAACCTATATACTTATTATGGACACAGTATGCTTACATTATTAGCTATCTTTGTTATTATTTGTTGTTATTTGTTATTAGTCCCATCCTTCAACTCTATTCAATACCTCCCATCTATCTCTTAACACCATCCAAATTGGATTTCTATTTGCCATATATATTTCAACCGTACTGTGATGTTTTACAAAAGTTCTGAACCTTTCTATTCTCATTGCTCCTACAGATTGTGAATTAAAACATTTTTGCTAAAAGTTTTTTGCTAAAAGTATTATTATATTATTGATCGATTGACTATGACTTTTCAGATCACCCAGTAATGCTATCTGCAAGGTTAGCTCCAGGTAAATATTGCAATCCTTTAACCATTCCTGGACCTGTGTCCAAAAACAAGTTACAAATGGACAGAACCAAAACAAATGATCTAATGATTCTGTCTCTTCACAGCAAAATCTGCAGAGCTGGGAAGATTGTATCCCCTATATAAATAACATTCTATTGGTAGCAATAATTTTATAAAATAATTTCAATTGAAAGATTCTAATTTTTGAATCCGGTGTCGTTTTGCGTGTCAGTTCATAAACCATGCCATGGGATCGGTATGTCAAAGATCTCTTCCCAACTATTTATATGGGACGGCTGTCAATCCTTTGGTCCTTAAGTGAAACTGATATACTTTTTTATTTATCACAGTTTTCCTTAACCAATTATGTTCTTTAATGCAAGGCCGACAGACAAGTTCCTTCCTTTCTCCCCCTTCCACTTTCCTCTTCCACTTTTGCGGTAAGGCTGCAATTATTTGGTTGTAATTTTGGGTAAAGCAGACATTTCCATATGTTATTGTTAGCTGCATGTGCGACATAACTCCACCAGTCCTACCGATGATATCATTTACGAAGATTATACCTTTTTTAAATATTCTGTCAAAAAATAAAGGTTTTTTGTCAATTAGTATATTTGAATTTAACCACAATATTTGTTGCATTATTTATTCTGTAGTTTCTGGAGGATTAAATTGAAATTGCAACCAACTTTCTATGGCTTGTTTTAGAAATAGTGATATTTGGGAGATGATTTCCTTTTCAAATAACTGCAAATGAGTTGTTGTAATCTGAATAAAGGGGAAAAGGCCTTTCTTGAACATTGGGTGAGACAATCTTACTAATTTGCTTGAGAACCAGTTCGGATTTAAGTATAACTTTTGTATGACTGAAGCTTTTAGTGATAGGTTTAATGCTTTAATATTTAATAATTTCTGTCCTCCGAATTCATATTCATTATATAAATATGCCCTTTTAATTTTGTCTGGCTTGCCGTTCCAAATAAAATTGAAAATGTTTTTCTCATATAATTTAAAAAACTGTTCGCTAGGCGTAGGCAAGACCATAAGCAAATAGGTAAACTGGGATAGTACTAAAGAGTTAATCAGGGTGATTTTTCCACAAATTGACAGGTATTTTCCTTTCCATGCTAGTAAGATCTTATCTATTTTTGCTAACTTTCTATTAAAATGTATTGAAGTGAGATCATTTATTTCCTTTGGGATATGTATTCCGAATATATCCACATCACCATCAGACCATTTTATTGTTAAACTACATGGTAATGTAAAAATTGAATTTTTTAGTGATCCAATACGTAATATACTATCTGTCATAATTTGGTTGTAATCCAGAGAGGTTAGAAAATGTATCTAGATCCTCTATGAGGCTGTGGAGGGATTCTAGTTGTGGATTTAAAAGAAAACATGAATCATCAGCGTACAATGACACCTTTGTTTTAAACCCTGTATTTCTAATCCTCTGATATTATTATTGGATCTGATTTTAATAGCTAACATCTCGATGGCCACAATAAATAGATATGCCGATAGTGGACAACTTTGTTACACTCCTCTTGACAGTTAAAAACTTTCTGAGAAATAGCCATTATTTACTATTTTACACCTAGGGTTACTATACATGATTTTGACCCATTTTATAAGAGATTCTCCGAAATTGAAATGCTCCAGGCATTTATATATAAACCCCAGTCGAACTTTATCAAATGCCTTTTCGAAGTCTGCTATGAATAGCAGGCCTGGTTTCCCATATTTTCCATAGTGTTCTATTGTTTCCAATACTTGCCTTATATTATCTCCAATGTATCTTCCATGTAAAAAACCTGTCTGATTAGAATAAATAATATCCGACAATACCTTTTTAATTCTATGCACTATACATTTTGCTAGGATTTTTGCATCACAACACTGAAGTGTAAGGGGCCTCCAATTTTGTAAATGGACTGGATCTTGATATTTTCCACTTGTATCCTGTTTCAGTAATAATGAGATCAGACCTTCTTTCATTGAGTGTCAGATAATCTACCATTTACATAGGAGTGGTTAAAACATGATAATAACGGTCCTCTTAGTATATCAAAAAAGGTTTGGTATACCTCGACTGGTATGCCATCCAACCCTGGAGTTTTCCCAGACTTAAAGTCTTTAATTGCATCCAGAAGTTCCTCCTCTGTAATTTCACCTTCACATGAGTCTTTCTGTGTGGCTGTTAATTTGACATTATCAATAGAAAAAAAATCTCTACAATTAGCTTCAGTTAGAGGAGATGGAGGCGACTGAAAAGAAAACATATGCTTAAAGTACTTTGTTTCTTCCTTCAAAATATCATTTGGTGAATTATGGGTGACTCCGTCAATTGTAACCAGTTTCATTAAGTTATTTTTGGTAGCATTCCTATGTTGAAGATTAAAAAAGAATTTTGTGCATTTTTCCCCATATTCCATCCAGTTTGCTTTATTTTTATAATATATTACACTTGATCTTTCTTGAATAAGTTTCTCCATTTAATTTTGTTTTTCCTCTAATTTATTCTGAGCCTCTATGTTACAGTTTTTATTGCCATCTATCTGTTCTGTTAGACTTTCTATTTCCTTTCTTAGTATAAACTCTTTTGACCTAAATTGCTTTTGTTTTCGAGATGAGTACTGAATTGCATGGCCTCTAAAGGCACATTTAAAGGTGTCCCATACAATAAGGGGATTCGCTGTACCTATGTTATGTTGGAAAAAGTCAGTTATAAATTCCTTTGTTCTAATTATAAATAAATTATCATCCAATAGGCTTTGATTACATTTCCAATATCCTCACCCACGTGGAAATTCAGTAAGAGTAATGTATATGCCTATTATTGTCACGGTTTCGGCCGAGGCTGCCTCTCTTCCTTGCTCGGGCAGGCTTCGGCGTTCGTCGTCTCCGGAATACTAGCTGCCACCGTTGCATGTTTCTATGTTCGTTTGCTTTTGTCTGATTGTTGTCACACCTGTTATCATTTAGTGTCATTAGTGTCCTATGTAGTTCTCGTTGTGTTTGTCAGGTGTTGTGTGTGATTGTTTTACTGTCGTGCCGGTAGGCTGGATATTTACTGTTTGCTCGGTTGAGCTAGTTTGCTCCTTAGTTTTGGAGTATTTTGTCGCACCTGTTTGTGCGCTTGTGTTTACGCCTACGTGCGGAGCTTTTGCCTCAGGGCATTTATTTCGTGTTTGTTTTGCTGTGCCTCACTAAAGTCTGTTGGACTAACGTACTGCGTCCTGCGCCTGATTCCACCCACACCCACCTACATCTACCTTGACAGAATCACACACCATACTCGATGGAATCAGCAGGAGCCGCAGCAGCACAGGCGACGTTGGAGGACAGGATCCGTGAGCAGGATGACCAGATCCTGCGGATGGGGTCCGCACTGCAGGAGGTGATCACCACCATCCGAGGCTGGGAGACCCGAGGGACTCCTCCACCGCCATCCTCCCTGCCCGCACCATCGGCCACTCAGCCCATTCCCGCTCCGGAACCCAGAGGAGTTCGACTCTCGCTCCCGAGGGCCTATGATGGGACCGCGGCCGGGTGTCAGGGATTCCTTCTCCAGGTGGAGCTTTACCTGGCCACCGTGCACCCGGCGCCCTCGGGACACGAGAGTGTGTCCGCCCTGATCTCCTGCCTTTCCGGGAAGGCGTTGGAATGGGCCAACGCAGAGTGGAGGAGGATCGACGCTAACACCATCACCTACAACGAGTTCTCCCGCCGCTTCAGGGCGGTGTTTGACCATCCCCCGGAGGGGAAAGCGGCGGGGGAGCGTCTGGTCGGCCTCAGGCAGGGGAAGAGGAGTGCCCAGGAGTTCACCTTGGAGTTCCGTACCCTAGCGGCGGATGCAGGGTGGAATGAGCGGGCTCTCATCGATCACTACAGATGTAGTCTACGCGAGGACGTCCGTAGGGAGCTGGCCTGTAGGGACACCAGCCTCTCGTTCGACCAGTTGGTCGACATGTCCATCAGGCTGGATACCCTGCTAGCTACCCGCGGACGTTCCGAGGGGGGTCCGTCCATTTCACCCTCCAGCGCCTCCGAGCCGTGCCCCATGGAGCTCGGGGGCGCTGGCGCTAGAGAGAGGAGGGGTCGGCTTACGAGGGGGTCCATCTCCTGCACCAACTGTGGTCGGGGAGGACACACCGCGGCTAGGTGCTGGGGATGGCCTCCTTGGGGAGAGGACGACAGGTCCCGCACTGGGGAGTCCTTCCAGGTGAGTAGGCGCCCCACTCACCCAGAGCTCTCTGTTGCACATTTCTGTATATCTGTGCGTTTTCCACAGGTAGCACCTCATTCCCAGCATAAGGCGCTGGTAGATTCAGGCGCGGCTGGGAATTTTGTTGATAAGAAGTTTTGTTTAGCCTTAGGGATTCCCCTTCTCCCTGTTGACGTTCCCTTTCCCGTTCATGCCCTAGATAGCCGTCCGTTGGGTGCGGGCTTGATCAGGGAGGTCACTGCGCCACTTAGGATGTGTGCGCAGGGGGGTCATCAGGAGATGATCCAGCTATTTCTGATTGACTCGCCTGCGTATCCGGTGGTGCTGGGCATGCCCTGGTTGAGTACCCATAACCCATCTATTTCGTGGCAGGAGAGGGCTCTGATGGAGTGGTCTGCCCAGTGTGTGGGTCGATGTTTAGGCGTTTCCATAGGGGCTACCTCGGTGGAGAGTCCAAACCAGGTGCCCGCATTGCACGTTCCCCCTGAGTATGGGGATTTGGCTATTGTGTTCAGTAAGTCGAGGGCGACGCAGTTGCCTCCCCATAGGCAGGGAGATTGTGCGATAGACCTCCAGGCAGGAGCTGCGCTCCCACGGAGCCATGTGTATCCTCTGTCTCAGGAGGAGAAGAGAGCTATGGAGACGTACATAGACGAATCTCTGAGACAAGGATACATACGGCCTTCCACTTCCCCTGCGTCCTCGGGTTTCTTTTTTGTGAAGAAAAAGGATGGAGGATTACGCCCGTGCATTGATTACCGTGGTCTCAATCAGATCACGGTGAAGTACAGTTATCCACTCCCGCTGATTGCGACCATGACGGAGTCATTGCACGGGGCGCGTTTCTTCACTAAATTAGATCTCAGGAGCGCGTACAACTTGGTGCGCATTAGGGAGGGCGATGAATGGAAGACAGCCTTTAGTACCACCTCGGGCCATTACGAGTATCTTGTCATGCCATACGGGTTGATGAACGCTCCTTCAGTTTTCCAATCATTCGTTGATGAGATCTTCAGGGACATGCAGGGGCAGGGGGTGGTCGTGTACATAGATGACATTCTCGTGTACTCGCCTACCCGAGTCGAGCATGTGGCCCTGGTGCGCAGAGTGTTGCGGAGGCTGTTGGAGCACGACCTGTATGTCAAGGCAGAGAAGTGTCTGTTTTTCCAGGAGTCGGTCTCCTTTTTGGGTTATCAGTTGTCTGCGTCAGGGGTGAAGATGGAGGTAGACCGGGTGTCGGCCGTGCGTAATTGGCAAACGCCAACCACTGTGAAGGAGGTGCAGCAGTTCTTGGGGTTTGCGAATTACTACCGGAGGTTTATCCGGGGTTTTGGACAGGTGGCAGCTCCCATAACGTCTCTTTTGAAGGGGGGTCC
Organism: Coregonus lavaretus; assembly: GCF_964263955.1. Classification (NCBI taxonomy): domain Eukaryota; kingdom Metazoa; phylum Chordata; class Actinopteri; order Salmoniformes; family Salmonidae; genus Coregonus; species Coregonus lavaretus. The sequence continues at coordinate 43,554,657 of NC_139991.1, read as the reverse complement.
GGTGCGTCTGCAGTGGTCAGCCGAGGCGGACAGGGCGTTTGGGAGGTTGAAGGACCTGTTTACCTCGGCCCCGGTGCTGGCGCATCCGGATCCCTCTTTGCCATTTCAGGTAGAGGTGGACGCGTCAGAGGCCGGTATAGGAGCCGTGCTTTCGCAACGGTCCGGCGCGCCACCTAAACTCCGCCCCTGTGCTTTTTATTCCAAGAAGCTCAGTCCGGCGGAGCGAAACTATGACGTAGGGGACAGGGAGCTGTTAGCCGTGGTACAGGCCCTAAAGGTGTGGAGGCACTGGCTTGAGGGGGCTCAACACCCTTTCCTCATTTTGACGGACCACCGTAACCTGGAGTACATCTGGGCAGCGAGGAGGCTGAACCCTCGCCAGGCGAGGTGGAATATGTTTTTGACTCGGTTCACATTTAAGATCACATACATCCCTGGGTCACAGAATGGTAAGGCAGACGCACTGTCTCGGCGGTATGACACGGAGGAGAGGTCCGTGGAGCCCACTCCCATACTGCCGGAGTCTTGTCTGGTGGCACCGGTAGTGTGGGAGGTCGATGCTGAACTCGAGCGAGCGTTACGCACCGACCCTAGTCCACCTCAATGTCCGGAGGGTCGGAAGTACGTTCCGCTCGAGGTTCGGGATCGATCGATCTATTGGGCTCACACGTCACCCTCCTCTGGACACCCTGGTATCGGCCGGACAGTGCACTGTCTTAGTGCCAAGTACTGGTGGCCCACGTTGGCGAGGGATGTGAGGGTTTATGTTTCCTCCTGCTCGGTGTGCGCCCAGTGTAAGGCGCCTAGACATCTGCCTAGGGGTAAGTTACTACCCCTGCCCGTTCCACAACGACCATGGTCTCACCTCTCGGTGGATTTCCTCACTGACCTTCCTCCTTCACAGGGGAATACCACTATACTGGTCGTTGTGGACCGGTTTTCTAAGGCCTGTCGTTTGCTCCCCATGCCGGGCCTTCCTACGGCCCTGCAAACTGCCGAAGCACTATTCACCCATGTGTTCCGGCACTACGGGGTACCCGAGGATATTGTGTCTGATCGAGGTCCCCAATTTACCTCCAGAGTCTGGAGAGCTTTTATGGAGCGGTTGGGGGTCTCGGTGAGCCTCACCTCGGGTTACCACCCGGAGAGTAATGGGCAGGTGGAACGTGTGAACCAGGATGTGGGTAGGTTTCTTAGAACATACTGCCAGGACCGGCCGGAGGAGTGGGCAAGGTACGTTCCCTGGGCCGAAATGGCCCAGAATTCCCTACGCCATTCCTCCACTAACCTAACCCCTTTCCAATGTGTGTTAGGTTACCAGCCGGTTCTGGCACCTTGGCAGCAGAGCCAGATCGAGGCTCCTGTGGTGGATGAGTGGGTGCGGCGCTCGGAGGAGACATGGAACGCTGCACACGTCCACCTGCAGCGGGCCATCCGTCGTCATAAGGCGAGCGCCGATCTCCACCGCAGTGAGGGACCGGTGTACGCACCTGGTGATCGAGTCTGGCTCTCTACCAGAAACCTGCCCCTCCGCCTGCCCTGTCGGAAACTGGGTCGGCGGTTTGTAGGGCCATTTAAAGTCCTGAGAAGGTTGAACGAGGTGTGTTACAAATTACAACTGCCTGTGGAGTATAAAAGTATTAACCCCTCGTTCCATGTGTCTCTTCTCAGGCCGGTGGTAGCTGGCCCACTCCAAGAAAGTGAGATCAGGGAGACTCCTCCGCCCCCATTGGACATCGAGGGGGCACCGGCGTACTCTGTGCGGTCCATCTTGGATTCAAGACGTCGGATGGGGGGTCTCCAATATCTAGTGGAGTGGGAGGGGTACGGCCCGGAGGAACGGTGCTGGGTGCCGAGGAGAGACATTTTGGACCCGTCTCTCCTGACGGAATTCCATCGTGGGCACCCGACGCATCCTGCTCCGCGTCCTCCTGGTCGTCCCCGAGGCCGGAGTCGGCGCACGTCTGGAGCCGTGCGTCAAGGGGGGGGGTACTGTCACGGTTTCGGCCGAGGCTGCCTCTCTTCCTTGCTCGGGCAGGCTTCGGCGTTCGTCGTCTCCGGAATACTAGCTGCCACCGTTGCATGTTTCTATGTTCGTTTGCTTTTGTCTGATTGTTGTCACACCTGTTATCATTTAGTGTCATTAGTGTCCTATTTAGTTCTCGTTGTGTTTGTCAGGTGTTGTGTGTGATTGTTTTACTGTCGTGCCGGTAGGCTGGATATTTACTGTTTGCTCGGTTGAGCTAGTTTGCTCCTTAGTTTTGGAGTATTTTGTCGCACCTGTTTGTGCGCTTGTGTTTACGCCTACGTGCGGAGCTTTTGCCTCAGGGCATTTATTTCGTGTTTGTTTTGCTGTGCCTCACTAAAGTCTGTTGGACTAACGTACTGCGTCCTGCGCCTGATTCCACCCACACCCACCTACATCTACCTTGACAATTATATGATGGTCCGACCGCATTCTGTCCCCTATCAACACTTTTTAAAACTTTTGGTGCCAACGAGAATGAGATAAGAAAGAAGTCAAGACGACTAGCTTGATTCAGTCTCCGCCATGTACAGTGGGGAGAACAAGTATTTGATACACTGCCGATTTTGCAGGTTTTCCTACTTACAAAGCATGTAGAGGTCTGTAATTTTTATCATAGGTACACTTCAACTGTGAGAGACTATTTTTGGCATTCTAACACACTTTATTTTTTAACTTGTGCTGTTGTACTTTGTTACTTTGGGGTTTTTAGACACACATGGGTGTAATCCTGGCATAATCAATTTCTGATTAAGTGGTTCTTCCCATTTCTTTAGCATAAACCAGCCTAAAAGGTTTTGTTTAGGCTTTTGTTTTGCATTTTGTTTAGCATGTATTATAATTGGCCAGCTTCCTGCTGCAAACCTAATAATTTTATTGTCTTTTCACCTGTAGACGAGATGACCTCAACACAATTCCAGACCTGGCATGCAATCCGATCCGAACCCAAATTATAGAGGCCTTCTTTGACAAAAGGTTGGTTATCGTGTTTCTGTTAAGTACCTCAAAAAGAACAAGACTAAAGGTTAACTGCTCTCAAGATGCCCATAGCTTTAACCTACATAGTATGATTTTCATTATACAGTAGGTTTGGTGGTGCCTCACAGGGATTAGTCAAATGTGAGCCTGGTCCAGAAACAACCCCCAGCCTTTAGCCCCTACCCGCTAGCATTTGTGTAGATCGGAAAGGGTTGAATATGTATAGTGGGGAGAACAAGTATTTGATACACTGCCGATTTTGCAGGTTTTCCTATTTACAAAGCATGTAGAGGTCTGTCATTTTTATCCTAGGTACACTTCAACTGTGAGAGATGGAATCTAAAACAAAAATCCAGAAGATCACATTGTATGATTTTTAAGTAATTAATTTGCATTTTATTGCATGACATAAGTATTTGATCACCTACCAACCAGTAAGAATTCCGTCTCTCACAGACCTGTTAGTTTTTCTTTAAGAAGCCCTCCTGTTCTCCACTCATTACCTGTATTAACTGCACCTGTTTGAACTCGTTACCTGTATAAAAGACACCTGTCCACACACGCAATCAAACAGACTCCAACCTCTCCACAATGGCCAAGACCAGAGAGATGTGTAAGGACATCAGGGATAAAATTGTAGACCTGCACAAGGCTGGAATGGGCTACAGGACAATAGGCAAGCAGCTTGGTGAGAAGGCAACAACTGTTGGCGCAATTATTAGAAAATGGAAGAAGTTCAAGATGACGGTCAATCACCCTCGGTCTGGGGCTCCATGCAAGATCTCACCTTGTGGGGCATCAATGATCATGAGGAAGGTGAGGGATCAGCCCAGAGCTACACGGCAGGACCTGGTCAATGACCTGAAGAGAGCTGGGACCACAGTCTCAAAGAAAACCATTAGTAACACACTACGCCGTCATGGATTGAAATCCTGCAGCGCACGCAAGGTCCCCCTGCTCAAGCCACCACATGTCCAGGCCCGTCTGAAGTTTGCTAATGACCATCTGGATGATCCAGAGGAGGAATGGGAGAAGGTCATGTGGTCTGATGAGACAAAAATAGAGCTTTTTGGTCTAAACTCCACTCGCCGTGTTTGGAGGAAGAAGAAGGATGAGTACAACCCCAAGAACACCATCCCAACCGTGAAGTATGGAGGTGGAAACATCATTCTTTGGGGATGCTTTTCTGCAAAGGGGACAGGACGACTGCACCGTATTGAGGGGAGGATGGATGGGGCCATGTATCGCGAGATCTTGGCCAACAACCTCCTTCCCTCAGTAAGAGCATTGAAGATGGGTCGTGGCTGGGTCTTCCAGCATGACAACGACCCGAAACACACAGCCAGGGCAACTAAGGAGTGGCTCCGTAAGAAGCATCTCAAGGTTCTGGAGTGGCCTAGCCAGTCTCCAGACCTGAACCCAATAGAAAATCTTTGGAGGGAGCTGAAAGTCCGTATTGCCCAGCGACAGCCCCGAAACCTGAAGGATCTGGAGAGGGTCTTTATGGAGGAGTGGGCCAAAATCCCTGCTGCAGTGTGTGCAAACCTGGTCAAGACCTACAGGAAACATATGATCTCTGTAATTGCAAACAAAGGTTTCTGTACCAAATATTATGTTCTGCTTTTCTGATGTATCAAATACTTATGTCATGCAATAAAATGCAAATTAATTACTTAAAAATCATACAATGTGATTTTCTGGATTTTTGTTTTAGATTCTGTCTCTCACAGTTGAAGGGTACCTATGATAAAAATTACAGACCTCTAACATGCTTTGTAAGTAGGAAAACCTGCAAAATCTGCAGTATATCAAATACTTGTTCTCCCCACTGTATGTCAAGTCCTAGGTGATGGAGATCAGATCCACCCTCTTCACCTGAGACACAAACACTCTGATCCCCTGTTGTAACCATTTTCCCAAGCATCTCCGTGCGGTCAGACCTTTGATTATTTTGTGCCACCTGGGCCACAATGATAAACCCCCTCTCTGATTGTCCGAGTGTGACCCCCTCCCCATGGGTTACTGCAGCCAGTGTTGCCAGCACTGCCACTACCTGGGTGGGCGTACCCCACCGGAATCCCCACCGGCTAGGTAAAAGGTCGTCAAGGTTCTCATTAGCAGCTTTGAGAATTTCCTTGTATATTATGCTCTCCCATCAGGGGGCTCTGGCTTTGTAGGACCAACCCTGCCAGGCAGGCTCAGAATCTTGAGGGGGCGGTGCTGCTCAAGTAGGTCTCTGACCGCATTTATTTCTCTGTTTAGGCTGCATACTCACAGCAGGTCCATAAAAGAGATGGGAACTTCTCTTTGGTGTATGGGTCGCTCAGGTGGGTGTCCAGGTTATAGGGTTAGGGATCTTTCCATCATGATAGGTCAATGAAAAATTAGATTAGATGTATACTATATTTAAAAATGTATTTCCCTCATCTACACAAATATATCCCTCATCTACACAAAATTGAAAGCTCTCTCTCACTACCCCTGCTCATAGACCCCCGGTCGGCTCTGGGATATGCAGACTTGCTTGGGCCAAGAAACACGAGCAATGGACATTAAACCAGTGGAAATGTGTCCTTTGGTCTGGAGTCCAAATTTGAGATTTTTGGTTCCAACCGCCGTGTCTTTGTGAGATGCGCTGTGGGTGAACAGATTATTTCTGCATGTGTATTTCCCACTGTAAAGCATGGAGGAGGAGGTGTTATGGTGTGGGGGTGCTTTGCTGGTGACACTGTCTGTGATTTATTTAGAATTCAAGGCACACTTAACCAGCATGGCTGCCACAGCATTCTGCAGCGATACGCCATCCCATCTTGTTTGGGCTTAGTGGGACTATCATTTGTTTTTCAACAGGACAATGACCCAAAAACACACCTCCAGGCTGTGTAAGGGCTATTTGACCAAGAAGGAGAGTGATGGAGTGCTGCATCAGATGACCTGGCCTCCACAATCACCCGAACTCAACCAAATTGAGATGGTTTGGGATGAGTCGGCCCACAGAGTGAAGGAAAAGCAGCCAACAAGTGCTCAGCATATGTGGGAACTCCTTCAAGACTGTTGGAAAAGCATTCCAGGTGAAGCTGGTTGAGAGAATGCCAAGAGTGTGCAAAGCTGTCATCAAGGCAAAGGGTGTATATTTGAAGAATCTCAAATATAAAACATATTTGTTTAACACTTTTTTTTGGTTACTACATGATTTCATGTGTTATTCCATAGTTGGGATGTCTTCACGATTATTCTACAATGTAGAAAATAGTCAAAATAAAGAAAAACCCTTGAATGAGAAGGTGGCGGCAGGTAGCTTAGTGGTTAAGAGCATTGTGCCAGTAACCGAAAGGTCGCTGGTTCTAATCCCAGAGCCGACTAGGTGAAAAATCTGTCTGTGCCCTTGAGCAAGGCACTTAACCCTAATTGCTCATGTAAGTCGCTCTGGATAAGAGCGTCTGCTAAATGACGTAAATGTAAAATGTGTTCTAAAACTTTTGACCGGTAGTGTAAGTAGGCCCCAATTGAAGGATTCATGAGTAAAACACATATTCATATCTAGACAGATTAGGTTATTGGGGTTGTTGAGACTTGAATTGACTGATTACTTGTTGCTTGACTATTTGGTGTGAAATATGCAATAGCCATTATGGCCTATAGCCTACATAAACTTATGTTACCACTATTGAACAAAATCTGATGAGTTGGTTTATTCAAGTGAAACCACATTGTATTCTATTACTCAGGCTTCATGCCACTCAAAATGCACTGTCACAGTGAATGAGGATCTGGGAACTGTGGTGACCTTGATATGCTGCAGTCATCATTCACAATGTATTAACTTTGGAACAGATACAAGATGCACTTGTAGGATATTTTATCAAATACACTAGTAACCCCCTTATAACATAATATTTTATTTTAGAAAGATATACAATAGATGTGAAGTGTTTCACAAAATTAATTCATTTTTTATTATTTAATAATAAGGAGAGCAAAAATATACCACACTTGTCTCTGTATTCTCTGTTTCAACTTGTATTTATTGAAGGATACCACATGGAGGCAGCGGTTATTTAACTATAGAAAGCATTTCCTGGGACCCAGCTCTAACCAAATGACTGAAAAGTAATTACTTGTACAGTAGATGGCATTGTTGGACCCTCAGACCATCTTCACAGAGGCACACTGGGTTTTGTGTATGTATTTTATGCTTTATAAAGACATAATGTTTATTATACAAGAGCACTATACATACGGTATGTTGTGTTATAAGCATGTTGTAGGCTATAGTTACACTGTTATAACATGCCTGCGTGTTAGTGTCAAATAGAAAGCAGTGTGTGGGGGGAGGGAGGCGTGCGTGTGCAGATGTGGGTGTATGTGTGTCTACCATCTTTTGATGAATGCACTTGTGTTTTACATAATGGCTACTAATGCTGATGATTTTAGTCACTGACGCATTCCATGATAATTCACGGCAGCTTAAACAGACACTTTTTTCTTATGCACATTAACAAATCTTAAATGAATTAGTCTAGCTGCCACTTAACTGACTAAGGAACAGGTGCACACTAAGTGCCGTGTTGTGACTAGCTTATTTGGCAACAGTTTGCCCACAGGGAAAGGTAACATTGTCATTCTGTATGGAGGAGATTTTGAACTCTTTTTAAAAATACATATCCATTGCTGTTGTGTGCATATTGAATGTAGATGGGCAAATGTTGTACAAACAGCAAACAACCAATCCAAACCTGTCACAGACAGCGTGAGTGCATTGTAAATGTTGTGGTTCTGACAAGATAACTCGGCCTGCTCGCTATCTAGAATCTCATACACTTGCATTTACTTGAAATTAAAAAGCCAATCTGAAAATCTGAAAGCTCTATAGTGGAAGCTATTACACAATGTCACAGTCCTGAGATTACAGCCTGGCTCAAGACTGCAATCTCCTCAGCCGACAGGCACCCAACCCTGACACCTCTGTGGTTGCTTAACAGAAAGTTTACAAATCCATATATTCACCATCTCCCATCTCATTCTGAGACAGAGGCGGGTGTCTTGTTATGCACACATTGTACAAAATAATAAAATGCAGGACGACAGGATCTTTATAAACTAACTTTATTAGCTAGACTCAGGCATGTTCGTGTCTCCGGCCATGATGAACTGCAATGACCTCATGACATAGGTGGTCTTAACCAATCATAGCACACTATGTTATGACAGTAGAATGTAACCAATAGTAATTCAGTACACAAGCACATTTACGTTTTACAGTGGGTTACCGTTTAAATATTTAGCTCCTGTGTCCGTTTGAACAGGTTCTTTATTATATTCCACACTCACTCATTTATGGATGGCCCTCTGTTGGAAAATGGCTTTTTAAATGATCCTGTACTCTCAGTGGAACAGAGAGCACATTAGAGTGGGTAGGTCAAAGAGGGGAGAGTAGCGGACGTGCATGGGCGTCTATATATCCGGAAACAGTAAAGTAAATCCACTGAAACGACCACAAACGTCCATCCACTACCAGGACACATCTTGAAATTCCAGTCCACATTTGATGTCAGTTGCATTACATCTCCGTCCATGTCCGCCAATGTCTCTCCAATAAATGACCCTGCGCTTGCTCAAGGTTACGCATGCTTATTCCCCCCCCCGAATGCTAATGCTAGTCACTGCTAGCTTGCCTTAATGGCTGTCACTGGTATATTAAAAACACAATTAATTATTGAATTAATTAATTACAGTGAATTATGAATAAAATAATAATTGTTATTTTATTGTATTATTATTAATATCACACATCAGGGTTCCTACACCTTTTCAGAATTTTTTTTGCACCACTTTCAAGGTTTTCCCAGCATCTCACGACATCGCTATACTATACTATACTATACTATACTATACTATACTATACTATACTAGCGCTAAACATCTCTTAGTTCCTTGAATAAAACACACAAATCCACTTCTTGAAAGATGATAATTCATTTCAGTAGATCAGGATAATGTGGGTAAAAGTATCTGCATTTAGGCTAAGCAGGGCCTGAAACTAAAGTAACCAACATGGAGACACTATTAGGTTGGGTGGGGGACTCAGGTGCAGAGACGGACACACGGACAAAGAGAGTGAATTAGGATGTAGTTTATTCAACGTGTTTTGGCAGAGAGAAGCAGTACAGGGTGGAGTAGCTTCAGGCCGGGGTAGGAGCTGAGTGGGGTGGAGAGCCAGTAGTCCTGAGAGCTGGATGACGAGGATAACAGGTAACAGAGGAGCAGGTAGCGGCGTGGGAATGGCAAGCAGGCAGGCAGCAGGAACAGACGGGATCTGGTCGAAGGAGAGACAGGTTACAAACGTGGCAGGAACAACAATAATACTGAGAGCGTACAACTAAACTGAGAGTGCTGTACGGGCCAAGTTACCACAGGTAGTGTAGGAACGAACTGGCGCTGGAGAGGTGTCCAGCCCGGGTAGATAACTGCTGCTTGATTGGTGACAATGAGCTGCAGCTTGATGTAACTGATCTTGTGAGAGAATGGCCACGCCCCCTGACCTAGATCCTCTGACTGGACTGCACAGCAGGGGGAGACAGACACAAACAACACACACAGGGGAAAAAAGGGAAAGGAAAACCAGCAGGAACAGGACCAACAGTGCCGGACCGTAACAGACACGACCTGGGCCAAGCTGGACGACTTCTGCCAGTACTCTGCTTTAGGGCTGACCCCAATTAGTTGACTGGTCGATTGTTTGGTAGTTAGGCTGTTGGTCGCCGAGATTGTTTTAGTCAAGCAATAACAAATATATACAGTACCAGTCAAAAGTTTAGACACCTACTCATTCCAGGGTTTTTCTTTATTTTTACTATGTTCTACATTCTAAAATAACAGTGAAAACATAAAAACTATGAAATAACACATGTGGAATCATGTAGTAACCAAATAAGTGTTAAACAAATCAAAATATATTTGAGATTCTTCAAAGTAGCCACCCTTTGCCTTGATGACAGCTTTGCACACTCTAGGCATTCTCTCAACCAGCTTCATGAGGTAGTAACCTGGAATGCATTTCAATTAACAGGTGTGCCTTGTTCAAAGTTAATTTGTGGAATTTATTATCTTCTTAATGCGTTTGAGCCAATCAGTTGTGTTGTGACAAGGTAGGGGTGGTATACAGAAGATAGCCCTATTTGCTAAAAGACCAAGTCCATATTATGGCAAGAACTGCTCAAATAAGCAAAGAGAAATGACAGTCCATCATTACTTTAAGACATGAAGGTCAGTCAATCCGGAAAATTTCAAGAACTTTGAAAGTTTCTTCAAGTGCAGTCTCAAAACCAATCAAGCGCTAGGATGAAACTGGCTCTAATGAGGACCGCCACAGGAAAGGAAGACCCAGAGTTACCTCTGCTGCAGAGGATATGTTCATTAGAGTTAACTGCACCTCAGATTGCAGCCCAAATAAATGCTTCACAGAGTTCAAGTAACAGACACATCTCAACATCAACTGTTCAGAGGAGACTGCTTGAATCAGGCCTTCATGGTCAAATTGCTGCAAAGAAACCTCTGCTAAAGGACACCAATAAGAAGAAGAGACTTGCTTGGGCCAAGAAACACGAGCAATTGACATTAGACCGGTGGAAATCTGTCATTTGGTCTGATGAGTCCAAATTTGAGATTTTTGGTTCCAACCAGCTTGTCTTTGTGAGACGCAGAGTAGGTGAACGGATTATCTCCGCATATGTGGTTCCCACCGTGAAGCATGGAGGAGAAGGTGTGATGGTGTGGGGGTGCTTTGCTGGTGACACTGTCTGTGATTTATTTAGAATTCAAAGCACACTTAACCAGCATGGCTACCACAGCATTCTGCAGCGATACGCCATCCCATCTAGTTTGCGCTTAGTGGGATTATCATTTTTGTATTCAACAGGACAATGACCAAAAACACACCTCCAGGCTGTGTAAGGGCTATTTGACCAAGGAGAGTGATGGAGTGCTGCTTCAGATGACCTGGCCTCCACAATCACCCAACCTCAACCCAATTGAGATGGTTTGGGATGAGTTGGACTGCAGAGTTAAAGAAAAGCAGCCAACAAGTGCTCAGCATATGTGGGAACTCCTTCAAGACTGTTGGAAAAGTATTCCGCACTAAGCTGGTTGAGAGAATGCCAAGAGTGTGCAAAGCTGTCATCAAGGCAAATGGTGGCTACTTTGAATAACCTTTTTGGTTACTACATGATTCCGTATGTGTTATTTCATAGTTTATTCTACAATGTAGAAAATAGTAAAAATAAAGAAAAACCCTTGAATGAGTAGGTGTGTCCAAACTTTTAACTGGTACTATATGTCAAAGGTTGGAATTACCCTTTAATATCTCTCAATCTGGGGTTGGTGGGGCTTGAATTATATGAATATACATGACTTGAGACTGATGCATTTGTTTACTGTGTTCTATTGTTTTCTTATCTTTTTGCTTCTAGATGCATGGCCGAGAGTGCTTTCAGAGGATGAGAGAGACATTTGGACAGGAGTTAATGTTGACCTGATGACAGGAGGATGGCCTGCAAAATGGTAAACCAGTGTGGTTCGTCTAGCCCCCCTACTTCTGGAGTGAGGTGCTCATTGCCCTTTGTCAAGAACTACAGTGCCGCTTGGAGAGGGACCAGAGCTACTTGGCGAGCCACACCACACGGATCATGTCTGGGGAGTTTTCGTCAAAGAAACCTAGATCACATGGACCCCTCAACACTATAGCACCACAGTAACCCCAATGGAGGCTCGCCCTGGGCCAAGCCGAATGACTCCTGTCAGTACTGTGCTTGATTCTTTTGAATAGGCTCATTCATATTTCCTTCATTTGGGGCTTACCAGTTTACACCCATGTAAGCAGGTAAGCACTGCATTTGAAATTCAAAGATTAATGAGGCACACTGGGTTTTGTGTATTTATTTTATGCTTTATGAAGACATAATGTTTAGCGTTCAACACCATAGTGCCCTCACTAAGCGATGCACCCTGGGACTAAACACCTCCCTCTGCAACTGGATCCTGGACTTCCAGATGGGCCGCTCCCAGGTGGTAAGGGTAGGTAACAACACATCTGCCACGCTGATCCTCAACACGGGGGCCCCTCAGGGGTGCGTGCTCAATCCCCTCCTGTACTCCCTGTTCACCCATGACAGCATGGCCAAGCACAACTCCAACACCATCTTTAAGTTTGCCGACAACACAACAGCGGTAGGCCTGATCACCGACAATGATGAGACAGCCTATAGGGAGGAGGTCAGAGACCTAGTGGTATGGTGCCAGGATAACAACCTCTCCCTCAATGTGATCAAGCCAAAGGAGAAGATTGTGGACTACAGGAAAAGGAGGACCGAGCACGCCCCCATTCTCATCGACAGGGCTGTAGTGGAGCAGGTTTAGAGTTTCAAGTTCCTTGGTGTCCACATCACCAACAAACTATCATGGTCCAAACACACCAAGACAGTCATGAAGAGGGCACGACAAAGCCTAGTCCCCTTCAGGAGACTGAAAAGATTTGGCATGGGTCCTCAGATCCTCAAAAAGTTATACAGCTGCACCATCGAGAGCATCCTGACTGGTTGTATCACTGCCTGGTATGGCAAATGCTCGGCCTCCGACCACAAGGCACTACAGAGGGTAGTGCGTATGACCCAGTACATCACTGGGGCCAAGCTTCCTGCCATCCAGGACCTCTATACCAGGCGGTGTCAGAGGAAGGCCCTAGAAATTGCCAAAGACTCCAGCCACCCTAGTCATAGACTAGGTCCAAAAGGCTTCTTAACAGCTTCTACCCCCAAGCCATAAGACTCCTGAACATTCCCCCCCCCCCCCCCCCCCCCAAAAAAAAAAAAAGACTCCTGAACAGCTAATCAAATGTCTTCCCAGACTATTTGCATTGTCCGCCCCTCCCCCACCCCCTATTTTTACCATGCTGCTACTCTCTGTTTATTATCTATGGATAGTCACTTTACCTCTACCTACATGTACATATTACCTCAATTACCTCGACTAACCTGTGCCCCCCCCACATTGACTCTGTACCGGTGCCCCCTGCATTTAGCCTCGCTACTGTTATTTTACTGTTGCTATTTAATTAGTTGTTATTTTTCAATTTTTCTTATTTTTCTATTTTTACTTAACTATTTTTTACTTAACACTGCATTGTTGGTTAAGGGCTTGTAAGTAAGCATTTCACCGTAAGGTCTACACCTGTTGTATTTGGCGCATGTTGACAAATAAAATCTGATTTCATTAGATTTTACTAAAGGAAACCAATAATAAGAAGAGACTTGCTTGGGCCAAGAAACACGAGCAATGGACATTAGACCGGTGGAAATCTGTCCTTTGGTCTGATGAGTCCAAATTTGAGATTTTCCGTTCCAACCGGCTTGTCTTTGTGAGACGCAGAGTAGGTGGATGGATGTCCTGGAGGAGGAGGTGTGATGGTGTGGGGGTGCTTTGCTGGTGACACTGTCAGTGATTTATTTTGAATTTAAGGCACACTTAACCAGCATGGCTAACACAGCATTCTGCAGCGATACGCCATCCCGTCTGGTTTGCACTTAGTGGGACTATCATTTGTTTTTCAATATACATGACTTGAGACTGATGCATTTGTTTAATGTGTTCTATTGTTTTCTTATATTTTTTCTTAACCGCTAAACCTGAGACATACGCCCGCCTCACAGTTTCATAATAGGTGGCACAAGCACCTGCAATGGATATAAGCAAAAGGTACATTTTATGTTGTTTTGTTGGCCAGGACACCGGTGCATCGCCTTGCTATCGAATGTAAAAAGGGCATTAAACATACCTTTGAGAGTTTCACTCTTTTTCTCCTGCGTAAACAAAGCCTTGTTTCAGTAGATGTGTATGTAGCTATGACACCCATGCATTGTATGGGCAACAACAGTACATCTCATTCACTCTATTTATACAGTACTAATTGTACAAGCAAATTATAGATGAGGCCTGTGTATTAAATGTAATAAAAAAAAAAAAACATGAACAGCTAGCTAACAACAACATCAGCTAGCTAGTGGTAGGCTAGCTAGCACCTAGCGCTGAGCTAGCTAACGTTAGTGGTTAGCAATTAGCATGCAACTGTAAGATACAATTTTCATGAAAAGTAAACTTTTAAAATACATAGAATTTGCATGGTTCATATGTACACATGTAAATACACTTAATTTGAGCCATCCTTTGTAAAAAATACAAACATTTAAGAGCCAAAATATTTATAACAGAAATATAAATCACCCGATACGCCATCTTCTTCTCATTAACTTAACTACATACAAAGTTAGCTAGCTTAGCTAGCTCACTCGTTTTTTTCACTCGGTCAAAACACTTAAATTATCCATCAAAATGACCAGAAAACTCATAACAGTTTGATTTTGAAAACTAAACCATGGTTATAAATGTTACAAACCTGAAAACAGGATAAATATGCAGATACTGAGAGTTGGCTTCTTTTCATTGTGCTTCTCTTCCACCACATGACGAAATAGGGAGTCACACGCCTGCAGCCTTTGAACATTTACGTGACATGCAAAGTCTGGACATTTTCTGAAACTTGTTAATGTATAATTGGAAATGTACTATCCCAGAAATTCCCATATCACGCAAGTGTTCGGGGATGCGTGGGAGTTTGCAGGAATGCATACGAAATTTCCACCTACGACCGTGCACCTTAAATTTCATGGGAATATAGTAGATCCGATTTCACCCAGAAACTCAGCTTTTCATACAGTGTATGAGCTCTGAACAGATCCATCTTCGTGAAATCAGATGAGTTCATTTTCTACTGCAACTACCCCACTTGTTTCTCACAGTGCCTTTATATAGCACTCCTAACAACTTCCATGCAGTAACCTATCACTCGTATGGATATACACACTATACAAACCACCTGTTTGTAAAAACAAAACGAAATCAGAAAAGTCACCAAATGTGTAAAACAAATGGTGAAATGGACACGATAGTGGTTATAGTCCAATTCTGGTGCCTTGTATTTTAACTTCATACATTGCATGACTGATGTAGTTCGTACCAATGAGAGACTCCATTTAAATTGGTGCCTTGAAGCCCGGAGAATAGTTTGACATGGTTTAATTCTCCTCTCGCAAATGGCTTCTGACAGCTGAGGCGAGCCGAGAACATTACAAGCTGCACAGGTCAATCAATTTAGGACATGTTCATTCATTTTCTTATATAGGGAAATGTCTTAGAGGTGCTGTTTATTTAATCCAT
Source organism: Coregonus lavaretus (assembly GCF_964263955.1). Lineage (NCBI taxonomy): Eukaryota > Metazoa > Chordata > Actinopteri > Salmoniformes > Salmonidae > Coregonus > Coregonus lavaretus. The sequence goes on along the minus strand of NC_139991.1, from coordinate 43,539,386 downwards.
AGTCAATCTGGTCTGATAAATGAGTGGTTTCACCTCTTTGCTTTTGTGTGTGTCCTGCCCTCTGTCCTTGACATGTCTGGCTCATACACTAAATAATGTCCTATGTTTTGTTTGTGTGTATAATGAGAGAATGTGACATCATGCAAGAGAGAGAGAGGGGGGAGGGAGGGGGGGGGGGGCAGTGTGTAACTGTTTTGCATGCACAAGGCTTTCACAGGAAAATAAGTTGACAGGTTGCCGCAGCCCTGCCTCGAGCTCTCAGACAACAGCTGCTCAGAGAGAGAGGACGTCCTGGAGGTGCCGAGGCACAGAGCGTCTCTCTCTTTCTCTGTCTTTATCTCTTACTGTCCTTTTATGTCTCTCCTTCTCCTTCTCACTTCATCCCATACAGGGACAGGTGTGGTGTGAGACGCATGGCAAGTTGACCGATTGCCAGTTGTGAACACCCAAAATGAGGCAGGTTAAGCAGATTATGTTTTTTATAATTGAGGTCAAATCCTGTGTTTGTTGTTCAGGGTTGGGAAATAAATGTTTTGGAGACAGCTAATGAAGGTATAATTCTGAGGCCTGAACATTTTCCAAATGGCCCTCCTAGCGAAGAGAAGGCGCTCTGTGTTAAAAATTCTATGAGAAACAGTGGCATACTCTGAATGACCTAAAATGATAAATCCCATATTGGTCTTTCACAGTCAGGCCAACCCAAGCTGTACTGTGCAAGTAGGCTTATGGTAGGCCTACTATTGAAATAGATGAATGAGGCTGTCAACTGAGTCAGAAATTCACAGGTTTCTGATTTTATCCCCCCCCCGCTCTCAAAGTCACACGTTTTTCATAGAAAAACAAAAACAAATTATGTTCTAAGTCAACAACAATGCTTAAACCATATCAGGAGACCACTTTTGAGGTCTGGGAAAATCTAGGACTGTAGTGCACATGAGATGGAGTTTGCAAAACAAATGGCCACTGGCAAATAATCATTTTATTATTCTGCCAGGTAGGCATAGGCTACTTTGTAGCTAGTTGACATTTAATTGAGAAGATTTTTGGGGAAGCCTTTCCATCTACCAGAAGACAGTTAGGCCTATCATTAGCATAGCTATACTTTTTCTGTTGCTTAATTGTTTGAAACCTGGACATATTATGAGTCATGCCTTACCTTGCTTTAAAGTAGCCAAACCAAAATACAACCATAGAAATGTTCAGGGAAATCTTTTAAAAAATACATAATTAGTTAAATAAAGTCCACCTGTGTGCAATCTAAGTGTCACATGATCTGTCACATGATCTCAGTATATATACACCTGTTCTGAAAGGCCCCAGAGTCTGCAACACCACTAATCAAGGGGCACCACCAAGCAAGTGGCACCATGAAGACCAAGGAGCTCTCCAAACAGGTCAGGGACAAAGTTGTGGAGAAGTACAGATCAGTGTTGGGTTCTAAAAGAATATCCGACACTTTGAACATCCCACGGAGCACCATTAAATCCATTATTAAAAAATGAAAAGAATATGTCACCACAACAAACCTGCCAAGAGAGGGCCGCCCACCAAAACTCACAGACCAGGCAAGGAAGGCATTAATCAGAGAGGCAACAAAGAGACCAAAGATAACCCTGAAGGAGCTACAAAGCTCCACAGCGGAGATTGGAGTTTCTCTCGTTAGGACCACTTTAAGCTGCACACTCCACAGAGCTGGGCATTAACGGAAGAGGGGCCAGAAAAATGTGGGACACTCCCAAAAAACATATGGAAGAAGGTACTCTGGTCAGATGAGACTAATTTTGAGCTTTTTTGCCATCAAGGAAAATACTATGTCTGGCGCAAACCCAACACCTCTCATCACCCCGAGAACACCATCCCCACAGTGAAGCATAGTGGTGGCAGCATCATGCTGTGGGGATGTTTTTCATCGGCAGGGACTGGGAAACTGGTCAGAATTGAAGGAATGATGGATGGCGCTAAATACAGGGAAATTATTGAGGGAAACCTGTTTCAGTCTTCCAGAGATTTGAGACTGGGACGGAGGTTCACCTTCCAGCAGGACAATGACCCAAAGCATACTGCTAAAGCAACACTCGAGTGGTTTAAGGGGAAACATTTAAATGTCTTGGAATGGCCTAGTCAAAGCCCAGACCTCAATCCAATTGAGAATCTGTGGTATGACTTAAAGATTTCTGTACACCAACGGAACCCATCCAACTTGAAGGAGCTGGAGAAATTTTGCCTTGAAGAATGGGCAAAAGTCCCAGTGGCTAGATGTGCCAAGCTTATAGAGACATACCCCAAGAGACTTGCAGCTGTAATTGCTGCAGAAGGTTTCAGTTTTTTGTTTTATATGCCAAGGGGGGTGAATACTTTCGCAAGTCACTGTATTAGCAACCCATGGATAGATGTTCCATTTTTATATCTCCCCTCCCCTCTTTCAAAATTTCTAACAGATATTTCCATCTCTGTCCATGAACCCACTCACATGTGCGGTGCGCATTTTAGAACTGTGTTTTCCTGAAAATTGCATTTTGGAACATTCACGGGTAGGCCTACCTCCGTGTGCACATAGCTGCGCCTAAAATGTGAAGAAATAATAGTGTATCAACGTTTTCAGCTAAACATTCTGATCTGTAAATTCTCTACTCCTTACGAAAGAGGGAGGAAAAGAGAGTGAGGGGGAGAGGGCAAGAGAGGTTGAGATAGGAGAGAGAGAAATGAGAGAGAGATGCCATAAGACAGCAGCAGACATCTGCCCCTCTTCCCTGTGGTTGAAAAGGCAGGAAAATATCAGGTTTGACTATTCCAGGGTTTCAGGGCGAAAGCAGTTAACTCAAACACACACACTCAATGGCGTTGATCTTGTTCTACAAACTGCAGTGTTCCCCCATGGTCCCCAGATTAGCTCTGCCTGACAGACTAGTGTTTTCTCCATGCCAACTTAATTCACCTCGACAACAATATCCGAGGGGGGACTAGTGGGGGGATCAACAATGATTCATTTGAGTGCTTGGAAATGCATTTATAGAAGGTTCATCATTTACATAGCCTACTATTTACATACTGTATTAATCATAGTGTTAAACTATAGCGCTGTAGTACAGTATGCTTGGCTTAGTCAGTAAACAATATAATGTATAGAAATGCCCTTCACAACCTACTTTACTATTTGTAGGCAGCAGGGGGTTGATTTTCCTGCTCCGTCACATCAAAGAGGGGAAATAAAAAAGACTAAATCCAAAGGCTGTTTGTGGTATACAGATGCATTTGCATGGTTCCACAGCTCGTTGCTCAGAGTCACAGGGGGAGAGAAAGAGATTCCATTAGGGCTGTCAGCAAAGGTCTCCTAACCATGGGATTAAATAGCTGTATTTTAAGAATGGCGGGTTTGTGAGAATGTCCTCAATGATGTGCAGAGGGAACCCACAGTGTGTAAAACATGACTCATGGTAGCTTGTGTACCTCCGTGTGCAGTAATGTACAGATGGATTAACACTTCCTGGTATGTAACTAGCATATTTCATTCCATGCGTCATGCTTAATTTCCCATTTTATACAGAAAGAAATGGAATTCTTACAGGGCAAGGCAGACCTGGATGAGTGTGATGTGGGAAAACAATTAGAACCATATTTTTCATTTGAGTTAGAAACGCTTTGTTGCTCAGGCTAATCCAATCTTTGCAGGAAGGGATTTTCTCCCTAGAATGCTGCCAATGGAAACATGAAAACATTGAGAATGGCATAATTTGTCTCCATAAACATTCACATTGGGGATGTGTCACATCAACATATTCACATATTCAGTCTGGCCATTACACTCCATCGTGTACTAAAATATTATATTGCAGTTACATTTGAAGTGTGGCTATTCTTGAAACTTAATAGTGGTCTTCTGTGGGTGTTTTACTGTAGCATCAGGTGTATTACTGATAAGACATTATAATTAGGGAGTGTATCTCTGGGGAAGAATACAGTTAGTGGAGTCCCATCGATAACAACTAATCTTTCACATAATAGCAAAATAAATCTGAAGAATGTTCAAGCATTAAACAAAAAGTGGGGCAAGAAGTTAGTCATCGTCATTTCCATCATTGATGCATTAAAGCATGGTGCATTGTTGAGGAACTATTATCTATTTATCATGATGCTGGTTTTTGACATCCATATCATATCTCAAGCTCCTGGAAACACTTCCAGTTAATGAGTAATACTATCATCAACTATGATTTAATCATGTCAATGTATTCAGTAGCACTGATTAAATGTTTTGCACTGCTCTAGTGCAAGTGCAGTAAAACATGCTTGAAGTGAAAGATAGGGGAAGATACAATGCTTCTTTGCTAAAATAACACTACAGAATAGGTTACTAAGGAACATATACACGTTTAACTTACGACCTTTTACCTTCTATTTCCCAGATCTTCTCCCTGTCTATTTTATGTTTCTTTCCTCTACCCTGGCCTTGCACCCTTCCTTAGATTTACACCTGCCTTCTTCCTCTAGATCTGTCACTCCTGTGATGGAGGAAAAGTACAAATGGCCGATGAACCCTGCTGGGTCCGTCCCTCTACAACCCTGACTCCGAGCCCCATGGGCAGGCCACTGTCAAACCCTTATCAAATCAAACCGACAGAAGGCAGGTGCCCACAATATACACCACCTGTTCCTTACTCTCCCCTGACTCCATGTCTGTGCTTACTGCTGCAGACCCATTACTCAGGATTTGAAGCAGCCATTTGTAATGTCAGTAGGTGAGTGTCTGCTCTCATTTTAAAATGAATCGTATCTTTAGCCTTCAAAATGAATCTTGCTACAAACGTGCCATTTTCACTTCCACCTGTTAAGTCTGTTGTACTTTACTTTATGCCCATATTCTACAGCACCAACAGCTGCCAATTCCCTTGGCCGCCTCCCAATACTAGTGTAATAGATAGCAAAACTTGGGCAGGGCTTGCCCACAAGTGATGAGAGTGTGAAATAACACAAGCTTAGACCAAGATGAACCTATCTCCAGGGAAACGACCAAGGACTTTTATTGAGGAAAATAAACAACAGAATGTGCCACAGCGCTGGGTAATGTCGTGACGTGACTTGCATTAATGTGATGACTGTTATTTATCGAATCAACTAACTATGTTTAATTGTCACTCTATTCAATTAATAATGTAACAATTAACTCATCAGGAATTTGGGGCACCACGGAAGAAGTTGTTTAACGAGTTACCATCTCCCAAATTAAACTCTTAGAAGATATATATACACTACCGGTCAAACGTTTTAGAACACCTACTCATTCAAGTTTTTTTTTTAAAGTTTTTTACTATTTTCTACATTGTAGAATAATAGTGAAGACATCAAAACTATGAAATAAAACATATCGAATCATGTAGTAACCAAAAAAGTATTCAACAAATCAAAACTTATTTTATATTTGAGCACCCTTTGCCTTGATGACAGCTTTGCACACTCTTGGCATTCTCTCAACCAGCTTCACCTGGAATGCTTTTCCAACAGTCTTGAAGGAGTTCCCACATATGCTGAGCACTTGTTGGCTGCTTTTCCTTCACTCTGCCGTCCGACTCATCCCAAACCATATCAATTGGGTTGAGGTCGGGGGATTGTAGAGGCCAGGTCATCTGATCCAGCACTCCATCAGTCTCCTTCTTGGTCAAATAGCCCTTACACAGCCTGGAGGTGTGTTTTGGTTCATTGTCCTGTTGAAAAATAAATGATAGTCCCACTAAGCCCAAACCAGATGGGATGGCGTATCGCTGCAGAATGCTGTGGTAGCCATGCTGGTTAAGTGTGCCTTCATTCTAAATAAATCACAGACAGTGTTACCAGCAAAGCACCCCCACACCATAACACCTCCTCCTCCATGCTTTACGGTGGGAACAACACATGCAGAGATTATCTGTTCACCCACACCGCGTCTCACAAAGAGGCAGAGGTTTGAACCAAAAATATCCAATTTGGTCTCCAGACCGAAGGAAAAATGTCCACCGGTCTAATGTCCATTGCTCATGTTTCTTGGCCCAAGCAGGTCTCTTCTTCTTATTGGTGTCCTTAGGTAGTGGTTTCTTTGCAGCAATTCGACCATGAAGGCCTGCTTCACACAGTCCCCTCTGAACAGTTGATGTTGAGATGTGTCTGTTACTTGAACTTTGTGAAGCATTTATTTGGGCTGCAATTTCTGAGGCTGGTAACTCTAATGAACTGATCCTCTGCAGCAGAGGTAACTCTGGGTCTTCCATTCCTGTGGCGGTCCTCATGAGAGCCAGTTTCATCATAGCACTTGATGGTTTTTGCGACTGTACTTTAAGAAACTTTCAAAGTTCTTGAAATGTTCCCTATTGACTGACCTTCATGTCTTAAAGTAATTTAGTTTCTCTTTGCTTATTTGAGCTGTTCTTGCCATAATATGGACTTTTACCAAATAGGGCTATCTTCTGTATACCCCCTCTACATTTTAATTTGAAATTTTCGTCATTTAGCAGACGCTCTTATCCAGAGCGACTTACAAATTGGTGCATTCACCTTATGATAGCCAGTGGGACAACCACTTTACAATTGTTATTATTTTTTATTTTTTTTGGGGGGTGGGGTAAGGGGGGGTAGAAGGATTACTTTATCCTATCCCAGGTATTCCTTGAAGAGGTGGGGTTTCAAGTGTCTCCGGAAGGTGGTGAGTGACTCCGCTGTCCTTGCGTCGTGAGGGAGCTTGTTCCACCATTGGGGTGCCAGAGCAGCGAACAGTTTTGACTGGGCTGAGCGGGAACTGTGCTTCCGCAGAGGTAGGGGAGCCAGCAGGCCAGAGGTGGATGAACGCAATGCCCTCGTTTGGGTGTAGGGACCCTCTACCTTGTCACAACACAACTGATTGGCACACACACATTAAGAAGGAAAGAAATTCCACAAATTAACTTTTAAGAAGGCACACCTGTTAATTGAAATGCATTCCAGATGACTACCTCGTGAAGCTGGTTGAGAGAATGCTAAGCGTGTGCAAAGCTGTCATCAAGGCAAAGGGTGGCTATTTGAATAATCTCATATTTTGGGTTACTACATGATTCCATATGTGTTATTTCATAGTTTTGATGTATTCACTGTTATTCTACAATGTAGGAAATAATAAAAAAATTAAGAAAAACCCTTGAATGAGTAGGTGTTCTAAAACTTTTGAACAGTAGTGTATGTTATATATCGATAACAGTCACTTATTAAATCATTACCTCATCAGTCTCATTCTGAACGTTGCATAATCCTTGAACCTGCAAGAACCCTAACCTTATTGATAAATCAGCAATTCACAAATTGGCTTAATCATTTACTAACTAACTAAATAATAACACAGAATACATAAACACACACACACGGTTTAGGTTATCAAAAAGGGAGGGGCAATGGAAAGAGAGTGAAAGGGAGAGACAAAGAGATTCAAACTATCGTTGTTACATTTGGAAACTACGCAGTAATCACAATACTTAGCACCCTAACCACCGCTCATTTGGATAAGAAATTCAATGCATATTTACGCGTAGTTGTCCTTGATCATCGTCTCTCTGTTGAACCACTTTCTCAAAAAAGTTCTTTACCTGTCTGACTCTGCCCTGGATTATCAACCTCTGCCTGCCCTTGACCTGTCGTCTGCCTGCCCCCTGTTTTGTTAATAAACATCTGTGATTCAAACTGTCTGCATCTGGGTCTAATCCTGAGTTCTTATACACATACAGACATACACACACAGGCACGCACGCACACACACACACTGCCTTTCAGTCAAAGAAGCACCTCTGCCTGTTGCTGACAGCAGATACAAGACTGAAAAAGTCCAATCACTTCCTTCCTGCTGAGCCAATAAGAGCTCCTGTCTGGCAGGAGAAAGTAGGAGAGGAGACTTTCAACTCTAGGAGAAAGCACCTGTATACCTAGCCACAGACGTCACTGCATTTCCCTGGTATACACCTTAATCAGATGCTCACACGTCGTTGTCTCCTCAGCAGGCTTCCCTAGAGGCACCACAAACCTCATCTGATAGCACACAGAGAGAGCTGCTTGTTGGGAAGCTGTCAGACAGTGACAGCCTGTCAATGGAAAAGAGACAACGGGACAGAGTGGGGAGAGGAATGAGGAACATTATTTTGTGTCTGATATGGGAATGCTGTGCAGATGATAGGGGTTCTCTATATACCCTCTGCTATTTGATTAGAACGTTTCTGACTCATAGCCTTAGTGAGGCATAGCTACTGTTGTTGTAGCCATGTGAATGAAACACCTAATCTCAACTCAACCAGAACCCAACTGTGCAAATGAAAGACGTGAAATTTTCGGCCACATAAACAGCTTTGGGAAGGAAATATTTCGTTAAAAAGCATGTTCTCCTCAGTGCATGTTCAAGTAAGCACTGAAAATCAGTATGGATGACTGCGTCTGCTTGTGGTGTTATGTAATGTGGAAGTCGTGCTCCCTGTTCTGATTCTGCCTCTCAGCCCTGCAAATGCAGCCAGAGACTTTCCCAACACTCACAGGAGACCTGAGAGGAGATGAGTTAGGGGGCTTCCTGCTGCCCTGCCTGCAGACACCTGTAATGGAGTTTGGGGTAATTACAGAGGAGTGAAAGCCCTCTACAGGGTGTCTGGGCTCCAGCTCCGACCTGTCACCAATGCACCCCCTTGAGTACCTTGAGAAAAAGTAAAGATACCTTAATAGAAAATGACTCAAGTAAAAGTGAAAGCCACCCAGAGAAATACTACATGAGTAAAAGTCTAAAAGTATTTGGTTTTAAATATACATAAGTATCAAAAGTAAATGTATTTGCTAAAATATAGTTAAAGCTGCAATGTGTAACTTTTTGGGCGACCCGACCAAATTCACATATAAATGAGAGTTATAGATCTGGCAGTCTCATTGAAAGCAAGTCTAAGAAGCGGTAAATCTGTTCTATGTGCTCTATTTCTATGCTTCCCGTTCTTAGGTTTCATTTTTGCTTCTTTTACTTTCATTTTTGTACACCAGCTTCAAACTGCTGAAAATACAAACAATATTTTGTATTTCACATCGGTTTAGATGGCACAATGATTCTCTACACAATGACTGCTTGTTTTGTCACATAAACTGAAATTAGGCAAACTATTAGAATTTTAGGAACCAGGAAATGGCAGAGCGATTTCTGCATATTACACATTTAAGTCTCAAAAGTAAAATTATAAATAATTTCACATTCTTTATATTAGGCAAACCAGACTGGACGATTTTCTTGTTTTTAAAATTTACAGATAGCCAGGGGCACACTCCAACACTCAGACATAATTTACAAACCAAGCATTGTGTTTAGTGAGTCTGCCAGATAAGAGGCAGTAGGGATGACCAGGGATAAGTATTTTAATTGGGCCATTCTGTACTGCCAAGCATTTGAAATGTAATGAGTACTTTTGGGTGTCAGGGAAAATGTATGGAGTAAAAAGTACATTCTTTTATTTAGGAATGTAGTGGCTTAAAAGTAAGTTTTCAAAAATCTAAATAGTAAATTGGAAAATGTATGCACTCACTAACTGTAAATTGCTCTGGATAAGAGCATCTGCTAAATGACTAAAAGGTAAAATGTAAAGTAAAGTACAGATACCCCCCAAAACTACTTAAGTAGTACTTTAAAGTATTTTTACCTAAGTACTTGAAAAACTGAGCCCCTGCCTACACAGTGTTCACCCTGCTGTATCCGAGCACCACTCTCACACCAGGGCAGAGCTGTAAAAAGGTAATCACTTCTCAAATGGGCTCTTAGAGTAAGCCAGCCTGAAGGGCTGCCTCGAGGAAACATCAAACCTCCTCACTGCAAAATCAAAGAAATGAAAACAGGCAAGCTTAAAATAGAATGTCACTTTCAGTATGGCTTTATAGACTGAGTACGAGGAAAGAATGCAAGTCCATGATAGGCCACTGTCTGCAGGTGACCAAGTTCCTTGTCTCTCGCTGGCCTTTCTGTGTACTGTAGACCACTTGTGAAATCCAGATTATAGAATACTGCTCAGGCCATGGTGCAGCAGCACTGGGTGAGAAAATGTGTGGGAGAAAATCCCAATGACCATTTCATGGCTCAATAAGTACATGGCTTCAACTCATACTAGTGCCAGTATACTGCTATGATAGTGGACATTTGGTTTGTAGAAACTATTACCTTTAGGTAAGAAATAAGACATTGGCTACTGCATTAGGTTTTCTCTGACATTGGCTACTGCATAAGGTTTTCTCTGACATTAGCTACTCACGTTGGTTACTCAGGACCTGTGAGTGTTGTAGTCTGATTACATTGAACGGGAAGTTTAGATGGAATTGGATGGAATTCCTCATCAGCCTCTCAGCCACCTACCGGTATATACAATCATCTGCAATTTGATAGAGTACACACATTCTATTCCTGTGACAAACCTCTGCAGAGTGCAGACATCCCTGTGCCTGTGCCCTCTCATCTCCTTGCCAAGCTGTGCTCCCGTTGTTGTTTCTAATTACACTCTCATCTCATTCCACTGTCATTGAATCAAATGGCAATTTCAGGTTCAGGACGTGAGCATGTGGCCTTGGTGAGATGCCCCCCTGTACCTCAAGCACTCCAGACCATGAATAACAATGCTGGGGGCTGGGGCCACCGTCATGGCTGTCCTATTAGAATGCTAGTCTCTCTCTCTCTCTCTCTCTCTCTCTCTCTCTCTCTCTCGATCTGTCTTTCTCTGGAGCAGCTTACAAATTGTTCGGTGGCACTTTATTTGGATAGTCCATCTGTAGATGCTCTATAGACTATCTACAGACTTTCAGTAACATTTCAACTAACTATCTACTAACTAGCTCTAACCCTAACCTTAACTCTTGTCCTAACCCTAACCATAACCCCTACCCTAACCCTAACCCTTATTCTAAACCTAACCCTAAACCTAACAGTAACCTTAGCAAGCAGTTGCTTATGAACAGATAGTTTGTTGATACCCTACATGACCAAAAGTATGTGGACACCTGCTCGTCGAACATTAATATGGAGTTGGTCCCCCCTTTGCTGCTACAACAGCCTCCACTCTTCTGGGAAGGCTTTCCACTAGATTTTGGAACATTGCTGTAGGGAAGAGCATTAGTGAGGTCGGGCACTGATGTTGGGGCGATTAATCCTGGCTCACAGTCGGCGTTCCAATTCATCCCAAAGGTGTTCGATGGGGTTGAGGTCAGGGCTCTGTGCAGGCCAGTCAAGTTCTTCCACACTGATCTCGACAAACAATTTCTGTATGGACCTCACTTTGTGCACGGGTCATTGTCATGCTGAAACAGGAAAGGGCCTTCCCCAAACTGTTCCCACAAAGTTGGAAGTACAGAATCGTCTAGAATGTCATTGTATGCTGTAGCGTTAAGATTTCCCTTCACTGGAACTAAGGGGCCTAGTGAACCTTGAAAAACAGCCCCAGACCATTATTCCTCCTCGATCAAACTTTACAGTTGGCACTATGCATTCGGGCAGGTAGTCGTTCTCTTGGCATCCGCCAAACCCAGATTTGTCCGTCAGACTGCCAGATGGTGAAGCGTGATTCATCACTCCAGAGAACGCGTTTCCACTGCTCCAGAGTCCAATGGCAGCGAGCTTTACACCACTCCAGCCGACGCTTGGCATTGCGTATGGTGCTCTTAGGCTTGTGTGCGGCCATGGAAACGCATTTCATGAAGCTCCCGACGAACAGTTCTTGTGCTGACGTTGCTTCCAGAGGCAGTTTGGAACTCGGTAGTGAGTGTTGCAACCGAGGACAGACGATTACGTACTTCAGCATTCGGCGGTCCCGTTCTGTGAGCTTGTGTGGCCTACCACTTCGCAGCTGAGCCGTAGTTGCTCCTAGACTTTTCCACTTCACAATAACAGCACTTACAGTTGACCGGGGCAGCTCTAGCAGGCCAGAAATTTGACGAACTGACTTGTTGGAAAGGTGGCATCCTATGACGGTGCCACATTGAAAATCACTGAGCGCTTCAGTAAGGCCATTCTACTGCCAATGTTTGTCTATGGAGATTGCATGGCCGTGTGCTCGATTTTATACACCTGTCATCAACAGGTGTGGCTGAAATAGCCGCATCCACTCATTTGAAGGGGTGTCCACATACTTTTGTAAATATAGTGTAGTATGACCAGCATTTACAGATGGAAAATCCGGAATATCCAAATAAAGTGTGACCAATTGTTCTTCTGCTTTCTGTTTCTTTCTTTTTTCTTTGTCCCAGATATATTTCTCGGTCATATACCCACAATACTATTTAGCGCTGTGCAGCAGAGAGATTTTTGGACTTGCATACGTTTACATTCTCCCCATACTGCCCTTCCAATTAAGACGTGACATTGTTTTAGCCAAGGAGGAAGATTTATTACTGGACAGCAGCTGCCTGAATTAGATATATGTGGGCTATTAAAATACTGCTCTGGCCTTTCCTTGGGACTGCCATATTAATCTGCTCTTTACACATTCAGCCCTCTGTGCCTGGCATCACAAGGCTTGTCTGGCATGCAGAGGCAGATTAGTTTCTTAGAGCGCCTCTCTTATGGTAATCTCTCATCCTCCATCTCCCAGAGTGATACTCTGTCTCCCCAGCTGGACCAATGGTGCGGCAGGCGGCAGCTAGGAATTCCCATCCTGCTTTAACCCAGTAATTGGAATTGTTATGGTAACTCAATGCTGGGGTAATTCATTGGTACAGAGGACAGATTTTACCTGACCTACTTCTGGTATACCTACCATTGTACAGACTTATTGGGGTGTTCTGGAAGCCATTTGGAAATAATGGAGAGGCTGATCGATTGGGTACCATGATAGTTAAGTCCCTCAAGAATCCTCATTCTCCCTTCTTGGGTAATGTCCAGACCTAGAGAAGTAATGTCCAGACCTAGAGAAGTAATGTCCAGACTTAGAGGAGTAATGTCCAGACTTAGAGAAGTAATGTCCAGACCTAGAGGAGTAATGTCCAGACCTAGAGAAGTAATGTCCAGACCTAGAGAAGTAATGTCCAGACCTAGAGGAGTAATGTCCAGACCTAGAGGAGTAATGTCCAGACCTAGAGGAGTAATGTCCAGACCTAGAGGAGTAATGTCCAGACCTAGAGAAGTAATATCCAGACGTAGAGAAGTAATGTCCAGACCTAGAGAAGTAATGTCCAGACCTAGAGGAGTAATGTCCAGACCTAGAGAAGTAATATCCAGACCTAAATAAGTAATGTGCAGACCTAGAGGAGTAATGTCCAGACCTAGAGGAGTAATGTCCAGAACTGACCTACAGCTAGAGGAGTAGCTAATGTCCAGAATCATAGAGGTCAAGAGGCCAGGGTCTAACTTTGATGGTGATTCATCTTTATGTCCAGTGCCTCACCTTTTGCCATAACAAACTTCAAACAGTGCCAAAGCAATTGTTGTTAGATAAATTGACAGACAGATGAAGTTAAAACCCGTAAACTAAGCATTTAATAATTAACTTCATAATAACAGATTAATAATGCATTCGTGGAATCATTGTATAATGGTGAAAAACAACAGGGATTTTATTGGACTATTAAAGAGGGTGAAGTTTTATGAGCATGGTGTGAGATGTTGACAGAGAACAGCCTTTTAAAAGCGATTTAGACTTAAACTGTTTGGAATGCTACAGTCGTAGTTCAAATCAAATCAAATCAAATCAAATCAAATCAAATTTTATTGGTCACATGCGCCGAATACAACAGGTGCAGACATTACAGTGAAATGCTTACTTACAGCCCTTAACCAACAGTGCATTTATTTTAAACAAAAAAAGTAAAAATAAAACAACAACAAAAAAAAAGTGTTGAGAAAAAAAAAGAGCAGAAGTAAAATAAAGTGACAGTAGGGAGGCTATATATACAGGGGGGTACCGTTGCAGAGTCAATGTGCGGGGGCACCGGCTAGTTGAGGTAGTTGAGGTAATATGTACATGTGGGTAGAGTTAAAGTGACTATGCATAAATACTTAACAGAGTAGCAGCAGCGTAAAAAGGATGGGGTGGGGGGGCAGTGCAAATAGTCCGGGTAGCCATGATTAGCTGTTCAGGAGTCTTATGGCTTGGGGGTAGAAGCTGTTGAGAAGTCTTTTGGACCTAGACTTGGCACTCCGGTACCGCTTGCCGTGCGGTAGCAGAGAGAACAGTCTATGACTAGGGTGGCTGGAGTCTTTGACAATTTTGAGGGCCTTCCTCTGACACCGCCTGGTATAGAGGTCCTGGATGGCAGGAAGCTTGGCCCCAGTGATGTACTGGGCCGTACGCACTACCCTCTGTAGTGCCTTGCGGTCGGAGGCCAAGCAGTTGCCATACCAGGCGGTGATGCAACCAGTCAGGATGCTCTCGATGGTGCAGCTGTAGAATTTTTTGAGGATCTGAGGACCCATGCCAAATCTTTTTAGTCTCCTGAGGGGGAATAGGCTTTGTCGTGCCCTCTTCACGACTGTCTTGGTGTGTTTGGACCATGATAGTTCGTTGGTGATGTGGACACCAAGGAACTTGAAGCTCTCAACCTGTTCCACTACAGCCCCGTCGATGAGAATGGGGGCGTGCTCAGTCCTCTTTTTTTTCCTGTAGTCCACAATCATCTCCTTTGTCTTGGTCACGTTGAGGGAGAGGTTGTTGTCCTGGCACCACACGGTCAGATCTCTGACCTCCTCCCTATAGGCTGTCTCATCGTTGTCGGTGATCAGGCCTACCACTGTTGTGTCGTCGGCAAACTTAATGATGGTGTTGGAGTCGTGCCTGGCCATGCAGTCATGGGTGAACAGAGAGTACAGGAGGGGACTGAGCACGCACCCCTGAGGGGCCCCCGTGTTGAGGATCAGTGTGGCAGATGTGTTGTTACCTACCCTTACCACCTGGGGGCGGCCCGTCAGGAAGTCCAGGATCCAGTTGCAGAGGGAGGTGTTTAGTCCCAGGATCCTTAGCTTAGTGATGAGCTTAGAGGGCACTATGGTGTTGAATGCTGAGCTGTAGTCAATGAATAGCATTCTCACGTAGGTGTTCCTCTTGTCCAGGTGGGAAAGGGCAGTGTGGAGTGCAATAGAGATTGCATCATCTGTGGATCTGTTGGGGCGGTATGCAAATTGGAGTGGGTCTAGGGTTTCTGGGATAATGCTGTTGATGTGAGCCATGACCAGCCTTTCAAAGCACTTCATGGCTACAGACGTCAGTGCTACGGGTCGGTAGTCATTTAGGCAGGTTATCTTAGAGTCCTTGGGCAAGGGGACTATGGTGGTCTGCTTGAAACATGTTGGTATTACAGACTCAGTCAGGGACATGTTGAAAATGTCAGTGAAGACACTTGACAGTTGGTCAGCACATGCTCGGAGTACACGTCCTGGTAATCCGTCTGGCCCTGCGGCCTTGTGAATGTTGACCTGCTTAAAAGTCTTACTCACATCGGCTACGGAGAGCGTGATCACATAGTCATCCGGAACAGCTGGTGCTCTCATGCATGCTTGAGTGTTGCTTGCCTCGAAGCGAGTATAGAAGTGGTTTAGCTCGTCTGGTAGGCTTGTGTCACTGGGCAGCTCGCGGCTGTGCTTCCCTTTGTAGTCTGTAATAGTTTTCAAGCCCTGCCACATCCGACGAGCGTCAGAGCCAGTGTAGTACGATTCAATCTTAGACCTGTATTGACTCTTTGCCTGTTTGATGGTTCGTCGGAGGTCATAGCGGGATTTCTTATAAGCGTCCGGGTTAGAGTCCTGTTCCTTGAAAGTGGCAGCTCTACCCTTTAGCTCAGTGCGGATGTTTCCTGTAATCCATGGCTTCTGGTTGGGGTATGTACGTACGGTCACTGTGGGGACGACATCATCGATGCACTTATTGATGAAGCCAGTGACTGATGTGGTGTACTCCTCAATGCTGTCTGAAGAATCCCGGAACATGTTCCAGTCTGTGCTAGCAAAACAGTCCTGTAGCTTAGCATCTGCGTCATCTGACCACTTTTTTATTAACCGAGTCACTGGTGCTTCCTGCTTTAGTTTTTGCTTATAAGCAGGAATCAGGAGGATAGAGTTATGGTCAGATTTGCCAAATGGAGGGCGAGGGAGAGCTTTGTATGCGTCTCTGTGTGTGGAGTAAAGGTGGTCTAGAGTTTTTTTCCCTCTGGTTGCACATTTAACATGCTGGTAGAAATTAGGTAGAACGGATTTAAGTTTCCCTGCATTAAAGTCCCCGGCCACTAGGAGCGCTGCATCTGGATGAGCGTTTTCCTGTTGATTAATGGCCTTGTACAACTCCTTCAGTGCAATCTTAATGCCAGCATTGGTTTGTGGTGGTAAATAGACAGCTATGAAAAATATAGATGAAAACTCTCTTGGTAAATAGTGTGGTCTACAGCTTATCATAAGATACTCTACCTCAGGCGAGCAAAACCTCGAGACTTCCTTAGTATTTGGTTTTGTGCACCAGCTGTTGTTTACAAATATACACAGACCGCCACCCCTTGTCTTACCGGAGTCAGCCGTTCTGTCCTGCCGATGTAGCGTATAGCCTGCTAGCTGAATGTTATCATTGTCGTCGTTCAGCCACGACTCGGTGAAACATAATATATTACAGTTTTTAATGTCCCGTTGGTAGGATAACCGTAATCTTAAATCGTCCACTTTATTTTCAAAAGATTGAACGTTGGCTAATAGGATTGATGGAAGAGGCAGTTTACTCGCTCGCCGTCGGATCCTTACAAGGCACCCCGATCTGCGTCCACGATATCTCCGTCTCTTCTTCACGCGAATGACGGGGATTTGGGCCTTGTCGGGTGTCTGTATGATATCCTTCGCGGCCGCCTCGTTGAAGAAAAAATCTTCGTCCAATACGAGGTGAGTAATCGCTGTCCTGATATCCAGAAGCTCTTTTTGGTTATAAGAGACGATGGCAGAAACATTATGTACAAAATAAATTACAAATAACGCGGAAAAACACACATAATAGTACAATTGGTTAGAAGGCTGTAAAACGGCAGCCATCTTCTCCGGCGCTGTGTTATTCGAACTACATGACTCAATGCTTCCCTGCAACGATCCTCATTTACTCACTCTATCATGAGGTGATACATACCTAATGTTGTTAGTTTTTGCCTTAAGTACCTATTGGTCTTATGTAACCATACCAAACATAACATATCAAACTAATTTTAGTGTCCCAGATTTACATTTACTATGTTACGTCTAGTCTATGAGACCAGGCTGGAGGGGGAGACAGACTTAAAAGTGGCCTTTTCTTCTCTGAACAATGAGCTGTCTAGTTCATTTATGTTTGAAATGCAGAGGAGGCGACTGGCCTTAGTAATTAACTTGCGGCACCTCACTATGCCTATAATGGTCTACTGATTTCTCCCTCCTAAGGAAAATGAGTGGAAGAACCGTAGTTTGAGATGGCTTTTACTGTTGCGTTGTGCCAATAAGCTCACACATACACATAGAGACCACAGTCAGGCCATATCTGCTGATAGATTGATGCAGGGAAGCATTGAGTCATGTAGTTCGGATATCTCTACGCCTCGGAGCCAACTCTCTCCACTTACGGGAAGGAAACAGAGTGTCGTGAGTGGAATATCAAGTGTCACACTGACCGACCGCCGGCACTTAAGTGACTATCACTACCACTACGCTCTGCTAAATTAATCACAGACCATTCATTAGGAAACATCTTAGCAAATCGAACATCTTAGCAAGTCTCGCAAGATAGAGATTTCATTAACGGGATAAGATTTACTGCTGCATCCTTTCAAATTGACAATGGAGCGAGGTGCATTGACATTGACCTTGTGTTTGGCTGTTTGTTTTCAGTTCATGTTTGACTGCAAAGGGCAGGTTGGAGGTTGATGTGTGACTCTGGGGTGGCGGCTATCTTCAATAACATGCCTCCCAACACTCTGCTCCTGTCTGACATGAGGGACAGGGCAACTTCACTTGCCCTTTCTACATAGTGTCCAAACATCCCCATGAGACTAACCTAGTCTTGAATGTTAATGATTTTCTATTATGTGGTATATTGAAAAATTTACATTGATGAGGATGAACTTCATGAAGCGATTATGTTTCATGAATATTAGTGTCACTCCTTATTAAATGTAACATCAAATGTCAGCATCTCATTATCTTTCTCGTCATTGACATTACACAAATACAAATAGAATACATGCATGTGGGCATACAAATTAAGAGACACAGCAATTTTCAAATGGCATGGCTTTATGATGCCCGTCACGTAACCTGTTGGGAGCACAACATGTCTGCAAAACAAAGACACTATTTTTATTAACACTATGTCGGATTAGACTTATCCCATTGAGTTTGGTTTTCCAGCAGGAGGATAACCTTTTATAAGCTTCTCTACAGCTAAAGGAAAAGTTGGGTCAACATTAGTATTCAAAACGGGGAACTTGGTTTGATTTTCTGTTTGGTCATAACTATCAACTATGCTACCTCCTCTCTAATAAAATTGTCCTGGAGTTGTAACCCATCGTTAATTAGTCTGGAGTCTGCAACTGGCACAGGCATAATGGATCATGAAAAGCTTATTCCACTCGGTGTCAACGGGGGAGATAGACTTTGATTCAGTCCAAATCTGCATACCCAATTTACATTTCAAAAGGCACCCAGCCCTTAATTTCCATGAAATTGGGTGTGTATTAGAGAGAGTTGGATACATGGATTAAGAAAATAGGTCCAATATGATTTTCACTCGGAGGACATCACACATGGGGAATCATCGGAGAGATTACTGTTGCGTATAACTTCCCCTTAAAGTATTTCTTAGCTTCCAAATCATATCCAAATAGTTTACCTGACTCATGTTATTTAAAAAGGTCATATTCTAAACCCCTGTATATTTTGGTGACCCATGCATGTGATGTCTGGTGACGAAGATATTGCAATTCTCCAATACTGTACATCTTTTATTTATTATTCAAACTTTTTTCAGCTTTAATATTGCAGATTGATATGTGACTTCCATCAACGTAATTGTCTGCATCACTTCCAATCCCCCATGTTTTTTTTCTCGCAAATATATATATATATATATATACAAATACATACACACACATACATATACACATACACATACAGTTGAAGTCGGAAGTTTACATACACTTAGGTTGGAGTCATTAAAACTTGTTTTTCAACCACTCCACGAATTTCTTGTTAACAAACTATAGTTTTGGCAAGTCGGTTAGGACATCTACTTTGTGCATGACACAAATCATTTATCCAACAATTGTTTACAGACAGATTATTTCACTTATAATTCACTGTATCACAATTCCAGTGGGTCAGAAGTTTACATACACTAAGTTGACTGTGCCTTTAAACAGCTTGGAAAATTCCAGAAAATGATGTCTTGGCTTTAGAAGCTTCTGATAGGCTAATTGACATCATTTGAGTCAATTGGAGGTGTACCTGTGGATGTATTTCAAGGCCTACCTTCAAACTCAGTGCCTCTTTGCTTGACATCATGGGAAAATCAAAAGAAACAGCCAAGACCTCAGAAAAAAATTGTAGACCTCCACAAGTCTGGTTCATCCTTGGGAGCAATTTCCAAATGCCTGAAGGTACCACGTTCATCTGTACAAACAATAGTATGCAAGTATAAACACCATGGGACCACGCAGCCGTCATACCGCTCAGGAAGGAGACGCGTTCTGTCTCCTAGAGATGAATATACTTTGGTGCGAAAAGTGTAAATCAATCCCAGAACAACAGCAAAGGACCTTGTGAAGATGCTGGAGGAAACAGGTACAAAAGTAGCTATATCCACAGTAAAACGAGTCCTATATCGACATGGGGACAAAGATCGTACTTTTTGGAGAAATGTCCTCTGGTCTGATGAAACAACAATAGAACAGTTTGGCCATAATGACCATCGTTATGTTTGGAGGAAAAAGGGGGTTGCTTGCAAGCCGAAGAACACCATCCCAACCGTGAAGCACGGGGGTGGCAGCATCATGCTGTGGGGGTGCTTTGCTGCAGGAGGGACTGGTGCACTTCACAAAATAGATGGCATCATGAGGAAGGAAAATTATGTGGATATATTGAAGCAACATCTCAAGACATCAGTCAGGAAGTTAAAGCTTGGTCGCAAATGGGTCTTCCAAATGGACAATGACCCCAAGCATACTTCCAAAGTTGTGGCAAAATGGCTTAAGGACAACAAAGTCAAGGTATTGGAGTGGCCATCACAAAGCCCTGACTTCAATCCTATAGAAAATTTGTGGGCAGAACTGAAAAAGCGTGTGCGAGCAAGGAGGCCTACAAACCTGACTCAGTTACACCAGCTCTGTCAGGAGGAATGGGCCAAAATTCACCCAACTTATTGTGGGAAGCTTGTGGAAGGCTACCCGAAACGTTTGACCCAAGTTAAACAATTTAAAGGCAATGCTACCAAATACTAATTGAGTGTATGTAAACTTCTGACCCACTGGGAATGTGATGAAAGCTGAAATAAATCATTCTCTCTACTATTATTCACATTCTTAAAATAAAGTGGTGATCCTAACTGACCTAAAACAGGGAATTTTTTACTAGGATTAAATGTCAGGAATTGTGAAAAACTGAGTTTAAATGTATTTGGCTAAGGTGTATGTAAACTTCCGACTTCAACTGTACATATAAATGCATATGCATGCATATATATATAAATATCCTTTAAAAAAATATTTGTCCCTTTATTACTTTCCAACCCCACCTCCCCTTCCCTAATTGGAGTAAACTAGTGAACAACAACGCTTAGGCCTCTACTTCCAGCTGATGCATACTATATTTGCTTTTATTTTTTACTTATCTATTTGTTACTTAACACTTTTTTTCTTCATTTTTTTCTTTAAAAAACTGCATTGTTGGTTAAGGGCTTGTAAGTAACCATTTCACTGTAATGTCTACACCTGTTGTATTCGGCGCATGTGGCAAATAACATTTGATTTGATTTGATATACATTTTATGGACACAGTCAATTTTACAATAATTATATGTTGTTTGTTTTTACTCCTGAACTTCCTCTACCCTCAACCTCATCAGATAATTTTCATGATGTCCATCCGGTTTGCTTCTATATGCCATATCTCTCCAACTGTGCTCCTTCACAAAAGCTCTCAACCTATAACCTATATACTTATTATGGACACAGCATGCCCTACATTAGTTATCTTGCTATTATTAGTTGTTGTTAGTTGTTATTAGTCCCATCTTGCAGCTCTATTCAACACCTCCCATCTATCTCTTAACACCATCCATATTGGATTTCTATTTGCCATATATTTTTCAACTGTACTGTGATGTTTCACAAAGGTTCTGAACCTTTCTATTCTCATTGTTTCTACAGACTGTAAATTGAAAATAAACATTTTTGCTAAAAGTATTATTATATTATTGATCGATTGACTATGACTTTTCAGATCACCCAGTAGTGCTATCTGCAAGGTTTGCTCCAGGTAAATATTGCAATCCTTCAGCCATTCCTGGACCTCTGACCTAAAACAAGCCACAAGTGGACAGTACCAAAACAAATGATCTAATGATTCTGTCTCTTGGCTGCAAAATCTGCAGGGCTGGGAAGATTGTATCCCCCATATAAATAACATTCTATTGGTAGCAAGAATTTTGTATAATAATTTAAATTGAAAAATTCTAAGTTTTGAATCCGCTGTTGTTTTGCGTATCAGTTCATAACCACTATGCCATGGAATCGGTACATCAAAAATCTCTTCCCAACTATTTTGCAATCTATATGGGACGGCTGTCAATCCTTTGGTCCTTAAATGAAACTGGTATACTTTTTTATTTATCACAATTTTCTTTAACCAATTATGTTCTTTAATGCAGGGCTGACAGACAAGTGCCTTACTTTTTCCCCCTTCCACTTTCCTCTTCCATTTTTGCGGTAATGCTGCAATTATTTGGTTGCAATTTTGGGTAGAGCAGACATTTCCATATGTTTTTGTTAGCTGCATGTGCGAGCGACATAACTCCACCAGTCCTACCTATGATATAATTTACGAAGATTATACTTATTAATTTTTTTATTCAAAAATACTGGCTTTTTATCAATTACTATATTTGAGTTTAACCACAATATTTGTTGCATTATTTGTTCTGTAGTTTCTGGAGGATTAAATTGAAATTGCAACCGACTTTCTATGGCTTGTTTTAGAAATAGTGATATTTCTGAGATTTCCTTTTCAAATAACTGAAAGTGAGAGGTTGTAATCTGAAAGGGAAAAAGGCCATTCTTGAACATGGGGTGAGACAATCTTACTAATTTGCTAGAGAACCAGTTCGGATTTAAGTATAACTTTTGTATGGCTGATAGGTCTAATGCTTTAATTTTTAATAATTTCAGTCTTCCGAATTCATATTCATTATATAAATAGGCCTGTTTAATTTTGTCTGGCTTACTGTTCCAAATAAAATAGATTTTTTTTTCTCATATAATTTAGAAAACTGTTCGCTAGGCGTAGGCAAGACCATAAGCAAATAGGTAAACTGGGATAATACTAAAGAGTTAATCAGGGTGATTTTTCAACAAATAGACAGGTATTTACCTTTTCATGGTAGCAAGATCTTATCTATTTTTGCCAACTTTCTATTAAAATGTATTGGAGTGAGATCATTTATTTCATTTGGGATATCTATTCCGAGTATGTCCACATCACCATCAGACCATTTTATTGGTAAACTACATGGTAATGTAATTCTTTTATTTTTTAGTGATCCAATACGTAATATGGTACATTTATCATAATTTGGTTATAATCCAGAGAGGTTAGAAAATGTATCTAGATCCTCTATGAGGCTGTGGAGGGATTCAAGTTGTGGATTTAAAAGAAAACATGAATCATCAGCGTACAATGACACCTTTGTTTTTAAGCCCTGGATTTCTAATCCCTTGATATTATTGTTGGATCTGATTTTAATAGCTAATGTTTCGTTGGCCATAATAAATAGATATGCTGATAGTGGACAACCTTGTTTTACTCCTCTTGACAGTTTAAAACTGTCTGAGAAATAGCCATTATTTACTATTTTACACCTAGGGTTACTATACAGTACATGATTTTAACCCATTTTATAAGAGATTCTCCAAAATTGAAATGCTCCAGGCATTTATATATGAACTCCAGTTGTACTTTATCAAATGCCTTTTCAAAGTCTGCTATGAATAGCAGGCCTGGTTTCCCAGATTTTTCATAGTGTTCTATTGTTTCCAGTACTTGCCTTATATTATGTCCAATGTATCGTCCATGTAAAAAAACTTGTCTGATTAGAATGAATAATGTCCAACAATACCTTTTTTATTCTATGCGCTATATATTTTGCTAGAATTTTTGCATCACAACACTGAATTGTAAGGGGCCTCCAATTTTCTAAATGGACTGGATCTTTATATTTCCCACTTGTATCCTGTTTCAGTAATAATGAAATCAGACCTTCTTCTTGAGTGTCTGATAATCTACCATTTACATAGGAGTGGTTAAAACATGCTAATAACGGTCCTCTGAGTATATCAAAAAAGGTTTGGTATACTTCAACTGGTATGCCATCCAACCCTGGAGTTTTCCCGGACTTAAAGTCTTTAATTGCATCCAGAAGTTCCTCCTCTGTAATTTCACCTTCACATGAGTCTTTCGGTATGGCTGTTAATTTTACATTATCAATAGAAAAAAATCCCTACAATTAGCTTCAGTTAGAGGAGCGACTGAAATGAAAACATATGCTTAAAGTACTTTGCTTCCTACTTCAAAATATCATTTGGTGAATCATGGGTGACTCCATCATTTGTAACCAGTTTCAGTAAAACAAATTGGTAGCATTTCTATGTTGACGATAAAAAAACATTCCCCATATTCCATCCAGTTTGCTTTATTTTTATAATATATTACACTTGATCTTTCTTGAATAAGTTCCTCCATTTCTTTTAGTTTTTCCTCTAATTTATTCTGAGCCTCTATGTTACAGTTTTTATTGCTATCTATCTGTTCTGTTAGACCTTCTATTTCCTTTGTTAGTATGGACTCTTTTTACCTAAATTGCTTTTGTTTTCGAGATGAGTACTGAATTGCATGGCCTCTAAAGGCACATTTAAAAGTGTCCCATACAATAAGGGGATTTCTGTACCTATGTTACAGTGGGGGAAAAAAGTATTTAGTCAGCCACCAATTGTGCAAGTTCTCCCACTTAAAAAGATGAGAGAGGCCTGTAATTTTCATCATAGGTACACGTCAACTATGACAGACAAATCACATTGTAGGATTTTTAATGAATTTATTTGCAAATGATGGTGGAAAAGAAGTATTTGGTCACCTACAAACAAGCAAAATGTCTGGCTCTCACAGACCTGTAACTTCTTCTTTAAGAGGCTCCTCTGTCCTCCACTCGTTACCTGTATTAATGGCACCTGTTTGAACTTGTTATCAGTATAAAAGACACCTGTCCACAACCTCAACCAGTCACACTCCAAACTCCACTATGGCCAAGACCAAAGAGCTGTTAAAGGACACCAGAAACAAAATTGTAGACCTGCACCAGGCTGGGAAGACTGAATCTGCAATAGGTAATCAGCTTGGTTTGAAGAAATCAACTGTGGGAGCAATTATTAGGAAATGGAAGACATACAAGACCACTGATAATCTCCCTCGATCTGGGGCTCCACGCAAGATATCACCCCGTGGGGTCAAAATGATCACAAGAACGGTGAGCAAAAGTCCCAGAACCACACGGGGGGACCTAGTGAATGACCTGCAGAGAGCTGGGACCAAAGTAACAAAGCCTACCATCAGTAACACACTACGCCGCCAGGGACTCAAATCCTGCAGTGCCAGACGTGTCCCCCTGCTTAAGCCAGTACATGTCCAGGCCCGTCTGAAGTTTGCTAGAGTGCAATTGGATGATCCAGAAGAGGATTGGGAGAATGTCATATGGTCAGATGAAACCAAAATAGAACTTTTTGGTAAAAACTCAACTCGTCGTGTTTGGAGGACAAAGAATGCTGAGTTGCATCCAAAGAACACCATACCTACTGTGAAGCATGGGGGTGGAAACATCATGCTTTGGGGCTGTTTTTCTGCAAAGGGACCAGGACGACTGATCCGTGTAAAGGAAAGAATGAATGGGGCCATGTATCGTGAGATTTTGAGTGAAAACCTCCTTCCATCAGCAAGGGCATTGAAGATGAAACGTGGCTGGGTCTTTCAGCATGACAATGATCCCAAACACACCGCCCGGGCAACGAAGGAGTGGCTTCGTAAGAAGCATTTCAAGGTCCTGGAGTGGCCTAGCCAGTCTCCAGATCTCAACCCCATTGAAAATCTTTGGAGGGAGTTGAAAGTCCGTGTTGCCTAGCGACACCCCCAAAACATCACTGCTCTAGAGGAGATCTGCATAGAGGAATGGGCCAAAATACCAGCAACAGTGTGTGAAAACCTTGTGAAGTCTTACAGAAAACATTTGACCTGTGTCATTGCCAACAAAGGGTATATAACAAAGTATTGAGAAACTTTTGTTATTGACCAAATACTTATTTTCCACCATAATTTGCAAATAAATTCATAAAAAATCCTACAATGTGATTTTCTGGATTTCTTTCCCTCATTTTGTCTGTCATAGTTGACGTGTACCTATGATGAAAATTACAGGCCTCTCTCATCTTTTTAAGTTGGAGAACTTGCACAATTGGTGGCTGACTAAATACTTTTTTTCCCCACTGTATGTCGGAAAAAATCAGTTATAAATTCCTCTGTCCTAGTTGAAAACAAGTTATCATCCAATAGGCTTTGATTATATTTCCAATATCCTCGCCCACGTAGAAATTAAGTAAGAGTAATGTACATGCCAATTATATGATGGTCCGACCTCATTTTGTCCCCTATCAACACTTTTTAAACTTTTGGTGCCAACGAGAATGACATAAGAAAGAAGTCAAGACGACTAGCTTGATTGAGACTCCGCCATGTATATCTCACTCAGGATATTTAAGCCTCCATATATCTACTAGTTCTAATGTATCCATGACATTCATGATTTCCTCAAGAGCATGAGGGTGATAGTTTGTAGTGTGATTACCTTTACGGTCCATTGAGGTTTTTAAAACAGTATTATAATCTCCCACCATAATAATATAGTCTTGTATTGCTTGTAGTGTTGATCATTTATGATATATATTGTCAAAGAAGTGTGGATCATCATTATTTGGTCCGTAAAGGTTAATGTTTATGGTCCAATAACATAATTAAAATCATCCATCTACATGGGGATCTGTTTGGACAATTTGCACATTCGGATGGAAATTACTGTTAATGAATATCATCACCCCTTTTGAGTTCCTTTGCCTATGGGAAAAGTATGCCCAGTCCTTTTTCCACACAACTTCATCTAGAATTGTTGAATGAGTTTCCTGTAAACAATAGATATTATATTCCTCTCTTTGAGCGAGCCATGTAAATATTGTTGTTATTGTTATTATCTGCTAAGCCATTACAATTATAACTGGCTATACTTATTTCACCCCTGACCATAATGAGATACAATTTTGAAATCTATTCATCATAATATATGTTTGTAAATTTACCAATAAAAAATACCGTAGTGATTGAGTGTCCATATACAGTGAGGGAAAAAAGTATTTGATCCCCTGCTGATTTTGTACGTTTGCCCACTGACAATGAAATGATCAGTCTATAATTTTAATGGTAGCTTTATTTGAACAGTGAGAGACAGAATAACAACAAGAAAATCCAGAAAAACGCATGTCAAAAATGTTATAAATTGATTTGCATTTTAATGAGGGAAATAAGTATTTGACCCCTCTTCAAAACATTACTTAGTACTTGGTGGTAAAACCCTTGTTGGCAATCACAGAGGTCAGACGTTTCTTGTAGTTGGCCACCAGGTTTGCACACATCTCAGGAAGGATTTTGTCCCACTCCTCTTTGCAGATCTTCTCCAAGTCGTTAAGGTTTCGAGGCTGACGTTTGGCAACTCAAACCTTCAGCTCCCTCCACAGATTTTCTCTGGGATTAAGGTCTGGAGACTGGCTAGGCCACTCCAGGACCTTAATGTGCTTCTTCTTGAGCCACTATTTTGTTGCCTTGGTGTGTTTTGGGTCATTGTCATGCTGGAATACCCATCCACGACCCATTTTCAATGCTCTGGCTGAGGGAAGGAGGTTCTCACCCAAGATTTGACGGTACATGGCCCCGTCCATCGTCCCTTTGATGCGGTGAAGTTGTCCTGTCCCCTTAGCAGAAAAACACCCCCAAAGCATAATGTTTCCACCTCCATGTTTGACGGTGGGGATGGTGTTCTTGGGGTCATGGGCAGAATTCCTCCTCCTCCAAACTCGGCGAGTTGAGTTGATGCCAAAGAGCTCGATTTTGGTCTCATCTGACCACAACACTTTCACCCAGTTCTCCTCTGAATCATTCAGATGTTCATTGGCAAACTTCAGATGGGCATGCATATGTGCTTTCTTGAGCAGGGGGACCTTGCGGGCACTGCAGGATTTCAGTCCTTCACGGCGTAGTGTGTTACCAATTGTTTTCTTGGTGAATATGGTCCCAGCTGCCTTGAGATCATTGACAAGATCCTCCTGTGTAGTTCTGAGCTGATTCCTCACCGTTCTCATGATCATTGCAACTCCACGAGGTGAGATCTTGCATGGAGCCCCAGGCCGAGGAAGATTGACACCAACTGTTGTCACCTTCTCACCAAGTTGCTTGGCGATGGTCTTGTAGCCCATTCCAGCCTTGTGTAGGTCTACAATCTTGTCCCTGACATCCTTGGAGAGCTCTTTGGTCTTGGCCATGGTGGAGAGTTTGGAATCTGATTGATTAATTGCTTCTGTGGTCAGGTGTCTTTTATACAGGTAACAAGCTGAGATTAGGAGCACTCCCTTTAAGAGTGTGCTCCTAATCTCAGCTCGTTACCTGTATAAAAGACACCTGGGATCCAGAAATCTTTCTGATTGAGAGGGGGTCAAATACTTATTTCCCTCATTAAAATGCAAATCAATTTATAACATTTTTGACATGCGTTTTTCTGGATTTTTTTGTTGTTATTCTGTCTCTCACTGTTCAAATAAACCTACCATTAAAATTATAGACTGATCATTTCTTTGTCAGTGGGCAAATGTACAAAATCAGCAGGGGATCAAATACTTTTTTCCCTCACTGTAGCTGTACCAAGATATTTGCAACCCTCCAATTGTTCTCCACTATCCCCCCCCCCCCCGCTAAAGCCCCTACCCATCTCAAGTTTGGTTGTCATCCCAGTGATCAGCATACCACCCCCGTCCCCCCGGATCCCTAGGTCCCCCGAGAGGCCAGGACCCATCCTTCGAAAACAGCATACAGGGCCACCCACAAAACAGAAGCAGGTCAGGTCCAAAAGCATTTCCAATGCTCTCACCTCAATATATATATAGCTATTAAAAATATATATCTCTTCAAATATCTTGCATATCTTCATTTCCATCATTATCAATTAATATGCGTAATAATGTCGGCAGTTCATGCGAAGGATTGTTACCTATAACCCGGATTGCCATTGTATTACTGTACATATTTTCAGTGCATGTTTGTGCTGGTACATTCCTCTATATTTTGATTCATTTTACAAAGCAAATCTATTTTCATTGCATGTTTTATGCCCCCGACAACCCCATACACTGGAATCTTACCAGCTGAACCGAATCCTTTATTGACCGTTTGCAAAGTAGCTGAAGTGTTCAGTGTCCCATGACATGGCCTCTCATCTCCATAGCCCTAGGACAGACAATGTCAAGGTCATGTCACTTCCTATTTGGTATGGTTACATAAGACAGAAGTTTACTTAAGGCAAAAAAACGATTGGTCGGGGTGGATGGGTAGGTATATAACGCGAACATCTAGCAAACCAAAGGATGCGTGTTCGAATCTCATCACGGACAACTTTGCTGCTACTTTCTACTTAGCAACTACT
This sequence comes from Coregonus lavaretus, assembly GCF_964263955.1. NCBI lineage: Eukaryota > Metazoa > Chordata > Actinopteri > Salmoniformes > Salmonidae > Coregonus > Coregonus lavaretus. The sequence continues at coordinate 43,510,419 of NC_139991.1, read as the reverse complement.
TAGCATGTTAGCTAACCCTAACATTAACCCTAACCTTAACCCTTTTAGCTAACCCTTCCCCTAACCCTAACCCTAATCCTTTAACCTAACTCCTAACCTAATCCTAATGAAACTAAATGGAGTGTCTTGGATTTACGTACAGAATAATACGAAATGCTCTGAGACCAGGTTGGATGTAGACACTGGACATACTTCCAGGAATAGGACCTACCATGACCTAACCAACCAAATTCCCTGACCCTGAGGGAATTCAAACTGTATTGAGGGTTATGTGACTTCATGTTAATTAAATCAGACCAGGGCCCGGTTTCCCAAAAGCCTCTTAAGGCTAAATTAATCTTAGAACCATAGGATCCTATTGTTCTAATGATGAACTTAGTCTTAAGATGCTTTTGGGAAACCGGGTTGGTAAACATGTTCAGGGCAAAACACACAAAAATGATAATCATACAACTATCCTTCAAGCAACGAAGTTTGTACTTCGAAACAACATTCAGCAACCACAAGAGCTGTGGAGCAGAACTTTGGGCATCTTCATCGACAGTGGCTTTTAAATCTACTCTGACATTAGTGTGACCATCTGGTTAATTTCTGCTCTTGAAATCTTGACTGGCTGAGATTTGCTACAGCGGCTGCCTGGCTGGAAGAAAAAGTTTGCTCTGTGCCCTCACTTGAACTTCCAAGGAGAGACCATGACTCCCAGCCTGACTCCTGAGCCCCATACCTAGTCATCATTACTGACATCAATACTGTAGGCTGGAAATGTTATGTGCCCTTCCAACTCACTGGCTTTGTCTGATGATTTCAGGGCTTTGAGTAAAGCTTTGACCTTTAATTCCAACCTAAAACCATTTAACTGTTAACTTAATTTTCTACCACTAACCTCTAGCTCCAGTACCCAACCCCTAACCCACATCCACATTTTATGTTGCTCATTCGTACACACATCGTAGAACAAAGTAAGTTAATGATAAAGTTGATGAAATACAGACCTGATCGAAATATGAATATACCTTAAAGATCAGTGTTGTGTAATCTTTTACCATCAATGCCATTTCCTCTCTATAGTATCTATAAGTTGAACCCGCTTAGAAGTGAACGGCTTCATTACTTGAGAGGTGGACTACCCACAGAACTGTAAAATTGGTCTCAGAGATGGTATTGATCCAGCCTCTCAAAGTAGCACAGTTGTGACCAGACTCTCAACACTCTCTGTGATAGTTCCTCTGTGCTATCCTCCTCCTTCTGCTGTTCTCTGAACCAAGACTCCAGACAATGCATTGATCATAGAAACTTATGGGACTGTACATTCTTGGCCGATGAGGATAATTAAGGAAGAATAATCTCACCCTCTGTTCTATCAGCTTGGTAGAGGTTCTGCGTTCATCTAGGATTGATCTCACTGAGCCTAACTGTCCCGTACATACAATTTGAAGTATTTTGCGCTGTTGGAATCTTTGCCTTTGAAAGGTATTGTGCAAGTCCTCTCAGTCATGAGCAATGCATGAACAGTGAAATTCAAATATGGGAAGCAGAATGTTCTGTCTGTTATCGTGATAGTGATGGAGCAGCACACATGGCATAATTTAATATTCTTCCATTGAAACAAATCGATATTCTTGAGGAAGAACATAACAACTGCAATGCTAATTTGAGTGGACATGAGATTACACGAATTGGACACATGCAGACAATTATACCCCTGTGAAAGTATGCTGGTTTCAGGAAATCACACGAGTGCTAGGACTCAGCTTCCATCAATAATATAGAGTTGTGTAATCGTAAATAAACACCGGACTGTCTTGTCGCCTTGGATACGTCTCCACAGGGTCACCTTGGAGGAAGCGGAGAAGCGGGGTTGTCCCTACGCATATCCCCACCTAGGCTGGGCTGTAATGGGATGGTAGATGAGTGGGATGAGGCGGACAGTGCAACTGGTTCTTGTGGACAATGACTGATTGCCTGGGGAATGCAACCATACGTGTTGCATTACTGCTACATAATTGACTTTAGTGGCAGACAAGATCCCCAAGGGCTAACGGTTTATCCACAAGGTCACTTTTTTGCGCAGGAAGCAACATTCTTATGAGGATGTTCATGTCAAGATGTCCCAATATGCAGACCAAAAGGTAAAAAAGGTAAAGCCATTATACATGACATTGTGTGGAGTAGCATCTGTAAGAGGCCAACACTCTCACTAACCCAGGGCCCTCTTCATTTAAAAGCTGTAACCTGTAATGTTATAAGTCAATGACTGTTCTCCCTGTGTTAAGAGAATGCAGGTTTATATTGACCTGCTGTTCATGCTTTATTTGTTTCACCTTGTAAACATTGTTTTGGCCTACTCCATGATGAATTGAATTTGGCCCACAGTTCTGTATGTTCTCTTAAACTTGAAAAGCTAACACTTGTAAACCCTTATGAAGGTCTACTGTCACGGATTCTGCCGAGGCTGCTCCCCCTCCTGGTACGAGCAGGCGTCGGCGGTCGCCGTCCCCGGAGTACTAGCTGCCACCGATCTATGTTTCTGTGTGTGATTGCTTTTGTCTGTCTGTCACACCTGTGTCCTATTGTGTATTCATCACCTGTCCTATAAGTTCCGTCTTTTTGCTTGGTAGGATTGTGTGTTGTTGTTCGCCTGTCGTTGTGCTGCGTGTTTTGTTTCTTGTTTGCATTTTTGTGTTTTACGCATGTTGCGTAAATGCTCGCCTCTTGTTGTTTGAGGTCGTTTGTTTTCCATTTCCTTTTGGGAATTTTGAGTAAACTCTGTTGGACTGAGCCTCGGTGTCCTGCGCCTGACTTCCACCACACATACACCTCACCTCATGACAGAACAACACACCATCTCCATGGAGTCAGCAGGAACAGCGGCGATACCCGATTCCTGGGAGGACCGGATTAATTACCAGGACGCCATGATCCGGCAACTCGAGGTCGCCATGGACGAGGTGTCCAACAGTCTGCGCCGGTTGATGAATCGGGAGGTGCCCACGCCTTCTCACACCATCCCAGCACCAACGGCCAGTCCTCCTCTCTCAGCACCGGAACCCAGTGGCATTCGGCTCTCGCTCCCGAGGGCATATGACGGTTCTGCAGCCGGGTGTCAGGGCTTTCTCCTACAGGTAGAACTTTACCTTGCCACCATACACCCGGCGCCCTCGGGATACGAGAGCGTCTCCGCCCTCATCTCCTGTCTCTCCGGGAAGGCGTTGGAGTGGGCCAACGCCGAATGGAGGGGAATAGACGCCGCCACCACCACCTACGCGGAGTTTTCCCGCCGCTTCAGGACTGTCTTCGATCATCCACCTGAGGGGAAAGCGGCGGGAGAGCGTCTATTCCACCTCCGACAGGGGAAGAGGAGCGCACAGGAGTTCGCACTGGAGTTCCGGACACTAGCAGCGGATGCGGGATGGAATGAGAGGGCCCTCATTGACCACTATCGGTGTAGCCTACGAGAGGACGTTCGTCGTGAGATGGCCTGCAGGGACACCAACCTGTCGTTCGACCAGCTGGTGGACATCTCCATCAGTCTAGACACCCTGCTGGCTACCCGCGGACGTCCCGAGTGGGGGTCGTCCATTCCATCCTCCAGCACCTCCGAGCCTATTCCTATGGAGCTCGGGGGTGCTGGCGCTAGAGAGAGGAGGAGGGAGAACCCGAGGAGGGCCAACCCCTGCACCAACTGTGGCCGTGGAGGACACACCACGGCCAGGTGCTGGGGAGGGTCTTCTGAGAGAGGGGACAACAGGTCACGCACTGGGGAGTCATTTCAGGTGAGTAGGCGCCCCACTTACCCAGAGCTCTCTGTTGGTCACATGAGTATTCCTGTGCGTTTTCCACAGGTGGCACCTCATTCCCAGCATAAGGCGCTAGTAGATTCAGGCGCAGCTGGGAACTTTATTGATCGTAAATTTTGTGCTAGGTTAGGAATTCCCCTTCGGCCGGTAGAAGTTCCATTCCCTGTCCATGCATTAGACAGCCGGCCGTTGGGGTCGGGTCTGATCAGGGATGTCACAGCACCGCTGACGATGACTACGCAGGGGGGTCATGAGGAGATCATTCAGTTCTATCTGATTGACTCTCCTGCGTACCCAGTGGTGTTGGGGCTTCCCTGGTTAAGTACCCACGATCCTACCATAGCGTGGCAACAGAGGGCTCTTATGGAGTGGTCTGCCCAGTGTGTAGGGAGATGTCTAGGTGTTTCCATAGGGGCGACCTCGGTAGAGAGTCCGAACCAAGTGCCCGCACTGCGCATTCCCCCCGAGTATGAGGATTTAGCACTGGTCTTTAGTAAATCGAGGGCAGCAAGGCTACCTCCTCATAGACAGGGGGACTGTGCGATAAATATCCAGACTGGAGCAGCTCTTCCCAGGAGTCATGTGTATCCCCTGTCTCAAGAGGAGACAGCGGCTATGGAGACATACATAGCCGAGTCCTTGGCACAGGGATACATACGGCCCTCTATTTCCCCAGTCTCCTCGAGTTTCTTCTTTGTGAAGAAGAAGGACGGGGGATTGCGCCCGTGTATTGATTATCGTAGTCTCAATCAGATTACAGTTAAATACAGCTACCCACTGCCACTGATTGCGACGATGACGGAATCATTACGCGGAGCGCGATTCTTCACAAAGTTAGATCTCAGGAGCGCGTACAATCTGGTGCGCATTAAGGGGGGGGATGAATGGAAGACAGCATTTAGTACCACCTCGGGTCATTACGAGTATCTCGTCATGCCATACGGGTTAATGAATGCTCCTTCAGTCTTCCAATCCTTTGTTGACGAGATTTTCCGGGACATGCATGGGCAGGGTGTAGTAGTTTACATCGACGACATCCTGGTGTACTCTTCTACACGAGCCGAGCATGTAGCCCAGGTGCGCCGAGTATTGAGACGACTGTTGGAGCATGACTTGTATGTCAAGGCAGAGAAATGCCTGTTCTTCCAGGAGTCCGTCTCCTTTTTGGGTTATCGGTTGTCCGCGTCTGGCGTGGAGATAGAGGTAGATCGGGTATCGGCTGTGCGTAATTGGCAAACTCCAACCACCGTAAAAGAGGTGCAGCGGTTCTTGGGTTTTGCTAATTACTACCGGAGGTTTATCCGGGGCTTTGGACAGGTTGCAGTTCCCATTACGTCCCTGCTAAAGGGGGGTCCGGTGCGCTTGCAGTGGTCAGCTGAGGCGGACAGGGCATTTGTCAAACTGAAGAACCTGTTCGCCTCGGCCCCGGTGCTGGCGCATCCGGATCCCTCTTTGCCTTTCCAAGTAGAGGTGGACGCGTCCGAGACCGGTATTGGGGCAGTCCTGTCACAACGGTCCGGCACGCCACCTAAGCTCCGCCCCTGTGCATTCTACTCTAAGAAGCTCAGCTCGGCGGAGCGCAATTATGACGTTGGGGACAGGGAGCTGTTAGCTGTAGTCCAGGCCCTAAAGGTGTGGAGGCATTGGCTTGAGGGGGCTCAACACCCTTTCCTCATTCTGACTGATCACCGTAACCTGGAGTACATCCGGGCAGCTAGGAGATTGAACCCTCGTCAGGCTAGGTGGAACATGTTCCTGACCCGGTTTGTTTTTAAGATCACATACATCCCTGGGTCCCAGAACGGTAAGGCAGACGCCCTGTCCCGGCAGTATGACACAGAGGAGAGGTCCATTGAGCCTATTTCCATACTGCCGGAGTCTTGTTTGGTGGCTCCGGTAGTATGGGAGGTCGATGCGGAAATCGAGCGGGCGCTGCGTACCGACCCTACTCCCCCCGAGTGTCCTGTGGGGCGGACGTACGTTCCGCTCGAGGTTCGTGATCGGCTTATTTCTTGGGCTCATACATCACCCTCCTCTGGACATCCTGGTATTGGTCGGACGGTGCACTGCCTTAGCGTAAAATACTGGTGGCCAACGTTAGCCAGGGATGTGAGGGTTTATGTCTCCTCCTGCTCGGTATGTGCCCAGTGTAAGGCACCTAGACATTTGCCCAGAGGTAAGTTACATCCTCTGCCCGTTCCACAACGACCATGGTCCCACCTCTCGGTAGATTTCGTGACCGATCTACCCCCTTCCCAGGGTAATACCACCATTTTGGTCGTTGTGGATCGGTTTTCTAAGGCCTGTCGTCTCCTCCCACTGCCGGGTCTCCCTACTGCCCTACAGACCGCCGAGGCCCTCTTTACCCACGTGTTCCGGCACTATGGGGTCCCCGAGGATATTGTGTCCGACCGAGGTCCCCAGTTCACCTCCAGAGTCTGGGGGGCTTTCATGGAACGCCTGGGGGTCTCGGTTAGCCTTACCTCGGGGTACCACCCAGAGAGCAATGGGCAGGTTGAACGTGTGAACCAGGATGTGGGTAGGTTTTTGAGGTCCTATTGCCGGGACCGGCCGGAGGAGTGGTCGAGGTATATCCCCTGGGCAGAGATGGCCCAGAACTCTCTCCGCCACTCCTCCACCGGATTAACACCTTTCCAGTGTATTTTAGGGTATCAGCCGGTCCTGGCACCGTGGCACGAGAGCCAGACCGAGGCCCCTGCGGTGGACGAGTGGATTCGGCGCTCGGAGGAGACGTGGGACGCTGCCCATGTCCATCTGCAGCGTGCCATCCGTCAACAAAAGGCGAGCGCCGATCGCCACCGCAGTGAGGGGCCGGTGTACGCACCGGGAGATCGAGTCTGGCTCTCGACTCGAAACCTGCCCCTCCGCCTGCCCTGCCGGAAGCTGGGTCGGCGGTTTGTGGGGCCCTTTAAAGTCCTGAGAAGGTTGAACGAGGTGTGTTACAGGTTACAACTGCCTATAGAGTACAAAAATATTAACCCCTCGTTCCATGTGTCTCTTCTCAGGCCGGTGGTAGCTGGTCCACTCCAGGAGAATGAGATAGGAGAGACCCCTCCGCCCCCTTTGGACATCGAGGGGGCCCCGGCGTACAGAGTCCGGACCATCTTGGACTCGAGGCGCCGGATGAGTGGTCTCCAGTATCTCGTGGAGTGGGAGGGGTACGGTCCGGAGGAACGGTGCTGGGTGCCCAGGAGGGACATCCTCGATCCATCCCTCCTGACTGATTTCCACCGTGGGCATCCCACGCGCCCGGGTCCGCGTCCTCCTGGCCGTCCCCGAGGCCGGGGTCGGCGCACGGCTGGAGCCGCGCGTCAAGGGGGGGGTACTGTCACGGATTCTGCCGAGGCTGCTCCCCCTCCTGGTACGAGCAGGCGTCGGCGGTCGCCGTCCCCGGAGTACTAGCTGCCACCGATCTATGTTTCTGTGTGTGATTGCTTTTGTCTGTCTGTCACACCTGTGTCCTATTGTGTATTCATCACCTGTCCTATAAGTTCCGTCTTTTTGCTTGGTAGGATTGTGTGTTGTTGTTCGCCTGTCGTTGTGCTGCGTGTTTTGTTTCTTGTTTGCATTTTTGTGTTTTACGCATGTTGCGTAAATGCTCGCCTCTTGTTGTTTGAGGTCGTTTGTTTTCCATTTCCTTTTGGGAATTTTGAGTAAACTCTGTTGGACTGAGCCTCGGTGTCCTGCGCCTGACTTCCACCACACATACACCTCACCTCATGACATCTACTGACCAAAATATAGTTTTAAAGTGATGTCAGCCAGTGTGTAGGAGTTTCTGTTTTAAATTATTCAATGTGCTTCGCCAAACACCTCAAGGTGTGCCAACCTTTCCTTCTCTAACTCATGAAAACACTTGAAAATGTGAAAAGTTGTGATAAACAACATAACACACAGGGAATATAACACGGAAATAGAAATAAAAGGAAATAGAGTTATTAGCTAACCCTCCAGGCATATATACTGAGTATACCAAACACTAGGAACTCTCTTTTGCCTTCAGAACATACTCAATTTGTCAGAGCATGGACTCTACAGGGATGCTGGCCCATGTTGACTCCAACGCTTCCCACAGTTGGGTCAAATTGGCTGGATGTCCTTTGGGTGGTGGACCATTCTTGATACACACAGGAAACTGTTGAGCGTGAAAAACCCAGCAGCGTTGCAGTTCTTGAAACAAACCGGTGCGCCTGGCACCTACTACCATAGCCCGTTTAAAGGCATTGAAATCTTTTGTCTTGCCCATTCACCCTCGGAATGGCACACATACACTACCGGTCCAAAGTTTTAGAACACCTACTCATTCAAGGGTTTTTCTTTATTTGTACTATTTTCTACATTGTAAAAAAACTATGAAATAACACTTATGGAATCATGTAGTAACCAAAAAAGTGTTAAACAAATGAAAATATATTTTGATTCTTCAAATAGCCACCCTTTGCCTTGATGACAGCTTTGCACACTCTTGGCAGTCTCTCAACCAGCTTCATGAGGTAGTCACCTGGAACGCATTTCAATTAACAGGTGTGCCTTCTTAAAAGTTAATTTGTGGAATTTCTTTCCTTCTTAATGCATTTGAGCCAATCAGTTGTGTTGTGACAAGGTAGGGGAAGATAACCCTATTTGGTAAAAGACCAAGTCCATATTATGGCAAGAACAGCTCAAATAAGTAAAGAGAAACGACAGTCCATCATTACTTTAAGACATGAAGGTCAGTCAATACGGAACGTTTCAAGAACTTTGAAAGTTTCTTCAAGTGCAGTTGCAAAAACCATCAAGCGCTGTGATGAAACTGGCTCTCATGAGGACTGCCACAGGAATGGCAGACGTAGAGTTAATTCTGCTGCAGAGGATAAATTAATTAGAGTTAGCAGCCTCAGAAATTGCAGCCCAAATAAATGTTCAAGTAACAGACCCATCTCAACATCAATTGTTCAGAGGAGACTGTGTGAATCAGGCCTTCATGGTCAAATTGCTGCAAAGAAAGCACTACTAAAGGATACCAATAAGAAGAAGAGACTTGCTTGTGCCAAGAAACACGAGCAATGGAGATTAGACCGGTGGAAATGTATCCTTTGGTCTGGAGTCCAAATTTGAGATTTTTGGTTCCAACTGCTGTGTCTTTGTGAGAACGGATGATTTCCGCATGCTGCATCAGATGACCTGGCCTCCACAATCCCCCGACCTCAAAAATGAGATGGTTTGGGCTTAGTCGGACTGCAGAGTGAAGGAAAAGCAGCCAACAAGTGCTCAGCATATGTGGGAACTCCTTCAACACTGCTTGAAAAGCATTCCAGGTGAAGCTAGTTGAGAGAATGCCAAGTGTGTGCAAAGCTGTCATCAGGGCAAAGGGTGGCTATTTGAAGAATCTCAAATATAAAATATATTTGGATTTGTTTAACAATTTTTTGGTTACTACATGATTCCATATGTGTTATTTCATAGTTTTGATGTCTTCACTATTATTCTACAATGTAGAAAATAGTAAAAATAAAGAAAAACCCTTGAATGAGTAGGTGTGTAAAACATTTGACCGGTAGTGTACACAATCCGTGTCTCAATTGTCTCAAGGCTTAAAAATCCTTCTTTAACCTGTCTCCTCCCCTTCATCTACACTGATTGAAGTGGATTTAACAAGTGACATCAATAAGGGATCATAGCTTTCACCTGGATTCACCTGGTCAGTCTATGTCATGGAAAGAGCAAGTGTTCTTAATGTTTTGTCCACTCAGTGTATTCCTCCAGTCCATCAGAAAACAAAGAGGTGCATAGCAGGAACCAGGGAGAAGTGAACTTGGCTCTGACTCTTTGGGGAGGCTGGTTAATTGAGCTTGGCTCTCTTTCCTGGCCCAATGACAGCGTATTTAGTGTCAGCACCCATCAAGCATCTGTCGGTCTGTTGTGTCTCTTACCATGACTGACTGTCACACACAGGCGTCCAGTGGCTCGACAGAGACAGCCTACCACTCTGTCCCTCTCAGTGGTTAATAGCCCCATCAAGGGATGTGACAGGAATACTAGAAGAATGTCCAGCCTGACCCTTGGCTGCATATGACCATCCCCACCAAAACACTGACACAAACACTGTCATAAAATGATCAGAGTACTAGAGAAATCCTTTAAATCCTTGTGGCAGTTTTGTAGTCTCTAATCTCTGTGTCAAATGGGCAAATTATGTCCCCCATATTGTGCATTTATGACTTAAATTTTGCCATTTGTTTTCCTGTGTGACAAGGGATGATGGTTCATCCACCGAGACACAGGGTCAAACACATCTGTATAGTGTTTAATGTATCCCAGCTATGTAACCTGAAATACCCTGGGATGCCATGGTGCCACACAACCTAGCATAATGATTTATTTAACCGTTTTTGTTCTGAGAAAGCCCTGGGATGCTTTTTGAGCATCCTGAGACCTAACAATGAGTGTGCCGTCTGAGTGTAACGATGCTGCCGCTTTGTGACACACACTGGTCAAGGTCACTGACTGTTAATGTTTAGTTGCCTCAGCTATCAACATAATCACTTCGGAAATGCACTGGAGACTTTATATTGCTGAACGTGTCAATAACTCATAGTATAGACACTGTCTGTGTTGCATCAATATGCCTCTATCTATTGAATGTGCTGGGGTAGTTTCATAAAGCACATGGGGTCTCCTACACACCCATCAGCCAGGATCCATAAGAGGAGGAGAGGCATTGAGAGACTTCCCAAGGCCTTAATGTCCAGCATACTGCCATGCATGTGACATGGTAGTGATGAGTGGCGAGGCTGTGGAATCACCTGCAGGGGTCACACAGAAATCTGTCAGGGCATCTGTTAGAGCCTGCCCTGTTCTGTGTTCCCCTCTGGTTGAGACCCCTATCTTTCTCTCCTCTCCCACCAGGGATACACCATCCATGGATTTCACATGGATCCACAGAGAAGGTCACAAGTGGAATTTCAATGGAAAGTATGTGGCAGATGGGGATTTTCCATTACACCTCCATTAAGACTGACACAACCTGAGAGAAAGCCAGGAATGGAAGAGCTGCACTGTTGCAGGAAAAGAGGGGAAAACAGCTGCTTATAGGCTACAGCTAGATAGAGACGGCAGAAACACACATACACGCAGAGGCACGCACACACACACACACACACACACACACACACACACACACACACACACACACACACACACACACACACACACACACACACACACACACACACACACACACACACACACACAAACACTTAATGTAGGGTTCATACACCAACCAACAGAGTGAGATAAATAAGCTACATCACAGCTCTTGGTCTCTGAACAATATGTTTTTAGCTCAGAGAAACAAAACAAACTGAGCTAGAGAAAAACACACTCATAGCCCTTGTCAAAACAAAACTAAGAATTTAACTTTGAGGTGTCTATACCTTGAGGCAGGATACCAAAAGGTTCCCTCAAACAACCTACTCCATTTTGACTTATTCTTTTTTTGCAGGTCACTATTTACTTGTTATTCAAATACACAGCCAAATGGTAATGACATAATCCTTACCTACAGTAATAATGTCACTTTTGTTTTAAAACAAGGAACATTCCATTTAATTGTCTACCAAGTAGTTACCATCATAGATATCCTATTAAATTATTATAATTCCTAATAATACGGTTACCATTGTATTCTATATTATTTAAGGTAAAGTACCCATGGTAGCCAAGTAATTTATTGTAAAATATCAGGTAAATACCAGGTGAAACAGGACTGTGTTACCTTGAGGGTAATCTGGCAGCACCAGACGAGTGTGTCTCTGAATATGGAATGTATTCCATAAAGCCTGTCAGGCTTGAGGGTGAAATGCTCAGAGAGATCGAGGGAGATAGAGAGAGAGGGAGAGAAGGCGAGAGAACGGTAGAGATGCAGGAACATGTTTCTCATTCCAGGCAGACTCTCCAAGTGCCCCTACGAGACCAGTCTTTCATGAGGGGCTGGCCATTGAACATGAAGGGTCCCCTTAGAGCTCTTTTCCACCTGTCAGGAAGTGTTCATGTCCAGGCTGCCTGTACCAGGCATGCATTCTTGATAAAGAGATGAAGCAGAGGGATAGCTTGTGCACTTTCATGACCAGCGTGGCACTGGCGTACCCCACCCCCCTGCAGCCCCCACCCCCCCCAAAAATGGATTTTTAAAGCTACCCAAACCCCCCCTACCCCATCCCAGATAGCTTACGAACACATAATAAGCCATGGCAACAACAACAAAATAGAATTACAGGAAATTAGCTGAAAAACTACAAAATGTTCTCTCAGCCTTATTGCAAAATGTGTAGAAAAGCAGGAAATTTGCTTTAAAAATGCAAAATTCTCTTAGCTTCATTGAAAAATGTATAGAATAGCATAAGACTAGCTGTAAAATGCACATTTTTGTCTCTGCTGCCCCACTGCAGAATGTGTAGAATTGTAGGAAGTTAGCAGTTTCTTCCCCCCCAAAATAAATATCAAGGCGGGCCCTGCTCAGACCTTGCGGGGGGCTCCGTGAAACTGCGGTATGCCACTGCCGCGTGGGCCTTGTAGATAACATGATGGCGGAGATCCCACTCTTATCCAGAGCGATTTACAGTTAGTGCATTCATCTTAAGATAGCTAGGTGGGACAACCACATATCTCAGTCATAGTAAGTAAATGTTTCCTCAATAAAGTAACTATCAGCAAAGTCAGTGCTAGTAAGGGAGGAAAAATATACTCTTTAAAGAGCTAGGGTTTCAGATGTTTTCGGAAGATGGGCGTCTGCTATCCTAACTTCAGGGAGAAGCTGGTTCATTGGGGTACCAGGACAGAGAAGAGTCTGGGCTGGGCGGGAGCTGCCCTCCCGTAGGGGTGGGAGAGCCAAGAGACCAGAGGTGGCAGAACTGAGTACTCGGGTCGGGGTGTAGTGTTTGAGCATAGCCTGAAGGTAGGGAGGGGCACTTCCTCTTGCTGCTCCGTTGGCAAGTACCATGGTCTTGTAGTGGATGCGAGCTTCGACTGGAAGCCAGTGGAGTGGGAGCGGGGTGACATGGGAGAACTTGGAAAGGTTCAACACCAGGCGGGAAGCAGCGTTATGGATAAGTTGCAGGGGTTTGATGGCACAAGCCAACAGCAAATTGCAGTAGTCCAGAAGTGAGTGTCTTGGATTAGAACCTGTGTCATTGCCTGTGCGAGGTAGGGTCGTACTCTACGGATGTTGTAGAGCATAAACCTACAGGAGCGAGTCACTACTTTTATGTTTGCAGAGAATGACAGGGTGTTGTCCAGGGTCACGCCAAGGTTCTTTGCACTCTGGGAGGGGGGCACCTTGGAGTTGTCAACCGTGATGGAGAGGACTTGGATTGGGCAGGCCTTCCCCGGTAGGAAGAGCAGTTCCGTCTTGTCGAGGTTGAACTTGAGGTGGTGGGCTGGCATCCAAGCTGAGATATCTGCCATGTCGCCACCTGGGTGTCAGAAGGGGGGAAGGAGAAAAGTAGTTGAGTGTCATCCGCATAACCATGTCTTGACATATCGTCATATGTGTGTGAAACCATCTTGTCAACCACATTAGAGAAACCAGAATCATATATTTATTTAGAATTTTCTTTCACTTGTTTCAAAAACATCACTTCACAGAAGAGATAGATAGATAATTTCAGGGAAAGAAAGAAGATAACATCCAAATTGAGGTTAATACAGATGTGCCTGTATTTGACTTTAAAGCAGCCTAACGAGCAGCAATTAGGAAATCACACATCCCTCATTAGTTCCTCTCTGACTGTGCATTCAGCAATCACTTTAACACTGGAAGCTTTGTTTGTCTCTGTTGGCCTTTTATCTGTCCTCGCAGGACGGAGGAACAAATTATTTACACAGCCATTAGTCATGAACATCTAATGTTATTTTCCTGCGTTTGTGTTAATGACAAAGGCTGGCATCTGCTGCAGCAACAGGTCATTTAAGAGTTACGTTTCACAACCATCTCTTGGCAAATGCTGTTGTCATGGCATGATCTGTGAATGTGAAGAGATGAGCCCTCATACAGTATATACACTCACTTGACTTTATTGACAAAACCAGGCTAACAGTATGTGTGAATCAATGTGTGTGAATAGTTCAATGGAACTGTGTCCAAATCTTTACAGGGGTCATACTTCAGCAAGGCAATTTGCCTAACTGGAAGGAGGTCCATGCTACTTTTTAGATTTAAAGACAATGAGAGAGCAGTCAGTGTGGCTGATGATGGGCATGCAGATAGCTTCCCATCAGTCCCATGTGTACATGAGAAGGCTATTATGGCACCATTAGACAGTTTTACTGACCTCTGAATAATACATGCTGAGGGAGATATAGGAAAGAACTGAATGAATAGTAAATGGATAAGACCTAATTGCAATTGGGAGTGTGAAGTGAGGAGCATGACATGATTAAAATGTCATCACAAAACGCTCTCGGAGTTCCCTTTATGGCCTCTCCTATGGCTACTGACCCTCCCATCCCTTATTCAGGTTGTGATTACGCTCTCTTGAACTATGTATGCTAAGGGTCCTGTTAGTATTCTTTTAGTATTCCCAGCTGGTGCCACCAACTCTTCAATCTTTGTGAAGTTCCCGTGTGCCTGTTCAAAATACATTATTCATAAATATGTGTGTGTGTGTGCGTGCAGGCATGCGTGTGTATGCTCATATGCGTTTGTATGTGTGCCTCTGTGTGTATGCCTGTCTGTGTGTATCTGCCTTTATGCCAATGTATCTTTGTTTTGTATAATTTGTGCTGCAGGCAGTGACTGGGCTGTTTGCCCCATGCTCAAGGTGAAGTGCAGTCTGGGTCTCCAGTAATTATATTACTCTGCCTGAGCCTGGTCCTCCTCTGGTAAGAGGGGCTAGCAGGAGGGCTGCCGCTTCACCATCAGCACAGGGATGTGAATGGTGATGAAATAATTTCATGTGGAGAGATGCCTCACATGAAGGACATGCAATAGGATGACCCTGTTACTTATGACTGGCTGACGGATACGACATATTTTATTGTTACGCACCTTGAGCAAACAGCAGCGATGACCAGTCGTGAGCTCAATGACAACGAAACCTAACGACAGAATGTTTTGTCTGTGAGAATAGCTTATTTTTCCAAGAGATTACTGTCAAACATTACTATCATTATTTTTTCAGGATATAATGAATAGAATCACTCATGTGGTTTAAAGAGGGCTTAACACATTTTAAAGGGACAGGGTCAATCCTTTAGTGCATGATAGGAACCCAGGCTAATGATGTAATGGTTGATGAGTTGGTCAGTCCTCTGACGTGGACAGTGGTCAATACCTCTTGAGGTTGAAAGGACTGCAAGAGTTTCTTAAAAGTGAAAAACAATATCATAACTAAAAACAAATCTACCACCCACTGCTTTAACTGAAAACACAACTATGAGCTGATAAACAGAGAAATGAAGATAACTGCTTGTAGGATGCAACAGAATGAAAAAGCAATCGTCAACAATCATAGCAAAATACAAGCTTATAAAAATAGATAAAATAGGAATGTTCTCCAAGTACTGTACTGGCATGAGGATACATATTCATGGGTTGATTAAGTGTTTGTAAGTAAGGTTGAACTAAAACAGGAATACAGCAGATTAGTTATAGCCAGCTACCTGGGGTTAATGCTCTACCCTGGGATAATGCTCAGTGACAGATTGTGCATCTCAAACTAATGTGAAACCAGGCGTATCATCTCTTTCTTCACACAGAGGGCCTGCATAATGAAAATCAATACCTATGCTGAAACATAAGCTGGTGCAAAAGCCTGTGTATCATGCAAATCCAGTTGATAGACAATGGATTTCAGGATGAGCAAAACCAGATAAGATGGCCATTTTAAGTTTGAACACAAACACTCTGAGATATCCTCTTGCAAGCTTAACACACACATACCACACACATTCAACTCTGCATCAGTCATCCTTGCTGATGGGTGAAAAATAGTCATGTCAGAACACCATAGAGTGGAGTGTTCTCTTTCTTCTCCCAGTGAATGAATAATAGTAGAGACAGCTTGAGACACACTGTACTGAATAACTGCAGTGGTGGAAAAAGTATCCAATTGTCATACTTGAGTAAAAGTAAAGATACCTTAATAGAAAATGACTCAAGTAAAAGTGAAAGTCACCCAGTAAAATCCTACTTGAGTAAAAGTCTAAAAGTATTTGGTTTTAAATATACTTAAGTATCAAAAGTCAAAGTAAAAGTATAAATAATTTCAAATTCCTTATATTAAGCAAACCAGAAGGCATCGTTTTTTTGTTTTTTAATTTATGGATAGCAAGGGGCACGCTCCAACACCCAGACATAATTTACAAACGAAGCAAGTGTTTAGTGAGTCCGCTAGATCAGAGGCAGTAGGGATGACCAGGGATGTTCTCTTGATAAGTCTGTGAATTCGACAATTTTCTTGTCCTGGTAAGCATTCAAAATGTAATGAGTACTTTTGGGTGTCAGGGAAATGTATGGAGTAAAAAGTACATTATTTTCTTTAGGACTAACATTTGAAAACCATTTATGTGGAAATGTAATTGTTTGGATGAGATCTACTGACACTAACAGCATTTTCACAAAGAAACCCACAAGGATGCCCTTGAGATGTCTTTTTCCCTTATGTCGGTCAGACTGGAATGAAGTGACACATCTTAATGTCCTGTTTTCATTCTTTCATTCTTCCCTTCCTGTCCTTTCGCTTCTCCCCCAAATAATTTTTCCTCTTTGTCACAACTGCAACGCTTATCATTCTATGGCCCCATTGGTATGTCAAAGAGGAGACTGCCCTATTAGCAGTCATAGTAATGGAGATGTCTCTCGGTGTGGCAGCTCCCATCATCTCAGGAAATAATGAGACACTTTTTGATTGCCTTTAAAAAAACATGCATATTTTAACACCTGCTATATGCCTACGTTGAACAATTTCAGTTCACGATGGCTTGTTCACCAGAGTCACTCTCCTGTATTTCTGAATAATTTTGAATTAATCAAATTTTTACATTCCAATCAGTTCAATCAGACTATCAGTCTTTGCTAAAGGTATTATCAAGGGCCATTGTCACAGGATTTAACCATCAAAAAGTAAAACAACTAAATGGGTAATTACTATATTATTCACAGACTCATAATGGCTATGCATGATAAGTGTGAAATGTGTTTTAATTATAATGCTGATAGATCCAAACATACATGCAATAATGACATTTCTGAGGATATGTAACTTTTTAACAATTTCTAGGTCATCTTGAACTGACATTTTCCTTCCTTTGTTTCCAAATGAGAGTGTGGTGAAAAGAGTGCTTGCGTATCCTCAGTCATAATTTCTCCTCTCAGGATAACGACCTGTCTTCATCAGGAATCTCAATGGAAAGTCTTCTGTTTGTCATAGATCTACAAACCTGCTCATTAACACTGTGCATTCTGCAGCACCTCATGGATAATTCATTGTCGTTCATTCTCTAAATTGCATCTATTTTTGCTCAATGCTTGAGGGTAAAGACACTATCTTGTGTCTACGATCTGTGACAAAATACTTAGATCATTCAAACAGCACAAACAAGATGTGCTTGTCCTCTGGTTGCACCAGTCAATGGATTTTACTCTGAGTTTCACCCACTGATTTCCATTACTTAACAGGTATGCTAGCCATTTGAATTCATCCCAGACTAGTCTGTGAAAGTAATCAAGCCAAAATCGAAAACAGTAGTGATAATATTGCTTAAAATGTAGTCCACTGTACTCATGTTGCTCCATCCAGCAAATAGACAGCACAAGTTATTAGCTGACATTCAAGTGAATTGGTGTTTTGAATCTAGAAGGTCATTGTTTTGAATAGACTGAACACTCCGTTGCACTGTTGAAGAGCTTTCTGATCGCTATGCATTGCTGGCAAGTGCCAGGAGTGCAGCACAAAAGGACTGTGTAATTTATGTATCTATGCTGTTTTGACTTTCCCAGTGAGCGTGCTGGAAAGCTCCAGAAGGTAACCTAATTGGATACAGAGTGGCAGTGTGCCCTTCACAAACAGAAAAAAACACCAGTTTCAATTTAATCGAAAGGCTACACTGCTATTTAGATTTTCTACTCTGTAGAAAACAGATAGAGAAGGCATGTTTGAGGTTTTTTAAGCAACACATAAAACCACACAGGCACACAAATCAGATTTTGTCGTGTTTTGCATGAATAAAAGAGAAGGGTTAGAGGTTGCAGTGATTATAACTTTTGGCAGTCTGCCACAGACAGTGAGACAAATATCTTCTGCCAAATTCAAGGCATCGATCTGTTTGACATTGGATACACACAACTCATGCTATACTTCCCTTCATCACCTAGTTGATTAAATATTAATGTAATTCCAGTCTCATTATGTGTGCTAACATTCTGAATATGACATATCAACTTCCTGCTGCTATTAATCTAAATATTATAAACCAACACATTGATTGCAATACAGCCAGGTACTGTCCCTTATATATATATATATATATATATATATATATATATACAGTGGGGAAAAAAGTATTTAGTCAGCCACCAATTGTGCAAGTTCTCCCACTTAAAAAGATGAGAGAGGCCTGTAATTTTCATCATAGGTACACGTCAACTATGACAGACAAAATGAGAAAAAAAAATCAAGAAAATCACATTGTAGGATTTTTAATGATTTTATTTGCAAATTATGGTGGAAAATAAGTATTTGGTCAATAACAAAAGTTTCTCAATACTTTGTTATATACTCTTTGTTGGCAATGACACAGGTCAAACGTTTTCTGTAAGTCTTCACAAGGTTTTCACACACTGTTGCTGGTATTTTGGCCCATTCCTCCATGCAGATCTCCTCTAGAGCAGTGATGTTTTGGGGCTGTCGCTGGGCAACACGGACTTTCAACTCCCTCCAAAGATTTTCTACGGGGTTGAGATCTGGAGACTGGCTAGGCCACTCCAGGACCTTGAAATGCTTCTTACGAAGCCACTCCTTCGTTGCCCGGGCGGTGTGTTTGGGATCATTGTCATGCTGAAAGACCCAGCCACGTTTCATCTTCAATGCCCTTGCTGATGAAAGGAGGTTTTCACTCAAAATCTCACGATACATGGCCCCATTCATTCTTTCCTTTACACGGATCAGTCGTCCTGGTCCCTTTGCAGAAAAACAGCCCCAAAGCATGATGTTTCCACCCCCATGCTTCACAGTAGGTATGGTGTTCTTTGGATGCAACTCAGCATTCTTTGTCCTCCAAACACGACGAGTTGAGTTTTTACCAAAAAGTTCTATTTTGGTTTCATCTGACCATATGACATTCTCCCAATCCTCTTCTGGATCATCCAAATGCACTCTAGCAAACTTCAGACGGGCCTGGACATGTACTGGCTTAAACAGGGGGACACATCTGGCACTGCAGGATTTGAGTCCCTGGCGGCGTAGTGTGTTACTGATGGTAGGCTTTGTTACTTTGGTCCCAGCTCTCTGCAGGTCATTCACTAGGTCCCCCTGTGTGGTTCTGGGATTTTTGCTCACCGTTCTTGTGATCATTTTGACCCGACAGGGTGAGATCTTGCGTGGAGCCCCATATCGAGGGAGATTATGAGTGGTCTTGTATGTCTTCCATTTCCTAATAATTGCTCCCACAGTTGATTTCTTCAAACCAAGCTGCTTACCTATTGCAGATTCAGTCTTCCCAGCTTGGTGCAGGTCTACAATTTTGTTTCTGGTGTCCTTTGACAGCTCTTTGGTCTTGGCCATAGTGGAGATTGGAGTGTGACTGTTTGAGGTTGTGGACAGGTGTCTTTTATACTGATAACAAGTTCAAACAGGTGCCATTAATACAGGTAACGAGTGGAGGACAGAGGAGCCTCTTAAAGAAGAAGTTACAGGTCTGTGAGAGCCAGAAATCTTGCTTGTTTGTAGGTGACCAAATACTTATTTTCCACCATAATTTGCAAATAAATTCATTAAAAATCCTACAATGTGATTTTCTGGAGAAAAAAAATCTCAATTTGTCTGTCATAGTTGACGTGTACCTATGATGAAAATTACAGGCCTCTCTCATCTTTTTAAGTGGGAGAACTTGCACAATTGGTGGCTGACTAAATACTTTTTTCCCCACTGTATATATATTTATATATATAGTATAATAATAGTATTATATTATTATATAGTAATATATACTACCTGGTATTGTACAAGTGCAGTAAGCAGTATGTGTGTGAGAGAGAGCCCTATTTTCCCATATTAAGGCAATGCTAATTTCACTCATACAGCATTCAAGCAGCCAAACAGAACTATAAGTCATACAGTGCCTAACAAAAGTATTCATCCCCCTTGGCGTTTTTCCGATTTCGTTGCATTACAACCTGTAATTTAAATGGATTTTTATTTGGATTTCATGTATTGAAACATACACAAAATAGTCCAAATTGGTGAAGTGAAATGAAAAAAAGAACTTGTTTAAAAAAAATTTACAAAATAAATAACGGAAAAGTGGTGCGTGCATATGTATTCACCCCCTTTGCTATGAAGCCCCTAAATAAGATCTGGTGCAACCAATTACCTTGAGAAGTCACACAATTAGCTAAATAAAGTCCACCTGTGTGCAATCTAAGTGTCACATGATTTCAGTATATATACACCTGTTCTGAAAGGCCATAGAGTCTGCAACACCACTAAGCAAGGGGCACCACCAAGCATGCGGCACCATGAAGACCAAGGAGCTCTCCAAACAGGTCAGGGACAAAGTTGTGGAGAAGAACAGATCAGGGTTGGGTTATAAAAAAATATCCGAAACTTTGAACATCCCACGGAGCGCCCTTATATCCATTATTAAAAGATGGAAAGAATATGGCACCACAACAAACATGCCAAGAGAAGGCTGCCCACCAAAACTCACGGACCAGGCAAGGAGGGCATTAATCAGAGAGGCAACAAAGAGACCAAAGATAACCCTGAAGGAGCTGCAAAGCTCCACAGTGGAGATTGGAGTATATGTCCATAGGACCACTTTAAGCCGTACACTCCACAGAGCTGGGCTTTACGGAAGAGTGGCTAGAAAAAAGCCATTGCTTAAAGAAAAAAAATAAGCAATCACGTTTGGCGTTCCCCAAACATATCGAAGAAGGTACTCTGATCAGATGAGACTAATATTGAGCTTTTTGGCCATCAATGAAAAAGCTATGTCTGGCGCAAACACAACACCTCTCATCACCCAGAGATCACCATCAGCATCATGTAGCATCATGCCACAGCAGCATCATGCTGTGGGGATGTTTTGTATCGGTAGCGACTGGGAAACTGGTCAGAATTGAAGGAATGATGGATGGTGCTAAATACAGGGACATTCTTGAGGGAAACCTGTTTCAGTCTTCCAGAGATTTGAGACTGGGACGGAGGTTCACCTTCCAGCAGGTCAATGACCCTAAGCATACTGCTAAAGCAACCCTCAAGTGGTTTAAGGGGCCTAGTCAAAGCCCAGACCTCAATCCAATTGAGAATCTGTAGTATGACTTAAAGATTGCTGTACACCAGCGGAACCCATCCAACTTGAAGGAGCTGGAGCAGTTTTGCCTTGAAGAATGGCCAAAAATCCCAGTGGCTAGATGTGCCAAGCTTATAGAGACATACCCCAAGAGACTTGCAGCTGTAATTGCTGCCTAAGGTGGCTCTACAAAGTATTGACTTTGGAGAGCCATAAAAAATAAAAAATAAAACATATTTTGCATCTTCAAAGTAGTAGGCATGTTGTGTAAATCAAATGATACAAACCCCCCAAAAATCAATTTTAATTCCAGGTTGTAAGGCAACAAAATAGGAAAAATGCCAAGGGGGGTGAACACTTTCGCAAGCCACTGTAGCTGCCAAGCGAAAAGCTTTACTGTTATTCAAAGCTGCAATATGTAACTTTTTGGGCAACCTGACCAAATTCACAAAGATATGTGTGTTATAGATCTGTCATTCTCATTGAAAGCAAGTCTAAGATGTGTTCTACTGTATGTGCACTATTTTTATGCTTCCCGTTCTTAAGTTTCGTTTTTTGCGTCTTTTGGTTTTGTGCACCAACTTCAAATAGCTGAAAATAAAATATTTTTGGTTATGGAAAATATATTTCACAGTGGTTTAGATGGTACAATGATTCTCTACACTATACTTGCTTGTTTTATCACATAAACTGAAATTAGGCGAACTATTCTAATTTACGCAATCAGGAAATGGCGGAGCGATTTCTGCATAGTACATCTTTAATGTAAGTCTGTCTCCGGAAGCTGATGTAATTTCTCTATCTGAATGACCTTGGCTCTCCTGCACTACAGTGGTGTTCTCTCTCTCACTCTCTTGCTCCCTCTCTCCACATTTCTCTCTCTACCTGAGTTTACGCATAGCAGGGAAAGATAAAGCTCTGTGATCAGACAGTGATACAGTACAGTCCAGGAAGTGTATCATCAAGGCACAGCTTATACTTAAACAGAATAAAAACAAATGCAGTATATTTTGGTAATCTCACTGTTGTACTGTAATTTAACAAACACCTATCCAATGCTATGTTGATCTACAGAAACGTAAGCCAATATTGAGAGATTAAACATGTAATGAGAGGTCCGTCTCATTTGTTATGAGAACAGAAAAGCGATATTTGGTTTTTAATACCTCCTACACTGATGGATTTAGGGAGTAATTTCTATTGACATCTTATAATTGAACAATGGTTGGCTGTGAGAGCAGACTAAAGGATGAGACATGAATGTAATTTGGCCACTTTTTAGTTGTCCAACTCCATCTTGCAAATCACCTAGCTAAAACTGCAACAGCAGTATGCCTTCACTCCCTCTCTCTCTTTAAGAAAATACAATATCAACCAATCAACTCATCAACAAACAAATTATTCAATCCAACAATCCAGTATCCAGTTGATCACACTTGACGCAGCATATGGCTGAATAGTGTAAATAATAATACTATTCTGGGTTAACTACTCAATTAGTATTTGTTTGTTTTCCTTCACACTAATTACATTTACATCTCAGCATGGTTGTGGTGCCGATATCCACATGTAAATGAAAGGAAATTAACATTAAGACCATTCCCTGCAGTGAGAGCCGCCTCAACAGATGTGTTAATGTCATAGGCAATCTTTACTTAAGGGGTAGAAAAGGTTTATGTATTCCAGGCAAACATTGGGCCCAAGGGAGAAAGTTGTCCTGGCTGGAGTCCCTTATAGCCCTGCCAATAGCTGTGCCAAAAAGGGGTGGAAGAAAACAAGGCCGGCTAGTTCAAGGCAGTCTCACACCTTCAGTAATGTACAGTACCCACTCACTCACTTGGTGACTCTTGAGAATGGCTCAGTTAGACCCTCCTAACTTGTAATGTCCATGCACATCCTTTAACAACAGATAGCAAGCATAAACTCAGATCTCCCACAGAGACTCAAGTAAACAGGGTTTGGAAAAGAACACTTTTGACTGTTTATTTTCATCCTTTCTTGACATGATTCCCTGCAAACAATATTTGTTATTCAGTGGTATATGTGATATGGAGTGCCTCTCTAAAGTGAAGGGAACAGCTGCAGAGGATGGATCAACATATTGGCTGCTCTCCACCTTTACCCACCCACAAACTCTCCACTGAATAAGCAGGTTTTAATTGGGCCTTCAAGTGCATAATCTGAAGTCAACATGTACATGAATATGTTTGATCCATCATTTTCATTTGATTGAAACCGTCCATCAATAAGCCTACTGTACCTCATGCTGTCGAAGCATGGAAGTTGACATACAGTGCCTTGCAAAAGTATTCATCCCCTTTGGATTTCATGTAATGGACATCCACAAAATAGTCCAATTTGGTGAAGTGAAATGAAAAAAAATAACTTGTTCCAAAAAATTATACAAAATAAATAACAGAAAAGTGGTGTGTGCATATGTATTCACCTCCTTTACTATGAAGCCCCTAAATAAGATCTGGTGCAACCAATTACCTTGAGAAGTCACATACTGTCATTAGCTAAATAAAGTCCACCTGTGTGCAATCTAAGTGTCACATGATTTCAGTATACATACACCTGTTCTGAAAGGCCCCAGAGTCTGCAACACCACTAAGCAAGGGGCACCACCAAGCATGCGGCACCATGAAGACCAAGGAGCTCTCCAAACAGGTCAGGGACAAAGTTGTGGAGAAGTACAGATCAGGGTTGGGTTATAAAAACATATCTGAAACTTTGAACATCCCACAGAGCACCATTAAATCCATTATTAAAAAATTGAAAGAATATGGCACCACAACAAACCTGCAAAGAGAAGGCCGCCCACCAAAACTCACGGACCAGGCAAGGAGGGCATTAATCAGAGAGGCAACAAAGAGACCAAAGATAACCCTGAAGGAGCTGCAAAGCTCCACAGCAGAGATTGGAGTATCTGTCCATAGGACCACTTTAAGCCGTACACTCCACAGAGCTGGGCTTTACGGAAGAGTGGCCAGAAAAAAGCCATTGCTTAAAGAAAAAAATAAGCAAACACATTCAGTGTTCCCCAAACATATGGAAGAAGGTACTCTGGTCAGATGAGACTAAAAATGTCTGGCGCACCCCAACACCTCTCATCACCCCGAGAACACCATCCCCACAGTGAAGCATGGTGGTGGCAGCATCATGCTGTGGGGATGTTTTGCATCGGCAGGGACTGGGAAACTGGTCAGAGTTGAAGGAATGATGGATGACGCTAAATACAGGGACGTTCTTGAGGGAAACCTGTTTCAGTCTCCAGAGATTTGAGACTGGGACGGAGGTTCACCTTCCAGCAGGTCAATGACCCTAAGCATACTGCTAAAGCAACACTCTAGTGGTTTAAGGGGCCTAGGTGAATAGTTATGCACGCTCAAGTTTTCTGTTTTTTCATCTTATTTCTTGTTTGTTTCACAAGAAAAAATATTTTGCATCTTCAAAGTAGTAGGCATGTTGTGTAAATCAAATGATACAAACCCCCCAAAAATCAATTTTAATTCCAGGTTGTAAGGCAACAAAATAGGAAAAATGCCAAGGGGGGTGAATACTTTCGCAAGCCACTGTACGTACAGTGGGCAGTACAGTTTAGAGTTTATAGGCCTATAATGCTGTCAATATGTCACCATAGTCAAGCTAACAATGACAGGCTCATCTGGGGGCTGACTCACAAGGCTTTACTACTGCATCATTCATCACCACAAACTGTGATACTGTTCTGTCGTTATTGCTTATGACACCCATTACGTCATGCTTAGGGCTGCAGTTGTGCAGAAGTTGTGTTTAAGAAGAGCATCATTTGATGAAAGATTAACTGTCTTCTATTCAAGCTGGTGGTCTGTTTTAATGATTTTTTCTACCAAGAGAAAATTATTTCAGAAGAGGAAGATTGTCAAGACAGGGAGGTGGTGTTAAAACGTCTGTCTCTAATATTGATTCAGCTCCTACAAATCAGCTCTATAACTTGGAGCCTGATGAGGCATGTCACATCCCTGCTGGAAAAGAAGCACTCTGCTAAACCACCGCAGGCTCATTCTTGTACCACTCTTCCGCACACTGGCCGATTGAATGTAGACTACTTTGCAGATAAAGGGAATAGGAAAATAACTTTGGAAAGGAAGTATTTTTATTCAGAGGAGCATCTCTCAACTGGGAAGCAATCTAAAAGAACTACAGAAAAACCTCAAGGCCCTTTCTTACATAATCAGTTTTTTTAACTTGAGTCATGTGGCCCATTTTTCTCCTGACTGGCTGACTGGTGCAGAACTCCACATGAAAAACCTCTCCCAAGAAGACATGATGAACTTATGTTACTTTCACTTCATGAACATGTTAGCTTATTCTGAGTAATCTTGGTGTCAAAGCAGGGGAACTTTTTTCTCTGTGAGATGTACAACTAATGCTTATTCAAAAACATTTCTGAGGATTCTCTATACTCATGGCTCGGCATGAGAATTCATACAGTAGCTTAAACTGACTGCCTCTGTGTGATTTAATTACAGTTGAACAGTAATGACATAAACAACAACAATGAAAAACCTTTCCTTGGTCATGAAAACAGAAAGTTGTCCCTATCTCAAAAGTTTTCTGAAGCTGACAGCACCCTCAAGATTATTCATGAGCACTGTGACAACCTACCCGGTGACAACTAGTCCCTCTCTCCATACTCTGTCATACTCCCCCACACTAAAGCATAAACTGAATGGGCAAGAAAAATAAATAAAATCCCCTTGCTGTTGATTCTTTGGTTTAGAGAATTGAGCTAAAAACTCTGGATTTCATTTTCAGTGCATATCTGAGTTGTCAAAGAGGCTTGTTGATCTGCTGTGTAAATATCGTTAGTTATTTTTAGAAAGAAAGGTTTGGTAATAGTATACTTGGAGGTTGGACAAGAGATAATGATTTCAAAGTACTGTATTAAGAAATAAAGTCCAAAATATATTCAATTATATGCAAAAAATCATTGTGCCTCATTCCTCTCAAGCACTCTAGGCAAGTCAAGAGCATACAGAGAATATTAAGTAAGGTGGTTGTTTTGCATATGTCAGCTTGAAACAAACACAGAGTTATTGAAGTCAACAGGATGTTGTCCCTAAACTACGTTAAGCAGTATTGAGAGGTCTATGTTCCTGGCAAGTCCTCACACTTATACAAACAACTTGACAATAAATTTGGGTGAAACACCTTGTCACCCCAAAATGTTATTGTTTGGTGAAGTTAGGCAGAAATAATGCAGTGTGCCATGGCAGAAGTAACACAACACCCCTGGCATTCTTCCCTGGCAGTATTAGAGCAAGATATCCTGTGGGTAAGGCGCTTAAAGTTGTGAATAAACTGGTGATGATCACAACATTCACACAGGCAACAACTGTGAGTTAGAATTCCCTTTGTAAAGCGGGACAATAGTAATGGAAATTATAGATTCTCATTTACAGAATGTTAATTCTGCAGCTTCATGGTATCATGAATTGAAGGAAAATTTGTTCAAATCATCATCAGGATGAAATTCATTAGTGTCTACCCCACCGCAATATTATGATTATTACCCCATAGATATGCAAAACTACATTACGGTTACATTTTACGACCAGGAATTCAAATTGGAAGCATCCATTCAGATTATCTGCTCTCAGGTTCCTAATGGTTTATTCCAGACTGAGGGATAAATAAAGACCAAAGCAAATAAAATACCAAAATACAAAAAGTATCTTAATGGGGCAATCAGCAGTTACTACATCAATTTTTGTATGTACCCATTGATTCTTGAATAATATAACTTATAAATGCCTCATGAGCTTAGTTTCAAACCAGTTAAATGTAACTAAATGTAATTGGAAATGTAATCTACGTAACCCCCAAAAGTGATTATTTATCATGAGAGGGCCATAAACAATAACTAGTAATGCTGCATAAAATCTCACCTTTCTGGTAAAAATAGTTATAAATTGCTGAGGTGTACACATATGATAAAAAATATGAAATATTTTATATGATGTATTTCCTATTCAACAAACCTGTATGAATAAGGCTTGAAATGACTTATATGCTTTCTAAATATAGTATAATCAAATTATAAAATGACTAACTATAAGATTTCACCTTCCTTATAACTATAAAATACATATTTGTGTCTTTAGTGTTAGAGAAACTTTGCATATTTTCTAAAGGTCTCTCTTGATCAAACGTCTGCCCCCATCGCTGTGAACGTCTCACAAAGCTCTAGCTTGGCTTCCTGAACTCGTTAGGAACTCACCTTTCATCTCGTATTAATCAGAACGTGTTTTGTGTTTAGAATCTATTAATTATTTTAGATGAATGGCTATAAATCGATCTCTGAAGGAGCTACAGTGATGAAACCCCTCACTCCTGCTGCGCTACGATGTAAGGATTGCAGGCATATGCTTTGTCAATGGCTGTGACATAGGGTTCAACCAGGAGTTGATGGACAGTCGGAAGAGCGAATTAAATGGTAGGAGGGACATCCCAGCTTCAAGTGGTTTCAGATTTCACATCCTATGTCACATAGGCTCAGACAATATACTATTGTGTCCGTGGGAACCAGGGCTATCACTCAATGCAAGCCATTTCGATCTACGGTGTCCACAGATCGATTAAGAAGCAAAAAACAGAACCACGCAGGTCCCCAAAACAGGGGACTTTACATCTAAGAGGTTTTAACTGTTGTACCCCATCAGAACACCAAATATGTAAGCTTGTTTTACTCCAATGTTTGTAAACAATGTAAATGTAAACACTGTATAGCATCAAGAACACTTTGTTATTGTTTCAACTGCTGATTGGCCCATTACAACTTCTCAATTAAAACCACTTGGATATTAGGATTATGTTACAACATAAATGGGTAGTTTTGCCAGTTAACAAATTACTTCAAACACAGCTGTATTTGTTACTTCTATGACAGTGTTGTGAGGGTACTGGCAGACCAATTCAAGAAAAGGTTTTGTCACATGCCACAGATAAGCCTTGGAAGTTGAGAGTGTGTTACTTGGATAATGGACAAGGTTCCATTCTGATCACATGCATGCTTTCAGAGAAGTGTATACTCTCCAGTCAATTACAGAAGCAATCAATATTGCCAATAGAATCGGCCATGGTAAGCTGTAGCAATGCAGGTACCATTGATGAGATTTTGGGGAACTTCTTTCTGCTCTGTTAGTTTTACAGATTGTATTTTTCATGGAGGGAAAATCTGTTATAGTTTGTTTGTTTTACAGATTATTATTATTTTATTATCTGGTTTCAACAACATCTCATCAAATAGGTATTTACTGGAATTTCTTCAACCTCCACCGATTGGCTATTTACCAGAACAACAGAAGCGGAAAGAAATGGAATGAAGTCCACATTTCTTTATTTCTCAAATAGATACAGACCATTGTTATTCACATCAGAGCAATTGTTGGTAACAACTGACATAAATCTGACTATATCTGTGTGGTGAATAGTAAAATGACAAACTAACAACCAACAGAATACAAGCATTCCGCTACTCCCGCAATGACATCTGCTAAATATGTGTATGTGACCCATAAAATTGTATTTTATTTGAATAGATTCTACCTATGAATTCTTATAAGTTTGTTGTGTGTTGTGTATCATCTTATATAATAAATGAGGCATCTTAATGCATGTTCAAACTTTTTTAGCCGAGAACTAGGAATCTTTTCCCCTGTGTTATCTAACATTTCCAGGAGGAGCTACAGTGCATCTGTAACACTGAGTGCAGAAATTGGAGAGGTTGATAGCTGTAGGTAAAAGACTAACAAAAAACACTTCAAGCCATCAAATCCGATCCCTCATCTAGTGGTCGACTAAGAACATTTCTACTTATTTTGCCCTTCCAAGGCATAAAGATGAGTCTGAAATCCCTTAATGTAGGTTTGCCCCCAGTGGAGAATGTTTTATATCAAATATGTACTCTCTGAAACAGCCATAAAACAAACAAACAATAGAGGGTTGTTTTAATGGGGTTTTGTCTGTCTTTTTAACGTGACTCCAACATCATTTCACTGTGACCTCTATCACACTATTGAAGAAGTTCTGACACAAATGAAATTGATACTGAGAAGTTTTAGGGGATCTTACTTCATTGCTTTACTGTTACAAAGAGGGACAGAGCGTTATTTTCCACCTGTGTAGTACAAGCAAATAAATAAAGGAAAATAACGTGGTAATATCGACAGATTCTGTCACCCCTGGGTCTGTAACAGTGGTCTGAGACCATTAAAGATTTTACCAGAACAAAAGAGGAATGAAAGCAGTCTGGACGTCAAACGCTGTATAGATGTCTGACCTTCTAGTACCGCCTGTGGACTAAGAACGTGTACACTGTTGAGGAGCACCTTTTGCCCTGACCCTGCTCTCTCACACATTCACATTTACACGCACTGAGATAGAGAGACAAACAAACTCATGCAGTGCAGTGCCCACACAGTGAATAAACAACAGGTTTTCCACATATTTTATACTAGCAGGGCAGCTTTGACATTGAAAGTCAATACATATTTAAAGGTGTCGCACTCATTCATCATATATGCAAGGATGCCTTTGTAAACAAGACACATACTGTGCAGTTTGGGGGCAAACAGAGTCTCACTAACTGTGGAATGGTATTCTCAGCAAAGAAATGCTAGCTACCTGTTGTTCAGTTTATGTACTGCACACATTTTGATATTAAGGTAAACAGGTGGGTTCCTATAGACATTTCTAGTAGCCTACTGTTTTCAAATAAAGTTTTTTTCTAAATAGCTCTAGCTAGGGATCCTTTTGGATCCATTTCAGATGTGATTATCAAACCATGGTTTTCTCAGGGCATTGTGTTACAAATTGTTAAAGCTGCACCAGTCTTTCTGGTTTTGAGAGGATGACTCAGGGTCTGAACCATCACATATCCATTGTACTGTGGAGGGGTTTGGAATGAGAGGGGCCTGTTATTCAGCTTTCATAAAGCCTGCTGCTGTCAGAGCCCATGCAGTGCCCAGACAGATGCTCAGGGAGGGGTGCAGGTGCAGTAGAGCGAGACAATCCCCCAGCATCCAGAGTGGAATAGACCTGTCAGCCAAACCAGCACTAAAACAGCCAGAGAAACCATAGAGAGCCCTCACCACAGGATTCTCATTCAACTATATGAAGAATCCTGACACATAGCCAACCTACAAGCAGCATGTAAAGATATATACATGCAGGCAGGCACGCACACACATACACACACACACACACACACACACACACATGCACACACACAATACTGAATAATTTCTACACAGTTCAGAAATTGTGAATAATTCTAGTTTGAATCATCCACAGACTTGAGTGATGCATGCTTTATTGAGTGATGCTTCGTTGAAAACACATATTGAAGAACTCCAAAGGGAAATGGTAGGGGCCTTTGGTTTCTTCGATTTCAGACTGACATACGGAAGAGGAGGCAGTACGGCAAGTGTATGAACGTTAGGACGCGCTATCCTTGGTGCTGAAATGTAATTACGACGCGTGGCTTTGACCTTCCAATCACAGCAGGTGTCCTCCAATAAAGTCAAACTAAAGTTCACCTGTTGCTCCTCGGGATTAGCCCTTGCACATTTGTATTACCATATACACATCGTTAGAGATAAAACTCTATTCTTCTATAAAACGACATCATGTCTCTATCTCTATAGGTAGGCTATTACACTGTCCATCTATTCATTCAACATTACGTGCCGTAATACCATGACCATCATGTTCAAGCATCACTAGTAAAATGAGTCAGCCATCAATGTCAACCTTGAGAGACACTTTTGTGTTCAATAAGATAATTTAGTCTACTTAGAAAGGGGAGGTGGAGGAGGTGTCATCACTGGAGGGGAGTGAAAAGCTTGGGGAGCTTAGACTGAGAAAAACAAAATGAGACAACAGTGTGCAGAGCAGACGGCACAAGGAGGATCAACCTCAAGGATCAACAGAGTGTTTCTCCATCTGAAGAGACAGTGGTAGCCCAGGAAATCCCTTGACAATTGAATACTTTGACAACTCTGGTTTTTAGTTTTGCTGTTATTTATTTATTAGGCTATTCATTCTTTTGTCTATTTTTGCCGGCATTTTTTTTTCTTGTTTTATTTTCAATGAGATCGTTACAGACGAAAATCTCTTCAATAGGCTACTGGTTGCAGCTTTTGGGGGCTATTGGTTAGACTACTTACAGTTTTATCGACTGGTCTCCAGAAGTGAAGATAAAGGGAACGGAAAAGGAAAGTGTGAGGAGACAGAAGGAAATACGTACCTTGTACAAAACAACGACCTGTGGGACTGTGCATGTTAATCCTATCAAACGCAAAATATAAGTCTTCAATCTAACAAATATGAAATGGCATGCATTTAAAAGCCAGCGCAGACTTAAACTGCTCTCGAATAGGATTTGTAGTTGACACGTTTTTTAAAAATATATATAGTTGTATTTTCTATTTTGGTATCATTGTTTTTTTCCCCATAAATGCGGAATAAAATATGTTGCAATGTGCGGTTTAAAATGGTTGGTTTTGATGTAACAAAGATATTTGCTATGTTTATCTGAGACAATAAAATAGATAGAATTACACCCAATAATAAAGTTTTAGCAATATATCTAATAGGCCTACTTATATCCTTCGGTAATTGTAATGCAACGTTGGTGTGACATATAGGCTACACAAGCACTCTTGATGTATAGGCATTCCATGCATTGAAGACAAAGGCAGAGACATCTGCCACTTTGTCCGGGACTTCGCGAGCTTCGATTCCGCCACTGTTTTCTCAACAGGCTACACCAAAAAACAATGACGGTCAAGTGACAGAACCTGAACAGAGATATTTTTTCTGATTACAAACTTGTGTTCTCCAAAGTGGACTATAGTAAAGTTTCGGTCAGAAAACTACAGTGAGCTATATGAAGATCGCGACACAGATTTTCCCTCGCAGAAATGCCAGTGCGAATGCCAGTGCGAACCACAAGGTTCATGTACAAGGGGAATTGCACTATTCCAGATATCCTATCATACCGGACCCCCATTAACCTGCCCGAGGATGAGGTGGAAGGTGAGTCATGATTATTATATCTATTATTTCATGTCTTGCCTAAATCCATTCTGCATGTGGAGGATCGATCCAGCCAGGTCAAGAGAATGACCCCTGCCCTGACCGTGAAATGAGTCACTCGAGCTCAGCTGTTCAGCACCTTGGAGAGCGCCCCACAGCTACGGGGCTAAATGTTAGCACATCACAATGGTCTCACACAAGCAGCAATTACAATTTAAAATGCACTAAGATTTTAGGGCATGTTCTATGCCCTTGTATGTTCTATCGTACTTGTCTTGACCAAATCACTTGTTCATAAGACAACTTACATGTGCCCAGCTGTAATTGCGGTAATAATATATGCCAGTTTAGCAGACGCTTTTATCCAAAGCGACTTATAGTCATGCGTGCATACATTTTACATATGGTTGGGAGACATCAGTTAGCACTAAAGTTTCATTATTGTTGTTAATAATGTTAGTTCCACCATCTGCAAAATAATTTAAACCAAAGAGAATGTATGCTACATTCTTAGAACAAAAGGTTCTACCTAGAACCTAAAACGGTTCTGGCTGTCCCCATAGGATAAACCCTTTGAAGAACCCTTTTCAATTCCAGGTAGAACCATTTTGGTTCCAGGTAGAACTCTTTTGAGTTACATGTAGGGATCTACATGGAACCAAAAAGGGTTCTACCTGGAACCAAAAAGGGTTCTCCTATGGGGACAGCCGAAGAACCCTTTTGTAACCCTTTTTTTCCTGTAGGCATGCCAATCTGAATGAGTGCTTGCAGGTTTGGAAAAGTATGCCTTGAATATTGCTAGACAATATTTGTTTGAATGTTGCTTGAATGGTGCTAGACAATGTCCAGGTATTTGTACCTTCATTTTTTTTATATAGTTGTACTAGTTCTCTGATACTTTATTCTTGTTTTTGGGTCGTTTTTTAATTATGATGGCATTTGGGCATGGCATTTTGGGGGAAAAAAGTACTTAATTTTGCTATGTTTTTTTATGAAGGTATTTGGGTACATCTTTCCATTGTAAACCAACTAATATGGCAGCTTAATGACTTAAATAATGCTTACCATTATGATAACATTGTGCCACCAGTAAGAATAGTAAAATGATGGTAACATCAATGACAAATTTTAGGTTATAGAGGATTTTCTTAATTGGGGGCCACATATGCTCAAATCTAAGGTCATTAAACATTTACTAAATGATGCCCACAATGTAATTTCCCTTCATTTAAATTGAGAAACACCAATTACACGTTGTATTTAGACTCACAAAATGATCTATGGACTTCTCACATTTATGACGTACTAAAAGAGTGTGATTAGCTAATTATTTTCTTCAATATAGACCTCACTCAATATTCAGTCTTTATCAATCTACTGTATCTTGCAAAACATTGGTGATTCAGACTGCCTGTGAGTAAGCATGTGTATGTTACAGATATATATTTCAACAGCAATCACTCAATTAACTCCATTATACAGTAACAATACATTATTTATTGAAGCCCCTGCGTATTGCCCACTCCAAGCTACAGTATTTCCTATAGAGGCCACCCAGCATCCACAGAGTTTCTCTATCTGCCTACTCTAATAACCTTTCTGAGGTAATTCAATTAAAGTTATGACTTATAATTAATGCATTGGTGCTGCAAGGAAGGGACATATAGAGTAAAGATCAGGACATAGATATCACCAAGTGTAACTGTGTAGCAGGACAAAACAAATCATTCCACCAGCATTTCCTAGGAAATGCAATCAGATTTTCCTGAGAGAATGTAAAGTAGCAAAGACGAGCCGACGCTACAGAATATAACCTGTGTATGTCTGTCTTTTCCAACTCTGAATCATAGAGAACAAAGTACTTACAATTCAAATGGAAGAAATAAATACACTTTTTCACACTTTAAGAAAAGAACAGTCATTAGAATACAATCCAGCCTGACGTAAGAGATGGTCCTCTCTAACCCTGAAGTATAGGAAATTGTGCCTTTCGATCCATATGTGTGCACTGTGTACATGGTATGGCATTGGAAATCACAATATGTGATGACTGTTGATGATGAGTATGACTCACAGCAGACAATAAAAAGTGAATATATTCATGACATTGGCTGTTTTTATGAAGGTCATTGATGATTGACAGCAGAAGATAACATGGGGCAGGGAGGAGTGAATGCTACCTGGAAGCTCCAGATGATAATGAAAAAAGCTGCACGGTGAATTCTGAAAACAAGTGGTTCATGGTGGAGATTTGTGAACTAAATACATAGAAATTAAAACAATCAACAGTATAATAAAAACCTTTAGTTAGGGATTGATTGGCATTGATGCATCATTGTTCTAGTTGACGTTAGTTTGTCGATAGAGGTTGCAAACCATAGAGAACCTATGGGTTTGGGTAATTTAGAACCTAGTCTTGCACAGTAGATTTGGTCCTGGGTTACGAGATTAACCAAATATCACAATTTGAGACTATGATTTATTTACTACTCCAGGAAGAATGGGCCGGGCAGTTAAATTCATAGGGGATTTCATTTTGAAAAGCCAGATTCTGAAGTTCACATAGTGTGGCACAGTGGTCTAAGGCACTGCATCGCAGCGCTAACTGTGCCACTGGTTCTAATCCAGGCTCTGTCGTAGCCGGCCATGACTGGGAGACCCATGGGGCGGTGCACAATTGGCCCAACGTCGTCCAGGGTAGGGGAGGGAAGAGCATGGCGTTTGCAACACCAGGGTTGTGGGTTCAATTCCCACGGGGAGCCAGTATGAAAAAAATTAAAATAATGTATGCACTCACTAACTGTAAGTTGCTCTGGATAAGAGCGTCTGCTAAATGACTAAAATGTAACAAAATCTCCCTGGCTTTTGGTGTACAGCTGCATCTCAGCAGAGGGATCATTAAAGATATCCTCTGTCTGGCATTGGGTAAAAAACAAAACCCTGCCAGAATATAGTAGCATTCTTCCTGTTTGAAAGGGCAGTTTGGTGGTTCCTGCAATGACGAGATACACATACAATACAATACAACTTTATTAATCCCCAAGGGGCAATTCCTTCCGGGCTGACAGGGTGCTTCAGACAGGACAAACACACACTGACAGTGTAAAAAATAAATATAAACACTTAAGGCATTATATAAGGGTGCATAATGCAATTGATGAAACTAAAGGTTCATGGTATTCACAGTTCTTAATTAATTGTAGGGCTAAACTATCTCTAGAATAGTCACTCGGACTTCGTTAATGTTCCTATTAACCAGGCGGATGGCTTCGGGCACAAACGAGGCCCTGCATGAATTTCGACTGTGTTTTCATACGTTTCCTGAAAGTTGAGAATGGAGATTTTGTTGAAACATACCCTAATCAAAATCTGTTTAAATGCTAGTGTTTTTGGAGCAAAGTCAGCAAGACGAAAAATAGAGATGAAAGTCAGATCAGATATGCCTCAGTATTTCATGCTGATAATGAAATTCCTATTTCTGCTATTGGTTGGTCGCCCTGGCCCCAGATCTGGCCAAGCTGTCTCGCCCTAAAATTCCATCCTTGCTTTGAGCAATTTATTTGGCATGGAGAAACCACTAGCTGTTGGGGGACTGAGACTCTAATCAAAAGACCAACCATGACTGGGCCCAACTCATAGAATTAGATCAAAACAAAAATACCCAAGATGCCATGTGTTGCAGGTGGAGTGCCAGCCCAATGACAGTGCAGCAGCCAGAGCTCTGCAGCAAATCATTCACTTATTGAGGAAGCCATTTGACTGCTGTTTACTCATTGAGGATCATCCAATGTAACGGGCACAGTGAGCTGTCCAAATTCAGACAGGGGGGTGGAAAAAGGACAGGTTGATTATGAGGGTAAAGGCTTGATAAAATTGGCACAGGAGCCAATTGTCTTTTCTTTCTGCCATGATTGGCTTGTGTTTTTGTCTGGTTGCTGGCTGCTGTGACTGATTACACTGTAATAATGCACAGTCCAAGTTTCAATATTAAAACCTGCGTGCTCCTTGAAGATAACACTGCAATGCGTCAATATGATAATTGTTACATTTACATTTTCGCACCAAAATTACAATTATTATAGTTATTATATGACAAAAAACATTTACCAAAATAATGCATTTAAAAAATACATTGAAAATACGTTTTTAAATATGTAGTGGGGAGGTGCAACTATCTTCATCATCAGTAAAAACAAACAGAAATTAAAGAGAATGGCACTTCTTATTATTCTTCCCGATCCCTAGTCCCTACAAACAATAATCAACTCCTCAAAATAATCAGACTGCACAGTTCATTCAAGTGTACCTCAACAACTATTGCATAGTCAGGAAAGTGTTTTTAAATGCCAGTTGACGCACTTGAACATGTCTGCCGAACTAGATAAGACTGGTGGTTTGCCCACACAGCATTGACTTCATTGGAGTGAGGTCCCAGGTCTCAGTCTGTCTCCACCCCTCTTCCTGTTTGTCAACGCACAACTGACGGAGCTTGCAAACATTATTTATAGATCAAAACATGTCAGAGAATCCCCCAGACACCAGGCATTGTGGTAGGACTCAGATCACTTTCCACTTTGTATGCAAAAGCTATCGTTATGCCTGGTTAA
This sequence comes from Coregonus lavaretus, assembly GCF_964263955.1. Classification (NCBI taxonomy): domain Eukaryota; kingdom Metazoa; phylum Chordata; class Actinopteri; order Salmoniformes; family Salmonidae; genus Coregonus; species Coregonus lavaretus. The sequence continues at coordinate 43,473,419 of NC_139991.1, read as the reverse complement.
AAATGGGAAAAGGTTGCAGTAAGCACCTCATATAAAGGAGCTGGAGGCCTCTGACTCTACTATCTGTAAATCTGCAAATCAATTAATCTACTATTATATTTGATACAATGTTAACATTTGACAGAGACCCATAAATCTCTGCTCCCCCATCAGCTGATTCACACATAGTACCAAACTCACAGTTGAACACACACTGGATTCTAATCTGGATATAATAGAGTGCATACATACAGGTGTAGGATCTTAATTTGACCAGTATTGTCGCAGCAAAATAATCCTGGAGCAACAGGATTGGAACGTTTAGTCCATAATGTTGCTTGATCGGTGGTTAGGCTATTAGCTGGTCAAAATGAGGCTACATGAAAAGTGGAATAATGTTAATCTACCCATGTGTTAGTGAATTTATGTAAATCACGAAGCTCATCTGCATGTCCGTGCGGTGCAGGAAAACTCTCAGCAGCAAAAGAGTGATCAAATTAAGATCCTCCATCTGTAATAGAAAGAATCATCAGCATTATATTTTATTGAGCAAGCTTTACAAGCTTTTCTAAGTGCCATTGAACAAAGTGGCATGGCATTGTTTGAACAAATTATAACACTGTAGTCTATAGTGCTGTTCTCATCAAATGCTGTTACCCTTATCACTTACTGTATGTAGGTGGGTAAATTCCCAGAATAGGGAATCCTATGCCAAACGTGGACATATGGTAAGCAGTGGAGTCCCAATGGACACACCAGCAGTTTAAATTAGTACCAGGGAGGCTTTTCCTCTCATTTGCAGGGTCCCAGAATACTGTGAACTATGAGGGGGTTTCCTCACCTTACCTCACCACCACTGTGTAGAGCCGAGCTCTGCTATATCTAAGCAGACAGCTTGTACTGCAATTCCCAGGGCACATCAGAAGAAGCTTAGTCTCTTGTAGTATTTGTAAACCTGAAGAGATAACCTGGGATTAGTCATAACAAAGATGGAATGGAGATTGTGATAATTTGTTGGAGAGCTCTAGGCTTACAGTAAGCTATTTGAAGAGGAGGGCTCTTCTCTTTCTCTCTATCTCTCTCTCTCTCTTAGATGTAGCCTCACTGAATGCAGAACCAATGTCACAGTGCGAGTTCAGCTGTATTATCATAAAAAGAAAAGCCTGTTGAAAGATAGAGAAATCTCATGAAATGGATGAGCAGCCCACTGGGCACACCATGTCAATTCAACGTGGATAATTGGGTAATATTTGGTTGAGACATTTATCAATGACATTACAACCTATATTCACCCACTCAAAAAGACAGCCAAAAGTTAGTTGAATTGCCAATGTGTTATCACTATGCTTTCAACCATCTAAAAGAACAACCAAAATCCAATGGAAAAACTGTCTGATTTTATATTTAGCAACCCAAATGTCTATCACCACACTTTCAACAAATTAAAAGTGCAGTAAAGTTCAAATGGGAATACAATGTCAGATATTTTGTTTATTTATAAAACAGATTGTGTTATCACTGTGCTTAATCTAATAGCAGAACCAAATTACTTGGATTGCAGTTGAGATTAAATTAAAAGTTTACATGGTCCAAGTGATCAATGCCATTCGAGATTCTGTGCAGATTATTAAAGCAATTGTGAAAATCTCCACAGAGCTGTGATGACCTATGCATGCTATCTTAAACAAGCACACAACTGTATTAAGCCCCTTACGCTTTGTATGATTACATAAGAAGACATTTTAAGTTACAGTAACCTCAAAATGTGGCCATGGATGTGTTACTCATTTTAAGGTTGAATGTTACATTAGTTTACAAGATAGCCTTAACTTTAGGCTATTTACTGTATTACAAAAGTAATATTGAATTGTGTTTGGTTGACAACTCAACCAAATATCAACATTTTCTTGGAGATATATCTACTGCTTGGATAGTTCCATCTGAGCCACCAGCTTGATCCCATTCTTTAACTTTTATTTTTGGTTGAGTTGGAGATGTAAATCAACATATAATTTGTTAACCTGTCGACAGGTTAATACGCTGTTTATTGTATTTCAAAAGTGAAATTGAATTGTGTTTGGTGGTCAACACAACCAAACATCAACATTTGAAGAAGATGTATCTTCTGCTTGGATAGTTCCATTCAATATCACTAAATATCATTTAATTTGAAATAAACCAGAGCTTGAAACCCTAGGCCTATTGTATTGTCTATTTTTAGTTAAATTCTGGGTTGAATTGAAACAATAGCTGTGGATGACTTTGCAATTGCTATATTGGCCTAAATAGCATCATTGATCATTATTATACTGTACAGTGCCTTCGGAAAAGTATTCAGACCCCTTGATTTTTTCCACATTTTGTTAGGTTACAGCCTTATTCTAAAATTGAATAAATTGTTTTATTCCCTCATCAATCTACACACAATACCCCATAACGACGAAGCAAAAACTATTTTTTATAAATATTTGCTAATTTATAAAAATAAAATAAAAATGGAAATATCACATTTACATAAGTAATCAGACCCTTTACTCAGTACTTTGTTGAAGCACCTTTGGCAGCGATCACAGCCTCGAGTCTTCTTGGGTATGACGCTACAAGCGTGGCACACCTGTATTTGGGGAGTTTCTCCCATTCTTCTCTGTAGATCCTCTCAAGCTCTGTCGGGTTGGATGGGGAGCGTTGCTGCACAGCTATTTTCAGGTCTCTCCAGAGATGTTCGATCGGGTTCAAGTCCGGGCTCTGGCTGGGCCACTCAAGGACATTCAGAGACTTGTCCCGAAGCCACTCCTGCATTGTCTTGGCTGTGTGTTTAGGGTCGTTGACCTGTTGGAAGGTGAACCTTCGCCCCAGTCTGAGGACCTGAGCGCTCTGGAGCAGGTTTTCATCAAGGATCTCTCTATACATTGCTCCGTTCATCTTTGCCTCGATCCTGACTAGTCTCCCAGTCCCTGCTGCTGAAAAATATCCCCACAGCATGATGCTGCCACCACCATGCTTCACCATAGGGATGGTGTCAGGTTTCCTCCAGATGGAATGCTTGGCATTCAGGCCAAAGAGTTTAATCTTGGTTTCATCAGACCAGAGAATCATGTTAATCATGGTCTGAGAGTCTTTAGGTGCCTTTTGGCAAACTCCAAGCGGGCTGTCATGTGCCTTTTACCAAGGAGTGGCTTTCATCTGGCCACTCTACCATAAAGGCCTGATTGGTGGAGTGCTGCAGAGATGGTTGTCCTTCTGGAAGGTTCTCCCATTTCCACAGAGGAACTCTGGAGCTCTGTCAGCGTGACCATCAGGTTCTTGGTCACCTCCCTGACCAAGGCCCTTCTCCCCTTATTGCTCAGTTTGGCCGGGCGGCCAGCTCTAGGAAGAGTCTTGGTGATTCCAAACTTCTTCCATTTAAGAATGATGGAGGCCACTGTGTTCTCGCAGACCTTCAATGCTGCAGAAATGTTTTGGTACCCTTCCCCAGATTGGTGCCTCGACACAATCCTGTCTTGAAGCTCTACGGACAATTCCTTCGACCTCATGGCTTTTGCTCTGACATGCACTGTCAACTGTGGAACCTTATATAAACAGGTGCCTTTCCAAATCATGTCCCTTTCAATTGAATTTACCACAGGTGGACTCCAATCAAGTTGTAGAAACATCTCAAGGATGATCAATGGAAAAAGGATGCACCTGAGCTCAATTTCGAGTCTCATAGCAAAGGGTCTGAATACTTATGCAAATAAGGTATTTCCTATTTTTATTTTATAAAAACATGTTTTACCTTTGTCATTATGGGGCATTGCGTGTAGATTGCTGAAGATTTTGTATTTATTCAAACCATTTTAGAATAAGGCTGTAACGTAACAAAATGGGGAAAAAGTCAAGAGGTCTGAATACTTTCCGAAGGCACTTTATGAGTGATAAAGTATGGTCAGTCACATTTCATTTGTTATGTTAAACCTACCCTTTGGAATGACTTTGATAGCAACAGTGAGTCTATGTAGTTGGAGTGGAGATCTCTTAACAATCACTCTCATGATAGCACATTGGTAATAGTCAGTGACAAATATCATAGCTAAGCAGGACTAGGCTTCGATAAAACCCTGGATGGGAGACCAAAGGGTAGCTGTAGATAGATCAATTATCCAGCAGAAGGTGCTGCCCAGACTATTTTTTTTATAGTGGATATAAATTGATTTGCATTTTAATTAGGGAAATAAGTATTTGACCCCCTCTCAATCAGAAAGATTTCTGGCTCCCAGGTATCTTTTATACAGGTAACGAGCTGAGATTAGGAGCCCACTCTTAAAGGGAGTGCTCCTAATCTCAGCTTGTTACCTGTATAAAAGACACCTGTCCACAGAAGCAATCAATCAATCAGATTCCAAACTCTCCACCATGGCCAAGACCAAAGAGCTCTCCAAGGATGTGGGTGAAAGTGTTGTGGTCAGATGAGACCAAAATAGAGCTCTTTGGCATCAACTCAACTCGCTGTGTTTGGAGGAGGAGGAATGCTGTCTATGACCCCAAGAACACCATCCCCACCGTCTAACATGGAGGTGGAAACATTATGCTTTGGGGGTGTTTTTCTGCTAAGGGGACAGGACAACTTCACCGCATTAAAAGGACGATGGACGGCGCCATGTACCGTCATATCTTGGGTGAGAACCTCCTTCCCTCAGCCAGGGCTTTGAAAATGGGTCGTGGATGGGTATTCCAGCATGACAATGACCCAAAACACACGGCCAAGGCAACAAAGGAGTGGCTCAAGAAGAAGCACTTTAAGGTCCTGGAGAGGCCTAGCCAGTCTCCAGACCTTAATCCCATAGAAAATCTGTGGAGGGAGCTGAAGGTTTGAGTTGCCAAATGTCAGCCTCGAACCTTAATGACTTGGAGAAGATCTGCAAAGAGGAGTGGGACAAAATCCCTCCTGAGATGTGTGCAAACCTGGTGGCCAACTACAAGAAACGTCTGACCTCTGTGATTGCCAACAAGGGTTTTGCCACCAAGTACTAAGTCATGTTTTGCAGAGGGGTCAAATACTTATTTCCCTCATTAAAATGCAAATCAATTTATAAAAATTTTCACATACATTTTTCTGGATTTTTTTGTTGTTATTCTGTCTCTCACTGTTCAAATAAACCTACCATTAAAATTATAGACTGATCATTTCTTTGTCAGTGGGCAAACGTACAAAATCAGCAGGGGATCAAATACTTTTTTCCCTCACTGTATGTCTATGTTGAAATTTGGTTGCCATGATTACATTTCACCCTCAAAACAACAGTTGATAAATTTTTACAAATCCATTGTATATTCCATGTAGATTCCACGTCACAATACATTGACAAATGATGTTGAAAAATGTTGATTCAACCAGTTTGTGCCCAGTGGGAGGTCTCAAAAAAATATACATCTGACACCAGCTTCAGCAAATACAGTGAGACGGCAGTGAATAAAGTAATTTAATATTTGATAGATGTATGCACAACCAAAAAGGCTTTAAAATATTTGACAACAATATAAACTCCATTATCAGTCAGTTGGAACCGCACAGTCTTGCGTTTTTTTTTCCATTTTGGTTTCATTGTCGTTAGTCATCGTTTGGGAAAGCATTAGCGACAGTGCAGAATATAGCTATGTCACCCATACAATACCTACAAGCCGAGTGAGACAGATGAGCAGAAAAAACTGTCCTCTTCAGAGAGAGAATCAATGGTCCTGAGGCACTGGGGAAGAATAGGGCTCAGGCTCAGAGGTGACCTTTTGTTCAAGGGGAATGGTGCAGACAGACCCCTGTAGAGATCCCCTTTCAGGGCTTGCTCTATTCAATAAAGAGCAGATTGATTGAGGAGATTTTAATACACATGTAGATTGGATTCTTTTTTAAGTGACTTCCAGGTGGAAATGGAGGAATTGACTTAGAATGCAAATTCATTCTACAATAATGGAATGTGGTTTGGTGCGTATTCCTAGTGCTGTCACTGCTCAGGAATGTCAGCAATTCTATAGATCAGACTTGTATTGTGAGCATTAATAATGATAGTCGACGTGAGACTTCAGGTGCAGGCAGCAAGCTAGACTTAGTAGTTTTTAATTCTTGAAGCAACAGTGACAAATGACTTTAACTCAATACCTCTACAGCTGAAATTACACCATGTATTTTTAAGCTAACTGCGGAAAAAGTTACATTTTGACTGACTTTTAAAGTTCAGAAAAAACATGAAATCAGGATATGCCAAGGAACCTAAGGCGTTCAAGTGTAACTATTCTTGGAACAGGACCAATGTGGTGGCCATACCCTTGACATTTAATGAAGGACTAAGACAAATCAAAATTACAAACTCATTTTCCAAGAAGGTGGTCCTAGTCAAGAATCTATGACCCTCAACCTCTCTCACTCATTAATAATGCATTCATAATCATATCTGACAAAGAGCCAAGGTCACTTGCTAGCAAAATCATACCAATATATTCAGTATCTGTCAATGAACATATCAAGATCTACGGTGCCTTTGGAAAGTATTCAGACCCCTTGACTTTTTCCACATTTTGTTACGTTACAGCCTTATTCTAAAATTGATTAAATTGTTTTTTTCCCCTCATCAATCTACACACAATACCCCATAATGACAAAGCAAAAACAGGTTTTTAGAAATGTTTGCTAATTTATAGAAAAATAAATAACTGAAATATTACATTAACATAAGAATTCAGACGCTTTACTCAGTACTTTGTTGAAGCACCTTTGGCAGCGATTACAGTATTGAGTCTTCTTGGGTATGACGCTACAAGCTTGGCACACCTGTATTTGGGGAGTTTCTCCTATTCCTCTCTGCAGATCCTCTCAAGCTCTGTCAGGTTGGATGGGGAGTGTTGCTGCACAGCTATTTTCAGGTCTCTCCAGAGATGTTCGATCGGGTTCAAGTCCGGGCTCTGGCTGGGCCACTCAAGGACATCCAGAGACTTGTCCTGAAGCCACTCTTGCGTTGTCTTGGCTGTGTGCTTAGGGTCGTTGGCCTGTTGGAAGGTGAATCTTCGTCCCAGTTTTGTTTATTTAATACATTTTAGAATAAGGCTGTAACGTAACAAAATGTGGAAAAAGTCAAGGGGTCTAAATACTTTCTGAAGGCACTGTATCTATATTAGTGAGGCTGTGCTGAAATAGTACAACAACAGTCTGTAGGTGAAAAGGTGATTAATCGCTGTCCAAATAACGCTCAGTCACTGGTGACTGTCTCTACAGCCACAACACTCCAAGGGGTGTTGCATTTGTCAGCGTGATGGCATCATATATCAATAGTAAAAGAAAACAAAAGTTGCCACTATATGAGCTATGAGACAATTGTTCAATAACACCCATTGGTCAGGTGGAAGTAGGACATTGGTTGCTATTATTGTTGTTATGGGGCATTGAGCAGGGCTGAATGATGTCTGATGGCCAGGTCAATGTGACCCCATCTCTCTGTTAGAGCTGATGGGATGTAAGTCTGACTGATGCAAAGACTTGAAATCAAAAATGGGGTTGTGTGAGACTTGCGAAGGAGGAGGAGGAGATAGCAGGAATATCTCTCTTTCACTGAGATGATGAAGGAAAGACAAAGATGATAACCTGACAGCAGATCAAACAGAAACAACAAACAGAGCCACACTGGAGGGAGATGAAGAATAAACCAACAGCCTAGCTGTCTGCTTCCCAGAGAACACACTAAACAATGATTTTATTGGCAAAGGACTATCAACACAAACTATTGAGCCACTCCTCTTATTGTTTTAACCGCCTATCCCTATCATTGTAGGTGGTGAAAACCTAACTATTATCACAAACTGTTTATTACATTGAGGCCCTGGTATTTGTATCATCCTTCCTTATACAGCCAAAAGTACAGAAATCCATAAAACTACTTGGTACACTCTTAGAAAAAAAGGGTTCCAAAGGGGTTCTTCGGCTGTCCCCATAGAATAACCCTTTTTGGTCCCAGGTAGAACCCTTTTTGGTTCAAGGTAGAACTGTTTTTGGTTCCAGGTAGAACTCTTTTCTCTGAGTGAGTTCTAAGAGTGCACGGAAAAAGATAACCTTGGCAATGGCATATTCATCTCCATCATACATAGGATGTGAAGACTGAACAATAACTATCAAAACAACTTACTCAATAATTTGACTGTTATAGAAATCGTTAATCATAGTTTTCCTTTGATGTGCTTTCTGGGAAACATAACAGTTTGCTGCTATAAAAGCACTCACTGTAATTGGAATGTGTGATTTGTCTTGATCCTGCTGTTGTGTCCCAGAGCAGTAGGGTCAGTCTGACCCTGGCCGCAGAATAGTTGGCGCTCTTTTCAGTCCTCAGTACACAAAAGAGGTTACAATATGCCTTTTATCAATTGCAAACATTTAACAGAAGGTTAACAAATCAATGCAAATGCTCAAAGTATTAATCTCAACTAAAGTAATGGGAGTCTCGACTAATTTGTTTGCATGCTATTACTATTACCATTCTCCTGTCAAATGGAACTGTCTAATTACTTAACTATATTGTAATTCAGACCCCATATATGTTTTATAGTGGATGCTGTGGATGTATGTGGTGCTAGATTCCACAAGCCAAGTCCTCTGGACTTTGTCTCAGCTCACTAAATATAAATGGCCTATAGCCACTCAGTTGCTCATTGATTCAGAGGATACATTCAATTGTGTTACTGTGTAAATAACCTGGATTATGCATTCAGCAGGGGAATATAAGAACCAGTTCCTCGAATCACATGCGGCACTTTGCAGTTTGTCGTTTTCAAACCCGTTGAGTCTTGTTGAAATTAGGTAACTGCAATATTTAAAACCCCTTTTGCACTAGAAGGCTTATTTCCAACCAAATGTGGATTTACATTGGCACCAGTTGAGGGAAAACAGCCTATGCACATGTGCATGGATTGTGTACAGATTTATTATAGGGTTTTGATTTAATTTATATACCTCATTTGAGCACAGTATTGTTGAAGTTTGATGTGCTGAAATGTGATATGACTGTATGCATAATTTGCTCACTTTGTACTAGCTGATTCTGGAAGGCCCTCCCTTCTTATCTGTTGTGTTTCCCTGTCCTGCCCAGGCTCAGCCTTTTATTGTGGGTCTTCTTATGCACAAATGTCTCAGTAGTGGTGTACTGTCTCTCGGTAAACTCCAGGTCAAGGATATTTCACGCCTGATCTAAACAAACGTATGAAGTCTTTTACCATTTTGATGAGTATTTTGTTTATTTGCAACCCTCCAAGATCTTGTATGGAAACTATTCCAAACCCCCTAGCTACTGATAATAGGCTTGTAGCCTCTCCTCATGTGCTAAAGTATTCTGTTTGAAGTGAAAAAGGTACAGTTGGCATCAAATATGCAAAACTTCAGTCTCTTTGCAGTTTGATGCAAATACACACTCAGAGATTTAAAGCTCTACAAATTCAGCTGAGCAATAAAAATATCAGCCAACTAGCTGCAATAAGATATTAACCTAAAGCCACCTAACTCTGAGTCTGAGCATTATTATCTGTGGGTAGTTTGAAAGGTCAGGACAGCTCTGTTGTGTGGTGGGGAAATGTGAACTTCTTGTTATCAATGCATTAGAATATCAGACTAGTCTCAATCATCCTATCTGAGTTTTGTTCCTTCATTTCTCCACAGAGATCCGTGAGGCCTTCAAGGTGTTTGACCGAGATGGAAACGGGTACATCTCAAAGCAGGAGTTGGGGGTGGCTATGCGGTCGCTGGGATACATGCCCAATGAGGTGGAGCTGGAGATTATTATCCAAAGGCTGGACATGGATGGTGAATCACAAACACACACAATTTTAAATGCTGTTCACTGAGATCATTCAAGATAAGGCCTTTGCTCCATTACATGTGTAAAAGTGTCTGGCTGACCAAAATATTGACTAAATATCCACACTCCTATCCCTGCAGGTGATGGCCAGGTTGACTTTGAGGAATTTGTTGCACTGCTTGGACCAAAACTTATTGCTGCTGGGATGCCTGATAAGTTCCATGGGGCGGACTTTGACTCTGTATTTTGGAAGGTAAGGTATCTGCTATCAGCCCCCTCATCTACCTCCTTCTCCTCTTTCTTCATCAGAGTTAATTATGGCTTAATATTTCCTCATTGGAGTGAGATGATTTTCCTGAGGGATTTTAAAGCTTTTGTGATTATAAATCACAGTCAGTCTAATTAAAATTACCATAAAAACATGATAGGAGTTAAATAATCATTAAAGAGAGGGCAATTCCACTGTGGTTATGACATCACGTATTATATTCCTAATTGCCGTTGCAAGCGTTCCCCAGGGATTACAATTTCTATTCAATTTATTCATGAGAGAGAGTCGATTCCAGAGCCATGTTCAGACAATTAAAACAAACACTTTATTAGTCGCTTTATCGTTTAAATTCTTCATCACTGTGATGAATGGATAATTACAATGGATGTCATAATAGTCAGGAGGCTGTTCATGATTTTAAACTTTATAGCAGTACAAAGAATTTACATTTAAAAAAAAGCTCCAGGCTATACACAATTGATGTTTTTCTAAATCAAACATGTGAAATTTGATTTAACATAATCCATTATTTTAAATATATTCACCACACCTGTCTGTGATGTGATGGGATGGGAGAGAAACCCTTGCACCACTTCTAATTGTCTTACATAGAAATGCTTCTCAGTGTAACCTTGCTCAAACATTGATATGCAGACAGACACCTGTGCTCATGTTAAGTGTTTGTGTCTGGTACTGTCTTCCAGTGTGACATGTCAAAGCTGACCGTGGATGAGCTGAAGAGGCTACTGTATGACACCTTCTGTGACCACCTCACCATGAAAGACATTGAGAACATCATCATGACTGAAGAGAGCCACCTGGACATTCAAGAGTGCCAAGTGGACATTGACAGTAAGAGCTTTCAACCAGTACAATCTTGCTATGCAATAAGTGTGACCGGTGTAGTTTGCCCCTGCGTTGTGTTTTGATCGGCTTACATTTGACCAAACGATCAGGGTTGGTGTTGATCTTTTATTCTCTGATAATGACAGGAGAAACTTCCATAAACAAATGCTGTGCTGCCCTAATATGCCAAACTCCTCTGCAAAGTAACAACAAAAGGGGACAGGAGTAGCCACGCTAGCCCTATGACGACATGTAGCCTACAGTAGAAAGTACAGGGGTTAGCTAGCATGTACAGCCCTCACAACTCAACAGATAAAAAGTTAATAAATGACTGAAATACATGAATATCCCAATATGTTGGTGGGATACCATTATAATACACTGTCAGTGACCATTCAAACTCCTTATAAGTGTTTTAACATATAGGATTGATTATGATTTTCATGGGACAATTTTTCAGTAACCTACCTCTTCCACATGGGTACAGTAGACAGGGAAGAGCTAAGGGGGGCAGGGGATGTTTGAGGGGGAACAGAAGGAGAAGCAAGTGTGCAACATTAAAAAGAGCACTTACAACAACAAAAGGAATGTACAGCAATATCAGCCATGGAACTATTCAGATTTTTTGTAATTATACAACAGGAAATTCAACACTTGTTACACTCACTCCCGCCAGAATTACACAAACATCTGGAGAGTATGACAAGAAAAATAAAATATTGTAATGACTTCGTAGATACCGGCCCTAAGTGTTACCAAACCACACACTGGAATATATCAGCTAAATAGCTACCTAATAAAAGCTTAAGAGAGGACAGAGCTCTCTACAGAAAAATGAGGTGCATTTTACACCACAAGGACTTAGGCAATATCTTCTACTACAGTCATGGTAAAAAGTTTTGAGAATGACACAAGTATAGGTCTTCACAAAGTTCACTGCTTCAGTGTTATGAGATATTTTTATCAGATGTTACTATGGTATACTGAAGTATAATTGCAAGCATTCCATAAGCGTCAAAGGCTTTTATTGACAATTACATTAAGTTTATGCAAAGAGTCAATATTTGCAGTGTTGACCCTTCTTTTTCAAGACCTCTGCAATCCGCCCTGGCATGCTGTCAATTAACTTCTGGGCCACATCCTGACTGATGGCAGCCCATTTTTGCATAATCAATGCTTGGAGTTTGTCAGAATTTGTGGGTTTTTGTTTGTCCACCCGCCTCTTGAGGATCGACCACAAGTTCTCAATGGGATTAAGGTCTGGGGAGTTTCCTGGCCATGGACCCAACATTTCGATGTTTTGTTCCCCGAGCCACTTAGTTATCACTTTTACCTTATGGCAAGGTGCTCCATCATGCTGGAAAAGGCATTGGTCGTCACCAAACTGTTCTTGGATGGTTGGGAGAAGTTGCTCTCGGAGGATGTGTTGGTACCATTCTTTATTCATGGCTGTGTTCTTAGGCAAAATTATGAGTGAGCCCACTCCCTTGGCTGAGAAGCAACCCCACACATGAATGGTCTCAGGATGCTTTACTGTTGGCATGACACAGGACTGATGGTAGCGCTCACCTTGTCTTCTCCAGACAAGGTGTTTTTCAGATGCCCCAAACAATCGGAAAGGGGATTCATCAGAGAAAATGACTTTACCCCAGTCCTCAGCAGTCCAATCCCTGTACCTTTTGCAGAATATCAGTCTGTCCCTGATGTTTTTCCTGGAGAGAAGTGGCTTCTTTGCTGCCTTTCTTGACACCAGGCCATCCTCCAAAAGTCTTCGCCTCACTGTGCATGCAGTTGCACTCACACCTGCTTGCTGCCATTCCTGAGCAAGCTCTGCACTGGTGGTGCCCCGATCCCGCAGCTGTATCAACTTTAGGAGGCGGTCCTGGCGCTTGCTGGAGTTTCTTGGGTGCCCTGACGCCTTCTTCACAACAATTGATCCTCTCTCCTTGAAGTTCTTATGATCCAATAAATGGTTGATTTAGGTGCAATCTTACTAGCAGCAATATCCTTGCCTGTGAAGCCCTTTTTGTGCAAAGCAATGATGACGGCACGTGTTTCCTTGCAGGTAACCATGGTTAACAGAGGAAGAACAATGATTTCAAGCACCACCCTCATTTTAAAGCTTCCAGTCTGTTATTCTAACTCAATCAGCATGACAGAGTGATCTCCAGTCTTATCCTCGTCAACACTCTCACCTGTGTTAACGAGAGAATCATTGACATGATGGCAGCTGGTCCTTTTGTGGCAGGGCTGAAATGCAGTGGCAATGTTTTTTGGGGATTAAGTTCATTTTCATGGCAAAGAGGGACTTTGCAATTAATTGCAATTCATCTGAATACTCTTTATGACATTCTGGAGTATATGCAAATTATCATCATCAACACTGAGGCAGCAGACTTTGTGAATATTAGTATTTGTGTCATTCTCAAAACTTTTGACCACGACTGTACTATTAATATATATGTTGATTCCCTTGTGAATAATAGGGGACTTTCTCCTATCAATGCCCTTTAGAGTCTAAAATGTGTTGTATCATAGACTCTATCAGTCTACACACTGGCTTGATAACCCTCCCAAACCTAGAAGTGGGGTGATTGCCTGCATGGGTGCTCTGCCTAGGTTGTTCTGGGGCAGGGGGGTATTGAGGGGCAGGGATAGGGGTGGGGGATGAAGGGGCACCAGCACCAGGAGCACCAGCCACAGGAAGCTCATCTGAGTGAATGTTAAACTGTGGGTTACTTGGGTTGAGGCTGGCAGTGTCTTCATCAGTGTCTTCAGCCGAAGACTGTTCTTGGACCCAGGAAGTAATATGATCCTCAGCACATCCATCCAGCCAGGAGAGAGCATCCTCCATGGAAGCTGCTGCACTGTTGAATTCCAATCCAGAAGCTTCAGTCTCAAGCACATCCATCACATGGGTGAGGGAGAGGGTGTGTGGCTGACCCTAATAGCCAGCCAGGCATTGACCAGGCAAGGCCTGCTTCCTCAGTCTCAGGCAGGACGTACTGGAATCTCTTGCTCTTGGTAAGTGGATCTTTGGAAACTCTGTACAAGATATCATTCAGCAGCGTGAGCTTTTCCCATTGCTTCAGAATCTTCAGAACAAACTGATTTTCATTGTGACGCTCACGCTTGGGTGGTCTGCGCTTCCTGTCAACATGGTGAATCACTCTGAAGATGGCGGCATCATGTTGTTGGTGGGCTATTCTACGAACAAGGAGGGGAGTGTGTCTTGGCCAGCTGGAGCTAACGTGCTTATGTGGTCCACTAACGAAGCAGCTCTCTGCCGAGACGCAGTCTCCCAGTCTTCATGAGAGGAGAGGAGAGTAAGCCTGACACGTTATCCTCAGACAAGGACACATCTGCAGACACTAAGGGCAAAAAGGGGCTTTGCGATGGAGGAACATCCGGGGATGAAGTGCTGGTAGTACAGGACCATCCCTGTGATGGTGTGCGGGCGTTGTCTTTCATCAGATCTTCCTTCTTAAAGGCTGAGATTACCTTGAACTTCTCCTGGTCAATAGAGACGCCAGTGCTGTCGATGATATGGCCCAGAAACCTCACAGAGTTATGCAAAAAGTGACACTTCTTCTGTGATAGCTTCAGGTTGTTAGCTCTCAATCAACTGAACACGACTTCAAGGAGTCTCAGAGACTCTTTCTTGGAAGGAGCAAAGACGGGCAGATCATCCAGGTAGCACAGAAGGCTGGAAAAGTTAAGGTCACCAAAAATCCTCATTCTCATGAAGGACGCCTGACTGTTGCACAGACCTTGTGGAAGCCTATTGTACTCGTACACACCCAGGGGTGACGTAAAGGCTGTGTATTTTTGGTCAGTCTCATGGAGAGGGATGTTGTGTAAAACCCTGATGTGAGGTCCATGGTGCTAAAATAGGCGGGCAGCCAGGCAGTCAGTTTGATGTGGCAGCGGGTGAGCGTCTTTGATGGTCCTTGTGTTGAGCCAGCGGAAGTCAGTGCAGATCCCCAGGTCCCCATTGTTTTTCCAGACCATGACCAGTGTCGAGGCGTACTGACTTGGTGATGAGTTGTTTCTCCTCCATTTCACTCAACACTTCTCTCAGCTTGTGAAAGTGTGCAGGAAGGACGCGGCGGTAGGGAAGCCTGAAAGGGCAGTCGTCAGAGAGGTGGATGCGACTGCTCACACTTGGAGTCAATGTAATTGTAGGAGATGGCTTCTCAGTTCTTCTTGACAGACTTGATTACGTTTGATAATAAAAATAATAATAATATGCCATTTAGCAGACGCTTTTATCCAAAGCGACTTACAGTCATGCGTGCATACATGTTTTTTTTTTTTTGTGTATGGGTGGTCCCGGGGATCGAACCCACTACCTTGGCGTTACAAGCGCCGTGCTCTACCAGCTGAGCTACAGAGGACCACATGATAAACTCATCTCATTGGCCAGGGACAACCAGGATTGGCACTGTGAACTTTGATTCGTAAACTTCGATTTCCAGGTCCTATATACATTTGGGCTTCGTAGTCAGACCACCACAACCGACGAGAACCACATTGTTGAGGGCTAGCTGAGAAAAGGGAAGAACACCAGCAGCTTTCAGTTTCGACTCTCCCTCTTCACTGATTATGCATGACATAGAGCCTGAGTCCAACATTCCATTCAATGTATTAGTACTGGGGCATAAAACAGCTCACTAGCCCCTTCTAGTCTCTGTGATCCGACAAAAATGTAGTTCTGGTCGTCTGACAGTAGCATACAGCTATTTACATAGATGGACTGCAGGTCTGGCTCACCTATGAGGATCACTTTATCTTTGCCCATGCTTTCGCACTACATGGGCTGGCTAGTTTAAAAAGGGGTTGATTTCGGAGGGGAGCGCTGACGTCATGGGAGGCTGAGATGCTTTTGGGCAGTCTCTCTTGAAATGGCCAGGCCTGAGACAGGAGTGACACAGCCTGTGTAGCCTGCAGTGTGCATAGGTCGTATGCTCAGTGGAGCCACAAACTTTGTATGGGGGACTTGGCTGGACTTGGCATGAGGGACTTGACTGGACTTGACGTGAGGGACTTGACTGGACCTGGTGTGAGGGACTTGACTGGACTTGGCGGGAGGGACTTGACTGGACCTGGTGTGAGGGACTTGACTGGACCTGGCGTGAGGGACTTGGCTAGTGTGACAGAGAAGCGGTGGACAGTGAGAGGACTCGGTCCAACATGCCAACCACATGGCGAATGCCTAGTTCCTCTGTAGTGAGACTGATTGGAGGGGCCGGTGGTGGAGCTGGAGTATTGAAGGAGGGCTGAGACTGGCTGAATACCTCAGAGTGTTGACGTGGCTCACTGTGATGGAGAATGGGCTGGAGAATGGGCTGGCTGACTGCTGCTGGGCTCTGACAACATGCTGACAGAGGCACTGCGTATTGAGCTTGGCCTCTCCTCAGATCCCTCTGATGGCCATTCAACCATCCCTGGACCTCTGATACGGTCCACTCCTCGGCAGGCTTAAACTGGAAAGACGGGGCGAGCTTGGGGTCTGACCAGTGGGAGATGAACATCATAACAAGGTCAGCACTGGAGTCATCAACATTTCTACCCCATCTGCGCAGACACTCATCAGCAACATCAATGGCCTTATTCAAACGGATTCAGTAATCCAATCGTATTCTCACCAGCTTTCGGTTTGGTGCTGTAGATGTCTGCCACAGGCAAACTGGAGAATGTCAGTTCACTGAAATCTCTCTTCAGGATGTCAAACAGAGCAGTGGGTTTCTTGTCAGAGCTCAACTGTCTAGTGACACCTTTACCACATCGCGTGCTTTACCAGTGAGTCTACTCTGTATGACATTAAACATCTCACCTTCAGCACAATTCACTCTGCGCATCTCTTCCCACTCATGGATGGAGAACTGATCTGTGTGGTCACCTCTGAAGAAAGTTGGTGGTTTTATGTCTGACTGGACAATCACATTAATCTTTGATACATCAAACTGTGACTGGTGACTGTGACTGGAAGGCTGGGGCTGATTATCACTAGGCTGGTGCATGGTCTGGATACCTGCAGTGATAGACTCACCAATCTGTTTGGCTAGGTCAGAAATCATACGGTGTAGTAATGACCTGGTTAGCAGGGTGAAAGGCTTTGTGTGTATGTGGAGTGGACCTAGCAGCTGGACCAACTGGGGAATCTAACAATAACTGGTTAACTGCGTCGTCATGATCCACCTCATATGGAGCTACTAGTCTACCTCTCCCATACCCAGATGTAACAGCTGGATGACCTCTCCCATACCCAGATGTAACAACTGGACGACCTCTCCCATACCCAGATGTAACAACTGGACGACCTCTCCCATACCCAGATGTAACAGCTGGACGACCTCTCCCATACCCAGATGTAACAGCTGGATGACCTCTCCCATACCCAGATGTAACAGCTGGATGACCTCTCCCATACCCAGATGTAACAGCTGGATGACCTCTCCCATACCCAGATGTAACAACTGGATGACCTCTCCCATACCCAGATGGAACAACTGGATGACCTCTCCCATACCCAGATGGAACAGCTGGATGACCTCTCCCATACCCAGATGTAACAACTGGACGACCTCTCCCATACCCAGATGGAACAACTGGATGACCTCTCCCATACCCAGATGGAACAACTGGACGACCTCTCCCATATCCAACTGATGCGTTCTGACTATCAGGGCTCAGTTGTAAGTGTCACTGGAATAGTGCATGATGGAGATTATGTCTTTCGTATGCAAAGATCAGAAAATAAAAAAGCATAGGCTATCAATAGAGTAAATGGAATAAAGCAAAATACCCAATACTGTTTGCAGATCAGAAATGAAATATTCAGTATGCATGTTCACATGCAAAAACACATTGAAAGCTTGAGAAAAACTCATATCTGCCGTGATAAAATATCTCTGACACTGTAGATCAATAACTTTCATAAACAAAATGTGGTAGTAAACACCAAACAAAGTAGTGAATGTCTCTGTCTCGTGCCTAAATGCGCTGTACATCCCGTGCATAGACTCGCACATACAGTGGAGCGCAGACGGCCGACTAGCGGAGAGATTAGGGGAGTCCGGTGGTGATGGAGCAACCCGGCAATCATGCAAGGGATGATCTTGTAGATCCGAATGGACACGGCACCAAGTGTGACTGGTGTAGATTGCCTCTGCGTTATGTTTTGATCCGCTTACAAATACTACATGACCAGAAGTATGTGGACACCTGCTCGTCGAACATCTCATTCCAGAATTATGGGCATTAATATGGAGTTTGTCCCCCCTTTGCTGCTATAACAGCCTCCACTATTCTGGGAAGGCTATCCACTAGATGTTGGAACATTGCTGCGGGGACTTGCTTCCATTCAGCCACAAGAGCATTAGCGAGGTCGGGCACTGATGTCGGGCGATTAGGCCTAGCTCGCAGTCGGCGTTCCAATTCATCCCAAAGGTGTTCGATGGGGTTGAGGTCAGGGCTCTGTGCAGGCTAGTCAAGTTATTCCACACCAATCTCAAGAAACCGTTTCTGTATGGACCTCGCTTTGAGCACATGGGCATTGTCATGCTGAAACAAGAAAGGGCCTTCCTCAAACTGTTGCCACAAAGTTGGAAGCACAGATCATTATTCCTCCTCCACCAAACTTGACAGTTGGCACTATGCATTGGGGCAGGTAGCGTTCTCCTGGCATCCGCCAAACCCAGATTTGTCCATCGGACTGCCAGATGGTGAAGAGTGATTCATCACTCCAGAGAACGCGTTTCCACTGCTCCAGTGTCCAATGTCGGCGAGCTTTACACCACTCCAGCCGACGGTTGGCATTGCGCATGGTGATCTTAGGCTTGTGTGCGGCTGCTTGGCCATGGAAACCCATTTCATGAAGCTCCTGACGAATAGTTATTGTGCTGACGTTGCTTCCAGTGGCAGTTTGAAACTCAGTAGTGAGTGTTGCAACCGAGGACAGACGATTTTTACGCTCTTCAGCACTCGGTGGTCCCGTTCTGTGAGCTTGAGTGGCCAACCACTTCACGGTTGAGCCGTTGTTGCTCCTAGACGTTTCCACTTCACAATAACAGCACTCACAGTTGACCGGGGCAGCCCCTGCAGAGCAGAAATTTGACGAAATGACTTGTTGGAAAGGTGGCATCCTATGATGGTGCCACGTTGAAAGTCACTGAACTCTTCAGTAAGGCCATTCTACTGCCAATGTTTGTCGATGGAGATTGCATGGCTGTGTGCTCGATTCTATACACCTGCCGAATCCACTAATTTGAAGGGGTGTCCACATACTTTTGTACATATAGTGTATGACCAAAGGATCAGGGTTGGTTTTGATCTTTTATTCTCTGATAATGACAGGAAAAACTTCCAGAAACAAATGCTGTGTTGCCCTAAAACACCAAACTCCTCTCTTCCACATGGGTACAGTAGACAGGGAAAAATAACAATAATCTCGTTTCACATAACAGTACAATATAAGGTAAATGCAATGTACAGTATAGCCTGTTGACCTAGGCTAGACGACTTTCTCAGTGACAGTCAGGCATTATGTACAGTATGTGATGTGAACTTGCAAACTACTAACAGTAAAATATCATCTAAATGATCTTAACAAACAAAAACACATGACATACCTGATAATGACAGGAAAAACTTCCATAAACAAATGCTGTGCTGCCCTTATACACAAAAAATCCCCTGCAAAGTACCAATGAACAACAAAAGGGGACAGGAGTAGCCATGCTTGCCCAATGATGACATGTAGCCTACAGTAGAAAGTACAGTGGTTAGGTAGCACTACAGCAAGCAGGTAGCTTAGTGGTTAAGAGCGTTGTGCCAGTAACCGAAAGGTTGCTGGTTCTAATCCCCGAGCCAACTAGGTGAAAAATCTGTCGATGTGCCCTTGAGCAAGGCACTTAACCCTAATTGCTCCTGTAAGTCGCTCTGGATAAGAGCGTCTGCTAAAATGTAAAGCACTCACAACTCAACAGATAAAAAGTTAATAAATGACTGAAATACATGAATATCCCAATATGTTGGTGGGAGACCATTATAATACACTGTCAGTGACCATTGAAACTCATAAGTTTTTTAACATATAGGATTGATTATGATTTTCATGGGACAATTTTTCAGTAACCTACC
Source organism: Coregonus lavaretus (assembly GCF_964263955.1). Classification (NCBI taxonomy): domain Eukaryota; kingdom Metazoa; phylum Chordata; class Actinopteri; order Salmoniformes; family Salmonidae; genus Coregonus; species Coregonus lavaretus. The sequence continues at coordinate 43,453,376 of NC_139991.1, read as the reverse complement.
TCTTCCACATGGGTACAGTAGACAGGGAAGAGGTAAGGGGGGCAGGGGATGTTTGAGGGGGAAAACAGAAGGAGAAGTAAGTGTGCGACATTAAAAAGAGCACTTACAACAACAAAAGGAATGTACACTAATATCAGGCATGGAACTATTCCGATTTTGTGTAATTATACAACATGAATTTCAACACTTGTTAAATAAGCAAATTTATCGTTTTGCTGAGATATTATGGTTTTGATGGCATCTCTCCTCTCTCTCTCTCTCTCTCTCTCTCTCTCTCTCTCTCTCTCTCTCTCTCTCTCTCTCTCTCTCTCTCTATATATATATATATATATATATATATATATATATAGTTGAAGTCGGAAGTTTACATACACCTTAGCCAAATATATTTAAACTCAGTTTTTCACAATTCTTGACATTTAATCCTAGTAAAAATTCCCTGTCGTAGGTCAGTTAGGATCACCACTTTATTTGAAGAATGTGATATGTCAGAATAATAGTAGAGATAATTATTTATTTCAGCTTTTATTTCTTTCATCACATTCCCAGTGTGTCAGAAGTTTACATACAGTCAATTAGTATCTGGTAGCATTGCCTTTACATTGTTTAACTTGGGTCAAACATTTCGGGTAGCCTTCCACAAGCTTCCTACAATAAGTTGGGTGAATTTTGGCCCATTCCTCCTGACAGAGCTGGTGTAACGGAGTCAGGTTTGTAGGCCTCCTTGCTTGCACACGCTTTTTCAGTTCTGCCCACGAATGTTCTATAGGATTGAGGTCAGGGCTTTGTGATGGCCACTCCAATACCTTGACTTTGTTGTCCTTATGCCATTTTCCCAAAACTTTAGAAGTATGCTTGGGGTCAATGTCAATTTGGAAGACCCATTTGCGACCAAGCTTTAACTTCCTGACTGATGTCTTGAGATGTTACTTCAATATATCCACATAATTTTCCTTCCTCATGATGCCATCTATTTTATGAAGTACACCAGTCCCTCCTGCAGCAAAGCACCCCCACAGCATGATGCTGCCACCCCCGTGCTTCACGGTTGGGATGGTGTTCTTTGGCTTGCAAGTGCCCCCTTTTTCCTCCAAACATAACGATGGCCATTATGGCCAAACAGTTCTATTTTTGTTTCATCAGACCAGAGGACATTTCTCCAACAAGTACGATCTTTGTCCCTATGTGCAGTTGCAAACCGTAGTCTGGCTTTTTTATGGCGGTTTTGGAGCAGTGGCTTCTTCCTTGCTGAGCGGCCTGTCAGGTTATGTCGATATAGGACTCGTTTTACTGTGGATATAGATACTTTGTACCTGTTTCCTCCAGCATCTTCACAAGGTCCTTTGCTGTTGTTCTGGGATTGATTTGCACTTTTCGCATCAAAGTACGGTCATCTCTAGGAGACAGAACGCATCTCCTTCCTGAGCGGTATGACGGCTGCGTTGTCCAATGGTGTTTATACTTGCGTACTATTGTTTGTACAGATGAACGTGGTACCTTCAGGCGTTTGGAAATTGCTCCCAAGGATGAACCAGACTTATGGAGGTCTACAATATTTTTTCTGAGGTCTTGGCTGATTTCAAGCAAAGAGGCACTGAGTTTGAAGGTAGGCCTTGAAATACATCCACAGGTACACCTCCAATTGACTCAAATGATGTCAATTAGCCTATCAGAAGCTTCTAAAGCCATGACATCATTTTCTGGAATTTTCCAAGCTGTTTAAAGGCACAGTCAACTTAATGTATGTAAACTTCTGACCCACTGGAATTGTGATACAGTGAATTATAAGTGAAATAATCTGTCTGTAAACAATTGTTGGAAAAATTACTTGTGTCATGCACAAAGTAAATGTCCTAACCGACTTGCCAAAACTATAGTTTGTTAACAAGAAATTTGTGGAGTGGTTGAAAAAAGAGTTTTAATGACTCCAACCTAAGTGTATGTAAACTTCTGACTTCAACTGTATATATACTGTATATATACAGTGGGGGGAGAAAGTATTTAGTCAGCCACTGTAGTGTCGAGTTAATGTTGCTAATTATGCTGTAACAAAGGAGTCCGCTTATACTGAGCTTTGATCATAAGTTTTATTCATATCACAAGATTTCAGCATAAGTTTACAGATGTCTATAGCATCCGGAGAGCAGTGTCCGAAAATAATATGTCTGCTCTAATGTTCTTTGTTCAAACCCAGTACTTATAATCTTTCCCAAAATATGGGTGGCTCCCTCTACTGTCCAATCACCTGTCTCCAACAAACAGACTTCTCTGTTCTATGAGGTGTCACTCTAAAACGTTTCCCTCTGAAACTGAATAAACATCCTCTCAGGTTCCACTTGAAAACATTAGCAAAGTCATAATTCTCCATACACTACATATTTCCCCCCTTCGAGACTAACTAAAAGTCTCGAAAACAAAAAGAATAGGATTATGACAAGTAACAATTTATCTTATTGAGTATCTTTAACAATAAACCAAAAACATTTTTCTATTGAGTGTAAATACCTTTCTATGAAATATAACAAATCTTTATGGAGTGTGCATACATTACTATGAATTATGAACAAATCTTTATGGAGTGTGAGAGCGAAAAACCTGTCTGGCAGCCTTCTTTCCAAATATCCATCCATCAATCAAGACAGTAAAATTCTCTCACGGCCCCTCTGCCCCAGGCAACCACTTAAGTACTCCAGATCAATTCATAAATCTTTATCAATGCATTTGAAACTATAATGCCATTAAATACACATGAAAGCCCCAGCAAACAAAATACTATCCAAAATGTCCACTCTCAGGCTGGTCGACCCATCGAACCCTACTGTGGATTATCTCTATCCCTGCCTAGACTCCATGTCCCTAAGCTTCCACGAAATAAACAAAAACATCTGAGATCCCCACATGTATCCAATAACATCAAATATCATTCTACAAAAATTAATACCTAAGAATAGGACACAAATTATGTATTACACATGCAAATATGTCTATATTTCATTGCAGACACTGGAATGTAGTCCACTACACTTCATTTCCTCAGCAGTGTCGACTTCCAATGCATCTTCGATGATGGAATCGGAACCTTTCCACACCTTCCTTGTTCCATTTCCTCCAGTCCCTTCATATTGTCCTTGTTTGAGTATTTCAATCTCTACATATTCCCCCATATGCTTCTGGAAGAAAAAAAAGACCAAACAGTATCTTTTGCAAAACAACACATTCAAATTAAAACATCAATATCAACTAAGAATATAAAAATGATATATAAAATGAATCACATTATTCTATTTCCCCCCTTTGATTCATAACAAAATACTAAAATCACACTAATATTGAAAAACATTTGAAAAATGATCAAATAATCAAAATGGATATTTATCCATCAATACTCCATCCAGTCCCACTTGTCCATCTTCACCCAGATCAGGAACAGTCAACAACGGCATCTGAGTGTTGTCTCCAGGCATCACAACTCCAACCCATCTCAATATCATAGCTTTCGCAAAGGTCAGTAACAAAGTACAAAAGCAAAACATCACACACAATGCTATCAGAGCTGCTACTAAAATCTGAACCATCACTGCTCCCACTGGGCCTAACTGATCTTGCAACCAAGTCTTCGCTGACCATCCAGCTCCTTCAGATCTACCAAATGCATCCCTTATATTCTTCAATGCATCTATAACACTAGTTCTCTCTCTCGTACTACTAACTAACATTGAAACTTAGCTAACTGTCCTAGAGTTCCTTCAACCCTAGTTCTCTTAACTTTTTAATCTGACTTTTCTCCTAACTTTTTCAAAAACCCATTTCACTGATTTATTCACAAAAGCCTTTACCACTAATATTAGAATATGTGATCAGGAAGTCCCCACCTGCTTCTGACTTCTTTACACACAGACTTGGCAAACGATTGAACATCTTTTAGCCTAGTTTGAAATCTCTTCCCCTCTTGGTGTAGGAATGTAACCAAGAATAACAGTCACCCCTTTTAACATTATTTTTCAGACAGATTGTCGTTTCAAGCAAATATGATTCCCAAAAACCATACTCTTTTATAAATCTTTCTCCAAACCTTAGCCTCCTTTAAAAAATATTCTACCAGGCAGCCGTCTGGTGTACATCTTATTGTACAGTTTAACTTACACAAAGCATCTCTTCTCAACAATGCAATAGCTATATGTTCTGATACCAGTATGGGTATTGTAATTTTTTGATTTTTATAGCAGAGCTCAATTGGTTCCGTAAGAGGAATCAGCTGTTTTACTCCCTCGAATCTGATTGTCCTAATGAGTTGATTGGACATAGGGAGATGTGTAGCATCTTCAGGCCGAACACAGGTGAAAGCAGCTCCGCTATCCCTTCTCATAGTCCTTTGTTTTCACTTCAATTGTTGGATATCTTCCCTAATTGGTGCTACCAGCTGACACCCCCCTTCGGATCTTCTAGGCACTCTAGAATCCTTGCTCCTTTAAGGGTTCACCTGTCCTCCAGATGATCTTCACTTGCTCCTGTATCTTCCTCTGAAATTCCCTCTTTCCAGAAACTATCTATGGATATGATAACAACTTTTACCTCTAGTTGTGGCTGGTACAATTGCATTTGACCTTGTTCAGTTGAAGCTGTAGCAGTGATTGTTGATTTGGTTCACTCTGATCCTTCATAACCAAAGCTTTTCTTCTCCTTCTTCTTCTCCCCCAGCTGTATTTGATTGAGTTTTCTGAGAGTTTCTTGGTCCTGTTCTTTCTGGTTGTGTTCATTTTTTCTGTACAAATCCACTTGATGGGCTATATGATCTGTATAGATGCCTTTTGTCATGCTTCCAAGTCCAACCACCTCTGCCAGTTTACTCCTTACTGGTGAGGGCAGTCCCATCTGCAATTTAGCTCTCAAAATTGACTGCTCAATTTGACTCACATCTGGATCATTTCCAGTAATATTTCTCCACACTTGATGGACTCTTGACACATAGGCTCTCGGATTTTCTTGTTGTCCTAGTGGATCAATCAGAATGTTATCAGGATGCACATTTGTTGGAAATGTATCTTTCAATGCTCTCCACAGACGATTCCTACTTGCAGCCAACAATTCAGGGTCGTTCACTGCAGTCCCCACATATCTATTGAGTCCCGCTCTCTGAAAAATGTCTTCCATACCTGGAATCCCCAGGAGATTAGCCAAAAGTCTCTTAATGTCTCCTATAGCAGACTGTGTTCCCACTGTAATTTCTTCCAATTTTGAAATCCAAGGATAGGCTCCATCTTGAAGAGTAGGCAGCTTCTCAAGTATATCTGACATATCGGTACTTTGCAAAGGCTTATATTCTAAGTTTTGACCTCGAATGATCACCGGCATCATTTTCTTACTAGTGCCCTCTTTCCTTGGCCTCAATGTATATTTTTTTCTCAAATTCTTGGGATCCTTTTCTTAGCAGTTTTTTCTTCTCTTCTGTATCTTCAGCTTCTTGAGTTGTTGTTCCAGTTCTCGTTGTCTCTTCTAAATTATTCCCCTTATCCAGGCATAATACACTTCAGTCTATATCTCTTTCTATTTCTTCTTTGCTAATCATTGTTGGATAAAATCCTCTTGAATATGAAGCACCTTTACTCTCCCACTCTTTATCTTTGTCTTCATCTTTGCTTTCATCAGAACTGAAATATCTTGTATTCTTCTTCTTCAAACATCCATCACCCCTTTTTTCCCTTTCTTTTGATCTGCTTTATGAATTGACAGAAGCACTTTCATTATGTTGATGACGTCAGGGTTAAGAGTCCCTTCCACTGACTATGGTTGTTCAATGTCAAGCCAACTTTTATTCCCTTTTCCAGATAACCTTTAGTTAATGGTATTGCAATGTTTACTATTTTCAACTATATCAACAGGTGTAATTACTTTCATAGTTCTTATGTCCTTTTTCCCCCTTGTAACAACTATTTTATATTCCTTTATTGTAAATTATTTTATATTTTAGAATATATAGCTTATAGTGTCCTCCCTTTAATTATTAATATAAACTAAAATAAAACTTTTTTAAAAATCTAAATAATTAAAAATTAATCAATAAAATTATGAATATTCAAAAATAATTATTATTTTTTCTTCCTTCCAATTAAACAACTAATCAATAAATTTATGAATAATCAAAAACATTTATTTTTATTTTATTTTACCAAATTATTGATTAGTGGCAATCTTACCACATCCAATCAGGAAAGTACAGGAAAGTAGACAACTTCAGAGCAATCCAAAATGAAAATACCTATAATCCAGCAACACTACAGTACTCATAAACCCCATTGCTTAATAAGCACCCAATTATCTTAATTTTACAGAATAATGTCAGTACTCGATTCCCAACACAACTCTAATCAAACCCACTCATGCACAAAAACTCCAATACGCAATTTTTATTTTCATCAATTGATCAGTCTTTTGCCAAGTCCTTGTCAAATTGTCATAACATCAAATATCCTGTAGGGGAAGGTTTTTGTAAACAAAACAGCGCTAGCCTGATTTCTAACGAGATCCGGTGCAGCAGACTCTGTCGCGTCACACCCTGTCACGTGATGTACACGTCAGCACTTCCGCTCTCTCTCTCTCTCTCCTCTCGTTCCTCTTATCGTCTCTCATATCACAAAAGAACAAACAAACAGACAAGAATTTAGTAGTTTATGCAGTCACTGAGTTATTTCAACCATTCAATATTCCTCTAGTCACATTCGCGCTAAGAAATAAGCAAAAACTTAACTCAGGAATATTATAAGTAACTCAATAACATTTTATTTTATTTATTTTAATCCGTCAACATATCTCTAATTTATCAATTCAATAGGTCTCAAGAAAACAGTTTCATCTTCAAACAACAGCCGATGTAACAACCAGAATACACCATTAGACTCTAAATCTCTATGTCTTTTGTTCCTTCGTTTGTCTGCGCCTCCCCACAGCACAGTGTAGCAGAGGAGTGACCTATTTACCCCTACGTCACTCTAGAGACATAAAATCACACGCATGCGCAGTACATTCATCACTACGATTTCACAGTGGAAGGGGCTCTCTCTCAGCTCTCTTCACTCCAGACAACAGAACGTTAGCAGTCCCGCTATCCTTCCTCTCCTTTACCCTTATAGACAAACAATAACACTTAACAGAGCTCACAAAACATCAGGCACCAAACCCAAACTATCTAAACACGATATTGGTGGCTCGACCCATTCCAATGGACCACCAAGGAAAAAATATCGAACATAACCCGCATCAAACTTGGCATGTAGCATGAATAAATTAGCATTAGCATTTAGCATTAGCATGTAGCATGAAGCATTATTAGCAGGCCACGTTTAGCATTTCTCCCTCCGCCGTGTCGTAAAATTATTTTGTTTGCTAAATTTATGCTACCACGAGGTCCCTCCGGAATTGTAATGAGCGGTCACATCAATCAAATGATTCGTCAACCACCAGCTGAGCGGTGACATACAATCACAATATACCACAGCCTCAAGCCCCTTGGGCTTACCTAACTTCACCTAACGCGTTATTAGGATTTTTGGCCCATCCTAGAGATCACCTCCATGAGGGTTTCCGTTGATTCACAGCGGTTCTAAGTTACATACATATGCCTAGGCCTTATTCCTCTCAATCGATTGTTCTTGAACTCTTATTCAAGCAAAATATCTCTATAGACACTCCCCCCTTTTTGCGCTGTTTACCAGTGCAAACAAATTTAGAATGGTTAGGCCAGACCCCTCGTTCGCAGCAATAAAAGCAACAGCAGCACACACCCAAAAGCAGACGAACGAAATCACACACAAGACCGTGAGAAATCTCACCTTATAAGCCGGCGTCTTGAGCGAGAGTCACTTCGTTGCTCATGAATGAAACACTGTAGAGACGTAAACCGCCTCATCACTCGTCGCCATTTGTAGTGTCGAGTTAATGTTGCTAATTATGCTGTAACAAAGGAGTCGCTTATACTGAGCTTTGATCATACGTTTTATTCATATCACAAGATTTCAGCATAAGTTTACAGATGTCTATAGCATCCGGAGAGCAGTGTCCGAAAATAATATGTCTGCTCTAATGTTCTTTGTTCAAACCCAGTACTTATAATCTTTCCCAAAATATGGGTGGCTCCCTCTACTGTCCAATCACCTATCTCCAACAAACAGACTTCTCTGTTCTATGAGGTGTCACTCTAAAACGTCTCCCTCTGAAACTGAATAAACATCCTCTCAGGTTCCACTTGAAAACATTAGCAAAGTCATAATTCTCCATACACTACACCACCAATTGTGCAAGTTCTCCCACTTAAAAAGATGAGAGAGGCCTGTAATTTTCATCATAGGTACATGTCAACTATGACAGACAAAATGAGAATTTTTTTTCTCCAGAAAATCACATTGTAGGATTTTTTATTAATTAATTAGCAAATTATGGTGGAAAATAAGTATTTGGTCAATAACAGAAGTTTCTCAATACTTTGTTATATACCCTTTGTTGGCAATGACACAGGTCAAACGTTTTCTGTAAGTCTTCACAAGGTTTTCACACACTGTTGCTGGTATTTTGGCCCATTCCTCCATGCAGATCTCCTCTAGAGCAGTGATGTTTTGGGGCTGTCTTTGGGCAACACGGACTTTCAACTCCCTCCAAAGATTTTCTATGGGGTTGAGATCTGGAGATTGGCTAGGCCACTCCAGGACCTTGAAATGCTTCTTACGAAGCCACTCCTTCGTTGCCCGGGCGGTGTGTTTGGGATCATTGTCATGCTGAAAGACCCAGCCACGTTTCATCTTCAATGCCCTTGCTGATGGAAGGAGGTTTTCACTCAAAATCTCACGATACATGGCCCCATTCATTCTTTCCTTTACACATTTACATTACATTTACATTTTAGTCATTTAGCAGACGCTCTTATCCAGAGCGACTTACAGGAGCAATTAGGGTTAAGTGCCTTGCTCAAGGGCACATTTACGTCATTTAGCAGACGCTCTTATCCAGAGCGACTCACAAATTGGTGCATTCACCCTATAGCCAGTGGGATAACCACTTTACAATTTTTTTTTTGGGGGGGTAGAAGGATTACTTTATCCTATCCCAGGTATTCCTTAAAGAGGTGGGGTTTCAAATGTCTCCGGAAGGTGGTGAGTGACTCCGCTGTCCTGGCGTCGTGAGGGAGCTTGTTCCACCATTGGGGTGCCAGAGCAGCGAACAGTTTTGACTGGGCTGAGCGGGAACTATGCTTCCGCAGAGGAAGGGGAGCCAGCAGGCCAGAGGTGGATGAACGCAATGCCCTCGTTTGGGTGTAGGGACTGATCAGAGCCCGAAGGTACAGAGGTGCCGTTCCCCTCACTGCTCCATAGGCAAGCACCATGGTCTTGTAACGGATGCGAGCTTCAACTGGAAGCCAGTGGAGTGTGCGGAGGAGGGGGGTGATGTGAGAGAACTTGGGAAGGTTGAACACCAGACGGGCTGCGGCGTTCTGGATGAGTTGTAGGGGTTTAATGGCACAGGCAGGGAGGCCAGCCAACAGCGAGTTGCAGTAATCCAGACGGGAGATGACAAGTGCCTGGATTAGGACCTGTGCCGCTTCCTGTGTAAGGCAGGGTCGTACTCTCCGAATGTTGTAGAGCATGAACCTGCAGGAGCGGGTCACCGCCTTGATATTACACGGATCAGTCATCCTGGTCCCTTTGCAGAAAAACAGCCCCAAAGCATGATGTTTCCACCCCCATGCTTCACAGTAGGTATGGTGTTCTTTGGATGCAACTCAGCATTCTTTGTCCTCCAAACACGACGAGTTGAGTTTTTACCAAAAAGTTCTATTTTGGTTTCATCTGACCATATGACATTCTCCCAATCCTCTTCTGGATCATCCAAATGCACTCTAGCAAACTTCAGACGGGCCTGGACATGTACTGGCTTAAGCAGGGGGACACGTCTGGCACTGCAGGATTTGAGTCCCTGGCGGCGTAGTGTGTTACTGATGGTAGGCTTTGTTACTTTGGTCCCAGCTCTCTGCAGGTAATTCACTAGGTCCCCCCGTGTGGTTCTGGGATTTTTGCTCACCATTCTTGTGATCATTTTGACCCCACGGGGTGAGATCTTGCGTGGAGCCCAAGATCGAGGGAGATTATCAGTGGTCTTGTATGTCTTCCATTTCCTAATAATTGCTCCCACAGTTGATTTCTTCAAACCAAGCTGCTTACCTATTGCAGATGCAGTCTTCCCAGCCTGGTGCAGGTCTACAATTTTGTTTATTGTGTCCTTTGACAGCTCTTTGGTCTTGGCCATAGTGGAGTTTGGAGTGTGACTGTTTGAGGTTGTGGACAGGTGTCTTTTATACTGATAACAAGTTCAAACAGGTGCCATTAATACAGGTAACGAGTGGAGGACAGAGGAGCCTCTTAAAGAAGAAGTTACAGGTCTGTGAGAGCCAGAAATCTTGCTTGTTTGTAGGTGACCAAATACTTATTTTCCACCATAATTTGCAAATAAATTCATTAAAAATCCTACAATGTGATTTTCTGGAGAAAACATTTCTCAATTTGTCTGTCATAGTTGACGTGTACCTATGATGAAAATTACAGGCCTCTCTCATCTTTTTAAGTGGGAGAACTTGCACAATTGGTGGCTGACTAAATACTTTTTTCCCCCACTGTATACAGTGAGGGAAAAAAGTATTTGATCCCCTGCTGATTTTGTACATTTGCCCACTGACAAAGAAATGATCAGTCTATAATTTTAATGGTAGGTTTATTTGAACAGTGAGAGACAGAATAACAACAAAACAATCCAGTAAAACTCATGTCAAAAATGTTATAAATTGATTTGCATTTTAATGAGGGAAATAAGTATTTGACCCCCTCTCAATCAGAAAGATTTTTGGCTTCCAGGTGTCTTTTATACAGGTAACGAGTTGAGATTAGGAGCACACTCCTAAAGGGAGAGCTCCTAATCTCAGTTTGTTACCAGTATAAAAGACACCTGTCCACAGAAGCAATCAATCAATCAGATCCAAAAATCACCACCATGGCCAAGACCAAAGAGCTCTCCAAGGATGTCAGGGACAAGATTGTAGACCTACACAAGGCTGGAATGGGCTACAAGACCATCTCCAAGCAGATTGGTGAGAAGGTGACAACAGTTGTTGCGATTATTCGCAAATGGAAGAAACACAAAATAACTGTCAATCTCCCTCAGCCTGGGGCTCCATGCAATATCTCACCTCATGGAGTTGCAATGATCATGAGAACGGTGAGGAATCAGCCCAGAACTTCACGGGAGGATCTTGTCAATGATCTCAAGGCAGCTGGGACCATTGTCACCAAGAAAACAATTGGTAACACACTACGCCGTGAAGGACTGAAATCCTGCAGCGCCCTCAAGGTCTCCCTGCTCAAGAAAGCACATATACAGGCCCGTCTGAAGTTTGCCAATGAACATCTGAATTATTCAGAGGAGAACTGGGTGAAAGTGTTGTGGTCAGATGAGACCAAAATGGAGCTCTTTGGCATCAACTCAACTCGCCGTGTTTGGAGGAGGAGGAATGCTGCCTATAACCCCAAGAACACCATCCCCACCGTCAAACATGGAGGTGGAAACATTATGCTTTGGGGGTGTTTTTCTGCTAAGGAGACAGGACAACTTCACTGCATCAAAAGGGACGATGGATGGGGCCATGTACCGTCAAATCTTGGGTGAGAACCTCCTTCCCTCAGCCAGGGCATTGAAAATGGGTCGTGGATGTGTATTCCAGCATGACAATGACCCAAAACACACGGCCAAGGCAACAAAGGAGTGGCTCAAGAAGAAGCACATTAAGATCCTGGAGTGGCCTAGCCAGTCTCCAGACCTTAATTCCATAGAAAATCTGTAGAGGGAGCTGAAGGTTCGAGTTGCCAAACATCAGCCTCGAAACCTTAATGACTTGGAGAAGATCTGCAAAGAGGAGTGGGACAAAATCCCTCCTGAGATGTGTGCAAACCTGGTGGCCAACTACAAGAAACGTCTGACCTCTGTGATTGCCAACAAGGGTTTTGCCACCAAGTACTAAGTAATGTTTTGCAGAGGGGTCAAATACTTATTTCCCTCATTAAAATGCAATAAATGTATAACATTTTTTACATGCTTTTTTCTGGATTTTTATTTATTTATTCTGTCTCTCACTGTTCAAATAAACCTACCATTAAAATTATAGACTGATCATTTCTTTGTCAGTGGACAAACGTACAAAATCAGCAGGGGATCAAATACTTTTTTCCCTCACTGTATATATATGTCTCTGTCGTTTTCTCTCTCTGACGTTCTCTCTCGCTCTATCTTCACAGCCAGCCCAACACAACAGAAGCACACATGTGTGCGGAAGAGCCTGATTTGTGCCTTCGCCTTTGCATTCATCATCAGCGTAATGCTTATTGCAGCTAACCAGATGCTTCGTAGAGGTATGAAGTAGAAAGCCCTGTCCTCCACCACCAGACGGGTTGTTTTCTTCCTTATCCTTTCACACTCAACCCAGTGACTAAGCATAGACAAATTGAACTGACAAAAAGGAACCTAAATAACATGTAATTTTTTCCAGAGACATATTTAATGACCATTCTGTCCTGAGATCCATTTAGAGCCAGAGCACAGACCGAACACCCTGTTACCAAGACTATCAACTGGACAAATGGATATAGGCCAGGAACCTGAGGCACTAAATGTCTTGTTTACCGTTTACCATTAGTTTCAGATGTTCTGAAGGTTACCACCAAACACATTGTACCATACACAAAAAGAAAGAACAAATATTAAGCAGTTATACAATCTCTTTGATTCACCTCACTATAATGTTGCCCTATACCATTCACAAGGTACATTTATTAGCCTCTTATTTCCTCTGAGATAAATGAGTAGTGTCTGTGCTCTATTGGTAACCATGTTGTCTGAAACATATCGACATTACTAGTGTATATTATGTGGCATTACATCCTGCCGTTGCAAAGCATGTAACCAACGGCTTTTTTTCTACATACATTTTTATTCAACAGCACATAAAGAACATGTACAGTACATACACAGTATAACTCTACAGTACCAGCTGCAGTAGCCTACCTATTGTAGAGAATGAAATTAGCGATGTGGAGATATGATTTGAGGGAATTTCGTAGGCACAGATAATAATAGTTATCATCATCAAACCTGAGATGCATCTGCCAATCTCTATGTCTTGAGTCACTGTTCCGACGGCTGGCTCACCCCAGTTCTCCTTCTAAACACACAGCACACATACATGTACATAATACCAAGTAATAGGATGTGTACTTCCTCTGTGGTGTTCACCTTCAAATGATTATGCAAATGATAGTTATTATTGCAAAAAAGTACATTGTTCATTAACGTTTTCTGTAAATATTTATATTCTGTGAATGTGGAGACAATTTCAAAGGACATTTAAACAACTGTTTTGTTTTGCTTTTGACATGGTCCACCAAAACAACATTCAGCTATTGTTTAGAATGTAAACATGCTTTTTAAAAATTAAGGTTCTAATGTATGATTCCCAGGTTTACTGAAACATCATTCTAACACAATTAGTAATTTGTTAATGGCCATGTACTTACATTTTACGTATTGCTCTATTGTCATATTTATTTTTAGAAAACTATGTTTTCTCTTTATCATATATGAAGAATTGAATTATCGTTTTGATGAAATGCTATATATATATTATTTTACACTTTTTTATCACAAACTGAATCAAGTCTATATCATACCAGAAAATAGCATATCAAATAGTGAAAAAGAATGGGGCTTGCAATAGTCTAGCTTGATGAGGGTGACAAAATGTTGCTCGGTTATCTGTTCATATTTATATGAGAATTAACTATTTGACATTACATGCATTTGTGCAAACGTGAAATAGCCAGTGTAATAGACAATACATTCAAAAATATTAAAGCACTGATATTGTATTATGACCACTGTTAAATTGCATTAATGAGGAGAATATGTTAATGTACAGTTTGTTGAGAGCTGATCTGATGTTTATTCATGTCCCTCAATGTGTTGTCATATGAAGCAGATTTGTTCTCTATATGTGACTGTGATTGCCATCAAGTCAAACATAGTGCAGCTCTGATACTTTGTGTCAAACGCTGGGGGAAATGCACATATCAATCATTTCAGAATAACGTGTCTTAGGGATCAACTATTCTTGATAGAAAAATAACTTGCAAACAAATGTATTTCTTATCAGAAATCAACGTCTTGCAAATAAAAACTAACGCAATATACTGTATACTGTATGGACATGGAGAATGGAAATTACCCCTCATGTGAACCTTCAAGTGTCTGTTGTTGCCTTTGGTTGAACTTTCTATGGCATTCTTTCAGCATCAGTAATCTCATCCTATGCACTGTAATGGCACATAAGTATCCATCACCACATCAAATATACATTTATAAACGTGATGTCTGGATGCATGTTGTCCAATAAACAAACACAAATGTAATAGCCTGGTCAAATGTTGTTTTTATACCTATCGCACGGATACTGTAGTTTTTAAGGGAAAAGACATGAGTATTGTAATGTTTTAAGTTCTAGTGTGTACAAGTCAAGGCTACTGATTATTGGTGTGTTATTCAGGAGTTCCCAAATGTTTTCACTCTGGGCCCCCCTTCCAGCATTGGGGAACATCCCGGACACTACCAGTCAAAAGTTTGGACAGAGCTACTCATTCAAGTTTTTTAAAATAATTTTTACATTGTAGAATAATTGTCAGGACATCAACACTATGAAATAACACATATGGAATCATGTAGTAACCAAAAAAGTGTTACACAAATCAAAATATATTTTCAAATAGCCACCCTTTGCCTTGATGACAGCTTTGCACACTCTTGGCATTCTCTCAACCAGCTTCATGAGGTAGTCACCTGGAATGCATTTCAATTAACAGGTGTGCCTTGTTAAAAGTTAATTTGTGGAATTTCTTTCCTTCTTAATGCGTTTGAGCCAATCAGTTGTGTTGTGACAAGGTATACAGAAGATAGCCCTATTTGGTAAAAGACCAAGTCCATGTTATGGCAAGAACAGCTCAAATAAGCAAAGAGAAACAACAGTCCATCATTACTTTAAGACATGGTCAGTCAACACGGAACATTTCAAGAACTTTGAATGTTTCTTCAAGTGCCGTCACAAAAACCATCAAGCGCTATGATGAAACTGGCTATCATGAGGACTGCCACAGGAATGGAAGACCCAGAGTTACCTCTGCTGCAGAGGATAAGTTCATTAGAGTTACCAGCCTCAGTCCAAATAAATGCTTCACAGAGTTCAATTAACAGACACATCTCAACATCAACTATTCAGAAGAGACCGTGTGAATCAGGCCTTCATGGTCGAATTGCTGCAAAGAAACCACTACTAAAGGACACCAATAAGAAGACGAGACTTGCTTGGGCCAAGAAACACGAGCAATGGACATTAGGCCTGTGTGTGGGGGTGCTTTGCTGGTGACACTGTCTGTGATTTATTTAGAATTCAACAAGTGCTCAGCATATGTGGGAACTCCTTCAATACTGTTGGAAAAGCATTCCAGGTGAAGCTGGTTGAGAGAATGCCAAGAGTGTGCAAAGATATAATCAAGGCAAAGGGTGGCTATTTGAATAATCTCAAATATAAAATATATTTTGATTGGTTTAACCGTTTTTTTGGTACTACATGATTCCATATGTGTTATTTCATAGTTTGATGCCTTCACTATTATTCTACAATGTAGAAAATAGTAAAAATAAAGAAAAACCCTGGAATGAGTAGGTGTGTCCAAACCTTTGTACTATATATTATTATAATTTTTTTTGTGTGGAGGGGGAACCTTGCGGCCCCCCCTTGCCTACCCCTAGGGGGAGCGCCCCACAGTTTGCAAACCATGTGTTATGTTGTGAGCCAATAGGTGATATACACATTCATATAAGATGGCCTCAAAATCTACTCAGGGAAGTTACTAGAATGTGATAGAAATTTGGAAATTATACGGAATTGTGTAGCTGCTTTCTAATGAAGTTTGAATATGAATCATCCAGCTGCTTTCTGTGACAACACCATTAGTGTTGTGTCAGTAGCTATATGGTTTAATCCCAACAGGACAGATGGCGGCCCTCCCTTCAGACAGACGTCAGTATCTCTGGGTCCCTAGGACTCAAATCCCAGCATGTGTAGACAGGACAACTTTAGATATTGAGCAGTAGCAGACATCATTAAGAGATAGCCTTGGGTGATATGGACAAAAATCCATACCACAATAAATTACCTGAATTGATGCAGTAACGACAAATAGAACAATACGTTTATAACATTAATGTGCACCACCGTAAAAAAAAAAAAATCCTTTAAACTACTACTACTTGTTTGATGGTTGTATGGCTGGCTCCCATTAACAATCACCCATATTAGCAAACTTATTTCATTTCTCTAGTATAGGCTACTTATTGTAATAAACGATATCAGCAAAATGCCTGCGATAAGTGATCGATATGGTCGGTGCCGATAGTTTTCAGTTCATCATCCCACCTCTATATGAGTGATCCAAATGTTCAGTAAACCATACAGAGGTAGAAAAGGAGACCGACTGTGTAGAAAGAGAAGGGAGCTGGAAATTGGAATCTCAATGTTCTTGGTCTATTTCACTTTCTTTTCAGCCTACCATATTAATCACATGGGAAGTCGTACCAGAGAGGAGAGTGAATTGAAAGTTCTGTTTTAGGTGACTATAATTGTTAATCTATTATTCATATGGTAAAATACCAGCAAACCTGTCTGAAATTCCCACCCACAACCTCTAGGGTCTGACAATTACAAAATGGAACTTCTTTCTGCCCTGTTTACTAACATAAAGCAGGTGATAAAGACAGTGAGTACTCAAGTGGGGATTGAGAAAGTGACATTATCTGAAGATAATCAGCAATACAACAAATGGCTATGCTGTTGTATGAAAATATATTTTCAAGGGATGGATGGGTGGTATAATAACCTGACAGCCAACCTCTCAGAGCATTAATATTATATCAACATGAATGTAAAATCAATATCAATTGTGTAAAATCAATACACCACAGTAAAGGCAAGATTCCGTTGGGAAAAAATGAAACACAATTGACAATAATAACTTACAGTCCCATTGCAAATGAAATCTGTCATTTGATCACGCGCCTCGATTTTCCATGAAACCATGCAACTAAGATAAACATATTCAAATTCCCACATAGTATTCTTCACAGATACTTTGTTTATTGTTATTTCACCAGCTACTGCCCAAAGGGTTCCCATATCTCTGGTTGTTTACGTGTCAGAATCCTATTTGATGATATCGTGTCTTGACAAGCTGATGACCCGAGAGGCTTTAACATGGAGGCACTCACTGAATTATGAGTTTAGTCCCAAACAAGGCATGTCTTCTCTTTACCCCTCTGACAGTGACAGGGCTATGACTCACGCCCAGGGAAAGCACTCCCTTTCTCCCTCGAGGTCCTCCATCTCACAACAAGAGTCTGGCAGACAGTCTATAACATTCCCCTAAGGGGACTTTGGCAGACACTAGTTGCTGGCTTTAGCTGGCCAAAGATCTCCTAAAGGACTCTAATGGCTCCAAGGGAGAGCTCCAGAGGTGATGAGACAGAAGGGGATGGATGTGACTGGCAGGACAATTCAGACTTTTAGACGGACTTTGGATCATATTGACGACTGTATATTTTGTCCACTGGGAGAAGGGCAGAAATGAATTGTATACTTTATCATAGGAACTTGTTTTTTGAATGCTGGTAAATAGCCAAAGAATACAACTGAAATTATTATGTAATGGATCTGAAAGAGGAAATGGTACCCACATACACCACACTGCTGTTTATAATGGGTTTCTTTCAGCAGTGCAGATATGCAGAAACTAATTAAAATTGAACGATGGTAATCTATGCCTTCTTTCCTTTTCCATCTTTTATATTTTGCATATCCGGTTTACTAACTCCTTATCACCCTTCATAGACTGTAACACATACCATTTTAGCAAAGATAAATAAATTATATTCTAGGGGACTACAAAGTCTAATAATATCTACATCCCTTTGAAAACATCTAGACAGCTTTCCAGACAATGAAAAAAAGTTATCACTGGGGCACATTTTAAGTTTAGCATATTTTTGTGGATAGAGTAAGACTCAACACTTATGTTTTAAAGATTCATACAACATGTTATTCTCCTGAGATTTGCCAAGCCTTTTAAAGTATTTATATTTGTTAGAAGAGAAACAGTGGAGGTCGGTGCCATTTAAGATGAGGGAGGATGATACTTTTTTTTAATGAGTATGGCCTTATTTCTATTATAGCATATTGGATGACTGTCATTCATATTCCATTCACACAGCTCAATGTAACATTGATAGGTTTAGGCTACTATATAATACTCAGATATTCCCTGTACCCATAATGAGGTTGCTACAACCTAGCCTATGAATGAAAGTTTACAATGTAGGTGCACAGGTCGAGATAATTTTGAGTAATCAAGGTGACAGACAGCAACACATTCAATACCGCCTTGCACACTCTTGCCTGCATCTATCTGATCTGGGGTGTATTCATTAGTCCAACAGTTGCAAATTAGAGTTTCTGTTGGACAAATTCAGGAATGTTTATCCCCATTTCATTCCGTTTGCTTCCGTTTAAGAAACGTTTTTCAACAGAATCAACGGAATGAATACACCCCTGATCACACACAAACAGTTAATTTTCATAGCAGCCACATAAAAACAGCATGATCACTTTTCTCATTGTATATTTAATTCCTTCTCGCAACTATCTACGCACTCTCCTCCTCTCACCTTTTCCCTTCGCTTGTGGACTTCAGTACACAACACATCAGCTGTCTGTGACCAGGCGAAAAAACCTTTCCAAGCCAAACCTTCATATCATGACCGCTAACCGCTACACACAGCCTACATCGTTGTCACATCATAGTCAACTAGAACTACTGTGTTAGTAAACCCGCTATAATCATGCAGTACAGTGTACAGTCAGAAAGCAGTTACACCGGTGGCAATAAATTAATAAAACCAAAAGCTTACCTTGACTTGGAAGAGTTCCAGTGGTGGATAGCTATAGCCAGCTAGCTAATATAGCATGCCCCTCTGTTTGAGTCGGGTGTTTGAGTAGGCTAAACTAGCTAGCTGTATTTGCTAGCTAAGTGAATGTGAAAGTTAAAAAAATAGAACCAAATCTCTCTCTCTTGCTTCTCCTTAATTTTGGAAGAAATGAATGTTCAAAACTGTTCAACTACTGTCTTTCTCTCTCTTTGTGTCAACTACTCACCACATTTTATGCACTGCAGTGCTAGCTAGCTGTAATTTATGCTTTCAGTAGTATATTAATTCTCTGATCCTTTGATTGGGTGGAGAACATGTCAGTTCATGCTGCAAGAGCTCTGATAGGTTAGAGGACGTACTAAGGAAGTTGTCATAATTACTGTGTAAGTCTATGGAAGGGGGTGAAAACCATGAGCCTCCTAGGTTTTTATTGAAGTCAATGTACCCAGAGGAGGACAGAAGCTAGCTGTCCTCCGGCTACACATGGTGCTACCCTAAAGAGTGCTGCTGAGGCTACTGTAGACCTTCATTGCAAAACATTGTGTTTTAATCAATCATTTGGTGACGTGAATCTGTATTTAGTATAGTTCTAAAAGGGATATTTTTTTTTTGATGATTTTATCTTCCTCTGAGGTGCCTCCACTGAAAAGAAAGCTACAATGGTTGGACGGTTATAAAACAGGATCTACTTTTGGAATAGTGCCTGCAGGTACTGAATTACTGAGAGGCAAGAGAGCAGCTGGGGGTAACCCTGGCACTCGTTCCACAAAAGGCGATGCAGAATATTGCTTGTCTCTTAATTAAATATTAAGACTGTTGGTGTTTGTCTCGGGAAGGGGAGAATGTGCCCAGCCTCAATAATGATTAATTCATGCATCTCGGACTGCCTACCAATAACGGGTCCAACCAAGCAGCTGCATACACTATGAATATATGATCAATTATCCCACTTCATCTTTACCAACTATTATTGCGGCATAATGCATTAATCAACCTTTATTTCCCATTAATTTTCAATCAACCTTTGGATTCCAAACAAGGCAGTGGAATGTTTATTAGATACTTATCAGCCAAATATTAATTTCCATTTGTTTTATGTTGTCGTTTTCTAGAACTGCATAATGATCTATATTATTACCGTGACGCATAGGACGCAATCATGATAATTCCATGTGTTGACCATAATTCCAAGCTATCTAATAGGGTGATATATAAAATAAAAAGATGACATTAATGATTAATGACCAATCTGTGAAATGAGGTTTGACCTGGCTGTTATGTGCTGCTCTCCTCAAACAACTGAATCAACATCAACATCTGTTCCTGGTGCATATGCTTTCAGCAGAGAAGCTAAAGACTTGCTGCTGGGGAGCCATTTCTCTTACAACTGCGTGTTACAAATCAAAAGTAAAAAATGGTAGTGTTGATTTGCTGTTTACTCTGCATTTAACCTTATACCCATCAAATCCCAATTCGATGCTTGAGTGATCGGACTGTGAAAAACAAACCGACTCACAGTCACAGTGAAAGGACCTCTACTACTGCCTGGTGCCTAGAGCACAGTCAATAATGGAACATCTGTAGGGACTTTTGAAGAATAACAAAACAACACAAGCTGCTTTCAGTAGCACCTATGTCAAACACAATTACTCTAGCAAGAATGTTCAACAACAGCCACCTGTTATAAAATAGCCTACTGATATATTTCCAAGACACAGGCGACTTGTTTCATCATGGATTCAAGGAAGACAGCCTCTATGTACAACAGAGCTTCATTGGGACTCTGCTTGTAATTCTCTCTTGCTGAGCTGAGAGAGCTTGTTAATGTGGCACATGTCAGCAGGGAATTGACTCAGTATTCAGTACAGCAACTTCTCATTTGTGGAGGTTAAGGTCTTAAAGAGAAGTTATGATGGTAAAGGGGAGCAGTGCAGCTAAAGGGCACAGAGTGTACTGACAATTAAGCAATCAATGCAAGCTGCATATTAATGACATGAATTAATTAATGACAAGTAGCGAGAGGCTGCTAGTGATAGCTAAACACTTTTGTACTTGAATTTTGTTTGGGTACAATGACTGTACATGTTGGTGAATAGACCACCCATACGTAAAAATGTATGCACACATGACTGTAAGTCGCTTTGGATAAAAGCGTCTGCTAAATGGCATATTATTTTATTATTAT
This sequence comes from Coregonus lavaretus, assembly GCF_964263955.1. Lineage (NCBI taxonomy): Eukaryota > Metazoa > Chordata > Actinopteri > Salmoniformes > Salmonidae > Coregonus > Coregonus lavaretus. The sequence continues at coordinate 43,432,078 of NC_139991.1, read as the reverse complement.
AGTTTGAGTACATGCAAAACTACAAGTGTGGATAAAAGTCATCCACAGTAAAATGTCATAACTTTTTGGTAATTACAAACTTAATTATGTGGAGTTATTTTATGCCTGGAAATCTCAGGGCCAGGGAAATGTATCAGAGCTCTTGGTGGCAGGTAGGCAGACACCAAGGCTTTAAGACAAGTAATTCACTGTAGTCCTGCTCCAATGTTGGCCATGCAAGTTTTTATGACAGAGCCCAGACATGCGAGACAGCCAGCATGGTCATAATATTCATCCGAATATTATTCACACTGCCGGCCAACCAGCCAGGGAAGGATCCAACTGTCCTGTCATCCCCCTCACAGAGCCAATCTGAAACAAATTGAAAGTGTTCTTCTAGGGTGTAGCGGTTTCGGTTTCAATCTGTGTCACTGCCACAGGAAAGGCAGATGCTGCCAGTAAAGGGTCCCTGTCACAGGGTGATGGGACATCCTACCAAGATCTGGTCTGAACCGCAGCTGTGTGGCACATACAGACAGGGCTCCATTAACACACTGAAGTAATGACCTGAATACCACTTGTTCTGTTATCCCCCTATTGTTATCACAAATGAAACAGGGGAAATAACAATACGTCTATTTAAAACACTATTTTATTACCAGAAGATCAAAAAATTACAACAATTTTGTTACAAAAGTGGCCAGCCATCCTTGGTACATGGCCAACATCATTGGTGAGGTAATCTCTCGTGGACAGACTACATAAATGGTATCGTAGATCTGTCATGACACGGGATGCGTGAGACAACGAGCAGCATTAGTTCCAATGCTTTGGACAAATCTCGATTTTCTCATCTTTCGAATTACATAAGGGGAGGAGACATTTGGCCCATAGACTTGCCTGTAACTCAGAGATGGGGTGGAGCTCTTTGTTCCGGTTCCGATCCTTCTCCCTCTTCTCTTAACCAGTTTGGACCCAGGTAAAGCTGTATGCCATCCATTAGAAATAAATCAACCAATATGGACAAACCACTTTCCCATCACATAGAATATGTGGAGGGAAGCAAATCACAGCATTTTTCAAAATATATCATGGTTGCCACTGCTGTTCTGCTGCTTTCCTGAGGCTATAACTTAAAAGGCATTAGAACATCACATTCTGTAAATGTCTAATTCATTTTCTTCAATACAAGGACCTACTCAACAAAATGTCTGCATGCACGTAACAACTCAATTTTAATGTGGTCCGTAATGAAGAAACTCAATTAAAATGTGAAGATTATCAATTCACTCACTTCTATCAAGTAAAGTTTGAGCCCTAATAGAAATTAATGATCAGTTCTTGCATTACCACATAAAACTTAGAGCAATAAATTATGAACCAGCTTTAAAGCCCCCATGTATCCTTTTTAATTTTTAAATCACTGTATGTGTAATAAATCACTCTGTGTTTATTTCATTAAAACATTTTACATTATTTATTTCCCTGAGCCTCCTTTTGCCATTGAAATGCTCAGTCTGCTCGTGTGGGTGGGTTGATACAAATTTTAATATATTAACATACACAGCCCTGATTGGCGGATAGGATCATCTAGACTCTAGAGCCTACCATGCTTACGCCTTCAAAGTAGGACGATACATATGCAAATAAAAGATGACTGGTCATTGGTCAGAATAATCAGATCAGTTTGTGATGTCATGATCTGGGCCAAAAACTCCATCCCACCTGAACAGGTTGAAATTCCAGATTTTTTTTTTTCAAGCAGCTCTTACACAAAAAGGGCACAATTATAATTTTCACAATTTCAGGTTATTTCGACCTCATAGTGTGGAAATGCCATTAAAAAACCCAGAAAAATCCTGTTAACTGCACTGCCCCTTTAACCCCATTCAGTTCTGACTTTGACTTTCCAACCACCAGGGGGAGGGGGCAGAAGGGAGGGAGGGAGGTCAGGAATGGTGAGGAAATGTTGAGGTATGTCATTCTCTGGTTGATTCTCTTCATCCTCCTCATCTTCCTCTTTCAGAACACTGTAGAGAGTAAACTAAAGTAAAATACTTTTAGGAAAAAGTATATTTTCGTACTAACTGTATCAAATCTGGCTCTGTGCAAGCGTAAATAACATATTTTAGCACTAACATGCACTGTATGTATGTACTGACAGCCTTTGACCATTAATTCATACTGTACCTTCCACTGCTGAGGGCGGCTCTCTTCTTCTCTCTCCTGGTGAGCCACTCCTCTATGCTCCGCTCAGGGGACGCTCTGTGCTCCGGGTCCTCTCTGCTCCTTCTTTCATCTAGAGATTAGACTACACCTCTTAATATGGATCTCATTAACACAATCACCATGGTAACTTTGAATTCTGAGTGAAATGAGTAAAGATGATTAATACTAGATTTCATTTAACCACCTAAATTAAATGGCATTGTGTGTTCATAATTGAAACACCAGAGTAACTTGCCACAATAGTGATGGAAAATTGTACTTCTTAAAAATGTTATCATCATGCAAGGTGTGAGTAAAACGACAGCATTGCTCATTAACTAACTCTCTCCATATGAGGAACATCTCCATGGCAGACAGTGCCATCTTGTGGAAACAACTCACCTTCAATCTGCATTCTTAGGTTCTCCATGTCCCTCTCTGACATGTGAGAGAACCTGCAGTTGTTGCCAAACACACACTGGCCTGATGCAAAGGACAAAAAATAAGCATTACACACTGATAGTTGTAAGGGTCTTTCATGAAACGTTAATTGTATCTTTGTTGTCTTTACCTGTCTGAAGAAACTTCCTGCAGGGTTTCTTAGTTTGTTCATCATACAGGATGGCTGCTGCATCTGTGATGAGAGAAGAGGTGTCATATTGTCTACACACCAGAATCTACAGCCTGTTACAACAAGTATCTGTCAGATGTTGCCAGAAGATACCAACCCTACCATTACACTTGTTTACACTAAGCTGCACAAGGGTTGGAATACAATCATGACTACATTAAGACACCGTGCAGCCGGCGTGAGACATGGGTCGGAAAACATACAGTAGCCACAGCAGCCATTTTGGAATGGCAGTATCAGCCAATTAGCTCCTTTGTTGCTCAACGTGACATGCCATTCCATAATGGCTGCTGTGGCTACTGCTAGCTAGCATGAGGACGGAATGGGCAGTTTTCCAGGAAAACTGGCAGTAAGTATTTCAATCTTCTCGATGGAGCGGTGTGGATAAAGGTACAATTTGGAGTACAGTGGCATATCCCATCCCTGCATTGAGGTATGTTTTCCGACCCCAGTGCAGCTCAGTGTAAACAAGCGTAATGGTAGGATTGGTATCTTCCGGCAACTGTCAGATAACAATCGACTGCAATTTCATTTAGAAAAGGACATGAACTGAAATGTATTTGATCACATCATTCTGAATTGAACCCCAACCATCTCTTTATGCTGTTATTTTGTTTAATTATGTTACATGTCTTCTAATTGGTTACTGTGTCAAACCTTTAAGCCCTGATCTGATGAAGGCTGATACCAAGTCAAAACATGTTGGCGTTGGTCCTGCTATTTTTAAACATGTCTACTGAAATGCCAAGTAAATAAAGCCTTTTAAATGAAGAAGTGCCTTCATTCGTTCTAAAAGAGTGCAAGATAATTATTTTTTCTAAATTTTTAGTTTACTAAGTGGTGGCCATCATCCCCATTGGTTTCCATAGAGTGCCCTTTTTCAAAGTGCACCTTATACCAAGTCTCCATTTTTAGAGTTACAAATTAATGATATGTACCCACTGATTCTTGAAGAATATAACTTATAAATGCCTCATGAGCTTAGTTTAACTGTCAGAATGCAAAACATAAGCTTGTTTTACTCCAATGTTTGTAAACAAAGTAAATGTAAACAAACACTGTATAGCCTAAAAACATGGTTTAAACAATAATTCTGATATTATCAATGGTCAGTCCCTGTCCTTGCATCTAAAGCTCTGTCTATGAATTTGGGAGTGATTAATTTTCTCATTTACATTTACGTCATTTAGCAGACGCTCTTATCCAGAGCGACTTACAAATAGGTGCATTCACCTTATAGCCAGTGGGATAACCACTTTACACATTTTTATTTTTAAGGGGGGGGGGGGGGGGGTAGAAGGATTACTTTATCCTATCCCAGGTATTCCTTAAAGAGGTGGGGTTTCAAATTTCTCCAGCCCCATCCATCACATTTTTACAGAAACAGTGGCTTTGTTATTGTTTTAACTGCTGATTGGCCCTTTAAGAGCACCAGGCAGCAAAAAAAATGTGTTCTGACCCCCAAACCATGTTGGACTAATGGTGCATTCAAGACAACTGGGAACTCCCCCCCCCCCCCCCCCAAAAAAAAAAATCAGACTGGGAAAAATATATTTTTACGGTCATCCAACTCGGAATTACAAGTCATAAACACAGGCATCATCCTAGATCTCTGACTTCTCTGACCTGAAGATCACTTACGTAAAGATTTCTCCCAGTATGATCAAATTTTTCTGTTGTTGTTCTCAGTTGTCTTCAATGCACCATGAAACTTTTGGGAAATGAAATGACTTACCCCTGAAATTGTCAAACCAGGCCTTTTTAGATCTGTGGTGTTGAACGCCATACAGGTGTTTTTTCCTGTTGTGCATGTTGTCCTGAAAGGACCGGTCACAGTAGTCGCAGTAATACCGCTTCCCCATGGTTGAGAATCTGGTCTTCACTTCAGTCAGCTGTAGGTACCCTCACATCTCTGAAACAAAACACACAATGATTTGCAACAACGACCACCACAATATAGGCCTAATCAAAGTGCCAAAACCTTGAGGTGCTTACCATAAAATTCAACTTCAACTTACTGAGCCGGTGGGTAGGACAGTTAGTCATTTAAACTGAGGGAATTTGAGTCAAAATATATAAAGCTACTTATTATTAAACAGACTTTCCAAACGTGGGTCTGTTGTAGACCCAAGTCCTCTGCTTGCCTCATGTCAAATAAAAGACCCCCACAAGTTATTCCTTTTTTGTCAACATATGGCGCACATACAGGACTTTTATTTTGACATGAGGTAAGCGGAGAAGAAATGAGTCTACAACAGACCCACGTTTGGAAAGTCTTCAATAATGTTATTCCTTTACATATTTTGACTCAAATTCCTCCGTGTTAATGACCAACCGTCATGACCACCGGCACAGTACGTTTGTGTAAGTAAAGTTATATTTAACTTCTGAGGCGTATTCATTACGCCGATTCTGTTGCAAAACGTTTCTTAAACGGAAGCTTCCGTTTGGTTCTTAAACGATAAACGGTTTCCGAAATGAATACGCCCCAGGCTTCCTACGCTACGGACTGTTTTTGTGCAACTCAATGCCAATCCAAAAGGGACCAACGTTGTAGTGTAAACACACCAGCGTTGCTAATAGCAAATCAAATGTTATTGGTCACATGCGCCGAATACAACAGGTGCAGACATTACAGTGAAATGCTTACTTACAGCCCTTAACCAACAGTGCATTTATTTTTAACAAAAAAAGTAAAAATAAAACAACAACAAAAAAAAGTGTTGAGAAAAAAAGAGCAGAAATAAATAAATCAATTTAAAAAATAAAATAAAAACCTTACTCTACACACCTGATTATATAGGCTACTAATCCCGCAACCACCTGCTCATCAGGAATTTGATTATTTGAAGCAGGGCTGGAGAGAGCTGCCTGCAGACCCTCTCACTCCAGCCAGGAGGGGAAGGAACAGAAGCTACCGCAACCCTTGTCTTTTAGTATAAAGAAATAAGCAATACGAACCCTTTTATGTGAGAATTTAAAGACACTCCACGGGACACTCAGTAAAAGCTGTCAGCCAACGTTACATTTAAGGAAATTGTTTATCTTTAAACTGTTAAATTGTTGTGATTTCGACCAAAGATTCTTCGACGAGAATTCGTTTGTCAGCGACACTAAAAACGTACTTCCGGGTCACGATATGTCGAAATATTTCAAAATAAAAGTCCCAAACGTAATACTAGACAAGTTTCATTAAGCTGTATTTATTCATGATGTATGTTTAAACATTAATAAGGATTCATATTTGTTCATATTTAAGTGACATTTGCATTAAATTAGGGTTTTACAACACGTTCCAATGTCAAATAAATGCCCCCAATGCAAATGCATGATATATTAGTTTATAGAGAAAAAACGATTATTTTTGCTGAGATAAAAGTGAGGTGGGGAGAACTCGCAGTCCGAATTTGGCCCAGCAGGTGATTTTATTTGACCTCCCAAGTTTTATTGTTGTACATAAAAGACTGTAAAAACACCAGAAAATCAGCTCCAAGTAATTTATATTTTGGAAATATGTTTGAAAGTATTCCCAACAATAATAGAGAGATACAGTATATGTGATCGTATACAAATGTAAGCAACGTTTGAAAGTATGTTTTAGTAAAATATGATATATGTTTGTGCTTCTTGCGGTCAATTTAAAATCTACACATTATTTGTAATTACGTTCCGGTCCCCTGACCATCTGCTCAAGAAAAAATTGGCACGCAGTTGAATGTAGTTGATTATCCGTGCTATATAAACTCGTTTTAGTCAAGATCACTTCATGACTCAAAATGCAAGCCGAGCACAATTCCTAAAAATGATAGGCTATTAACATTGACTGGAAATAAATTTGTTTCATTAATTTGCCTATTTTCATATATAATAAGATTTCCGATTTTCTCCATGTAGGCCTGTCCCTTATTATAAATAACGTTGTGTCCCTTATATTTAAAAACTCGAGTCTCAAGCTAGGCTATATGATAACACTGGTAATAGGTCAGTTGTTGTAGCCTATTACTTACGAGGCACAAATTGAAAAAACTTTATTTTTCTTTTTTTCACTGGACTGATAGTCATGTCTCATTGGCAGGAGGGAGAGTGCGAGTCGAAGTGGATAAGCATTTCATGCTTTTTAAAAGTGTTCAATAAAAACAGCTTTGTAGTTCTGATCATTGTCTCTGAATGTACTGAAACGGTCCTTAAGGCCCTCGATTAGATCAATGCAATCAGTGATTGATATAGACAGGGACTGGAGGACCTTCATGGCGAAATGACTGATATCAAATTACTTTGCAAATTCTACAACATCCTCTTCCAGACACGGTCTCTTGAAAACATAGAACAGTGAGCTTTGTTTGGACATTTTCCTTGTTTTTGCTAACCAAGTTGGCTAGTGAGTCTTAGCTAGCTAGCTAACGTGAGTAGCCTACACATTGTAGCCTAGCTATTGTTTAATGCACATGGGATTAGTGCGAAGTGACACGTGCCAGAACCCGCCCATTATTTTATTATGTAAGATGTCCTTGAGTGTCCTGAAAGGCATCTGCCAAATAAAATGTATTATTATTATTATTGCCAATATACACTGAGTGTTAGGCCGGAGATACATGTTTTTTGTCAGTATATCCATAATATTTGCTACAGGTTGGAGTCCTCTCTGTAGCCTGTTTGTTATCTCTCCATCTTTAGGTACTCCGCAGTTTGTTATACTTATATTTGTTAGACAAGTATTTATAGTTTTTAATCTTCAAGACAATGTATTATTTTAGATCGTCAGAATTTTGTTTTAGAATTTCCTTTGTCGCACAAGGATGTGACTCACAGGTTTACAACTTAATTTCACATCATACACACTTCCGTTTACGTTGTTCTGACGTAATTTCCTCCTTTCTCTAATCACCATCAGCCAACATGTCGCTTGCGAAAGGTGTCTACAATTTGCTCTTCAGGAGAACATCTACTTTTGCCATTACCATCATGGTCGGGGCAGTGTTCTTTGAACGAATGTTTGACCAAGGAGGAGATGCCATATTCGAGCAATTGAATCGGGGGGTAAGTCTATTGACAGATCTTCCCGTAGTCTCCTTTGCCTGACCTTGCTTAGGACAAACAACCGCCAGTGGTTTGCGAAGCCCAAATAAAAAAAAGTGTGTTTTACGCGCGTGAACACACTGGAACATACTGTATACTAAATACTTAATGAGTATATACTACATACTCTATTAGTTAATTTTAGTATACTGTAAACGAACGGTATCCTTTCAGTTGAGCGTACTAGCGCTTCGCCTGTCTACCGGAAGTTGATGCTGTTGCTATGCAACCTCTTGCTAGCTTGTTAGCATAAATTACTAGTTAGACATTTTACCAATTCGAGTGTCGTTAAATTAAATCTGGAGTGCAAGAGTGCGCCCTGGGCGTTCGTAAATCCAGAACGTTGTCAGATTGTCCGTTTGTAAATTCAGAGCGTACACTGCTGGACGCTCTGGCGGAGGAGTAGGGTTGATCTGAGCGTTCTGATCTCACAACGGCAGTCAAGCACCAAAGCTAACTGGCTAGCTTGCTAGTTACTTCCAGACACAAATGAGACAGAACACTTACCATTTTAATCGCCCTAGCAGAGCTGGTTAGGCTGTTTTCATGTTATCAAGAACGTTGGTGACTGTAACTGTGCAGCTGGCAACAATTTAATTACGCTTTTTTGCCGACATTTACTGACACCGGCCATATTCAACTTGTGTTGAGCGTTGTGTTGAGCGTAAATTCATCAGTTATTTCTTCAAATCTGAAAACCTTGAAGCCACGCCCATCTTCTGTAGAATTGCATTATTTACATTTTTGTCATTTAGCAGACGCTCTTATCCAGTGCGACTTACAGTTAGTGAGTGCATACATCTTTTTTATTTTTCATACTGGCCCCCCGTGGGAATCGAACCCACAACCCTGGCGTTGCAAACGCCATGCTCTACCAACTGAACTACATCCCTGCCGGCCATTCCCTCCCCTACCCTGGACAACGCTGGGCCAATTGTGCGCTGCCCCATGGGTCTCCCGGTCGCGGCCGGCCAAGACAGAGCCTGGATTTGACCAGGATCTCTAGTGGCACAGCTACTTAGACCACTGCGCCACTCGGGGGCCCTAAAAGCACGGAAATGGTGTCTCGCATACTAACTATATCCATACTATGACCAATAAGCATACTATACACTCAGTTTACATCACAAATAGTACGGTTAGTGAGGTTAGTATGAGTATTCGAACACAGCTAAAGAGAACAGACGGGCCAGGGGCGTCATAGGGCGTCAAATTAGAAAGTCAATTTCTCGTGTCTGAGAGGATACATTGGCAGAAAATACGTTTTGTGTTGATTAATAATAATAATAATACAGCCAGTGCCAATAATACATATTTGAAAACAATAACTTCATGCCTACCTTTTGATTTAGATCACAGACATCTATCCTTGGCAGACTTATGTTCCATCCCTGCAGTACAGTTGATAACCATTGCTATAAATGGCAAAAATCCAATCTTACTCAAACATATCACTTTTTGGTTTATATCTCTGTACTGGTACAGATCTACTACTCACATCCCTCCCCCTTGAACCATCTTCCTCAACTTTCTTCACTGACAACTTCTGCACTACTATAACCCTGGAAACCATAACCTGCCTCTCTTGCACCTGACTTTTCTGATCCCCAGCCCCATGGGCACCCCTACAATTAACACATACCACTACTTTCCCCAATGCTACATATTCCCTTGTCTCATGCCCTTCTGAACACTTCTCACACCTAGGAACATCCCGCCTACACACTGCTGCCACATACCCATAAGCTTGACACTTGTAACAATGTAATGTATTCAGCACAAAAGCTCGTACAGTATAACTTATATATCCAAACATCACTTTGTCGGGCCAAGACTCAACATCACAACTCAAAAGATCAGACAATGACTCTTCTGTTTCTCCACTCACGCCACCCTGTCTGCATCTCACCAAACAACGAGCATCACAAACACCGGGAATCTTCACCTTCAGTTGGTCAGCTTTCACATTTACCGCTACCCCAGTAATCACTCCTTTCAATGGCACCCTTTTCTTGAGAGCAAAACAATTCACACCTCTTGCCCCCATTCGTTTAACACGGAGCGCCTGCTCCCTCTGACCAGCAGAAACACAAACAATTATAACAAGACCACTTCTGGTTACCCTCACCGATTCCACAGCACCCAACTCTGTTTTCACCCACCCTGAAACCACAAATGGATCAGCCACAAAGCAAGGGTCCACTTTTTCCAAAGACTTCACTCCTACTGTCAGACTAATCTTTATCCTGACCCTCGGTGCAAGCCTAGGGCTCCAAGAACTTCACCACAGTTACCACCTCCGATACTTTGCCCTCATTCACTTCCATTTCTCCTCCTGTCTTCAACTCACTCTGCTTACACTTTCTACCATTCTTCTTTAACAAACCATCTCCCCTTTTCCCGCCATTTTTAACCGACTCAAGCTCACCCTCTTCCTCCCTCTCTCTTAGACCTCATCTGCCTCTCTTTCCCTCCATTCCTCCTCCGTATTCCAAGTATAAGTCTCCTTATGATAATACTGCACTTCTCCTGACATACATCTTGTTCTTTGTCAAAGGACGCCATTTAACCGGCTGTCACAATCTCTGTATAATCAGCACGAACCCCTCGGGATGTAGTGCTCAACAGTGCATCCCACTTGTAAATCAGCTGCTTCGTCTTGATGTTCTTCTTTATTAATAGCTAGCGCGACCACAACACTGTCAGGCAGACATAGCTAACGTTAGTAGCTAACGTGATCTGATCAAACTTGCCAGCAACTTTTAACCAAAACGTTACTAAACTAATTTTAGCTAGAAGTTGATAGATAGTCGTTTTTGTGGCTGACAGGATTCTTAAGTTAGCTAATTTAGCTTGCCTATGGTGCCTCCGTAGGACATTAGGTGCGTTAAGAGGAACCCACAACCATAATTCACAAGGTCTACACATAGCGAACATAACAAATACAACTGTTTATTATGGATTCTTATGACAATTTAGTTGGCATATGCTAAGCAATATGTGAATTGATGCTATCTACTCTCGTGCGCAAATTTTGACACTTGACGGCGTCTGTGTGATTTCTGCTTTAGCTAGCTAGTTGGCTTGTCAGTAGTTACTGCTTAGCTAGCTATGCCTATGTCCATTAACTTATTTGTTCAGCTAAATTCTCTTCATATTTAGGATACAGCATAAGTCGTTATACGTGTAATCCAACTTTCAATGTTGTGTTTGGTTCGTAGAAACTCTGGAAACACATTAAACACCAATACGAAAACGAGGAGGAATAGAAGTGGGCCTATGTTGCGGCAGAAAGGATGCCAACGCCACACTTCAATTTCCATTCCTGAGTCGATCTTCGTGGACCATCACCTGCATTGACATTGATCTGTCACTACGAGGCTGACTGCTGGCTATCAGAAATCCATGGCATGGGAGTTTTAAAAAGACTGGTCAGAACATCGTGGAAGTATTTCCTATCAACTTTACCTCACATACTGTCACTGTCATGCTCTCCTGTCCCTCACCATTTGTAAATGTACTGATACGTTAAAACTGTTAATAAATGAAACATAAACCTATATGCATGTTTTGATTTGTAGAATCAGATATGTAGCTAACTAGCCATCAACTGTACTTGACATTAGTCTCTTGAGATAATATTGCGCCCTAAGTTACCCCACCACGTCTACTATTTTAGTATTAGCATTGCATTGTAGAAGATAACGAGATGTCTATCTAATCACTTTAGGACAGTGCTGTAGAGTTCTGTCGTGTATATTGTTTTGCATTACACAGCAATAACTTGGGACTGTGTGGCAGTAATATTTGGGTACTAGTATTTTTATTTATTGATTAGGATCCCATAACTGGCAATGAGACCTGAATAGGTATGATGTGTATGACTATGGACTTATTGAATAGTGTTATTTATGGATGTTGAGAAAAGCACTCAAATGTCATAAATAGCACCTATCCACAAGTCAAAGCTCAAGTCCAACACAGGTCAAAGGTCAACAGCACTAGGTTTATCCTTCAGTCAGTCAGTCCCAGAAGAAACACAGGCCTATTCTCAATTAGATTTGCTCAACTCCTGCGTCCTCGCTCCTCTGTCCTCTCTGTTTGAACAGGTAAAAGGTCATCGAGGTGAGGTGGCGAGAAGAGGGAAAGTGGACAAATGCCCTTGTATGAAATGACTCCTCCAATTGCGTGTCATCAGGCAAATGACGTTTACAGGGTGGAATCCCAAAATAAATGTTTAAAGTGATCAAAACAAATGTATCTAGTCGTGCAATACATTTTTATAAATTAAGGGATAAGTAGCATATTGTTTTTAAATGTTTGCATGCGCTTCTCCTTTGAGAAAACAATAGCTGATTCAAAGGGGGTAGGATGCACTTGTGGACTCAGGTAATATATATTTGTGCTTCCTTGCCAGAAGGAGGCTATCGATTAATGGAGGACCATGGGAGATTCTTGTTTGGGAACAAGACCATCCTCTCGCCTCTGTCCTCTCCTCTGTGACCCGGAAATCGATAAGTTGTCGAGGAATGTGTCAATTTGTTAGTAGGCAAACGGAAGAGTGTCCTCTCCTCCTCGATAGCCATCTTTCATCGAGGTTACTCGTGTATCCTACCGCAGAAAAGTTTTAAAATCTTCCAAACCCACTTTGAATCAGCTTTTGTTTTGTCAGAGGAGAAAAGCATGCACACGTTTAAAAACAATATGCTACTTATTGTTTTATCTATAAAATGTCTTGCACAACTAACTTAATTTGTTTGGAGCGCTTTACACATTTATTTAGGATCCACCCCTGTAAACATTTGCCTAATGATGCGCAAGTGGAGTAGGACCATCTCGTTTCAAGCGAGTGCATTTCCAGCCGCTTTCACTCTCCTCGCCGACTCTCCTCGATTAACTTTGACCTTTTTCAAAAGGATTCGAGAGAGGCATGAGGTGTGCAAATCTAGTTAATAAAAGGCCCATCTTCCGAATTGATTCACTCCTCGACCACTTATCGTTTTCCAGGTCATGGAGGAGAGCGGACTGAGGACAGACTTAGGCAAAACGAGAGAACCCTAAACGGTTATTTACCAGAAGATAGCTGTTGGTAGCCCCTCACTCAGAAGGCACTGCTGTCCTTGGTTTCCCTCACCGTGAGAAGTGGTCTATGGTCACAGGTGTGACAGCCAGGTCCTGCTCTGTTGGGTAACACACAGCCTCTGCCGCGTCCCCAACAACCGGATGTTCCGGTTTTCAGGGGAAATGGAAAGAGAGCCTTTGAAGCGACTTTTTGGATGTTATCAAGGTGACACTCAATCTTAACTTCTCCTCCACATTTACTGGATTGGTTGAACAGTGCAGAAGAGAACCTCCCGACAGTTAAAAAAAACCCCGTCAAGACCAGTATGTAGGGGATATATACCGATTATTTTTATTTTATAAACAAAACAGTTTCAATGATTTTACTGAGTTACAGTTCATATAAGGAAATCAGTCAATTGAAATAAATTCATTAGGCCATAATCTATGGATTTCACATGATTGGGTAGGGGCGCAGCCATGGGTGGGCGTTGGAGGGCAAAGGCCCACCCACTGGGGAGCCAGGCCCAGCCAATCAGATTGAGTTTTTCCCCATAAAAGGGCTTTATTACCTACAGAAATACTCTTCAGTTTCATCAGCTGTCCGGGTGGCTGGTCTCAGACGATTCCGCAGGTGAAGAAGGCGGATGTGGAGGTCCTGGGCTGGCGTAGTGACACATGGTCTGTGGTTGTGAGGCCGGTTGAATGTACTGCCAAATTCTCTCAAACGACGTTGGAGGCGGTTTATGGTAGAGAAATTAACATTCATTTCTCTGGCAACAGCTCTGGTGGACATTCCTGCCGTCAGCATGCCAATTGCGCGCTCCCTCAACTTGACACATCTGTGGCATTGTGTTGTGTGACAAAACTGCATATTTTAGTGACCTTTTATTGTCCCCAGCACAAGGTGCATCTGTGTAATGATCATGCTGTTTAATCAGCTTCTAGATGTGCCACCCCTGTCAGGTGGATGGATTATCTTGGCAAAGGATAATGAGAAGCTTTTTGTGCGTATGGAACATTTCTGGAATCTTTTTTTCCCGCTCATGAAACATGGGACCAACATTTTACATGTTGCGTTTTTATAATTTTGTTCATGATAGTTTCAGGCGTTTCTTTTACACCTGCTATAGTAGATAACACAAGGAAGACCGTGTCCAGCAGATGGAGCCATTCCCTCTTTTTGTAGAGTCCATCCAGCATCCATCTATTTTTATACATGTCCTGTTTATGTAATGCTTTATCTCCCACATCCAAGGTCGGTACAACCCAATGATTTATATATACACTAGTGCCTCCATCTTGGCACTCCCCCACCATCGTAAAAACTAGTTTGGAAGCTATAGAAATGCATTTATAAATGTCTACATTTGCCACATTTAATCAATTACAGACACCTTAATGCATACTTTTAAATTATATTTAGTGAGCTAAACATACAAATGAAAAATTTAAAAACATTTTCCGTAAAAGTATCATTTATTTTGCGATGACTAATGTTGATGTCCCCACTACAATAAATAAATACTTATGCATGTAATTCTGTCCTTGAAACATTACTTTGAAGTACTGTAGAATTCCATTCATTCCTATGGAGTACTGCTCTTATTGGGGAGTGCCAATATGGCCGACATGTGGCTTCACAGCCTCTCAATGTCCAATGCATAGCATCAGCAATCCAGGGTTTATATACATAATTGGTACAACCCAGATGTTTTGACACATTTTTCTATAGTATAAACCTGTCATAACACCTGCATGGACAGTTTGAAATGAATGCTATACAGCCAGATTGCGGATTCTGGTAAAGTATAATCTCTGGGGGTAGATATAGATCATGAGCAATTTTATTGCGGATGTTGTGATTGTGTCCAAAGAATAACAGATGAGTTCAAGAAGACTAGAATGTGGTCATGACAGACAATTCAATCGTATGTTAGCAGAACAAGTATGTTAGCATGGAAAGATGGAGCCAGTTTTGGTACTGCCTGCAGAGATGAGACAACATGTGCTTTGGCCTACATGTGTCACGCTCTGGCTCCGGGACTGTGTATTTTGAGCCAGGGTGTGTTCATTTGGTTGTGTTGTATTTGGTTGTGTTTCATTGTTTGGTCGTGTGACTCCCAATCAGTGGTAACGAGTGTCAGCTGTCGGCTCGTTATCTCTGATTGGGAGCCATATTTAAACTGTCAGTGTTCACCTTAGTGTGGTGGGTTTTTGTTCTATGTTCAGTCGTTGTCACTGAGGACTTCATGATCGTGTATTGTTTTGTATTTTCGTGTATTACATTAAAATCAATATGTTCGCTACCAACGCTGCGCTTTGGTCCTCCTCTCTCGTAGACGATCGTGACAGAAAAACCCACCAAGATGGGACCAAGCAGCGTGTCCAGGAGCCGTCGCCAGGGAGATCCCTCACAGATCTCCTTCGCCTCCTGGACTGGGTCAAGCCGAGTGAGGAGGAGAAGGGCTTGACACTATGGCAGAAGGGCGAGAGGCTGGCGAGGGATATGGAGACCTGGTCCACGGGTAGGAGAGACGCCCCGAAAATTTTTAGGGGGGGGCTCACGACGTCGGACCAGCGGGAGGCCGCGATAGAGCGGTCCAGTGGGTTGCCGGAGAAGGCCGCCGGGTTACGGGGGCCACTGGTCGAAGAGGGGATGGAGGAAGTAGAGGCACGGCGAGAGGTACTGGCGTGTGTTGCCAGTCCGGTCCGGCCCGTTCCAGATCCCGGTGTAGGACCAGTGGTGTGTGTCCCCAGTACAGTCCGGCCCATCCAAGCTTCCCGCACCAAGCCAGTGGTGTGCGTCGTCAGTCCGGCACGGCCCGTGCCTGCTCTCCGCATCAAGCCTGTGGTGCGTCTCGTCAGCCCGGCTCTGCCCGTTCCTGCTCTCCGCACCAGGTCTGTGGTGCACGTCGCCAGCCCAGTCCGGCCCATTCCTGCCACTCGTACCAAGTCAAGGGTGCGAGTCGTCAGCCGGATTCAGCCCATTCCTGCTACTCGCACCAAGCCAAGGGTGCGAGTCGTCAGCCGGATTCAGCCCATTCCTGCTACTCGCACCAAGCCAAGGGTGCGAGTCGTCAGCCGGATTCAGCCCATTCCTGCTACTCGCACCAAGCCAAGGGTGCGAGTCGTCAGCCGGATTCAGCCCATTCCTGCTACTCGCACCAAGCCAAGGGTGCGAGTCGTCAGCCGGATTCAGCCCATTCCTGCTACTCGCACCAAGCCAGGGATGCGAGTCTTCAGCCTGGTGAGGCCTGTTCCGGCTCCACGCACCATGCAAAGGGTGCGTATCGTCTGCCAGGTCCGGTCCATTCCTGCCTCACGCACCAAGCCAAGGGTGCGCGTCGGCAGTCCTGATCCAGCTAGCTGGGTCAGATCGGACTGGGGGCACTACGGGGGGATTGTAGTAGGGTGGTGGTCAAGCCCGGAGCCGGAGCCGCCTCCGAGGAGCAATACCCACCCAGCCCTTCCCTATTTGGGGTGTAGGCGCGGTCGGAGTCCGCGCCTTTAGGGGGGGGTACTGTCACGCTCTGGCTCCGGGACTGTGTATTTTGAGCCAGGGTGTGTTCATTTGGTTGTGTTGTATTTGGTTGTGTTTCATTGTTTGGTCGTGTG
This sequence comes from Coregonus lavaretus, assembly GCF_964263955.1. Classification (NCBI taxonomy): domain Eukaryota; kingdom Metazoa; phylum Chordata; class Actinopteri; order Salmoniformes; family Salmonidae; genus Coregonus; species Coregonus lavaretus. The sequence goes on along the minus strand of NC_139991.1, from coordinate 43,415,505 downwards.
ACTCCCAATCAGTGGTAACGAGTGTCAGCTGTCGGCTCGTTATCTCTGATTGGGAGCCATATTTAAACTGTCAGTGTTCACCTTAGTGTGGTGGGTTTTTGTTCTATGTTCAGTCGTTGTCACTGAGGACTTCATGATCGTGTTTTGTTTTGTATTTTCGTGTATTACATTAAAATCAATATGTTCGCTACCAACGCTGCGCTTTGGTCCTCCTCTCTCGTAGACGATCGTGACAACATGTTGACGATGAAAGCAGCCTTTTCCAGGAAGTTGATTGACACCTTTATTTGAGTGACTCCAATATGACCATGTGACTGATAAAAAGTTCTTACACAACATAAAGTAAATTTCCTCTTTGATGAGTCACATCATAACACTGGGTCTGGCTATGATCCTGTCTGTTCATTTTGGGTCGCCTGTGTTGGTTTTCAATTATGACATTTCATGATGTCTGTACATTCCATTCCTGTTTCAGGGAACAGAGAAAATAAAAAGATCATGGTGTAGCATTGCCTACACAGAAGGTCCCCAATGTCCCGTTCATACCACAGTGACTAGACACTCGCAAACATGTAGTCATGCCCATAGAAAAGTCCTGCCATTTGCTTGCAGTGTTATATACAGTACTTTTGGAGCCATGTACAGTGGGGGAAAAAAGTATTTAGTCAGCCACCAATTGTGCAAGTTCTCCCACTTAAAAAGATGAGAGAGGCCTGTAATTTTCATCATAGGTACACGTCAACTATGACAGACAAAATGAGAAAAAAAAATCCAGAAAATCACATTGTAGGATTTTTTATGAATTTATTTGCAAATTATGGTGGAAAACAAGTATTTGGTCAATAACAAAAGTTTCTCAATACTTTGTTATATACCCTTTGTTGGAAATGACACAGGTCAAACGTTTTCTGTAAGTCTTCACAAGGTTTTCACACACTGTTGCTGGTATTTTGGCCCATTCCTCCATGCAGATCTCCTCTAGAGCAGTGATGTTTTGGGGCTGTCGCTGGGCAACACAGACTTTCAACTCCCTCCAAAGATTTTCTATGGGGTTGAGATCTGGAGACTGGCTAGGCCACTCCAGGACCTTGAAATGCTTCTTACGAAGCCACTCCTTCGTTGCCCGGGCGGTGTGTTTGGGATCATTGTCATGCTGAAAGACCCTCTCTGCAGGTCATTCACTAGGTCCCCCCGTGTGGTTCTGGGATTTTTGCTCACCGTTCTTGTGATCATTTTGACCCCACGGGGTGAGATCTTGCGTGGAGCCCCAGATCGAGGGAGATTATCAGTGGTCTTGTATGTCTTCCATTTCCTAATAATTGCTCCCACAGTTGATTTCTTCAAACCAAGCTGCTTACCTATTGCAGATTCAGTCTTCCCAGCCTGGTGCAGGTCTACAATTTTGTTTCTGGTGTCCTTTGACAGCTCTTTGGTCTTGGCCATAGTGGAGTTTGGAGTGTGACTGTTTGAGGTTGTGGACAGGTGACTTTTATACTGATAACAAGTTCAAACAGGTGCCATTAATACAGGTAACGAGCGGAGGACAGAGGAGCCTCTTAAAGAAGAAGTTACAGGTCTGTGAGAGCCAGAAATCTTGCTTGTTTGTAGGTGACCAAATACTTATTTTCCACCATAATTTGCAAATAAATTCATTAAAAATCCTACATTGTGATTTTCTGGAATTTTTTTTCTCAATTTGTCTGTCATAGTTGACGTGTACCTATGATGAAAATTACAGGCCTCTCTCATCTTTTTAAGTGGGAGAACTTGCACAATTGGTGGCATGTTAAATGTGCAACCAGAGGAAAAAAAACTCTAGACCACCTTTACTCCACACACAGAGACGCATACAAAGCTCTCCCTCGCCCTCCATTTGGCAAATCTGACCATAACTCTATTCTCCTGATTCCTGCTTATAAGCAAAAACTAAAGCAGGAAGCACCAGTGACTCGGTTAATAAAAAAGTGGTCAGATGACGCAGATGCTAAGTTACAGGACTGTTTTGCTAGCACAGACTGGAAAATGTTCCGGGATTCTTCAGACAGCATTGAGGAGTACACCACATCAGTCACTGGCTTCATCAATAAGTGCATCGATGATGTCGTCCCCACAGTGACCGTACGTACATACCCCAACCAGAAGCCATGGATTACAGGAAACATCCGCACTGAGCTAAAGGGTAGAGCTTCCGCTTTCAAGGAACGGGACTCTAACCCGGACGCTTATAAGAAATCCCGCTATGACCTCCGACGAACCATCAAACAGGCAAAGAGTCAATATAGGACTAAGATTGAATCGTACTACACTGGCTCTGACGCTCGTCGGATGTGGCAGGGCTTGAAAACTATTACAGACTACAAAGGGAAGCACAGCCGCGAGCTGCCCAGTGACAGAAGCCTACCAGACGAGCTAAACCACTTCTATGCTCGCTTCGAGGCAAGCAACACTGAAGCATGCATGAGAGCACCAGCTGTTCCGGATGACTATGTGATCACGCTCTCCGTAGCCGATGTGAGTAAGACTTTTAAGCAGGTCAACATTCACAAGGCCGCAGGGCCAGACGGATTACCAGGACGTGTACTCCGAGCATGTGCTGACCAACTGGCAAGTGTCTTCACTGATATTTTCAACATGTCCCTGACTGAGTCTGTAATACCAACATGTTTCAAGCAGACCACCATAGTCCCCGTGCCCAAGGACTCTAAGATAACCTGCCTAAATGACTACCGACCCGTAGCACTGACGTCTGTAGCCATGAAGTGCTTTGAAAGGCTGGTCATGGCTCACATCAACAGCATTATCCCAGAAACCCTAGACCCACTCCAATTTGCATACCGCCCCAACAGATCCACAGATTATGCAATCTCTATTGCACTCCACACTGCCCTTTCCCACCTGGACAAGAGGAACACCTACGTGAGAATGCTATTCATTGACTACAGCTCAGCATTCAACACCATAGTGCCCTCTAAGCTCATCACTAAGCTAAGGATCCTGGGACTAAACACCTCCCTCTGCAACTGGATCCTGGACTTCCTGACGGGCCGCCCCCAGGTGGTAAGGGTAGGTAACAACACATCTGCCACACTGATCCTCAACACGGGGGCCCCTCAGGGGTGCGTGCTCAGTCCCCTCCTGTACTCTCTGTTCACCCATGACTGCATGGCCAGGCACGACTCCAACACCATCATTAAGTTTGCCGACGACACAACAGTGGTAGGCCTGATCACCGATAACGATGAGACAGCCTATAGGGAGGAGGTCAGAGACCTGGCCGTGTGGTGCCAGGACAACAACCTCTCCCTCAACGTGACCAAGACAAAGGAGATGATTGTGGACTACAAGAAAAAAAAGAGGACTGAGCACGCCCCCATTCTCATCGACGGGGCTGTAGTGGAACAGGTTGAGAGCTTCAAGTTCCTTGGTGTCCACATCACCAACGAACTATCATGGTCCAAACACACCAAGACAGTCGTGAAGAGGGCACGACAAAGCCTATTCCCCCTCAGGAGACTGAAAAGATTTGGCATGGGTCCTCAGATCCTCAAAAAATTCTACAGCTGCACCATCGAGAGCATCCTGACTGGTTGCATCACCGCCTGGTATGGCAACTGCTTGGCCTCCGACCGCAAGGCACTACAGAGGGTAGTGCGTACGGCCCAGTACATCACTGGGGCCAAGCTTCCTGCCATCCAGGACCTCTATACCAGGCGGTGTCAGAGGAAGGCCCTCAAAATTGTCAAAGACTCCAGCCACCCTAGTCATAGACTGTTCTCTCTGCTACCGCACGGCAAGCGGTACCGGAGTGCCAAGTCTAGGTCCAAAAGACTTCTCAACAGCTTCTACCCCCAAGCCATAAGACTCCTCAACAGCTAATCATGGCTACCCGGACTATTTGCACTGCCCCCCCACCCCATCCTTTTTACGCTGCTGCTACTCTGTTAATTATTTATGCATAGTCACTTTAACTCTACCCACATGTACATATTACCTCAACTACCTCAACTAGCCGGTGCCCCCGCACATTGACTCTGCAACGGTACCCCCCTGTATATATAGCCTCCCTACTGTCACTTTATTTTACTTCTGCTCTTTTTTTTCTCAACACTTTTTGTTGTTGTTGTTTTATTTAATGCACTGTTGGTTAAGGGCTGTAAGTAAGCATTTCACTGTAATGTCTGCACCTGTTGTATTCGGCGCATGTGACCAATAAAATTTGATTTGATTTTGATTTGATTTTGATTTGACTAAATACTTTTTTTCCCCACTGTATTTGACTTGAGCCCATTTTAGTTGCATAATGAGTCTGTTTAAAATTGCATAATCTGCTTATTAGTAGTAATAATTTGTTATTGGTTAGGATGTTGGAGCCGGAGAGTGTTATTGCAGCGACAAAGGGTAGTACAGAAAGTGTCCATGTCCACATATGTTATTGCTGTATATTCATATTTCTAAGGAGGTAGGTAAAGAGCCACAGCCGGGTCTCAGTTCCTGGTAAGGTCAGGCAAGTTTCTGTGGAACTAGGGCAGGGAGAGACGTGGAGTTCAACATCAAATTAAAACCATATTTAGGTAACAACTTATGTTTGTTACTGAGACCAAGGTGTCCAATTAGGTCATACTGATATTTAGGCATTATCATTAGGTTTTCTGCTTTGCTTAGCAGAAAATATTTGCTTTTTTCCTCAACTCGTAAATGTTTTTCCAGCGATGTAATGGCTACAAGATGTTAATGCTTTCATAGGGTGTCTCTATGGTAACCACTGTCTCCCAAGAGGATTCTGGGACAGGATTGAGTTGGTGGTTGCTTCTCAAGGCCTGGTATTCAGACACAGACCAAGCTCCAGGGAGATGTTTAAACAGGCAGTCAAAACGTAATTCTAGTCCCCTTCCCACAACTAGGCCCCATCCTTTTTCCACAGTAAAACTTATAGAATTAAATAATGATGTATAGGCGCCTATGCATGCAGCAATGCACACAGTCATGTCTTGAAAGCATGTTGGAGCCTCTATCAATGCGTTCATTATGATCTACCTTTCACAACAAGGCAGCTGGTCTGTGTGGACATACAGTATTATTTCAAGTGATCTGCAAATCTTACAATGTTACTTACTTACTTACTGTGTTACTTATTTATGTTTAATAACAACTTATTTTCAGGACCTTGCTGCTCCTAAATGTGTCTTTGCTTTGTCTGTGACTCCTGATAGCAAAGGGAGAGATGTTCCTGTCTAAGCAGGTCACATCATGGATTCTGGACGACCGGTACCAACAGTCTGGATTCAATTAAACACCATATGATCTTCTGTAGCCTTTACAGCTGCCTCAAAGTCTACCATTCCCCCAACAAACTGCACACACACAACTGTAGCACATGTGTCAGACAGCCACAGGGCGCTCTACACAGACCCCAGACTGTTCCACCATCAATACGCCACACCTCTTGTTTGTCTGAGGTCCTGTCGTGGCTTCACAGTTCTGGGCAGTGGGATCGACTATCCAACTTAAAACATTTAGTAGATGTAGGAGATGCAAAATCGAGATTTTGGGGTGTTTGGTTTATTCAATATGAACAAAATAGGAAATGAGTAAAATAACGAGGGTTGGTAAATAAGTATTCTGATGTCTTAGCACTTTTACTAATATATTGATTTTAAAAGTAACTAAAGTGAAGGAATATAAAAAGTTAAAATATAAAGAATACTGCATTGTATCATAACATTTCTCAAGATCAAAAACATCCACCGAAGGGAAAAGATTCCATCGTTATTCAATTTGGTGCAAAATACAATGAAACGTGTTCAATAAATTCTTTCAAGCATCACAACATGTGCGTCATTGTTTTCCCAGAATTGAGAAACATCAAGACTGGCCATGCTAATTTGCAGCCTTTGGTGGCATCACTGCAACCTTTGGAGTAGTAGTCTGTATTTTTGAGTCTACATTACCTTCCTTGCTCTTTTTTCGAGGAGGCTTTTTCATTGGGGTCTTATTTTTGGGCTCTCCCTTATCTGATCTGCTTTCAGAGTTGTTAGAGTCTTGTTTCTCTGGGCTTTTGGCTTCTTTAGATGGAGTATCTGGCAGAGGCTTCTGTGAGCTGGCGGATGTGGGAAGCAAAGCCTTTCCAGCTCCAGGCTGGGTGCCCGAGGTCTTTTGGGGCGGGGTGGGCTTCTTTCTCTGGGCCTGGAAGTGAGACAGGCTCTCCTCACAGCTGCCGGCCTCACTCCTGTTCAGGCTCTGAGTCTTCTCCTTCAGCTGAGCAGTTAAGAGGGAGGCTACCTCAGAGTGTATGTTCGGTTGGTTAACCTCCCTGTTTAGGGATAAGCTGGGGCTCTTCTCTGGGGACTCTTTGGGGATTGCAGTTTTCCGGAAGTTGCCCATTTTCCTGAGGACACTCTGCACTGCCCCGTTGATGTGCTCTATCTGCAACCGACCTGGTCTGCTTTTATTTGGCTTCTTCTCACCTATGGAGCTGGCCCCATCTGTACCTGCAGACTCGGGGGCGTTGGGAGTTTGATGCTTGCTGGCTTTCTTTCTGGAACAAATGTTATCCTCAGCCACAGTCTCTTCCTTACTTATCTGATTCTGATTTGGCCCAGGAGATGCATGGATCCAGGAGAGCTTGGGCTTGGTGGAGGGGTCTGGTGGCTGTGGTTTAACCCTCTCAGCAGCTATAGGCTTCCCATTATCTTTGACATTGTTTGACCCTCTATTGTTCTCTGGCTCCTTGCTGGACTGCTGGGGTGGCTGAGGGGCAGAGGCCCTGAGGCGGAGGGTGCTGGTGGCTGACTCTGTGCCACTGCAGGAGCCCTCACTCTCTGATAACTTCTGGAGTGGCAGCTCACTGGTGTTAACTGAGGCCTGCTCAGTCATATCCATGTCCTCCGGCAACGTGTCTACCTCAGGGATATCATTATCAGCTAGTACTGTAGTCTCTGTTGTGTTGATTCTGTCCCATTTCTTTTTGTTCTCTTCTTAGAGAGAGAGGGGGGAGGAGAGAGGAGAGGGAGAGAGAGGGGAGAGAGGAGAGGGAGAGAGAGGGGGGAGAGAGAGAGAGAGGGGGGAGAGAGAGAGAGGGGGGAGAGAGAGAGAGGGGGGGAGAGAGAGAGAGGGGAGGGGGGAGAGAGAGGGGAGAGAGAGAGCGGGGGAGGGGAGGGGAGGGGAGAGGAGAGGGGAGGAGGGGGAGGGGGGAGAGAGAGAGGGGGGAGAGGGGAGGAGGGGGAGGGGGAGGGGGAGGGGGAGGGGGGGGAAGAGATTCAAACGTCAATTTTTATTCAATTAAATAAAAAATAAGCAGAATCAGACTCCCTTTCAGTTCTAAAGATGTTGAGGAAATAAATACACATGCTTTGGAAATGTTTTAAATGCTGGATTTCCTATTAGTAAAATTTTCCTGTTTATGCTTACTTTTGAAACTTTAATTGGATGATATGGCAGCAGATTAGGCAGTGTATTTAGGGCAGATCAGTATAATTATGATCTGTCAAGAACTGTAGTTTACGCAGTCATACCCTCTGGATCTTACACAGGATATGACACAGGATATGACTATGCAGCAGTTGTTTGGACAAAAATCAAGTCATTGCAGAAAATCGGTGAATCATACAAAAAAAACATTGTGTGCAATCAAGGACTCAACATCACCTCATAATGTTCTGTCATTCCAAAATGCTATCTTGTTTTTGGAATGACATTCCCATCATTATCGGAGCTGAATGTTAAAAATGCAACCTTCATTCACATATTTTCTTCATGATGAGTTCAACAATAATTTGCCTTAACAAATTCCCATCACCTGCAGAAATTAAGATTCTAGGATAGACAGGTGTGACTGTCACAGACAGAACAGACAGAGGGTTTTTTAATGCAGCACTCACTATCATGCAGGATTGACAGGGAAGATTTAGTCTGGGACACTCACCGTCAGGCACAGCATAGACATGTCCATCCTCTGTGGTCTCTACGGAAGAGAAGGAGGCTCGGGATGACCCGGAGGGGGTGGGTTGCTCCACTGCAGAGGGGGGCTCAATGAAACTACAGTTGAAAGTATTCTCAGGGTCATGGTGGGACACTGTGGAGAACAGAAACAGAGCAAGCACTTAGCCTCTTACCGTTAGAACCTACATTCACTAAAGCTTTGAACTTATTTGTTGACAACAATAATCATTCACTGCATTTCATGTCCCTTCAAATAAATTGTTTTACACCTGGGACCAGCCCAAACGTTCTCCCTTCTGTCCCACCAGCCCCACTGCCCCTGTTCCAGTAGAGAGACATTGCAGGTTAGGATAATTTTTGCCACTTCCTGTCGGTGGTCCAGAGGGGCCCTCGATGGAATGTAGGGAAATGGGGAGGGTGAAAAGGGGGGAAGCAGGACGCTGTTTAAGTATGGTTTTAAACAGACGCTGAGTTCACTGTCACAGCCATTCAGAGAGCAAGCAAAGCAAAAAACCAAGGAGCAGGGATGCTACTTTGATTTTGGAGAGAACTGTCTTTGGGTATTGGGCTGGTTTATCATCAATCATGAGAACATGGTGAAAACATACATTAACATTCATAGAGTTTGTGCAGGTAGGACCTACCAACAACTTTGGGTAGCTTCTGCCGTCTCAGTGGGATACGAGGAAGTTTAGAGCTGATTCGTGTGAACCCTCCACATAGTCTTCTTTTGGACATTTTCTCAGGGCTAAACGCAATCAACAGAGAAACAAAATAAGCTGTGAAGTATAAGTTTAACTCCAACCAATGTGACAATATATTTATGATGTACTGTTCCCAATACAAACAACAATCATTCTTACTCATTCTGTTTGTTCTGTCTGCAGACACAGCAGCAACACAGCAAGGAGAGGAGCAGGAGGAGGAGACAGGTGACCAGCACCCCTGCTGCCATCACACCCATCCTCTGGTTAGGCTCTGTTCAAAGAGCAGAGGTCATACATCTGTCTCACATGCCACAGAATAGACTCTATTTTAAAAAGAAATCTCTGCCATGTGTGTTTTTATGGCAGACATACAGTTGAAGTCGGAAGTTTACATACACTTAGGTTGGAGGCATTAAAACTCTTGTTAACAAACTATTTTTTAATTTTTTTTATATAACCTTTATTTAACCAGGTAAGCCAGTTGAGAACACGTTCTCATTTACAACTGCGACCTGGCCAAGATAAAGCAAAGCAGTGCGATAAAAACAACAACACAGAGTTACATATGGGGTAAACAAAACATAAAGTCAAAAATACAACAGAAAAAAAATATATATATATACTATCGTTTTGGCAAGTCGGTTAGGACATCTACTTTGTGCATGACACAAGTAATTTTTCCAACAATTGTTTACAGACAGATTATTTCACTTATAATTCACTGTATCACAATTCCAGTGGGTCAGAAGTTTACATACACTAAGTTGACTGTGCCTTTTAAACAGCATGGAAAATTCCAGAAAATGATGTCATGGCTTTAGAAGCTTCTGATAGGCTAATTGGCATCATTTGAGTCAATTGGAGGTGTACCTGTGGATGTATTTCAAGGCCTACCTTCAAACTCAGTGCCTCTTTGCTTGACATCATGGGAAAATCAAAAGAAATCAGCCAAGACCTCAGAAGAAAATGGTAGACCTCCACAAGTCTGGATCATCCTTGGGAGTCATTTCCAAACGCCTGAAGGTACCACGTTTATCTGTACAAACAATAGTACGCAAGTATAAACACCATGGGACCACGCAGCCGTCATACCGCTCAGGAAGGAGACGCGTTCTGTCTCCTAGAGATGAACGTACTTTGGTACGAAAAGTGCAAATCAATCCCAGAACAACAGCAAAGGACCTTGTGAAGATGCTGGAGGAAACAGGTACAAAAGTATTTATATCCACAGTAAAACGAGTCCTATATCGACATAACCTGAAAGGCCGCTCAGCAAGGAAGAAGCCACTGCTCCAAAACCGCCATAAAAAAGCCAGACTACAGTTTGCAACTGCACATGGGGACAAAGATTGTACTTGTTGGAGAAATGTCCTCTGGTCCGATGAAATAAAAATAGAACTGATTGGCCATAATGACCATCGTTATGTTTGGAGGAAAAAGGGGGTTGCTTGCAAGCCGAAGAACACCATCCCAACCGTGAAGCACAGGGGTGGCAGCATCATGCTGTGGGGGTGCTTTGCTGCAGGAGGGACTGGTGCACTTCACAAAATAAATGGCATCATGAGGAAGGAAAATTATGTGGATATATTGAAGCAACATCTCAAGACATTAGTCAGGAAGTTAAAGCTTGGTCGCAAATGGGTCTTCCAGATGGACAATGATCCCAAGCATACTTCCAAAGTTGTGGCAAAATGGCATAAGGACAACAAAGTCAAGGTATTGGAGTGGCCATCACAAAGCCCTGACCTCAATCCTATAGAGCATTTGTGGGCAGAACTGAAAAAGCATGTGCGAGCAAGGAGGCCTACAAACCTGACTCAGTTACACCAGCTCTGTCAGGAGGAATGGGCCAAAATTCACCCAAATTATTGTGGGAAGCTTGTGGAAGGCTACCCAACACATTTGACCCAAGTTAAACAATTTAAAGGCAATGCTACCAAATACTAATTGAGTGTATGTAAACTTCTGACCCACTGGGAATGTGATGAAAGAAATAAAAGCTGAAATAAATCATTCCCTCTACTATTATTCTGACATTTCACATTCTTAAAATAAAGTTGTGATCCTAACTGACCTAAGACAGGGAATTTGTACTAGGATTAAATGTCAGGAATTGTGAAAAATGTAGTTTAAATGTATTTGGCTAAGGTGTATGTAAACTTCCGACTTCAAATGCATGTTACCAATAAGCTCTCTGGAAAAAGAATACATTACACTTTTTTTCCCTCATCACATTAGATAAGTCTGTTTTAGGAAAGGTTCTTACGTAGGTTACATGCTCCAGTCACTATGTTGCAGTTGTTGTCATGGCAGGAACAGGTCTGGGTACAGTTAAGCCCATACTGACCCGCTGAACAGGTCACATTACAGCTGCATAGGAAAGAGTGGCAAATTTATTTGCCTGAGATTTCAAAATTGGTCTCGACACCATCCATATTACATTCTCTATTTATTACATTCAATTACATTTTTGCATGTAAAATGTTTTGCACTCACTAGGCACCAGAGAAGCCGGGATCACAGAGACAATTTCCTGTGGCGAAGTGACACATCCCATTGAAGCAGCTGTTGCAGTCATTGACACAGTTCTCTCCATAGGTTCCATTTGGGCACTTGACCTCACATCTGTGAAGACACAAATGGTTGAAGATCACACACAAACTTAGAGGTGATATAATTATATTTTATTTTCTTATCTATATTTGATTAGAGATGACGAATGTGATCGGAAGCTCATAATCATATTCCTACCGATCACCCATCCAACCAGGGTTGCAGTGGGGGCATTTGCCGTTGATGCGGTTGCAGAAGTGTCCGTCTTTGCAGGATGAGCAAACGTCCTTGCAGTTTTCACCAAAGAACCCAGGGGTACACATCTGGTCACACCTGGTGCCATTCCAACCGCTTTCACATGCGATGCAACGTCCCTCTGCCACCTTGCAGGGCTGCTGGCCTTTACAGCGACCACACCTGGAAGAACGGTAAGACCAAGTCCTCAGTAACATTGTAACAAAACATGAATAGCATGGACTAACTAAATTCATTACAGTCACATTCATGCTAGAATAGTGTTTCCAAATGGTTGGTTCCCTCTTCTAGATCCTTTCAACCGATGCTAGTTTCCTTGTGGCTAGAAACTGGCTTGTGACAAGATATTATTTTTGTTTGCCAACAGCTTCAGTTGGCCAAACTCTTTAGGTGTGTCACAGCTCAAAACAGTTTGTAAACCACATTAGATTTGCCAGCTTCACCACATGGTTACCACAATGGGCACCGTACAGCAGACTGAAAGAGCAAAGACGTATGTCTTATCCAGCTAAATAACCTATGTGGCTACCAGAGTGGTTCCAAGTAAGTCATCTTTGTCCAACACAGCTGTCACACACCTGTTTCTGCAATTTTGTCCGTAGAATCCAGCTGGACACGGCTCCCTACAGAACTTCCCTCTGAATCCTGGCCTGCAGGTGCACGATCCATCCGCCTGGTTACAGCGTCCATGGACACACTGGCACATGCGCTCGCAGTGAATACCCCACAGACGATCTCGACACTTGCAGCGGCCGGTGAGCTGGTCACACGGAGAGCCGTTGCAGACACACTGGGCACCGCAGCTCCTCCCATACCAGCCGGGGTTGCAGTGGCACTGACCTGTCCCCACGTCACACACAGAGTTGACGCTGCAGTAACAGTTGTTGGAGCACTGAGGGCCCCAGAAGCCTGCGTAGCACGTACAAGCACCTGTCTCCTGGTTGCATTGGCCCTTCTGGCAGCCACAGGCTCGCTCACAGTTTGGCCCCCAGCGATTAGGGTTACAGGTGCAGGCCCCAGTGACATCATCGCACCTCCCGTTGGGATGGCAATCACACTTACCCTTGCAGTCAGGCCCCCAGAACTCAGACGGACATTCTACAGGGAGGATGAAAGGAAAATATGGGTCAACAATGAGATCATTTGTGCACTAAGTTCTCTGGACGTAGGCTACGTAGTTCTGAGAAGTAGGCTACCTGGACTGGCTGTATGTGAAAATGACTGCAGTGTTAACACACTGACACTACCTTTCACAGGAATTTATGCTTTAAATAAATGGCAAAATTACATTTAAAGGGGCAATCTGCAATTGCTACATCCATTTTTCTTTACGTATAAATTAATTATATGTACCCATTGATTCTTGAAGTATATAACTAATTAATGCCTCATGAGCTTAGTTCAACTGTTGTATCCCATCAGAACCCAAAATATAAGCCTATTTTACTCCAATGTTTGTAAACAAAGTAAATGTTAACAAACACTATATAGCCTCAAAACATGATTTAAACTATAATTTTGATATCATGGATGGTTAGTACTTGCATCCATAGCTGTGTCTATGAATTTGAGAGTGGTTACATTTCTCCTGCCCCATCCCTCAGCTTTTACCCTTAACAGGGACAGGGAGGTCACTTTGTTTCAACTGCTGATTGCTGCTTTAAGGATAGCTGTGAGTGAGGAACAGGGAACTAACTTACTTGTATCACAAGTGGCTCCAAAATAACCATGACGACAGCGGCATTCGTTGGGTCGCACACAAACTTCATTCTCTTTGCAGGTGAAGTTACCCTCACAAATTGCTGAAGAAAAACCATTGGGCAAGTTAGTTCGCAATAAATAATTGTGCTTTTAGAAATGAAAGGGAAAAATGGCTTGGGAGTCTACTCCCAATTATCTGATTCAGGTTTGTGGAATGGGATAATAGAGGCTTTCCAGTACTCACGTATTAAGCACTCATCTCCTTGCTGTGCCCAGCCACTACAGCATTGGAGCCTGTCAGATCTGGGAGGGGGAAAAAAACATTAGTTATTATGGAAATCATCTGTATTTGATTTATAGAAACTAACGTAATTGAACTCCTTCCATCCAAACTAATATTATGATCACATTTCAGTCATGACAAATGGACTAATACATTTAAATCCTGAACATTATCCTAATCACATTCAGATGCAAATCGGTCAATGCATTCATAATGCAGGGAATTACTGGCACAACGAACCAGTGTAGCAGTAGACTAAATAAGCAGAGATCTGAGGAAGGTTATCTGTGTATAGAAGGGCTTGGGTATTCAGAAAATCTCAAACTTTAACATATCTAAAACAATTGAATGCATGTTTATCTTCCTTCACTGACATGAATCAGGCTACTGTAATAGTTTTGTCCATCAATTTCAAGCCTAAAACTTTTTTTTAACTGGCACACAATGACTTACCCAGCTTTGCATACATTTCTACCTCTGGGATTTAGTTCTTGGCTGTAAGTCCAACAACAGAAGACACGTAGAAGCACAATGACTAAGACATATCTCGTTGTTTCCATGTTGTGATGAACAGCATCCCTCCAAGGGCTTTCCAGTGGAAATATGTCTGACTTTCTTCCAAAAAGCACATAAAATATTTTCCTGTGTTGTCCAAAAAGTTACCCATCCAGAGGGTGGCGTTATACAGTAGTAAATTAAGTTGCCTACCGGTAGGTTGTTAGCCTAAAGTCTGTTCTGCAAATTCAGTATGAAGAGGTAATGGCAACAAGTTGTAAACCTCGCTGGGACCTCCCCACAGAACCAACATCACCACAGACTGCAGAAAACTCCCCACCCCCAGTAAAACCGACTACCATATGAAAACATTATCAGTTACAGAGCAGATTTAGCACTTAGTCAATGGCACCCTCTGTTGTTGACAATAGGAAGCTGCACATAGTGCCTCACAGTACACACACACTCTCTCTCTACAGATGGACTATCTAAATAAAGTGTTACCGAACAATTTGAGAGAGAGAACTTGACACAAAGGACATGATTCTGTTCTGTTGGATATGCTTTATGTATTTTCTGTGTCTATTATGGTCGGATGAATGACAACTAGTTCAACATTTCTTCAGGCCATGTAGGCATATGTATTGACTTGGGTGAAGTGTTATCTTCTCAAACAGAAGCTGAACATAAAACCTTTATGACTGCATGGTTGTAAAACTCTGGCTCTCAGACAGTATTAAGGTGTAGGATAAGCTCATCGATTGCTGTATTTTCAGACAGAAGCCATCAGGCAAACACACTAGCACACCTTGCCAATAGGCTTAACCCACTGAGTTGATAGTATAATGCTAGTCTGGATATATATATACACACACACACACACACACACACACACACACATATATATATATATATATATATATATATATATATATATATGTATATGTGTGTGTACATATATATATATATATATATATATATATATATATATGTATATGTGTGTGTGTTTATATATATATATATACATGTATATATGTGTGTGTATATATATATATACATGTATATATGTATATGTGTATATATATATATATATGTATATGTATGTATATATATGTATATGTATATGTATATATGTGTGTGTATATATATATATATATATATATACATGTATATATGTATATGTGTATATATATATATATATGTATATGTATGTATATATATATATGTGTGTGTGTATATATATATATATATGTATAGAGACAGAATAACAACAAAATAATCCAGAAAAAACGCATGTCAAAAATGTTATAAATTGATTTGCATTTTAATGAGGGAAATAAGTATTTGACCCCCTCTCAATCAGAAAGATTTCTGGCTCCCAGGTGTCTTTTATACAGGCAACGAGCTGAGATTAGGCTATATATATATATATATGTATATGTGTGTATATATATATATATATATATACAGCTCTGGAAAAAATTAAGAGACCACTGCAAATTTTCCTTAAATCAGCATCTCTACATGTATGACAGCCATTCCATTCCAGTGTCTGTTGAATTCCAACACAGGCACACCTCATTCTACTGAATTAGGTACTGATTAGGTGATCACCTGAACCAAATGTTATTTAACGAGGAAAAGTATAAAAACCACTGCTGTGGTCATCACTTTCCTCTTGCAATAGGACCAGCTGGATGGCAAAAACAGTGCTAATAGTACCTCAAAAGTAATATTAATCATAAAATAACTATTGACCATGCCGAAAGTTTTGAGTGAGGAAAAGAAGGGTTCAATTCTGGCTTTACTGGCAGAGGGATACAGTGAGCGTCAGGTTGCTTCCATCCTTAAAATGTCAAAGACGGCGGTTCATAAGAACAAGGTCAAGCAGCAGCCATTGGGGACAACAAAGCTACAGCCCGGCAGAGGGCGAAAACGACTCTCTACTGACCGGGATGACCGCCAACTCATTCGAATGTCACTCAACAACCGTAGGATGACATCAAGTGACCTACAAAAAGAATGCAAACGGCAGCTGGGGTGAAGTGCACGACGAGGACGGTTCGAAACAGGCTCCTAGGGGCAGGGCTGAAGTCGTGCAAAGCTAGAAAAAAGCCCTTCATCAATGAGAAGCAAAGAAGAGCCAGGCTGAGGTTTGCAAAAGACCATAATGATCGGACCGTAGAGGACTGGAGTAAGGTCATCTTCTCTGATGAGTCAAATTTTCAGCTTTGCCCAACACCTCGTCGTCTAATGGTTAGATGGAGACCTGGAGAGGCCTACAAGCCACAGTGTCTCGCACCCACTGTGAAATTTGGTGGAGGATCGGTGATGATCTAGGGGTGCTTCAGCAAGGCTGGAATCAGGCAGATTTGTCTTTGTGAAGGACGCATGCCACATACAAGGTTGTCCTGGAAGAAAACTTGCTTCCTTTTGCTCTGACATTGTTCCCCAACTCTGAGGATTGGTTTTTCCAGCAGGACAATGCTCCATGCCACAAAGCCAGGTCAATCAAGGTGTGGATGGAGGACCACCAGATCAAGACCCTGTCATGGCCAGCCCAATCTCCAGACCTGAACCCGATTGAAAACTTCTAGAATGTGATCAAGAGGAAGATGGATGGTCACAAGCCATTAAACAAAGCCGAGCTGCTTGAATTTTTGCGCCAGGCGTGGCATAAAGTCACTCAACATCAATGTGAAAGCTATTGGTATCATGAAAATGTATGCGCTCACTAACTGTAAATCGGTCTGGATAAGAGCGTCTGCTAAATGACTAAACATTTTAAAGCGGCATGTAGCTTAGTGGTTAAGAGCGTTGTGCCAGTAACCGAAAGGTCGCTGGTTCTAATCACCGAGCCGACTACGTGAAAAATCTGTCGATGTGCCCTTGAGCAAGGCACTTAACCCTAATTGCTCCTGTAAATCGCTCTGGATAAGAGCGTCTGCTAAATGACTAAAATTTTATAATTTCCTAGTTCATGAACCTAAATTTGACAAGTCTTTATAAGATGTATGTTTCAACAACCCATATTTCACCTTTGATTTGATTTCTTATGAAGGACATGCTGTAGCCTTAATATTTGCAGAATAACAGTTTGGAGGGGGAGTTCCTCATAACACTGAGTTCATGCCAGATGCGTCAGAGTAGGAGTGCCGACTACTAGTAGGCGGTCCTTGGGTTCTAAATAGTGCGCGCGCGCACCAATTCTGTCAGTCTAGCCACGAACTAAAAGGGATATAACCACGCGCCCTCTAACACAAGAAACCGGTTTTCTAACTGCTTTAAATACAGCTAAACTAATGTCGTACACTAAAGTAGTACCAGCTCTAGTCAGGGCAAATTCTGACAACATCAAGAGAATATGCTTGTCTCAGGGGAGATTTCGGTCCACGGTCGCATCCACGAAACGTAAGGAGGTTGAAGGAGGGAAAGAAGAGCAGCAAGTTGATGAGTGCACCGTGGTGAAAGCTGTTCAAGCTGACCTCATCAGCCAAACAAAAAATAACACCGATGCTCAAAAACAGAAGATCGCAATCGACTTTGATAATACGCATGAAGCATATAAAAGTAAAAATAACATTGAGCTGCTTAGAAGTCTGTTGGTCTTCAAGCTTTGCACATTCGACTTCCTCGTTGACAAGAACAAGGAGGTACGGATATTATTTTGATGAGATTGTTTTTGTTACATTGTGGTTAGTAGTAGGTGTGGTTAGTAGAACTATGATACAAGCGATAACATTTTTGACTGTTAAATAGACATTATTAAACATTCATGCGGAAAAACAAGAACAGCTTGTTAACAAGGGTCCAAGGGATTCTCACAGTGAAAAAGTTCCAATTCACTACTTTCATTCATTTGCTCTGCCCTCATATTTTAATTTGCTTGACGCGCGACCCACGTGACTACATAGCGCGCAAGTCAAGGATGTTGAGAGGCTGGGCCCAATTTTGGTTTTAGAAGTGGGGGGAACATTTTTTATTTCTTTTTAATCCAGTCAGATAAACACTCCAAATAGCCTACCCGGCTGCTCGGAGGCGTCCGCATGGTCCTAAAGCATGTTCACTCCATCCCCAGTTAAAGTTGCGCCCCTGGAGACTACTCATATTTAGCCTCACATTGAAGTGTTTTACCATTTTTATTTTAAGGACAACCAGGGCTACAGGTAGAACACAAAACAATTTGACATAAACAGTTGCATTCATGAGTTTTATTGACAAATGTCAATATCTAAATAAGGTCCGCCAAGCAAAAACCTGATTAAAAAAAAAATCATTTATAAGAATGCTGTAAATACAGAAATTGTTTGCTCAGTGGGAAATGAAGATCCAACTAGTAAGTGACAACTGTGTGGAGTTTGTGACAGCAACTATGTGAGATTATTACAGTATTATAGACACTATGTCCTGGGATTTCCTATAGTCTTCTAATTATTGTGTGGCTTGTGAGGTCGTAATAGTTTGCAGTTCAAACCGTTCGGACTTTACAGATGTTTTTGTGAGAAGAACCGTCTTCGGGATCCGGCCTTGTCTCAAACACCGCTGTAGCTCAGCCCTCATTAATTGCACAAGTCTGTAGCACAGAGACACAATGTTTAAAAGGGTTTGGAAGCACTAAATCACGCTGGCGTGATTGTGGGACAAAGCGTTTCCTGACATTTCCAGGTGTACAAGTAGCCTAGGCTATCATACCATTTGCATTGAATTTTGTGACTGAAAGTTAAATGTGCATTGCACATGAACCTAAGTCAAACGGTGGTGGTTTTCTCAGATCAGGTCCTGGGTGGATACAATTAATAGGCCGGGACGATACCAGTATCTCGATACTCGTTAGCATCGTGGCAAGGAAACAAAACATGAAGCAGATTTAACTTCTAGGAAAACAGCCCTAATGTTGGAAACAAACAATTGTGTTGTCATCCAGAGTCACATTTATGTATTTTCCAAGTTATAGCTCACAATACTTTACATGGGTCTAACTCCGTTGATTATTTGCTCTGTCCTCAGTTGATGGACCTCAGCAAGAAGGTGTTTGGCAAGCGGTTGTTTGAGAGGCTGATGAAGATGACGTTCTACGGGCAGTTTGTGGCTGGGGAGGACCACAACTCCATCAAGCCTCTGATCCATAAGAACCAGGCCTTTGGTGTGGGGTCAGTCCTGGATTACAGTGTGGAGGAGGACCTGACCCAGGAGGAGGCAGAGAAGAAGGAGATGGAGTAAGTAGTCTCTGTCATTCCTAGTCTATATCTCACAAACCCGGCCTCTATAACTCTAATAAAGGATATAGGGCTCAACACTTCAAACACAAGCTTCCACATTTTCTAGTTTCATAAGTTATTGATTAGGAATCATTTATTTATTTCTAGCTATGTGCTATAGAGTGAGATGCCTATACTGCTAACTCAGTGGCCACTATGTAAACATGTTATGCAATTGACCTATGGCAAAATGCCACTGTCAAAGTCATCCTATCTGATCCAATACTATTTGCAAAGGTTATGGGTTACAGTTTCATATGTTGCACTTTTCTCAGATTTTAATGTAGGTTCTCCCTGCTATGTCTGTCTCTCTCCCTCTCAAACCCACAGGCCTACTCATGTTTCATATTCATAAAAAGCTGTGTTTACAGCTTCCCACCAGATGTCTTTTTTCATGCATCACTTTCAGTATCTGACGTTGCCCAGCAATACCCAGACACTATTGGTCAGTTCAGACACACCCCTCTCTCCTGATTTGTTGAGCTGAAGGAGCACATTTATTCCAGTCCCTTTTGAGAATGCAGTCACATGAGGTGGATTGAGACAAGCCAGCCTTGTTGGGTAACTTGACGCACTCTTTCGAAGGAGGCCCAGGAAGTGTTATGTAATGTGTTTTGGAAAACAGCCCTCCCATGTTTGGTTAGGGATTTTCTTAGATGGGCTATGCACACACTCAAGCTGAACTAACAGGCGGAATACTGAAGAGGCCCAACTGAATGGTTCCAATTAAAGTGTACATTTGAGGAAGGGGCTTGAGTCCAGCAGAAATAAATTAAATGTTAACATAATATGTTATTATGGTATATTTTGTGTTACAGAACGATTCAGTGATACATACCATTTATGCATACACAGCATGCATTTCGTTATTAAAAACATGTTGCGGTAATCATGTTGTGAACAATATTCTGCTGTCTCCATCAACTCAACCATAAGGAAATGTCCATATATGACAACATTGGGGTCTACAAATCATTGCAAGTTATGGAACAGCCTAGATGGTGCTGTGTACTACGTGGCTCAGTATTTTGGGTTACCCATCAGCCAGCTGCCGCCCTCTCCATCTCCTCCGGTTTGTTCTCATGTAACATCATGATTAGGGAAGGAGATGCTGCATAGCAATGTCTCAGCAACAGGTCAAAGGTGAGCCAGGGGGTGGGGTGGTGGATGGGAATACAGTGAACGGGTTAGTGATACCATCAAAGACAAACTTGGTAACATTCTGGCCTTACCTCATCATTGCTGTGGAACTCTTCACATGAGGAGACTAATTTGCACCTTTAGAGCCAAACTACATTGATGGAATAACACATAACATCCTCTCCTCTCTTGTTAATAATTGAATGTACCAGAGAAAAGGATTACTCATATTCACTGGAATTGTTCACACAAGTAAGGCTTTAACACCCTCCTAATGTGATGATGGTCCGTCCGTACAGGATCAACTTGTTGTGAATTCATCATTGTGGGAGTGTACCAGAGTTCTGGTCAACCTTTTTTTATTAACTTTGGCAAAGGACATGCTTTGATTGACTTTCTGAAGTCTATGGCTTCCAAACCTCCAGACTCAACTAAAGGATGTTCAAATTTCCATTCAGATTGTACAGTCAGCCTGTGCAAATATTTATCTCCAGATAATATTTAGTGATGGTGTAAAAAATTGATAGTTACATATCGCGATATTATTTTGGGAAATTATTATATACACAGAGTATAAAAAAACATTAAGAATACCTGCTTTTTCCATGACATAGACTATCCAGGTGAACACTGTGATCCTTTATTGATGTCACCTGTTAAATCCACTTCAATCAGTGTAGATGAAGGGGAGGAGACTGGTTAAATAAGGATTTTTAAGCCTTGAGACAATTGAGACATGGATTGTGTATATGTGCCATTTTAGAGGGTGAATGGGCAAGACAAAATATTTAAGTGCCTTTGAACGGGGTATGGTTGTAGGTGCCAGGCATACCGGTTTGTGTCAAGAACTGCAACTCTGCTGTTTTTTCATGCTCAACAGTTTCCTTTGTGTATCAAGAATGGTCCACCATCCAAAGGACATCTAGCCAACTTGACACAACTGGGGGAAGCATTGTAGTCAACATGGGCCAGCATCCCTGTGGAAAGCTTTTGACACCTTGGAGATTCCATGCCCCGACGGATTCAGGCGGTTCTGAGTGCAAAAGGGTTGCACAATTCAATATTAGGAAGGTGTTCCTAATGTTTGGTATACTCAATGTAGATATTTGACTCCCAAGTATCGATTGTGAAAAAATAAATAATACAACTCAAATGTGCTGCTGTAGGTAGTGCTTGTCCGCTCCACCTGTGCCAAAACTCCAATATTTTTCATCCTATAGCTTGTTCTCTATCTTCTTTTTAAATAGTGAGCCAACATGTTTTCAGCCCTTTTATTTCCTTGACTGATCAAAACTAGTTTTCTCATGCTCTCTTGTCTCTCTGCAGCAGACATATAGCGAGCAATATGTTTGGGACAGCAAATCGCAATATCGAATCCCAATACATATAGAATCGTGAGAATCGCAATACATATTGTATCGACACCTAAGTATCGTGATCGTATCGTGAGGCCCTAATAACATTGAGCGATGCAGCCACTGAGACAACCAATAGCTCAAAAAAATCAATTCAGTAATGTGCTAATGAAAGATCATTATCCTTCATTTTATTCAAACTTGGATTGTAGAGTTGTGGATCTAGACAGGATCTTACTGGATTAACCTAGGCCATGTGTGATGCACTGAGGTTTTGAAATAGCCCCCCTTGTGACTCACAGTCAGCACTCTTTATCAGAAGTCCACAACAGTACAAGAGATCAAATAGCAGGACATTTGCACTTCTACATAACGTTAGGCCCCCTGTGCTGCCATGCGTACCATATATAGCACAGTCAACATATTGGCAAACTCACTGGATAGGTTGTGAAACGCTGAGCTCAAACTGATATTAACAGCACCTGCATGTGGAGCCTGGCACAAAACGTGATAATCTTTAACGCACGACCTTGAGTTATGAAATTATAACTCATAATACAGTTCAAGACCTCATCTTCCACCTCATCTACTTACTTCAACATGATGTCCAACATCTTATATGGTACTGAACACTTTTACAATTATTATTTGTCGTTATAGTAGTGGTGGCAGACTGGCAGTGATATTAGACCTAGTAGTGTTATGTCATGTTAATTTGATGTTTCATATTTTTCAGCTCCTGTGTGTCTGAAGCTGAGAAAGAAAGTCCAGGTGTGTATTTGTTGATGGAAACTGATAAACAACTGAAAATGAGTTTTCATTTACAATACTTTGATTGACTTAATGTGCACTTAATTTGTTGTAGTGCCAACTAGTGAATACTTCGTAACGCAGGAACATGACTACAGTAAATGTTACTACTTGATAGAAATGTTTTTATTTCTGATGCATCAAGCCATCTGGTTGGTGGAGGTGTGGGGAGTGATAGCAGCGGGGTCACATTGCCAAAATGTCTGTTACTTCAGCAGTGTGCCTGAATGCTAACCTCCTGGGTCTATGCCAGCAGTCATTTAAGGGTTGATATAGGACTCTTACATGAGGTGACATGAGAGTTTGCATGGTTGAGGCAACTGGTTTTATCTGGATTTACTCTGGAGGCTAGGAGAGGGGTTAAGGAGGGCAGGTATGCATGTTAAGTTGGAGAGCAGCTGAAACCCTGGTTCATGTCATGTGTTGCATGTTTTGGGGCCCTGGACTTAAATTTATGTAACGCTCTCTCCCCCCATGTATTATTTTCTGAGTGGCACTAGATATCTAAACATCTATTTTCTTTGACTTCTTTTGACTAATTTTCCACATTCCCAAGAATGATATGGTGTACATATGGGTCAGTATTTGTATTAAAGAAGCACATGCCTGCTCAAGCATGTGTTTATGCTGATATATGCTAAGACTGATGTTCTAAAGAAAAAGATCTTCAGGTATCTGTGCCAAATTAGTCCTGCAGTAGATTATTTAGGTGATGGTGGTGAGGGTCATTCCTATTGACACTAGGCTACTCTCCTGTCCTTTCCTGCCAGTGGTCGGTGTGGCTACTCTAGTCTAGAGGAAAGTCTGGTTGCCTAGATAGATGTCTCATGTTGTCTTCTGACTGTAGGCATTGACCACCGTGAGAAGAAGTACAAGGCCCACCGTCAGTTTGGGGACCGTCGTGGGGGCGTGATCAGTGCCAGGACCTATTTCTATGCTGATGAGGCCAAGTGTGACAACCAAATGGAGACCTTCATGAACTGCATCAAAGCCTCAGGTGAGCACACAATAAAATGCAGTGAATTCATCAATTCATAACATTTTTCTAAACATCCTTGAAAGGTCAAACTCATTGCAGACTCTTTGCAGATGTTATTATATCATGCATAATAGGATTCTTCTGATCTATTTATCAGTGGTGTTATTGCTGCACTAAATATTATGTTTTATCTTTATTATTCCTCTCAGGGGGGGCCTCTGTAGATGGATTTTCTGCCATTAAGATGACTGCCCTGGGCCGCCCACAGTTCCTGGTGAGTAAGACCCTCTGCCTGTTAGACTCTCTCTTTTAGCCCTTGATTTAACATGGGCAGTGATCGTGACAGAGTGCAGCTTTGTTTGTTTGGTTTTATGACCTTTCTGCTGCTCCCCTCTCCAGCTCCAGTTCTCTGAGGTGCTGGTGAAATGGAGGAGGTTCTTCAACCTGTTGGCAGCACAGCAGGGGAAGTCGGGCATGGACGCACTGGAGCAGAAACTGGAACTGGAGCAACTGAAGGTGCGTGTCGCCTAGAGCAACACTCAAAGTAGAGATGTGACTGAGGTCAAGCAGATTCCCAGCTTAAAAAGCAGATTAGCTTCTTTGAGACAAAAACACCTGTGGGGGGGAAAAAAAGGCTAGTGATTCCCTATTTCGTTAATGTTTCATCATTAGTAGCCTAGTTATCAATATTATTAAATTTTTTGAAATCCTTTTGTTTCCCGTAGGAGAGTTTGACTAAGCTGGGTGTTGGAAATAAAGACGACATTGAGAACTGGTTTACTGGAGAGAAACTGGGCTTATCAGGGTAAGCGGTTAAACTCACCTGGAATGCATCATGAGCACACAGACTATCTACTATTCAATGGATAGGATGTGTGTACAGGACTGGATTTGACTTTGAATCTGCCATTTTCATGTTCCCCAGAACAATAGACCTCCTGGACTGGAATAGCTTGATCAACGACAGAACATCGATCTCAAACCTGCTCGTCATTCCCAACTTTGAGGTGAGCTAGCCACATATACATATACACACACACACACACACACACACACATTTACATACCCTTACAATATTTAACATGCAGGTATGCATACTGTATGCTATCCACCTGAATGTGTTTGTACACAAACTCTTGAAGTCCAAGCTCAAATCCATCCATCCATGCAGTGTACATACAGTATATGCATGCATACATGAATGCATTTTGTAGTTCAAGTCAAAGTTTACCCTTAATGAAATGTCAGTTTCCGCTGGTCTTCTAGACTGGTCAGCTGGAGCCTCTGTTGAGGAAGTTCACTGTTGAAGAGGAGAAACAGATGAAGAGGATGCTGCAGAGAGTGGATGTTCTGGCCAAGGTAAGGCGATTCTAGAGTTCAATATAAGGCACTGTTGCCTAACATGGTTTTACAATTGAACAGTTGGTTAACAACAGTATATTGACCTAGCTGGTCACATGGATCATGGGATGCAGTATATCTCAAATTTTACGAGAAACTTATCTTACTCTCTGCCCTGCCTCAGTGAGCAGGCCATACCATTCGTTTATTGGAAATAAACCTTTTGGCAATAGTTTTGTTTGTCAGATTTACTAACTTAAAAAAAGAATAATGCAACTTCAGTAATGTCGTCATTGTTGGGAAAGGTTTGAATTGTAATTACCCTCCTCCAATAGGAGCAAGAGTCTACTACTATGACGTGTTGTATCCAGAGTCTGTCTGTTCTGAAGTGAGTCTCTATAGATAATTACATTATCATGGCTGGACTAAAGGCAACAGTAGATAGCAATGGCCCAAATGCTTCCAAATGCTCAGAAATAGAAAAGAAGGCATAACATGACCACTGAAATGTTTCAAGTGATCCAGACAAATGTCTTCACTTTTGTGTTGAAGTAAAGCACCATTTCTATCCCAGGAGGTACCTAGGGTTAAAGCTCAGCAGGGGTTAACAGAAAGCTGTTGTTGCTTCTCGTATCCCAGCATGCAGTGGACAATGGGGTGAGGCTGATGGTGGACGCTGAGCAGACGTACTTTCAGCCGGCCATCAGCAGACTGACCCTGGAGATGCAGAGGATCTTCAACAGAGAGAAGCCCATCATCTTTAATACCTACCAGTGCTACCTCAAGGTGAGGCCTTGACACCGTTCTCAACACCCCCCATCATCTCTGGTTGTTGTTGTTCATCTGCATTTTTGTCAAGCTCGGGACTGTCGGGACTACATGTACAATCTCATAGATTATGTATGTAGGGAGGCCCTCTATGTATAGACTTGTCGTGCCCCTAGGAATAGAGGACAACCGGTTTCATAAGCCCTTTCATAGTTAACCCATAAAAGCCTTCCATATTTAACCTGTAAAAGACCAACCTACTATAGAAACCTTTTAAACCTGCCATATCCATGTTTATGCTGCATCTTTTTAGTTTTATGATAAGGTGTGTACACATAAACCTGATATGAACATATCAAATGAAAATAACATGACTGTGTTACTAATTTATCCTTTATAAGAGATGTTATGGACACTCAGGTGACTTGAATGGCAAGATTTGTGTTGTTAACCATAGCGTTATATAATTGTGTGACCTATGACTTATACAGGAAGCGTATGACAATGTGTCTGTGGACGTGGAGCTGTCCCGGCGTGAGGGCTGGTACTTTGGGGCCAAGCTGGTTCGCGGCGCCTACATGTACCAGGAGAGGAGCAGAGCGGAGGAAATCGGCTATGAGGACCCCATCAACCCAGATTATGAGGCCACCAACAGAATGTACCACAAGTAAGGCCCCTTACGTGCTCTGGTGTGAAGTTTCCCCTAGGGACAGATCTAGGATCAGCTTCCCTCCCCCAATCCTAACCTTAACCATTAGTGTGGAAAATGCAAAACTGACCTAAGATCAACTTCACCCTACTCCCACTGGCGTTCTATGTGACTTTAGTAAATTGTTATTTACTTGGTTGAATAGGGATATGCATTATGTGATGAAGTCATTATATCAGCTGAATGGATTAGCTGAAGTTCCTGGTCTTTTCCCTGATCCTCTGAAGGTGTTTAGAGTTTGTGTTGGAGGAGATCGACCACAACAGAAAGGCTAATGTCATGGTGGCGTCACACAACGAGGACACTGTCAAATTCACCCTGGAAAAGTAAGGCCAGCCTCTGGGCTTTATTCAAATCAAGAGGCAGTTAGACTAATTTAGGGTAGGACGTGCATCAGCTAGTTAATTTGTACATAAATTTTGTTACACAAAGCACCAAACCAATAGTGACACCACATCATAGAAACCAAATGTATTATATAAATGCTTACATCAGTGAGGTGATGTTTATTATTGAGCAGTGTTATGTTGTTGAATATTTACAACCCATCTGTGTTGTTTCTGCAGGATGAACGAGATGGCTCTGTCCCCCACTGAGAACAAGGTCTATTTTGGACAGCTGCTCGGCATGTGTGACCAGATCAGCTTCCCTCTAGGTACAGTAATATCAACACAGTACTGTAGATTGTTGTTGCATAATCAATGGGTTTATTGGAGTTCAAGATTTATTGATTGGCATTTTAGTCTGAAATTCTGAGAAATCTTAGAGCCTCCATACCACCGACTGAACTATAGATGACTGTGAAACAAACAACAACCTTAGGGTCTCACTCAGTCACCTGATACCATACCATAGCTCTCCTTACACATTTTGTTGTTATATAATATTGCTTTCTATTGATTTGCAAAATTAGTTTAGAAACATAAACGTTTAGACAAAAATACCTCACATGTAATTAAGTTCTAATGTTTTTTTGTGCTCGTGTGAAACGTATTGCCTGTTGTAGTTTCTCCAGTCATGTAACATGTCTCACACTCCCTCTCCATCTCTGTCTCTTTGTCTGAGAATAGGCCAGGCTGGATTCCCAGTGTACAAGTACGTCCCCTACGGCCCAGTCAACGAGGTCATCCCGTACCTGTCTCGCCGTGCCCTGGAGAACCGGGGCTTCATGAAGGGATCCCAGAGGGAGCGCAGCCTGCTGTGGAAGGAGCTCAAACGCAGGCTGCTCAACGGACAGATCCTCTACAAGCCTGTGTACTAACTGAGCTGACTGACTGTCTGGCACACCAGCACTCCGCCCCTTTAAAACATTCCAGTGTCTTAACTGAACCTGCCCTGCGCACAATGGAGGAACCCTAACTGCCACTTAAGTCGAATTTTCACTTAGTCATGCACTGATGTGAATGGGAGACTAAAGTGAAAATTTTACTTACAGTAAGTGGAAGTTAGGATTTACCCCTGTGTCTAGTACTGAGATACAATCCTAATGCCAATTGACCCCCTGTCTCTGCCTTTTTGCTCTATTTATTGCAGCTGAAAATGTCCTTATTATCTATGATAATCCTTATCCACTGCATTTGTCGTGGTACAGTGGCTTAATCAGTGGTCTTTTATGTAAATAACTTAGTGGTCGTATCAGTTTAACTGTAAATTGATTAAACTGTAGTTGACTGTAGATTTTTTCTGGATTTGTTTAGGCACCTATTTAATGTGTCCATTGTCTTTGTGTGTTTCATTTTGTGTTCAGAAATGGTTTGTTTTCTTGTATGTACATGGTCCCGTGTGGCTCAGTTGGTAGAGCATGGCGCTTGCAACGCCAGGGTTGTGGGTTTGATTCCAACGGAGGACAAGTATGAAAAATGTATCTACTCACTACTGTAATTGAATTTACCACAGGTGGACTCCAATCAAGTTGTAGAAACATCTCAAGGATGTTCAATAGAAACAGGATGCAACTGAGCTCAAAATGTGGAACAAAATGGATAAGAGCATCTGCTAAATGACTAAAATGTAAATGTATAATTTTTAGCTAGTAGTTCTGAAAGTAGCGCACACAAATTAAAAGTGGTCCCTGAAAATTGCATATTACGTCACATACAGTGCCATCGGAAAGTATTCAGACCCCTTCCCTTTTTCCACATTTTGTTACGTTACAGCCTTATTCTAAAACGGATTACATTTTTCACATCAATCTACACACAATACCCCATAATGACAAAGCAAAAACAGGTTTTTAGACATTTTTGCAAATGTATTAAAAATAAAAAACAACTTATTTACATAAGTATTCAGACCTCCATAATTCTTCAATTGGAAGAAGTTTGGAACCACCAAGACTCTTCCTAGAGCTGTCTGCCTGGCCAAACAGCATTTGGGGGAGAAGGGCCTTGGTCAGGGAGGTGACCATGAATCACATGGTCACTCTGACAGAGTTTCAGAGTTCTTCTGTGGAGATGGGAGAACCTTCGAAGGACAACTATCTCTGCAGCACTCCACCAATCAGGCCTTTATGGTAGAGTGGCTAGACGGAAGCCACTCCTTAGTAAAATGCACATGACAGCACGCTTGGAGTTTGCCAAAAGGCACCCAAAGAACTTTCAGATCATGAGAAACAAGATTCTCTGGTCTGATGAAACCAGGATTGAACTCTTTGGCCTGAATGCCAAGCGTCACGTCTGGATGCAACCTGGTACCATACCTATGGTGAAGCGTGGTGGCAGCATCATGCTGTGGGGATGTTTTTCAGCGGATTCTGAAGTCGAGAACAAAATTCTTAGTATTGCAAGCAAAAATAAAGATATTGAAAGCAAAACATAAACCCAAAAGTATTGATAGCAAAACAAAATATTGCGAGGAAATCGTTTTGAAATGCAAGAACAAATTAATTCTAAATGAATGCAAAATAATAGTTTTCAGTGATTATTTTTAAAATCATAACACAATGAAATAAAATGCCTGGCCGTTGCTTTTGCTGCCTTTTTTCCAGTTGCAAGTTTTGGCACAATCATTCCAGCAACATAGCACCCTGCATCCCACTGCTGGTTTGCCTCTGAAGTTAAGCAGAGTCGATCCTGGTTGGTCCCTGGATGGGAGAGTAGCTGGAAGTGGTTAAAATAATTGAGTTTAAAAAACGTCAGGTGAGGATTTTTTCTCCCTCCCATGAGGGAAAAACACGTGAAAAATGTCACATGTGAAACTTCACACATGTCCAAAAACCATGCATATGACTCTAAAATGAATCACGTGATTTGTTCACACGTAATGAATGTGTCTGAAAACCACGTGATTTTTTTCATCCGTTTTTTTTTTGTAAGGGTACAAAAGGTAGTATGAGTATATAATGGCAGTCTTATTTAGATGTTCACCAATTTGTTGAAGGAATAATGCATGTCAATAAGAAAAGCCCTGTGCATGGTATTCTTCAGTTTTGCAATGATTTTCGCTGATATTAGTTCGAGAGAAGGTCTATCAACATGTTATCTTAATGCATATAGCCCTTTTAGAAAGGAAAATATCTCATATTTTAGGGTATTAATGAGAAAATGGAGCTCATGTATTGTCAAAGGATAAGCAGTGCTTTGTTGAGTTACAATTTCAATTCAGTTGTTGTTGCCTCAACTGTCATATCTGTGTCTATAGGAAATCAGATATTAATGTAGATTGTTTATCACATAATATGCCGTTCAGATACTGTATCACCAAGCTAATTTTATATGATGAAAAGGTGAACAATAAATAAAGGTCTTATAAAACCATCTGTATGTAGTTGTTTTCACATTGATGTGTAAAGCATGCAATGTTTTTTTACTTGTCCCGTGAATGGAAAAACATTCTGTAATACATTAACAGCATTGAAGCATTACAGAGAGGTGTCCAACTTGAGGTGTCCAACTTGAGGTGTCCAACCTGGTCATCTGGAGTTGGCATAATGAATGAGGTAACAATGAGTTACACATACACAGATCTTTCTAGTCTTTCCCTCTCTGTCTTTTGTTGATAAACGTGTGTGCCAGCTGCCTAGCCACTTAGTGGAGATTGTTATGTAAGTTTGGAAGTTAAAATAAGCCTGCTTATGCAACTGGTTACTGGAACCAATTAGTTGGTGTATAGAGTAAATCTCTCGATAAACATATGATTTCTGGCTTTAGTTACATGTTAGCTCATTCCACAAAAATGTCCAGTCTGTTAGGAACATCAAACTTTCTTTTGCATTTATTTACAATGCTCCGGCTAGCCAATAACTATGACTTTTAAAAGCAGTCTGTAGACTGTGTAAGCCATGTAAATGTAAAATTATAATTTGCCCAACCGTTCATGCAAAATGTGACAGTGGTAGGATGCACGTGATATTGTCATCTGTGGCTTATGATTCCCCCTTGAGGTCAAAATTAGCATAGGAGGTCTCACACTGAAACTTACATAACGTAAGACATTCAAGCAATTTGGAAAGGACATGATATGATGCCTCCACTTCTAAAAAGGAATATAAGAAGTCATTGCCTATGTTTTGGGAAGTGTTGAAAAAGATGAAGTTCAGATATTTTCCTATGATTTGAATTGTATCTGACTTTTTATTTTTGTTTGTGTTGCTCTCTGGAGTTTAGAGACCTTGGTATCTCTCTATTCCAGAAGTGATTCTAGCCTTCAGACATCGCTGTGACAACAAACAGGGCAGACACAATCTGTCTCTGGCAAGCAAACACAGACTGCAGCAGATGGTAGCGACAGTACACAGAGCCATTGTTCCACTGCTGTGCAACATGACTCAATGTTCCATGGCATTCAAGCATTGTTTAATAAAGAATGTACCCCAACCAGCGCACCACACATGCACCTAGAAAGCTTTGTTATAATATCTTCAAAGGGGCACATGGGGACATATAAATTAAAAGAAGCTCCAGTTAGATATCATCATAGAGTTACCTTTAATGTGTAAGTTGTCCTTTGTAAGTTATCACACTCACTCACCCATGGAGAATTTATTGCATGCACCTGTGGTTCAAATAATGTTTCTATACTAAATCTATATTCGGTGTAGATTGGGAGTTGGTGGGTTTCAGGGGATGGACATTAAGACAGAATGAGGACAACAGACAGGGCCAACAGAGTGATGTATGCGGGGTGAAATAGGTTTCCCCCCTTGATTTGCAGATGTGCTAGTATTTACTACAACATTGTAGTGTACAGTGCATCATGTATCATATCTGTGTTTCATGCTGTGGAACATGTTCTCTAACTTTGTAGTTGGCACGATGGTAAACACACACACACACACTTCTATGGCAGATTACAAAGAACAACACAGATGGCAGTGAGAAGAAAAGTGTTATGCAGAGAGCGGAGTGTTGGAACACTTTTATTCTTTATTATCTCTTTAACCTTTCTCTGGCTACAGTAGATTACTGTCAGACAGGAAGAAGGAACTGAAATATTTACAGTTGAAGTCAGAAGTTTACGTACACTTAGGTTGGAGTCATTAAAACTCATATTTCAACCACTCCACAAATTTCTTGTTAACAAACTATAGTTTTGGCAAGTCGGTTAGGACATCTACTTTGTGCATGACACAAGTATTTTTTCAACAATTGTGAACGTACTTTGGTGCGAACAGTGCAAATAAATCCCAGAACAACAGCAAAGGACCTTGTGAAGATGCTGGAGGAAACAGGTACAAAAGTATCTATATCCACAGTAAAACGAGTCCTATATCGACATAACCTGAAATGCCGCTCAGCAAGGAAGAAGCCACTGCTCCAAAACAGCCATAAAAAAGCTAGACTACGGTTTGCAACTGCACATGGGGACAAAGATCGTACTTTTTGGAGAAATGTCCTCTGGTCTGATGAAACAAAAAATAGAACTGTTTGGCCATAATGACCATCGTTATGTTTGGAGGAAAAAGGGGGGACTTGCAAGCCGAAGAACAACATCCCAACCGTGAAGCATGGGGGTGGCAGCATCATGCTGTGGGGGTGCTTTGCTGCAGGAGGGACTGGTGGACTTCACAAAATAGATGGCATCATGAGGAAGGAAAATGATGTGGATATATTGAAGCAACATCTCGACATCAGTCAGGAAGTTAAAGCTTGGTCACAAATGGGTCTTCCAAATGGACAATGACCCCAAGCATACTTCCAAAGTTGTGACAAAATGGCTTAAGGACAACAAAGTCAAGGTATTGGAGTGGCCATCACAAAGCCCTGACCTCAATCCTATAGAAAATGTGTGGGCAGAACTGAAAAAGCCTGTGCGAGCAAGGAGGCCTACAAACCTGACTCAGTTACACCAGCTCTGTCAGGAGGACTGGGCCAAAATTCACCCAACTTATTGTGGGAAGCTTGTGGAAGGCTATCCGAAATGTTTGACCCAAGTTAAACAATTTAAAGGCAATGCTACCAAATACTAATTGAGTGTATGTAAATGGCTGACCCACTGGGATTGTGATGAAAGAAATAAAAGCTGAAATAAATCACTCTACTATTATTCTGACATTTCACATTCTTAAAATAAAGTGGTGATCCTAACTGACCTAAGACAGGGAATTTTTACTAGGATTAAATGTCAGGAATTGTGAAAAACAGAGTTTAAATGTATTTGGCTAAGGTGTATGTAAACTTCCGACTTCAACTGTATCTGACAGCTTATCGAGCAGAATTAAGGTGAAGATGAAGGCCTGGCATTCCCTCTGTGTCTCCTACACAATATTCACATGAGCATATTCTTCATTGAGGTCCAACTAGATGTGAATTGTGATGATATAAACATTATGCCAAGTCGTGACTTTTTGAGAGCACCATGCCACCACAGAGTTTCTAAACCCAGAGGTGCAATACCGCGAGACTTCCGGGAACACTTTCAAAACAGACCGAACAGACCAGGCCGAGGTTTGGGGTTTGAGAAGTCAATGAGAAGTGATAAAAAAACGTTTTTCTCAATCTAAAGGCACAGCCTGTTATATATTCAAGCCAATGTCTTCAGTAGCTGAATATGTTATTTCTCCAACCTCGTGAAAGTGACAAATTGACACGTTTTCATTTTCGTAAAGAAAACGTTATATCGGCGCGAGACGACTGTTAGACCTGATGACGTGTTTCTACGCATGAGCTTTGCCAGCCAACGTCATCGCCTCCAAGTGACATCACCTACAAGTGGCGGCAGGTAGCTTAGTTTTTAAGAGCATTGTGCCAGTAACCGAAAGGTTGCTGGTTCTAATCCCTGAGCTGACTAGGTGAAAAATCTGTCGATGTGCCCTTGAGCAAGGCACTTAACCCTAATTGCTCCTGTAAGTCGCTCTGGATAAGAGCGTCTGCTAAATGACAAAAAAAAAAAGTGTGATGGGGGATTTCTATTGGAGAAGCAGTTTCAGCCTAACTTCATACTGTACTGTCTTTGATGGTACTGTCACAGATAGAACAATGAGACAGATATTTCACTGGATGTATAAATGTGAAGCATCCGCTTGGCGTTTCCACTCACTACCAAATATGGTAGTAAGAGGATGCCCAGTGGGAGAAGATTGAACGAGATAGATTTTGGCCGACATTCTGCTAATTTTCTCATCGATGAAACACTTGATCTCAATACAGTTTTCTGTTCCCAAAACTATAATCTGTTACGAACAGTGGACAAAAGTTTGTAGACTTTACCCTTTGCCAAAGTATTTTTTTTTCTCCGTTTTTTAGAAGGAGTGAAAAGGCGAATTGAGTTATTGCACACGCGCACTTCAGAGTAGGCGTTCCCTAACGGAAATATGCAAATATACCTAGAACGCACCAATAAGCTCTCGCTAGGTCGTGCTTGGCTCTGCCCACCTCCTTGCTTGTTCTGCCCACTATGACTCATTTGTTCCAATTTGAAACGACGGGCTGTGGTCTATCTTGGTTTATTTATAACAATCTTTGGTACAGTGTTATACATTACAACCACAAGATGGCAGTCAAGTCAAGCCCAGCAGCTACTGGATTCACTAGTAAACAAAAATCAACAGGATTTACAATGTTGTGTCTTAGAGAGCTGAAGGGGGCGAGAGAGCAGTGTAATGTGAGCCAATCTGAGCTCTGATCCCTGAGAGGGTGTTACCGACAGGATGTGGAAGTGTCCTGAACAGCAACAGTCAATCAGTCAAAACAGGGGATAATTAGAAGGATTCCTCTCTACTTCTGCCCTCACTCACTCAAACCAAGAAGTGACTATGGGTGTGGCTAGCGAGTGACTAGGGCAAAGCGTAACAGCCTAACCATTAAAAAAGTATATTAGGTCAAATAAGCCTCACGTAGCAAATGAGCAATTACATTTTTTGTTGACCAAATTCGCCACTCTCATTGACCTCCATACAAAAATTCCTCATTTGGTAGTCTTATTTTCTTGGACAGATTTTGGGTGGAGTAAACCCTCTTGCTTTGCATCTTCCTCTCTGTCTCAAGGTACCATGAAACCTTGTGGGTTACAGGGGAACCTAGTTTATCTGTCCTTTCTGATCTTGTGTTGTTCTCTGGAGACTGCAGAGAGGTAACCTGATAAATTCAAGCTCAACAACTGCAGATCTGAGTTGATCTAGATTTGGACATGACAGAGCTCAGAGACACAACTTTCAGCTCTCCTGCTAAAAACAAATTAGCCCAGTCTGAGTTAAGACACAGCTACAGAGCCGAGTTCAACAGCACTGCACACCTAAATCTGACATGAGACAGACAGGCTAATTAAAGCCTCTGAAGATTAATTGGAGAAGTGATGTGGAATTAAACTCCACTCTTCATCCTGTACAGAATCAGAATCAGCCAGGAGGTGCAACACAGAACAGGCTTCACAGAGAGAACTGGTACAGTTAGCTGTTCAACTTGGACTCAGGGGTAGACGTAACATAGTAAAGACAATGTAGGACATTCCAATTAGTATGAATGTTACATTTCATATGGTATGTATTACATTTGTGGATGTCCATCATCCATTTCGTAATGATATGTTACAAATTACAATTCGTATGATATGCTACGAATTGCAATTCGTACAATATGTTATGAATTTCCAAACCTCGCATTTGTTACTAATCCCAATTTGTTCAGGCTAATGTTAGCTAGGGGGCTAGGTGGCTAAAGCTAACGTTAGCTAGGTGGCTAACATTAGCTAGGCTAGGGTTAGGGGTTAAGGTTAGGGTTAAGGTTAAGGTTAAGGTTAAAGGGTTGAGGTTAGGGTTAGGGTTAGGGGAAGGGTTAGCTAACATGCTAAGTAATTAGTAGCAACGAACTAAGTAGCAAAAAAGTATTAAGTAGTTGCTAAAATGCTGAAGTTGTCCGCAATGAGATTCGAACACGCAACCTTTGGGTTGCTAGACGTTCACATTATACACTCACCTATCCACCTCAACCAATCAGCCTACTTTCATTCTTGCCTTAAGTAACCTTGTCTTATGTAACCATACCAAATGTAACATATCATACTCATTTGAGTGTCCTGGATTTACATTTACTATGTTAGGTCTAGTCAATGAGACCAGGCTGAGCTGTGGTCCAACTGCCAAACTATCAACAAGCAAAGGGAAGGTGTTGGAATAAGTCTTAGCTATAAATCAATGACCCACTGGCCAGTGCTGAATATACTTTATTACAAACAAACCAGAAGGCAAACAGTTTGAAAGGATGTTTAAAATGGCTATTAAACATGGATGCATTTAAAAGTGCAAATGCCATGGGAGTAAACAAAACCCCATAATTTGGTGTCCTACAAAAAGTTCCAAATTGTCTTGATGGAAATGGCCCTAAACAGATTAGTAAGAACAGCATACATCAGATAAACAATTAAGCTAATACTAATGATCACATAAAAGTAATAATGAGGAGATAAATTACTAATTGGTCGAGCAGCTATTAAACTGTCAGGACAATCGGCAATGAGAGCAAAGATGTTGAATGCATTGCTACAATTTCACATTCTCTTCACGCCTTTCTTCACTTAATGACTTAAGTTGTGTGAAGAATGATCACTTGTAAATGATTTTGTTTGGAGCCAAACAAGGCAATACTAAAGCAATTCTCAACTCCATTCCATAGCAATTAGGCTGAGTCATAGCACCAAATGGGTCATAAAGTATAGCTGAATAGGAGTTACTTAGTCTCTTTAATGGTCCCCTTGGCTGTTGAAGGTTAGGATGTGTAGCTGGGCCCTATCAAAGCCTCGTGGTGCCTAAATAAGTAATTGAACAGGTAATTATCTGAGGTGTCAATTTTCCCCCTGCAGACATAGTAAAACTGCATCATCAGTCATTTTTCAGACACAATGTACCAGAACTGTTACGGTGTAACAAAGCCTTCCTAGTGTTTTAGAGTGTGACTATTCTATGAATCTGGGTTAATTCTACATCCTCTCACCCTGAATCCCATGGTAGAGCATTGCAATCCAGCCTGGATGAGGCAGAGGCCAATCCAGCACTATTATCCTGTGACAGCTGTTTCCATGAGCTGCTCAGAATCAGAATCCATTTCATACAATTTGGATTAATTAAAGTATCACATTTTTCCACTGTGCACCGGCAAGGGGCAGACTTATGGTGGGTATAATGCTGTTCGTCATCGGATCATGATGGGACTGAAATGAGACAGGCACACCGAAAGCTCTGCCTGTAGTGTTTATGAGGTGAACAGAGTTTTACAATCACAAGCACACACACACACTCATGCATGTACGCACACGTGTGCACACACACACACACACACACACTGTGTCAGAAAACTGTTTGTAGTTTAAAAAATGGGTTTTCACACTTGATACAAGTGAGATCTTTCGCTGGATTAATTGGATCTTTGCTTATGTTGGGATTGTGGGACTGAATTTAATTGAACATTTACTTTCATTGGAGGACATAGGCTGCATTTACACAGACAGGCCTATTCTTTTTTTTTGTGACCAACTTTTTATTTAGTTTTATAATTTGTTTCAGATGGGGGGTTACAGGTACAAAAACAATCAAAGAAATGCATACAAAGATAACCCCAAACCATTTCCCCCCTCAATCCCAATCTACCGAGCCGCATCCTCCCTCCCCCACCCGGAAACCATGTTTCCCACCCCGCCTTAGTGTTAAATACAGTCTGTGAACAAACTAAAAATGTATAAATTGATGGTTCGGATTACGGGTTGCCAAGGTCATATTTTTACATATTCTGTTCCAGTTAAAGGGTTGTTCAGATTCAATTAGATATGTGGACCATAATATTTTAATGACTAGCTCAGAATATGAGCTTTCCAAAAGTAGTTTGTATAATATAGAGATATGTCTTTTCAGGAGCCAAGATTATTTATTCATTATTTATCCGATAATTTGATGGTTTGGTAGTTGGATTTCCATAGTTCCCCTATGTTGTAAATATAGATAAAAGGAGTTGCCTCATAATGTGTATTTATCTTTAAAGTCTTGGAATGTTCTCAAACCATTACTGTCCATGATATTGGTAAGGGTATTAATTTTGACAATAGATATTCTGCCAGTTAAAGCAACTGGGATATTATTCCATCTACTGAGATCAGATTGAATTGATTTGAGCATTCTGTTATAGTTTCTGGCAATTGTTTTATCTAAGGAGGGAAATACAGTACCAGTCAAAAGTTTGGACACCAACTCATTCAAGGGTTTTTCTTTATTTTTTACTATTTTCTACATTGTATAATAATAGTGAAGACATCAAAACTATGAAATAATACATCATGTAGTAACCAAAAAAGTGTTAAACAAATCAAAATATATTTTATATTTTATATTCTTCAAAGTAGCCACCCCTTGCCTTGATGACAGCTTTTAACACTCTTGGCATTCTCTCAACCAGCTTCACCTAGAATGCTTTTCCAACAGTCTTGAAGGAGTTCCCACATATGCTGAGCACTTGTTGGCTGCTTTTCCTTCACTCTGTGGGCCAACTCATCCCAAACCATCTCAATTGGGTTGAGGTCGGGTGATTGTGGAGGCCAGGTCATCTGATGTAGCACTCCATCACACAACTTCTTGGTCAAATAGCCCTTACACAGCCTGGAGGTGTGTTGGGTAATTGTCCTGTTGAAAAACAAATGATAGTCCCACTAAGCACAAACCAGATGGGATGGCGTATCGCTGCAGAATGCTGTGGTAGCCATGCTGGTTAAGTGTACCTTGAATTCTAAATAAATCACAGACAGTGTCACCAGCAAAGCACCCCCACACCATCACACCTCCTCCTCTATGCTTCATGGTGGAAACCACACATGCGGAGATCATCCGTTCACCTACTCTGCGTCTTCTAAAGACACGGCGGTTGGAACCAAAAATCACAAATTTGGACTCATCAGACCAAAGGACAGATTTCCACCGGTCTAATGTTCATTGCTCGTGTTTCTTTGCCCAAGCAAGTCTCTTCTTATTATTGGTGTCCTTTAGTAGTGTTTTTTTTGCAGCAATTCGACCATGAAGGCCTGATTCTGTCTCCTCTGAACAGTTGATGTTGAGATGTGTCTGTTACTTGAACTTCGTGAAGCATTTATTTGGGCTGCAATTTCTGAGATGGTAACTCTAATGAGGAGAGGCAAAGTCAATAATCAATCAAGGTATTACCTTTATAAAAAATGTATTGCAATAAGGGAGCTGGTCATACAACACACAAAGTGAATGCAGTGAGAGCCCAAATAATACAGAAACTCAATGGGTTTATATAGAAACACAAAACTTCTTAGTCATGGTTGGTTCCACCCCTCCCTGGCAGATCAGGGCATCATAAGCTATCTTGTTTTCTTCTTGTGGCCAGGTGTATTGGGTGGGTGAGGTTATAGCACACAAAGAAGTGATAACGGCATTTCTGTTTGCTCCTTTCTCTACCAAGCTAGCCTCCGTTCTCTTCTATCTCCCCACAGCTGTGCCCCTGGAAGATAGTAAAAGAACAGGATGGGCTGAAGAACTGTGGTCACTTCTCAGAGGCTCTTTGTCTTATGCTTTGTGACCAGGCTACTCAGAAACAAAGAGAAATTGAAACTATACAGGTCTATCTGTTCCTCAAGTTTATCTCTATCCCATGTCCTTGACTACACACCTCTAGACCAGCTGCGGGGAGTGAACGTGGAAGAGATGAACCTTCCATTCTCAGAAGCACAGCATTGGCACTAAAGAAATGTCTCGACTATCGTTAAGCATATTAATGGTTAATTTTAAATATTAAACAAATCAGGTAAATACGTGATTTTTCTCTCAAAACGTATCCTCTGCAGCAGAGGTGACTCTGGGTCTTCCTTTCCTGTGGCGGTCCTCATGAGAGCCAGTTTCATCATAGCGCTTGATGGTTTTTGCGACTGCACTTGAAGAAACTTTCAAAGTTCTTGAAATGTTCCGTATTGACTGACCTTCATGTCTTAAAGTAATGATGGACTGTCGTTTCTCTTTGCTTATTTGAGCTGTTCTTGCCATAGTATGGACTTGGTATTTTACCAAATAGGGCTATCTTCTGTATACCCCCCTACCTTGTCACAATACACTTGATTGGCTGAAACGCATTAAGAAGGAAAGAAATTCCACAAATTAACTTTTAAGAATGCACACCTGTTAATTGAAATGCTTTCCAGGTGACTACCTCATGAAGCTGGTTGAGAGAATGCCAAGAGTGTGCAAAGCTGTCATTAAGGCAAAGGGTGTATATTTGAAGAATCTCAAATATAAAATATTTTCTGAATTGTTTAACACTTTTTCGGTTACTACATGATTCCATATGTGATATTTCATAGTTTTGATGTCTTCACTATTATTCTACAATGTAAAATGAAAAACCCTTGAATGAGTAGGTGTGTCCAAACCTTTGACTGGTACTGTCTATTTTTTTAAAAACAAAACCAGTGGGGCCCCTTTTGTTGGGAAAAGCAACTACGGATCCGTGCTTTAAATACAGTCTGTGAACAGACTTAAAATATATAAGTTGATGTTTCGAATTACGGGAAGCCAAGGTCATATTTTTACATATTATTTTCCAGTTAAATGGTTGTTCATATTCAAATATATCTTTAATGGCTAGCTCAGAATATGAGCTTTCCAAAAGTTGTTCATATACAGTTCATTCGTAAAGTATTCAGACCCGTTCCCTTTTTCCACATTTTGTTATGTTACAGCCTTATTCTAAAATTGATTAAATACAAAGGTTTCCTCATCAACCTACACACAATACCCCATAATGACAAAGCAAAAACAGGTTTTTAGAAAAACAGAAATACCTTATTTAGGTAAGCATTCAGACCCTTTGCTATGAGACTCGAAATTGAGCTCAGGTGCATCCTGTTTCCACTGATCATCCTTGAGATGTTTCCAGAACTTGATTGGAGTCCACCTGTGGTAAATTCAATTGATTGGACATGATTTGGAAAGGCACACACCTGTCTATATAAGGTCCCACAGTTGACAGTGCATGTCAGAGCAAAAACCAAGCCATGAGGTTGAAGGAATTGTCCGTAGAGCTCCAAGACAGGATAGTGTCAAGGCACAGATCTGGGGAAGTGTACCAAAAAATGTATGCAGCATTGAAGGTCCCCAAGAACACTGTGGCCTCCATCATTCTTAAATGGAAGAAGTTTGGAATCACCAAGACT
Source organism: Coregonus lavaretus (assembly GCF_964263955.1). Taxonomy (NCBI): domain Eukaryota; kingdom Metazoa; phylum Chordata; class Actinopteri; order Salmoniformes; family Salmonidae; genus Coregonus; species Coregonus lavaretus. The sequence continues at coordinate 43,374,630 of NC_139991.1, read as the reverse complement.
CTTCCTAGAGCTGGCCGCGGAGGTGACCAAGAACCCGATGGTCACTGACAGAGCCCCAGAGTTCCTCTGTGGAGATGGGAGAACCTTCCAGAAGGACAACCATCTCTTCAGCACTCCACCAATCAGGCCTTTATGGTAGAGTTGGCAGATGGAAGCCACTCCTCAGTAAAAGGCACATGACAGCCCGCTTGGAGTTTGCCGAAAGGCACCTAAAGACTCTCAGACCATGAGAAACAAGATTCTCTGGTCTGATGAAACCAAGATTGAACTCTTTGGTCTGATTAACAAGCGTCACGTCTGGAGGAAACCTGTTACCATCCCTACGGTGAAGCATGGTGGTGGCAGCATCATGCTGTGGGGATGTTTTTCAGCGGCAGGGACTGGGAGACTAGTCAGGATCGAGGGAAAGATGAACGGAGGAAAGTACAGAGAGTTCTTTGATGAAAACATGCTCCAGAGCGCTCAGGACCTCAGACAGTTGCGAAGGTTCACCTTCCAACAAGACAATGACCCTAAGCACACAGCCAAGACAACGCAAGAGTGGCTTTGGGACAAGCGTCTGAATGTCCTTGAGTGGCCCAGCCAGAGCCCGGACTTGAACATCTCTGGAGAGACCTGAAAATAGCTGTGCAGCGACGCTCCCCAACCAACCTGACAGAGCTTGAGAGGATCTGCAGAGAAGAATGGGAGAAACTCCCCAAATACAGGTGTGCCAAGCTTGTAGCGTCATCCCCAAGAAGACTCGAGGCTGTAATCGCTGGCAAAGGTGCTTCAACAAAGTACTGAGCAAAGGTTCTGAATATTTTTATTTATTTATCCATTTGCAAACATTTATGAAAACCTGTTTTTGCTTTGTCATTATGGGGTACTGTGTGTAGATTGATGAGGAAATAAAACAATGTAATCCATTTTAGAATAAGGCTGTAACGTAACAAAATGTGAAAAAAGTCAAGGGGTCTGAATACTTTCCGAATGCACTGTATTATAAAGATCAGTCCTTTTGGGAACCCAGATAATTTATTTATAAATCCCATCATTGGATGGTTCGGTAGTTGGGTTTCCCAAGGGACTACATAGACCAGGATAGCTGACCTAAGCTGTAAACATAGAAAAAAGGAGTTGTCTGGTAATGTTTATCACATTCCTGCCCTCTCTTGTATTTCTATTAGTGATGTTGAGTTTAGTGCTAACTGACCATTACACCTCTTTCTCATCTGTTCAGTATGACAGTGTAGAAGTGTGTACACCCATTTACCACAAACATCTATAAAGAGCTATTACGCAGTTCATGTGCCTCATTAAAGCAAGGTTATTAATGCAATAACAGATTACATATCTTCTCGAACTAAAGTGGAGAGAAAACAGGGGAGAATCTTTATTGGCGTAAACAGATACAAAGGAGGCTGCTAATCCTCCTTCTGCAGGAAGACTGATTATGGCCTTTGTCCTCGTGTCAGTGAGGGCCAATCGATGGATGGGAGCAGGTTAGGCCTGTGCATCTGTGAGAGAAAGCCTCATGCACTGACAGCACTTTCTCATCAGAGAGACAAGTTATAGGAGACAAAATGCTGCCTGGAAGGAGTGACATCCAGCTCCATCTCAATATCATTCTCCTCAGGCTTGTATTATTTGTCCATTGTTTTCCAATAGCAGTATAACAACATATTTGGCTGGAAAAAGGCAGATAAAAAAATTATGAATTAGAGAGTTTAACATAGGCGGTTCGCTATCTGGGACCAAATGAAAGACATTGTCCTGAGACTGGCTCTATTGGTGCTCTCCACCACTGCCCTGTACTCTCCTCTATGTAGAGCAACACCAAGCCCCAGATGCTGTCAGTGAGGTGGACTAATATGGATCTTGAGTCCAACCCGGGAACCAATAGCTCAGCAGGGGATAACAGGATGAGGGAATCTGAATATTAATGAATCTGTGTACCAGTAAAGTATAGAAGTACCAAACCAGTCTAGAATCATACTGATATAGTCTACCTATATGCAGTGTATACATATACTGAACAAAAATATAAACACAACATGTAAAGTGTTGGCCCCATGTTTCGTGAACTGAAATAAAATATGATTTCTCTAAAATGTTGTGCACAAATTTGTTTACATCCCTATTAGTGAGCATTTCTTCTTTGCCAAGATAATCCATCCACCTGACAGGTGTGGCATATCAAGAAGCTAATTAAACAGCACGATCATTGCACAGGTGCACCTTGTGCTGGGGAATAACAAAAGGCCACTTTAAAATGTGCAGTTTTGTCACACAACACAATACCGCAGATGTCTCAAGTTTTGAGGGAGCATGCAATTGGCATGCTGACTGAAAGGAATGTCCACAAGAGCTGTTGCCAGAGAATTGAATGTTAATTTCTCTACCATAAGCTGCCTCCAACGTCATTTTAGAGAATTTGGCAGTACGTCTAACCGGCCTCACAACCGCAGACCTCGTGTAACCACGCCAGCCCAGGACCTCCACATCCGGCTTCTTCACCTGAGGGATCGTCTGAGGGGGGTGTAGGGGTAGGGTTTGCTGAGGATTATTTCTGTCTGTAATAAAGCCCTTTTGTGGGGAAAAACTCATTCTGTTTGGCTGGGCCTGGCACCCCAGTGGGTGGGCCTGGTTGCCAAGTGGGTGGGCCTATGCCCTCCCAGGTCCACCCACCAGCGCAAACTCCAAACTTGGCCTTCATTAGTTAGGGTTAGGTTTAAAATCAAATTTTAAGAAGAGAAATTGTGGAAATGGGCAGGCAGGGTTTAGCCATAATTATGACTTTGTGGCTGTGTTAAATAGTGATGACAAGGGGGAATGTTTTTGCTAGCAAAGGACATAGCCTGATGACAAATACTTTACTCAGTAATGTCACTCCCATAGAATTCTACGGTCACTCCCACTAAGGCCAACTTTTAATGGTTGATATCCCAGGCTTATATGTGCTGTGTGCGCAATAACCTGGGGACGATGTTACACTAAGAAACACTTACCTTGATGAAAGCCCCCAATATAAGGAAATTGAAAGTGTCTTGCTTCTGGAACCAAGTTACATGGTCCTCAGTACACAAACATGCACACAACAATATAACGAGCCATACCGTGTTGTGCTGGGCACAATCAGTTCTTTGACACATTCACCCACTCCCCCGCTGAAAGATCAGCCTCAAAATGTTGGCACCATTGTAACAGGTTGTAACCAAGCCCTGGTCTCCAGATCATCTTGGCTCTGACACACACACACAGTGGTGTAAAGTACTTAAGTCAAAATACTTTAAAGTACTACTTTGGGGTATCTGTACTTTACTTTACTATTTATATTTTTGACTACATTTACTTTTTCCCTGACACCCAGAAGTACTTGTTACTTTTTGAATGCTTAGCAGGACAGGAAAATGGTCCAATTCACGCACTCATCCCTACTGCCTCTGATCTGGCAGACTTACTAAACACACATGCTTAGTTTGTAAATTGTGTCTGAGTGTTGGAGTGTGCCCCTGGCTATCTGTAAAAAAAAAAAAAAAAAAAGGAATTTGCTTAAAATAAAGATTTTGAAATTATTTATACATTTACTTTTTTTTTCTCGCAAATTTATATATTTATATATACATATATACACATATATATATACACACACATACACATACACATAAACACATATACAGTGGGGAGAACAAGTATTTGATACACTGCCGATTTTGCAGGTTTTCCTACTTACAAAGCATGTAGAGATCTGTACTTTTTATCATAGGGACACTTCAACTGTGAGAGACATAATCTAAAACAAAAATCCAGAAAATCACATTGTATGATTTTTAAGTAATTCATTTGCATTTTATTGCATGACATAAGTATTTGATCACCTACCAACCAGTAAGAATTCCGGCTCTCACAGACCTGTTAGTTTTTCTTTAAGAAGCGCTCCTGTTCTCCACTCATTACCTGTATTAACAGCACCTGTTTGAACTCGTTACCTGTATAAAAGACACCTGTCCACACACTCAATCAAACAGACTCCAACCTCTCCACAATGCCCAAGACCAGAGAGCTGTGTAAGGACATCAGGGATAACATTGTAGACCTGCACAAGGCTGGGATGGGCTACAGGACAATAGGCAAGCAGCTTGGTGAGAAGGCAACAACTGTTGGCGCAATTATTAGAAAATGGAAGAAGTTCAAGATGACGGTCAATCACCCTCGGTCTGGGGCTCCATGCAAGATCTCACCTCGTGGGGCATCAATGATCATGAGGAAGGTGAGGGTTCAGCCCAGAACTACACGGCAGGACCTGGTCAATGACCTGAAGAGAACTGGGACCACAGTCTCAAAGAAAACCATTAGTAACACACTACGCCGTCATGGATTAAAATTATGCAGCGCATGCAAGGTCCCCCTGCTCAAGCCAGCGCATGTCCAGGCCCGTCTGAAGTTTACCAATGACCATCTGGATGATCCAGAGGAGGAATGGGAGAAGGTCATGTGGTCTGATGAGACAAAAATAGAGCTTTTTGGTCTAAACTCCACTCACCGTGTTTGGAGGAAGAAGAAGGATGAGTACAACCCCAAGAACACCATCCCAACCGTGAAGCATGGAGGTGGAAACATCATTCTTTGGGGATGCTTTTCTGCAAAGGGGACAGGACGACTGCACCGTATTGAGGGGAGGATGGATGGGGCCATGTATCGTAAGATCTTGGCCAACAACCTCCTTCCCTCAGTAAGAGCATTGAAGATGGGTCGTGGCTGGGTCTTCCAGCATGACAATGACCCGAAACACACAGCCAGGGCAACTAAGGAGTGGCTCCGTAAGAAGCATCTCAAGGTCCTGGAGTGGCCTAGCCAGTCTCCAGACCCGAACCCAATAGAAAATCTTTGGAGGGAGCTGAAAGTCCGTATTGCCCAGCGACAGCCCCGAAACCTGAAGGATCTGGAGAAGGTCTGTATGGAGGAGTGGGCCAAAATCCCTGCTGCAGTGTGTGCAAATCTGGTCAAGACCTACAGGAAACGTATTAACTGTGTAATTGCAAACAAAGGTTTTTGTACCAAATATTAAGTTCTGCTTTTCTGATGTATCAAATACTTATGTCATGCAATAAAATGCTAATTCATTACTTAAAAATCATACAATGTGATTTTCTGGATTTTTGTTTTAGATTCCGTCTCTCACAGTTGAAGTGTACCTATGATAAAAATTACAGACCTCTACATGCTTTGTAAGTAGGAAAACCTGCAAAATCGGCAGTGTGTCAAATACTTGTTATCCCCACTGTACATACATACATATATACATACATCCATACACACACACATTTACTTTGACTTTTGATACAAAGTATATTTTAGCAATTACATTTACTTTTGATACTTAAGTATATTTAAAACCAAATACTTTGATTTTTACTCAAGTTGTATTTTAATGGGTACTTTCACTTTTACTTGAATAATTTTCTATTAAGGTATCTTTACTTTTACTCAAGTATTACAATTGGGTACTTTTTCCACTACTGCACACACACAAAAAATGTGCAGGTCCATCAATCCATTTAAATACCTCTCACACCCTACAGTATCCTGTGGGTCATGAGAACCTTCATAAATTAGCAGAACATTAATAACCTATTTATTGACACTTTATGTAGTGTCCTGTAATACTTCGTTCATTCATAACACATCCATAAAGACTCTATATCGCATGATGCTGTACTTGCTATAAAGTCAGACACCTTTGGTCATAACACATACATCAATGCCTTAGTACAGACACCTTTGCTGTGAAGTCACCGAAATTATTTGAAATAATGATTGAGGCCATTACTGTATGTAATCTAACTACTACAAACTAATTTAAATTACAATAAATAAAAGGTTAACTTACTCGTTTTTTGCTGTCCAATGGCACCACAAGTGGGCATTTGATTTGCGAACTCATCACATGTGCACTTACTGCCCTACAGAAACACGGCTAACCAAACAACAGTGCAGGGCATGTGCACTGAATTAAAGGGCAACTACACAAAAAAATTGAAGTTCCTTAGATTTTTGCCAGAACTCAAAAGTCGTCCACTGATGTGGCTTAAGCATTGTTGTGGACACAGAAAATTATTTAAAAATAATAAAATTAAAACGCCTTCCAATGTTTTTTTTTGCTGTGCATTTTGGGCTAAGTTGAGGTCAGGTCCAATATTGGCTATGCACCCAAGAGGGGAACGGTTGGGCAATCCTATAAATATTTTAAAGTAATATAATATATACAATTTATCAGCCACTTTTATCCAAAGCGACTTACAGTCATGTGTGCATTCATTTTTACGTATGGTTGGTTCCGGCAATTGAACCCACTATCCTGGCGTTGCAATGCTCTACCAAGATGCATGACAAGGTTATAAATGCTTTGTGAAGCCTCAATTTAATATGATTTATAAAGCCTTTATTAATCAGTGCTTATGCCACCTTTATAAAACACAGGTTTATGTAATATTTCACATAGTGGGTTATGTCACACAGCTATGTCACATTTATGAACCTTCTATAGAGCATGACATACAGTTATAGATGATTTGTGACACATTTATGTAGTGTTTATGAAGGCTTTATGAAGCCTTTATAAGCTGCACGTAATTTAAAGCGGGACCGTTTTAGTCATTATGTGTTATTACTTTTCTATTATTTCTCTATTTTCTTTCTGTCTGCATTATTGGGAAGAGCCCGTAAGTAAGCATTTTACCTTTTAAAACAGCCTAATTCATACACTTTTTCATTTTTATTTTATTTTGGTATTTTATTTTGAGCTTACAGCACCTGGTATTCCCAGGCGGTCTCCTGCCCCAGTACTAACCAGGCCCGACCCTGATCAGGCGCGTTCAGGGTGGTATGGCCACAATCGTATTTTTAACCCATTTTCTCCCTGAATTAGGACCTTGGCTCATCTCTGCAACTCCTCAATGGGCTGAGGAGAGGCGAAGGTCGAGTCATGCGTCCTCCTAAACATGACCCACCTGGCCTCCTACTTCTTATCACACTGCTCGCTTAACCCGGATGTCAGCCTTACCAATGTGTTGGACAAAACACTGTTCAACTGATGACCGAAGTCAGCTTGCAGGTGCCCAACCCTGCCACAAGGAGTCGCTAGAGCACAATGAGCCAAGGAAAGCCCCACCTGCACAAACCCTCCCCTACCCCGGATGGCGCTAGGCCAATTGTGAGCCGTCCTATGGGGCTCCCAGTCACAGCAGGCTGTGATACAGCCTGGGATCTAACCCCAGGCTGTAGTGGCGCCTCAGCACTGCGATGCAGTGCTTTTGACCACTGCACCACACAGGACCCCCATTCATACTCTTAAAGGAGGTGATTCCACAATAATGTGATTTTTACCTAAGTAAAGTATTGGATTCTTCACACACCACAGTAAGATACACTGTATATATATAAAAGTATGTGGACACCCCTTCAAATTAGTGGATTCGGCTATTTCAGTGTCACCCGTTGCTGACAGGTGTATAAAATCAAGCACACAGCCATACAATCTCCATAGACAAACATTGGCAGTAGAATGGCCTTACTGAAGAGCTCAGTGACTTTCAACGTCGCATCGTCATAGGATGCCACCTTTCCAACAAGTCAGTTCATCAAATTTCTGCCCTGCTAGAGCTGCCCCAGTAAACTGTAAGTACTGTTATTGTGAAGTGGAAACAACTAGGAGCAACAACAGCTCAGCCGCAAAGTGGTAGGCCACACAAGCACACAGGACAGGATCGGCGAGTGCTGAAGCGTGAATAGCGTAAAAATGGTCTGTCCTCGGTTGCAACACTCACTACCGAGTTCCAAACTGCCTCTGGAAGCACCGTCAGCACAATAACTGTTCATCGGGAGCTTCATTAAATGGGTTTCCATGGCCGAGCAGCTGCACACAACCCTAAGATCACCATGCGCAATGCTGGAGTGGTGTAAAGCGCGCTGCCATTGGACTCTGGAGCAGTGGAAACACTTTCTTTGGAGTAATGAATCACGCTTCACCATCTGGCAGAGGTTTGGCGGATGCCAGGAGAATGCTACCTGCCCGAATGCATAGTGCCAACTGTAATGTTTGGTGGAGGAGGAATAATGGTCTGGGGCTGTTTTTCATGGTTCGGGCTAGGCCCCTTAGTTCCAGTGAAGGGAAATCTTAACGTTGCAGCATACAATTACATTATACATTATTCTGTGCTTCCAACTTTGTGGCAACAGTTTGGGGAAGGCCCTTTCTTGTTTCAGCATGACAATGCCCCCGTGCTCAAAGCGAGGTCCATACAGAAATGGTTTCTTGAGATTGGTGTGGAATAACATGACTAGCCTGCACAGAGCCCTGACCTCAACCCCATCGAACACCTTTGGGATGATTTGGAACGCCGACTGCGAGCCAGGCCTAATCACCCAATATCAGTGCCCGACATCACTAATACTCTTGTGGCTGAATGGAAGCAAGTCCCCGCAGCAATGTTCCAACATCTAGTGGAAAGCCTTCCCAGAAGAGTGGAGGCTGTTATCAAATCAAATCAAATCCAATTGTATTTGTCAAATAGACATGTTTAGCAGATGTTATTGCGGGTGTATCGAAATGCTTGTGTTTCTAGCTCCAACAGTGCAGTATATATCTAACAATTCACAACAATACACACAATACACACAACCTAAAAGTAAAAGGAATATTAAGGAATATATAAATATTTGAAATATTAGGATAAGCAATGTCGGAGTGGAATAGACTAAAATACAGTATAATAGAATACAGTATATACATATGAGATGAGTAAAGCAAAAATATGTAAACATTATTCGAGTGACAAGTGTTCCATTATTAAAGTGGCCAGTGATTTCAAGTCTATGTATATGGGGCAGCAGCCTCTAAGGTGCAGGGTTATGTAACCGGGTGGAAGCCGCCTAGTGATGGCTATTTAACTGTCTGATGGCCTTGAGATAGAAGCTGTTTTTCAGTCTCTCGGTCCCAGCTTTGATGCACCTGTACTGACCTATAGCAGCAAAGCGGGAACCAACTCCATATTAATGGCCATGATTTTGGAATGAGATGTTCGATGAGCATGTGTCCACATACTTTTGGTCATGTAGTGTATAGTGTAGTGTCCCATTATAGTGTAGTGTCCCATTACACTACCTTTTCATGCTTTAAAAAAATTAAATTAAAGCAAGCTTTGCTTTTATACTTACAAGACCATCAGGCTTGATTGAGCTGTTTTGTCTTGTAATAATGTGGTGCATGCATGTATTTCCTTAAACCTTTATTTTAGCAATACATGTCATTGAAAATAATGTATCATAATAATATCATCCTTTTTTGGTCAGTTGGTGCCCAACATAACAACAGATGGTGGTGTGTTGGATACAGTAGCTCAGATAGATAGAGCCTGTCTACATTCCTGATTTCTGTAACTGTTACCTTACCTGTGTAATATTGCCATAAGCTCAAAAGCACTTGTGTTTCAAACATGGTCCTGTTTTCTCAATTGCTGTGCTGATCAATGGACAGTTCATTACCTCTGTCAAAATAAAATGTTGCTTAAAGTTATGTTTGCAGTTGAATTTATTATTGCAATAAAGATGGTGATGCAACACCAATACATACAGCCAAATACAGACATACAGCCAAATGAGATACAGTATATACAGTGAGCACCATAATTCATTGGACAGTGACCATTTGTTTGTTATTTTGGTTCTGTACTCTAGCACTTTGAGTTTGAAAGGATACAATGACAATGAGGGTGAAGTGCAGACTGTCAGCTTTAATTTGAGGGTATTTTCATACATATCGGATGAACCGTTTAGAAATGACAGCACCTTTTGTACATGGTCCCCCCATTTTAATGTACTACAAGTATTTGTTAAATTGGCTTCACAGATGTTTGTCGGCAGGTGTATTCATTTGTGTCGTTAGTGAATGCAGGAGAGCTGTTGATGAATAGTATTGATTCTAGACTTTGCTATTGCCTTTGGAGGTTGTTGTTGGGGTGTGACAACATGAGGAAGACAGCAGTGTCGATGCAAATGAAGCTGGCCGTCATTAGGCTCATGAATGAAAATCAATCAATCAGGAACATTGCAAAAACCCTGGCCATGCCCAAGTCAACAGTTTGGTTCTTCATCATTAACAAGAAAAAAACAACCGGTGAACTAAATTATGTCAAAAGACCCGGTAGACCGAGGAAGACCACTGTAGTGGATGACCGGAGAATACTCTCTATGGTGAAGAAAACCCCCCTGACAACAGCCCAACAGATCAAAAACACTCTCCTGGATGCAGGTGTAGATGTGTCAAAGTCTACCATACGTAGAAGACTACACCAGCAGGACTACCTCTAGACGAGGTAGACAGATTTCAGACAGAAAAAACACTGCAGTTAGCTCACGTTCATTTGCATTACACAGACCAAGCTACGGTAAGATGAGGTAGCCAGATTTCAGACAGGGAAAATGCTGCAGTTAGCTACGTTACATTTCCTCAAATGAGAACAACCAAGACTACAACACAAACCATAGCCAAGAAAACAAATTGCTTTGTTAAGAAACTAGTTAGCTAGTTATGAACCGCATATAGTCAATGGTTGAACCCCAAACGTACATGTAAACAGAGCCTCAGTTCAGTTGTGCACTACAAGTGTCTATCATTTCTAGGTAGCTACCTAGCTAATCAAAATATCTGCTTGCATTTATTTATTATGGGCTCCCGAGTGGCGCAGCGGTCTAAGGCACTGCATCTCAGTGCTTGCGGCGTCACTACAGACCCCCTGGTTCGATTCCAGGCTGTATCACAACCAGCTGTGATTGGGAGTCCCATAGGGCGGCGCACAATTGGCCCAGCGTCGTACGGGTTTGGCCGGTGTAGACCGTCATTGTAAATAAGAATTTGTTCTTAACTGACTTGCCTAGTTAAATAAAGGTAAAATAAAAAAATAGCGCTGCTTTTCCATGGTACCATTACTTGCCCTTGCTCTAGTCTTCTCTATAAGCCTAGCTCTGGCCTTCTTCTTCTGTCATATGTATCTTCAACAGTGTCTCTACAGTCGCCATGGCCTCTACAGTATCTACAGTCCCTGAGCATCTATAGTCCCTATAGCATCCATAGTCCTTATAGTCTCACACTTTAGCATCTATAGTCCCTACAGCATCTATAGTCTCAATAGTTTATATAGTCATAAATGCTATAGTCTCTATAGGCTCTATAGTCTTGCCGCCTCCCATACATATAGAATAACACCTCGTGCTATTACTTAAGACTAGTGTACCCTCCTTCATTTTTATGTTTATTTTTTATTTAATTTTTTATATATTCTTTTAAAATACAAATTCATTCATTTAAATTGACTTACTGAAATTCAGTCGCTGTGTCCCTCAATTGTTCGCGGATGATGTGTCCCCTCCTGGGCAGCTCACAGTAAGGGTATTGTCTGGGCGGGTCCTCGTTGTCTTTTAGTCAAACAGGAATTTCACTCACGCTTCATAAAAAGCACCACCGGTTTTCCTCACAGACCCTCACTGGAAAGCTCCGCAGGCAAAATCAATAATCCTTTTCGTGACGGCAAATTGTCGTGGAAATTACCACCAGGGACACCTGTAGTCAATATTAGATGAATCATTCTTTATTATCAGCAAGCTGGAGAGGTTCCAACAAACTTAATGCACCATAGCACACGTCGGTCGGGAGCTCCGTCGGGGCAGTCCCGTTAGTTCTCTTATATAATCCATCATTAATGTTTGGTTCATGCATGTGACCGACAAATACCTCACGAGGCTTCTTCTCTCCAAGCTGAGACCTTGAAACTGAGACACCCCTTTCGATTCTCAAAACAATGTTCTGAGCGTACTACCAAATTGCTTATACTGATAGTGAGGATTCCTCACAGGCACGATCAATCAGTCACTTGCATGAACCCAGTCAAATTGGTTATTAGAAAAGCACAAATATAACATTTTACTTCACAGCCCCTACAAACTTATTCAGTCCGAAAGGTGGCAAGTCTTATGGTCACTTTATGGACTCTGTAGTCTTGTTCTTATCTGACGCCAAGATATTGAGCTAGTCCTGGGCAAGAAATTGTCTTACCCTAATGCTAACGACCCTGTTAAAAATCCAGAATGTGGTTCTCTTTAACGGACGGACGGCTCATGACAAGAGGAGGGCAGTGTGTTGTGTACCTCCAATCAAGTTGATTTGCAAATTTTCAGCAAGATTGCTGTCGTATTGGCTTAGATATGATGGTAGAGAGATTTTAATTTAACACTGAGCTTCAACCAATGCCTATATAGAAACGACTATCGTCATGTCTATAATGCCATTGTTGCTCGTGCTGTTTTTCACTATTTATCAAGCACAATTGGAGCTTATAATGATGTTTAGGCTACTGAGGTTTTCAGCATTTGACCACACATCTTGCTGACCGTGCGTCTTGGTTGTTGGGGTCTTTATTATTATTATTTTTATATACAAATAAGCTGTTACTGCATCCCAACACATGCTTTCTGTGTGATAGTTGTATTAAAGGCACTACACTAATAAAATAGATTGAACACTTGAATTCGGTTGTTTTTAGTGTTTTTGTTGTGTTTATATATAGCCTACAGTAGCCTAACATAAACTAATTTAAATGCTATTGTGTTATTTTAAATAAAATACAGATAATGTTCTAATGTTACCTAAGACCTTCATAAAAACAACCAAATTATTATTTGTGTGAAAGCATATATGAAATGTATGAATTACACTGTTACAATATTGCAGTCAAAATGATTGCTCATTAGCTTGAAGGGGGGTCCCTCGAGGCTAGTGCCATTCAAACGTTAGTTTGCAATTTTGTCATGTAAAAACTGGCGCACTGGCATTTTCCAGACCTAACTCCAGGGTTGGTAATTTACCTGTCTTATATCAGCTCACTTGCGCTGAGGTGTGAGGGGTGGAAATATTTGAGGTGTGTCCTTAAAAACATGCACCAATGTGCCAATTTCAAGCTGTGCTACTGGTGATATTTAAGACTCACCAGAAGCTGGTCTTAGCAGTAACGCAATGGCATCAATTTTGCCAGCAAAGGCGCACAGTAGCCCAATCAGTAGCCTATAACTAATGCTTTATTAAAATATCACGAGCATATATTGGACATGATTTGTTCTCCATGCAGCTTCTGTGGACTCATTAGGCCTATGTGCGATGCCCATTGAATGACAGGTGTCAATGACTGTAGGAAGCCTGTTTAGGAACATGAAGTTATAACAATAGACTGCTTATTGTTTTTCCTTTATAATTTTGTTTAAAAAATGGCATTTTCCATTTTCATCTGTTGGACCTAACTGTCAAATCGCAGGAATTCTGTTCACTGTCCTTGGTGCTGAATCTGCTTGTAGCCTAGGCTATTTGCCTATGTTTACCTTTCAGTTGGCAAAGTCACTAACAGGCCATATCAACGGCGATAGTAGGTTAATCTTATTATAACGTTTGGGCAATGTCCAATTGTCCATAGCTCGAACACAGTAATGACACAACCACCTCATTCTTCTCTCTGCAGATTCTCAAGACATGTCTATAAA